>NC_081405.1:97010005-97654323 GCF_030272615.1 Cryptomeria japonica | reverse complement strand
AAGGCTGCTCCTCTCAATCTAGATTTGGCTACCTTCACCTTTTGTGCCTCACTGATCCCATCACATTCAAAGTGTTTCTTCAATCCTTCAATCTATTCCATGACTACTTCTGGTTCCATTTTTCCAAAAAAAAGTGGCACTCCTTCCAAGGATTTTCCTCCTAAGGATTTGATGGCTCTAAGGAAAGGTTTTTCAGGTAGAATAGGATTTGGTTTAGGTGTGCTATCCTCTTCTACTACTTTTTTACCCTTCCCTTCATTGACCTTGATTGTCACTTTCTCGGTCTTGTCTTCAACTGCGTCTAGTTTTCTCTCCAACTGTTTACCAACCTATTTACATTCATCTTCAGATAATTTATATGCCATATATTTCCTAACCACCAATGTGCTCAAACTTTCAAAAAGTTGCTCAAAAGTTGTAAAATGTTGTTGAGCAACATTGACAACTTTTGCCAAAAAGTGCATTTTTGTATTTTATGCATTGTCACTCAACCTAAACCTCCTAGAAAGACTTATAAACACTAAAATAACATGTCTCAATTCCAAATGAGGCTTTTCAAGAAATTTGACACTAAGATGCAAGTTTATGCCTTTTTAGGCTTACAAGGGCTCATAAGCCAAAATTGAGTAAATACACGATCTAATTGACATCCATCATCTAAATGCATATCTAACACACAAATGGACCTACGAGGAGTCCATTATTCACAAACCTAAACCAAATTAAAGACTGACACACCAAAAACTAGAAAATGCACTCAAAACTAGGTGCTACTGTACCAATAGCAGTTCAAGGTTCAAAGTTCAAGGTCCTCCTTTATGTTTGTTAAAAGTCTTCACTCGTTCCCGATGTTGTGTTGAGCCGCAAGGTGGAAGTCCTTTTTTTTTTCTCAGGATTGAACTTGAACCATTTAACTTCTTGATTAAATGGTTCAAAGTTCAAAAGTTCATTTCAAGTTGGCCCCAAGGACATTAATAACGCAAAGGTGGCATGGCAAAAGGAATATTATAGGCATATTATATTTTAAAATTCTAATTCTGGAAAGAAATCATGACAACTCAAGCCATTTGTGTGGATTTGATATGTAATAAAGAAATTTTTCAGGATCCCATCAAATCATGGGTTATCTCACACATTCAATGAATTATCATGAGGCGTGCGTAGGTATTACCCAGTTTCTTTTGCCTCTTAATATGTGAATTCTCAAATTGTAAAATTGGTAGTTGTTTTTGTTGGAGAAGCGAAGGACGTCGAAGGTAATTTAAACTCCATACTTCCGAGGGTTTCACAGATTTGATGGTGGTAACAGGTGAGTTTTGATAATTTCTTCTCTGCTGTGTTACTAGCTCAGAAAGCCAGTATAGAAAAATTCTTTGTTTTGGAATAGAATTTTGTTCTTTCTAGGAATTTTTTGATGAATGCAAAAGTGGCCATTATGAGGCTGACTCTTCCAAAGCTCGACTGCACATCATGCTTATTCAGTATAGAAATAGGTGACACTTCTTTGGCCCAAGCGGACTTAGGAGATTTTTTAGAAAGAGCTAGAAACCCTGAGGCTAACTCGATGATGGAAATAATAGTTAAAAGTGGCTTGATTGAAGCTATTACATTCCCAAGTGTCGCTCTTTATCCAAAATTGGTGATAGCATGTATGAATAGGTATGATTCCAGTAACAGGTGCATTACGACCAGCAATGGTGAATTGTTAGCAAAAATTAACAGAGAAACGGTGATGGCTGCAATTGGAATCTCTCATAAAGAGCCGTATGAAGATTGGTCCATTGGTACCTCATACACATTTTTCTTTGAGAAGAAAAGCACTTATAAAAGCATCATTGCAAGGAATTGGCTTCTAAAAGTTCAGAAAGGGGGGTCCCGGTTACCCAAACCTCTTACAAGAGAGCATTTCCTAATGAAGGTGCGGGATGTTGTGATTTTGTTAAACAGAATAAAAGGAAATTCACACACCTTCTACTGAGAAGACTAGATGTATTTTTACATTCAGGTATTGTTAGCTGGTGAGAAATATCTTGACTAGGCGTAGGTTATTGCTGAAAGGCTTCATGAGGGTTTGAGTAATTTTGTTGGAATGTCCAATTTTTATATGTCCTCATATTTATTTTATATATTGGCTTGTATCAGAGAGTGGAAAGGGTTATATCACGAGCCTTGGGTGGATGGCACGAAGGTTTATGATTATTATCCACACCTGCAACAACAGAGATATGCAGAAAATGTTACAAGATGGAATAATGTTTTTACAAGTAGACTTGTCTTTGAACTGCAGGGAGACACAAATAAAGAAAATGTCAGTCAAGGCCATGGAGCTGGTCAATATATATGGAAGCTATTTTATCCAATTTCCCATATTTACTTACATTAGAGTGGGTAGCTTTGAAGGTGAACCATTCAAATTGCCCAGGTATGCCTTTGATAGTTATGTGCTTATTGAAGTTTGGAGACAGCTTGCCCACATTGATAAAAAGTTAGGGGCAAAGATTAAATCTGGAGTTGCCTTCCCAATTGAACTTGGATATTATAGTTGTAAGTCCATTTTTATGCTTTGAACCTAGAATTAGAGTTCAAGAAACTGAATTTATAGCCCTACATTGACCAACGTAAGCTTGATAATAGAGGCTATGTTGTAGAACTATTAGGGTTTCAAGTAGATCCGAAGCAAATATGAACTAACAATTATATGCAGATTTAAATACAAAAGATAAAGAAATAAAACATGACACAGATAACACAGAGATTTAACATGGTTCACCCAGAATGGGTTACGTCCACCATACACAGTCGTCCAATCTTTCTTATTATCCAGCAAAAATAGTACATCAACATTACAATGCCTTAAGCATCCCAGCTGCTTATAACATGCATTTTTAGGGCAACAAACAAAGTCGGCCTTTTTAGGGTTTTATTACAATGTCGGTTTTCATCAACGAAAAAACGGCAAAAAAAATTTTCTTGGGGGCTCCCACCCCCGAACCCCCGCTTTTCTCAGGGGCTGCCGCCCTCAAACCCCGACTCGGCCCCAGACCTCGGCGAGGTTACGTGCTGAGTGTACAGTACTTTGCTGATCAGTCACCACATTTCAACAAGAACATCTAAATGTTGATGTCAATTTCTTTCATGAACCCCAATTAGAAGATTATTGGGAAAATTGTTGTGATGAATTTGAAGTGAGAATGAGATTATGGTCAAGGTTCACTCTGCAGTAGATTGTTACAATGAGGTTGTCGATAAATGTGGTAGGAATACAAGAAAAGGAGGGGGAAGATGTGTTGGATCCCGAATTCAATGTAAGGGTTCAAGGACAACCCATCCCTGAAATTGACTGGGATAGGAGAGAAGAAGAAAGTATCCAAGCCAAGTCCTTCAATATCATAAGGAGAATGGAGAAGTGGTTAAGGGACCATAAATTTAGAAAGGAGCCAATTATTACTCCTAAAGAATTAACAGTTGGTCCACTTCATACTACAACACAGATTCCTACTTCCTCCTTTAATGTAATTATTGATGTTGCAGGTGCCACAAGGCCAAAAATTGGAGAGGTTCAAACCAAGAGATCAAAGAAATCCCCATTGAGTTCCTCAACGGTTTGAGTCACCCATTCTAGGAGCAGAAAGAAAAACAAGGAATTGGTGGCAAACCGGATTGTTGTGGACTTAGATTCAAGTGAAGAAACCCAGGTGGCCATGGATGAACAAGTGTTAAATAATCCTTCAGTACAAGATGGGGATATAGAGAAGGAACCTGAAGAAAATCCAAATTCGATGAGCACCATGACTGTTGTCGATCCACCCGATTATTAGACACCTCCTCCCAAAGAAACTCCCAGTACTTCTCGATGGCTTGGAGCTTCAATTGGAAAGAAATGTAGTGTAGTTCCTATTACCATTCCCATGGAGGATAAGGTTAGTAAGTTCCTTGGGAAAATATCCAAACCCAAAAAGCTTAAAACAAAGGCTATGATGGAGGTTTATGATGAAATAGGGCAATGGGTAGTGGAAGTAGCTAAGCCTATCTCAGATACAGACCCAAAAAAAGACACTAAAAAGGATTTTATTGTTGAAAAAATTGACCTGGGAGTTTCTTCAAGAGTCATGGATGCTAAACATTTAGAATCCTACACTGAAAGAATGATATCTTGAACCTGGAAAGATGAGAAGGACAAACGGGATTTAAAGCAAGTTATTACATAGATGGCATAGTATATCAATGTCATACATCACTTGAGTCCTCAACCTCTAACACAGATGTCATTGTCTTTTGACCTTAAATCACCAATAAACCAAAAGATATTGGATCAGGTCCAAAGAAGTCATATGATAACTGAGATTGTTGATGAGTGGCTTGACTCCATAGTGTAGCAAGGAACAAACTACATTGCTATCTTAATCAAGGTGTATGATAATGCTATAACTATGAGTAAAGAGCTGGAGTTGGAAGCTACAACATGAGAGAAAGAAAGAAAGAAATGCATAGTAGTCTTAGCTTAGATGAATGATGTACAAAAATTTGGGGTCATGAAATTTCTTTCCAAGAAGCTTGTGGATAACTTGGATGACAATGTACTGTATGTATCTAGGAAAAATGTTGAATGGAGAAACTCAATCATTAAACGGGGTCACAAAGAATCCATCAAACTATTAAAAGGACTAAAAGAGCTCATTGATACAATGCATAAAGATTTGAAATGCATCAATATACAGATCCTAAAGGATGATGGACATATGACCGAGGTGGCAGCAGATATGGTCAAAAATTTTAAGGAGAGAGTGTAGCTCATAAAAGAAACAAAGTATCTAACTACGGATGACTTCTCCAAGGTGGATAGGATAGAATCAATTTTAGCAGTTTGCTTTGATCATCTGGAAGCGTATAAAATTAAGGTCATGCAGGTAAACATGGATAAAGTAGTATGGAAACAATGCATTCTGCAAATTGAGATCCCGTACTATCAAGTCATCCTCAATTTCTCAATGACACACTTGAAGTGGTGGAATGTACGTGGTACTGCGAAGAAACAAGATAAATCAGTCGTTTCCTCTACCACGTTGGAGTCTTGATCGATTTATGAATGAGTTTTCATTCTATCCATGGCTTTTGGTCATTTAAGTTTTATCCAGTTTAAAATAAACAATTTCTTTTAACTCTAGGATAGAGTTTTAAAATTGGGGTTATTTTAAAAAAATATTAGTCGGGAGGCTATATATGTAATTAAGCAAGCTTTATTTGAGGTCCAAAAAACTTTGATTCGAATTTGCAGACTTAGTTTGTTTTGGAATTTTCAGTGAAGATATTTTATATGTGAATGAAATGATATATTTTGCACGGCCTTCAAATCTGTGTGTTTGAATGATAGAGCAAATCTCTGTTGGGATATATGTTTGTCTGCAGAATATTTTACTTCATTGATTATCCACTTATTATAAGTCTGTAAATTCATTTGATTAAGGAAATTAGTTGTTTGTTGTCATTTAAATGATTTTGATCCCCCTTGTCCTTTGAGGCATGAGTGAGTATCGATCAAAATTTATGCTACATTGAGTATACTTGGTGAAATAAGTTTTTACATAAGAGTGAAATGTTCAAAGTTTAAGTCTGTGAGCTTTACATTTATGAATAATTATTTTATAACATTCATATTGTGTTGAAAAATGGATGTGAAGGACTTTCTCACTTTCTAGTAAAAAGTGTGCTTCTTTGTAATTAAGTTTCATAAATATTCATTAGATATCATACAGGGAGCTACACTCTTATGCAGAGGGTAAACCAATACTCGGTTCACCCAACTGTTGATTTCTTTTGCTTTTCAACAGGGGTATGCTTGAGTCATCATTAAAAATATTAAAGAAAGGCAAATATGTTAACCAACAAGATGATTGATCTAGAATCAAAAAGGCATTATAAGGCTATCATAAAAAGTCTCTCCTTGATTGATGGATAAAGGCTCAATTTATAGAGTTGGAGGCTTGAAAACCGACAGTCAAGATTGAAGATTGATCAAGGGCTAAGATTGAAAGGGAATGTGGTCCTAGGTTTGAAGGCTTGGCCTTGTGACAAGTGTCAGAAGGAGAAGTGGGTGCAAGGGTAAATGTGCTCACACATGTGTGGGCAAATCTTGGGAAGTCCAAGAGGTGACAAGTAGAAACATTTGTGGAAAGGTGTAAAGGCTAGTGGAAGGGTGTAAAGGCTAGTGGAAGAGAGTTTATGACACACAGGCCAAAAAGGGAAAGAGTAGGGCAGCTCTATGGGGAAGAGAATCCTCACACATGTGTGAGAACCCCTTGGTCAAAGGTGATGCGGATAAGTGAGTCACATGTGGGTTTGGGTAGATGTGTAGTATTTTTAATTTGAATAAATACTAACATTGGTTAGGCTTTGGATTAATTAGGATAATGAGGGGTTCTAGAAGAATATTAGCATGCTAATGGAAAATGTAGGAGAATGAAAGTGGAGGGAAATAGACATTTTTAGATTTAAATAAAATAAAAGATTTAATTTAGCCAAAAGGGGTGCAACTTGCATTTGTAGGATTTTGCAAGTGGGGGGACTATTCACAAATAAATAATGATTTATTTAAATTCAAAGGGATTTAATCAAATGCAAATTAAATTAAAAGGGAAAAGGGGGGTTTTAATTAAATTAAATGGCTAAAGGGTACTTAATCAAACCTTAGTTTAATTAATAGGTTAGGCTAGAAGAAAAGAATTTTAATCAAACCTTTAATTTGATTAATAGGTTGATTGGAGGAATAGGGATATTAATTAAACCTTAGTCTAATTAATAGGCAAATAAATGATGATTAAATGAATAAAATTCATTTAATTAGTTGCGCAAGTTTTAGGTGTCTATATTTTGCCCCTCTTTGAAGCGACGTGTGACCACATGTTGATTCAAAGAAAAACGCTCGATATGTCGCCAAAATTCTTGATATGGTGTTGTCATCAAAATTGTCAATATGAAGCTCTGGATATGAAGAATTGGTTTGATATGAGATTCGATGATAGAACTGATGTCGATATGGAATTGATATGGTATGCCCCCTCGGGAGATAAATTGAGAAAAATTATGATTTTGGGTGCAGTGTCGCGATGCATGACGATTTTTTGAAATTTTCCAGCGATTTTTAAAAAAAATTGATTTTTTTTTTTTTTTGAATTTTTTGATATTTATCTGTCGATAAATGTTATTGAAAAGAATAGATTAAAATGACAAAGAGACTAGGTGGGCATAATGCGTGCATTCCCCATACGTCCACCAAGGTACCACAATCGCCTACGTCAGCATGGCTATATAAACCCTCGAGGGCCCATTTCCACCTGATGTTTTGCACCTTGTCGATGTGTTGATATGTGTTGATTGTGTCTGTTAATATGCGAGATGTCAAAAACTCGGTCTAAGGTCGGTATGAGTCATTTTTCGATATGAGTCAAATGTCAATATGGGTCAAATTTGATATAGGTCAAGTTGGTATGGATCTTGATTGTCGATATGAGTCAAGTGTCGATATGTTCAATAGTTGGTATGAGTTAAATTGATTATCGATATGGGTTAAACTAGTTGATATGGGTCAAACTTTGTCGATATGAGTCAAACTGATTCAATATGGGTCAAACATTGTCAATATGAGTCAAACTTATCGATATGGATCAAACTTGTCGATATGGGTCAAACTTTGTCGATATGGGTCAAAATTTGTTGATATGGGTCAAACGTTGTCGATATGGGTCAAACTTCTCGATATGGGTCAAAGTTATTGTTGATAGGATGCTTGATATGCTTCCTAGATTGATTGATTCAATTGATTGTGATATGATACTTGATTTGATATGATTCTTGATGTCGATATGTTGTTTGATTTCAATATGAGACTTTGATTTTGATATGATACTTTAATTTCAATATGAGACTTTGATTTTGATATGAGACTTGATTTTGATATGAGACTTGATTTCGATAGAATTCTTGATTTCAATATGATTCTTGATTTTGATATGATTCTTTGATGTCGATATGAGATTGTGATTTCGATATGAGACTTGATTTCGATATCTTTGATTTCGATATGAGACTTGATTTCGATATGATTCTTGATTTCGATATGAGACTTTGATTTTGATATGATACTTTAATTTCGATATGAGACTTTGATTTTGATATGATACTTTAATTTCAATATGAGACTTTGATTTCCATATGAGACTTTGATTTCAATATGATGTGATATTCAGGGACTTTGGACATTTATTAAAATGATATGAGCTCAATGATATGAAAATGTACATGTAACTAAATGTGATTGGAACATGATATGAAATGAGCTATGGTAATGCAATCTAATGCAAAGCTTAACATGATATGAAAATAATGATGATAATGCAATCTAATGCAAATCTTAATATGACCACTACATGAAGTGTACTCTCGTTACTAACGTTGCCATCTGTTTTGATCAAATTGCCAGTGCTTCCCTTTTGTTTTTTTCATCATTGAGCCTTGATTTGTTGAAAGTTGATACAAGCATCATGGTATAATTGAACCATAACGACCTGAGTATAACTTACATGGATGTTGATATTGCAAGACGACACAAGCGTCGAGATATAATTGAACCAAGATGACCTGAGTGTTGCATAAAACAGACAAGAGTTAACCTTAGTCCAATACAAATCCAAAATATCCTCAGTGATATGTTGCATGATCATGTCATAAGACAACTTTGCATAGTAGAAGGCTTCACTCCCAAACAACAGACAAAGAAAACATAACATTCCTTCCTTGCTTCTCTAGCCTTGGAGACATCCTTGAGTTTCTTAGAGGATATGATAATAAAAAATCAACAACCATAAGTAAGCATGTATGCTATCTGAAGTGTATTTTTGTCAAATAAAACATCTTTCAAATAGATCTTTTGTTCAGTTGAAATCACTTCAAGTCCTTGATGTCTATCCTTGATGGTTGCACTCTCATGTTGCTATGTTCACTATTGGTTGTTCTGATCCTTGTTGTCTTTCTACGTGTTTGGTCTGGTGTCTAAACCTACAAGGCAAAATGCCCTCAGCAAGGTCAAGATTTTTCCCCTTGCTGTCAATACTACTTCGATATGGATATGTACACAGATCACCAAGCCATGGTGGGATATGATTCAGATAACTTATTTAGATAATCAAGGACAATGACTACTCTAAGTATGTCTCGGATAATGTTGCATGTATGTGTTTTGTGATGGCTATTGGCTTAGATTAGATGGAGCCATTTAGATATGATATGAGTATTAATAGATAGAGGAGCCACTCTATCACAAATAGCGCTTGTTGCCAGGTTTTCACCACCTGTTTTTATTGCACTTTTTTATTTGTTTTTCATTTTTTTCATTTTTTCTTGATTTTTTTTATTTTTTTTATGCCACAAGGTGCCTGTTTACCAGGTTTTCACCCTAGTGACGATTTTTTGATAATTTTTTGATTTTTTATTTTTCTTTTTCGCTTGATCCGTGCATTAGATGACTCAAGTGTAGAATTTCTTTAGATGGATGTTGTTGGTTGGCTCATCAAGCACATCCCCTTCTGTAGTTGATAACTGATATGCCCCCAATCCATAAGTTGATATGATGACAAAGGGTCCTAACCAGTTAGGTTCAAATTTCCCCTTCTTTTCCCGACCTTCTTGATTTCGAGGATTTTCTTTTAGGACTAGATCACCAATTTTGAATGCCCTTGGTATAACCTTGTGATTGTAGCTTCGACACATTCATTGTTGATACGCCTTGAGATGATCAAAGGCACGTTGTCGGCGTTCATCTAGCAGTTCTAGCTCTTGCAATTTGTTGACTCAATACTCTTCATCTGGAATGAGACCCTTTAATGATACTATGAGTGATGGAATCTCAACCTCAATAGGTAGAATTGCCTTTGATCCATACACAAGTGAGTATGGTGTAGCTCCTGTAGGTGTGCGGATGCTAGTTCTATAGGCCCATAATGTTGAGTTGAGTTGAACATGCCAATCACGTCCAACCTCGTTCACTATTTTCTTGAGGATTTTCAAGATGGTTTTGTTTGAAGCCTTTGCTTGGCCATTCCCTTGTGGATAATATGGTGTGGAGAAACGATGCTATATATAGAATTGTTCACATAGTTCTTGCACATCTTGATTCTTGAAAGGTCTTCCAGTATCTGTGATAATGGAACTAGGAATGTCATACCAACAAATGAGATAATTTAGGTTAAAAGAGGATATTTGCTTGCTGATAACAGTAGTCAACGAGACACCCTCTATCCACTTTGTAAAATATTTAGTGGTCGTGATGATAAACTTATGTCCATTTGATGAGGAAGGATTAATCTTGCCCACTAGGTCGAGTCCCCATTGACAGAATGGTCATGATGTGGTAAACGGTTGCAGCTCTTGTGCTGGTGCATGTATAATATTGCCATGAAATCGGAATTTTGGATATTTTTTGGCAAACTGATATGATTCTTTTTCCATGGTCGACCAATAATAGCCCATCCTTAGAAGTTTCTTGGCGAGAGCAGGATCACTTGAATGTGTGCCACAAATACCTTCATGAAGTTCATGTAAGGCGGTTTTAGATTCGTTACAATCAAGACACCAAAGAAGAGTATCATCAAGACCTCGATGGTAAAGTGAGTCAGTAATAAGGGTATAATGGGTTGCTTGATGAATAAAGTTGCATTTTTGGTTTTGGAATAGGTCTAATGGAAGGATATTATCTTTTAAGTAGGTGTAGATCTTTCCATAGAGGGGTGAGTCGGAAACGACTATGTTGCATATGACTTGGGATTTAGAATTGTCATAGGCAGGGGAAAATAGTTGTTCCACCAAGAACTCATAATGATTTTGTTGGTCTGGGTATTTACAGGAGTGAGGCAATGGTTACCATGATGTCTGCAACTTTGTTGTTCACCCTTGGAATCTGCTCAAATTTGATGTCCACAAAATATTTCTTGAAGTCATTTACCATGTGTTTGTAGGGCATCATCTTGTCGTCCTTCATTTGATATTAATCACTAACCTGATTGATGACCAATTGTGAGTCTCCAAAGACTTTCAACTCTGTGATCTTCCACTCTACGACCATCTTGATGCTTGTGACTAGAGCGTTGTACTCAACAATGTTATTTGTGCAAGGAAACATTTAATCTGTAAGATTTAGGGATATTGTGTCCTTCTAGGGTGATAAATAGGATGCTAACACCTGATCCATGTGTGTACGATCCATCAAAGTACACAATCCATGGTTTTGTTGATACTATGAGAATATTTTTATCTGGAAATTCCACATTGATTGGATGACTATCCTGTAATGGTGTCTTCGCTAGCTGATCTGCAATAACTTGACCTTTGATAGCCTTTTTGTTTGTGTAGTGAATGTCAAATTCACTTAGAATCATGGCCCATTTAGCTAACCTCTCTGTGAGAGCGGCTTTACCAAGTAGATATTTTAAGAGATCAATCTTTGCTACCAACTTGATTGTGTGGGCTAGCATGTAGTGGCAAAACGTTTGAGAAGTGAACACCACTGCCAAACAAGCCTTTTCAATGAATGTTTAGTTGAGCTCATATCCATTCAATGTCCTACTGATGTAGTATATTACCCTTTCCTTGCCTGCTGAATCTTCTTGTGCTAACAATGCTCCTAGTGATACCTCTGTAGTTGATATGTAAAGAATAAGAGGTTTGCCTTCTATTGGTGGTACAAAGATAGGTGGATTCATCATATATTGCTTGAGTTGGTGGAATGATTCTGCACATTGATCTTCCCATCTGAAAGGGACATTCTTGTGGAGTAGATGAGTAAATGGAAGACACTTGTCGGCTTGTTGAGAAATAAATCTTCTTATGGATTGTAGCCATCCTTGTAAAGATCTTAGTTGGTTGATATTTCTAGGAGGTGGCATCTTCATAATTGCTTGTACCTTTGCGAGGTCCACCTTGATTCCTTTTTTTGAGACTATCATGTATCCCAAGAGTTTTCCGGATGTGACATCAAAGACACACTTTTTAGGATTTAGTCGTACATTGAATTGCTCCAATCTCTAAAAGATGTTATCCACAATCTCCAAGTGTCCTTCTCTTGTGATTGATTTGGCCAATAAGTCATCTACATAGTCCTCTATGAATGTGTGCATCATGTCATAAAATATTATGGTCATTTCTCTTTGATAGGTTGCTCTTGCATTCTTTAAGCCAAAAGGCATGACATTCCAACAGTAAGTACCCCATGGACAGGTAAATTCCATTTTATCTTGGTCCTCTGGTGCTATTTTGATTTGATTGTAGCTTGAGAAACAATCCATGAGTGATAACATTGCATGTCCTATTGTTAGGTCTACAATCGTGTCGATGCTAGGTAAAGGAAAGTCATCCTTCGGACAAGCCTTGTTAAGATCCCTGAAGACTGTACAAATCCTGATTCTCTTATCTAGTTTAGATACAAGCACAATGTTAGAAATCCATTTTGCATAATCGATGGGTGGGATGAATCCTACATCAAGTAACATATTCAGTTATGCTTTAACCAATATGGCGACATGTGGTTCATTTTCCTCAATTTCTATTTGACTAGCTTAGCTCCAGGAGCTATCGATAAGTGGTGCATGATCAGATCCGGGTCTACCCCTAGCATATATGCATAAAACCAAGCAAAATTGATTTTCTTTTCTTTGAAAATTTTGATGAAGTCAAGTCTTTCTTATTCTGTTAGTGATTCTTCCTGATGTATGGTTTGTGTTGCTGCTTCAGAATCTATTTCGCTTGGAACCTGATCATCCTCACTAGAATCATTGATATGTTGTGATCCAACTTCAACTGGCCTAGCCCCCGAACCTTGTCCATCATAGGGTATGGGTGTATATGTGTGGATTTTATCTACCTCAATTTCTTCAGTGACATCAAAGCAAGTATCCCATTCATATTCATTTGAGTCTGTCTCAGACTCACTTTATAAGACTACACCACTATATAAAACAAGAATATTGTATGGTGAGAAGAGTTCACTGATAATTGATACAAGTTTTGTTGCTTGTGTTGATTCAGGTTTTGTGCTTGCTTTTACTCTTTGGATGTGTTTGTAAACATACTCCTCTCTTTGAATGGCAAGTTCTTCTTGTTGTTTCTCATATTTTTCTTCTCTTTGTGCTCTAACTGTTCCTTCTGTTACTAATTCTATATTGGCTTGATCAAGTTCTGTTATTGGTTGCACATGATGTATATGTTTATAGGAAGCCTCTTCTCTTTGCATAGCGAGTTCCTCTTGTCGTTTCTCATATTCTTCATCTTTTTGTTCTTTGTTTGTCTTTTTAGTTGCTTGATGTATCATTCTTGCGACGATTCCTCTTTATATGTTACATTTCTTCTCCATCAGGGGTTTTGATGATGATCTCATTTTTGCACCAGTTGAATATGTTGGTCATACCCAAGTCCGGATTTATCTTTGGTAAGTTGTGAATGGGGTTGAATTGGTTTTATGATTCCTTCTAGACGCTTTCCAATAGGACCTTTTCCTTGATATCCCATCTGTTGCATGATTCTAAATCCATTACCATATTGTTGTGTGGGGATGGTGACTTCTAGAGAAGTTGCTCGTGTTTCTTCCTCATCTTTATATAGCCAGTTGAGGATATCCTTGTCTTCTGATTCTTCTGCGAGTGTGCCTACTTGGATAAATTTTCCATCAAAATTTTTGATGGGTTGTGTTGTTTTGTGTCTTGATGTTGAAGGTTGTCTGTGAGACCTTGGCGATATGGGTAATTTTGATAGACATGGGGATTCAAAAGAGTATTCTCCCATGCCTTTGTCTTTCAACTTCATACTTTTCTCAAAATCTATGGATAAAGATTTGAGTTGATCCTTGTTGTTTGATGATGGCTTGGGCCTCCCTGTTATGTGGTACTAGGACATTTTGAGCTACCCTCATAGTGTTGCAATAATGAAAGGGGTTGGTGTTTGCTGATATTGAGATCTTCTATCCATTGAAAGGGAACTTGAGACATTGATGATATGTAGAAGGTACCACTTGCATTTCATGGATCCAAGGACAACCCAAGAGTATGTTATACGTCAAGTCTATGTCTAAGACTTGGCAAATTTTTCCCTTCTACATGGGTCCTATCTGAATGGATAGCAACACTATTCCTTCTGATGACCTCTCTTCGTCATCATATGCCTTGATAGTGATTTTCTATTTGGGATCAATAGCTTTCCTCAAGAATCTCAATGCATGGATAAGTTTTAAGTTACATATATTTAGGCCATCTCCTCCATCTATTAGCACATGTTTTACCCGGTGTTTGTGGACGAAAACTTCAATATGGAGTGGGGTGTTGTGTGGATGACTCAAAGAGACGTCATCATGCTCTGAAAAAGATAGGTTATGAGGCACCATCATATATGCCACCATGGCTTGGAATTGATTGATGTCCAGGTTGTTTGGAACTGTAGTATTTACAAGAGCTCGTTCCAAAATGTCCTTATGTGTTGGTGAGATTTTGAGCAACATTAATATCGATATTTGGGTGGGTGTCTTTTGCAATTGGTCTACCAAGTTGTATTGAGTCTTAGGAAGAGTTGTTTCTTTATATGTGCTCCCCTTTAAGACATATTTTTGTGCCCTTGTTGTCACATTCACTGACGCATGATCTTGTTTATCCTTGATTTTTATGACACTCACTTGGTTGTCATATGCCGATATGTGATTAATGACATTGCTGTAGATGTGGTTTATGTGGGCTCCTTTGTTGTTGTTGCTCCTCCCTTGTCATAATTAAGAAGGGGATCTTTGAATTCCTCGTGATCACCATTGGTCTTATGACCATCAACCATTATATCAACCTTGTCTATCATGTCTTGAACTAGGTTTTTCAACCTTATGCAATCATTTGTTTGATGCCCCTTGTTTAGATTATAGTCACAACAGTGTGAGTCATTCCACCATGGTGGTTTGACTTGGGGTTCAAATTTTCTTATGTTTGGAAATGTGATGAGTTTGTTTGCCAAGAGCTCTCAAAATATGGATTCTAGGGTTTTTCCCAATGGTGTAAATGTTCTTTGATATTGGGGAGGTGAAGTGTTGGTGTTACTCCCTTGATTATTAGTCCCTTGATTGTTGTTGTTCCCTCGATTATTGTTGTTTCCTTGATAGGTAGTGTGTTGATAGTTGTTAGTGCCTTGATTGATATTTCTTTGATTGTTGTTGGGTGGTGTACCACCTGATAAATTTAGCATTGGTTGCTTGAATTTTAAGTTATTGGCATCAACCCCACCATCATTAACAACATTCTTGTTCCTAGTCCAAAACTTGGACTTGTCCGAGTTGTTGTTGTATTGATTGTTATATGTGTTGTTGTTTGATGAACTAGCACCTTCCTTAGAGAATTTCAAGATTCTTTTATTTATTGAGGCTTCTTCTACTTGAATGTCATTCTCGATTAACTTTTGAAAACTAGGTAGACATTGTAATTTGAGTTGATAACTCATTTCATCATTCAAATTTTCTATAAAAATTTCCATTTTCTCTAAAAATTTCCATTTTCTCCTTTTCAGGCACATCATGTAGGTACCTTGAGACCATGCACCTCCATGTTTGTAATAAATAGAAACAAAAACCAGTCACTAAGTATTGGTTATGAAACTTGTAAAATAGAAACGGTGGGTGCCAAAAATGTGTGCTCTAGAGTGTAGTATCTACAAAAGAGAGTCAAACAACATCAAACACACACATGAAACATTATGTTAGAGTAAGAAATCAAAATAGAAACTAAACTAGGTTAGCTTCAAAATCAAGAACCCCAAGCACGTCTCATGTTCCTCTATCTCCAAGGATCTTCAAGATTCAAGGTGGCTCTCACTTGGAAAAGCACTTGATCTTTTAGATGTCAACCTAAAGAAAGAGATTGAAGGATATGCCAAGATCAAAATGAATGCAACTAAGATCCTAGCTAGATGATCAAATAATGTGAAAAGATGAAATGTGAGATTGAATGCAAGATATGAGACTAAGACAAATTGACCTCCTTGATAACCTACAAAATGACTATAAGTTTGATGCATGAGATGAATTATCTAGAATAAAAAAGGCATTATAAGGCTATCATAAAAAGTCTCTCCTTGATTGATGGATAAAGGCTCAATTTATAGAGTTGGAGGCTTTAAAACCGATGGACAAGATTGAAGATTGATCAAGGGCTAAGATTGAAAGGGAATGTGTGCTGGAGTTGAGAAACACAACACCACAGGAGACTAAAGATCTTCTGCAAGCTAAAACACATGTTACAAGGAGAACCAAGGAAGCAAATCATAGAAGAAAGAAATACACAGAAAATATACTCAAAAAGAGAGAGCTCAATATTCACAAAATGTGTAATGTAAAAAACCTTCTTACAATGAAATGAAAGAACTTAGCCTTTAATAGGTCAAAAAACCCTAAAAGGGAAAACCTAGGTTTGCACATAATAATTAATAAAAGAATTAATTATTATGCACCTAAAGTTAGCTTAAGTGTAAAAGAGATAAAGGGAACTTAAATAATTAGACAAATGTTTAATTAGTCAAGTAAATACCCGAATACTCTAACATCCCCCCTTAAGCTAGACTTAGGGAGAAACTAAAACCTAGAACAACTACTAAAAGCAAGAAAGATGGGTCTCGGCAACAAGGCCTAATCAGGTACCCAAATACAATGAAATCTCTATGAACTGGAGAAATAGAGAAAATCATGTGGGAACAAAACTCTACTCCAAAAAGAGATGGAAAAGAATACCACTGAAGTATGAAGAACCTGCAAACTTTGTCAAAGAATAACTGCTGATTTGAAGAACCTCCACTGAAAGAGAACATGACCAGGTAGAGAAGACTGTAATCTGTATGAGTGCCCTCAAATGACACTACTCGAATTAGGAGGAAAATAAGGCAAACAACTGAAATTGAAGATACAGATGGCATGAAAACACCAAAGCCTAAAGAGTTGATCAATCGAACCACAGAAGCATTAGAACCAACAGGACAAACCTCCCATAATGCTGAAGAGGGAGAGGGACAGGAACACTGAAAAGAACAGCCAAGAAGAATTGCATGACGAAGAACCAGGAACATCAAAGGCGCTGAGAAAAGTACATGATGTCATGGAAGGAACACTCACTGGACAAAGGCAGATGGAAAACAAGGCAAACATCAACCCCCTCATGGCACTTTATAAGTAGTGCATGTACAACAAGGCACAAGATGTGCAAGATCTCAAGTAAACAATGCATGATGGCACTTTATCTCAGTGCGTTTGCATAAATACAATGCTACAATGATAATAAGAATAGAAACGGAAAGAACAACAAAAACCGAGACATCCTACTCAGAGTAGAGATCTCGGGACCTAAAACAACCAAGATATCCACCAGAGTGCTGAAAGGCAAAAAACTGAATAAAATATGCATGGAGCAGAATCTGGAAATAAAACTCATATGGCTGGAAAGTACACAACACACGCTTTCCAAAAATAAAATTTTTTTCGAAAAACGGAGTTCGAATGCTCATTCTACGTCCCCTGGAGTGCAAAAAAGAGACCTCACTTTGACTGGAAAAAAATAGTTAAACAGAAAAATTGGAAAAAATTACCAACATGACGAGGTTCGACTTTGAACCAGCTTTCCGATGCCTAATCGTTGTCGAAAAAATAACTCTGTATGCCCAAGATATGACCAAAAAACCAAACCCCCCTTCAAAACAAGAGGAAGGGGTAGTCTGGTGCTTGGGGAAGGTGGAGGTGGCCAGTGGGTGGTGCTCCGGTGGTGGCCGGATGGAGCTCCGTTGGTCGGGTGGCGGTTTCCGGCAGCGGCGGGGCCACAGGTGCTGCGGGTTGCGAGGTGGGAGCTGAGTCGGGCGACGGCCGAGGTGGTCCGGGCGGCTATTTTTGGAGGGCCTGCAATGGCAGGGCCGGGAAGGCCGGCAGTGGGGCTGCAGGTGGGGCCACAGGGAGGCGGCAGGGACCAGGGCGGGGTGCAGCGGCGATGCAGGGCCGGGAAGGTGGGTCGTCGGGGAGCTACTAAGAGGCCGACGGGAGAAGTCGGGGGCGGGGGCCGGAGCTGGAGGGCACTGTGGGGGCCGAAAGCCGAGGACGGCGGGGACCGTAGGGAGGCCGGCGGGGGCCGAAAGGGCACCAGCGGTGGCTGTACGGCGGGGCCTGCAGCTTGGCAAGGGACCCCACGGTACCTTGCGTACCATGGGGTTGCCCCCCCCTAAAAAAAGTTTTGATTTTTTTTTGCTAAACAAAAAAACTTCACCATTTTATTCGCCTTTGACCCTTCTTTTTATTTTTTGTTTTTTTATGATTTTTTTCTCGATTTGCATGCTAGAGCCGTATGGCCTGGTTTGGAGAAAAAATTACCCCCAGAGGCTCAGGAACCAAAACAGGTCAAATTTTATATGACCATAGGGGTTTTCGAGCCTTCTGAGCATGATGGTGAGGTTCGTTTAGGCCCAAAGTGCTCAAAAAAAAGGACAATCCCTAAGTACATAAAAAATTTATGAAACCCTAGATCTACTTCCAATGCAAAAAAATCTCAAAACAAGAACAAGTAGCTGCAGATCTGAAGCTCTGATACCATGTTGGAGTTGAGAAACACAACACCACAGGAGCCTAGAGATCTTCTGCAAGCTAAAACACCTGTTACAAGGAGAAGCAAGGAAGCAAATCACAAAAGAAATAAATACACAGAAAATATGCTCAAAAAGAGAGAGCTCAATATTCACAAAATGTGTAATGTAAAAAACCTTCTTACAATGAAAAGAAAGAACTCAACCTTTAATAGGTCAAAAAACCCTAAAAGGGAAAACCTAGGTTTGCACATAATAATTAATAAAAGAATTAATTATTATGCACCTAAAGTTAGCTTAAGTGTAAAAGAGATAAAGGGAACTTAAATAATTAAACAGATATTGTTTAATTAATCAAGTAAATACCCGAATACTCTAACAATGTGGTCCTAGGTTTAAAGGCTTAGCCTTGTGACAAGTGTCAGAAGGAGAAGTGGGTGTAAGGGTAAATGTGCTCACACATGTGTGAGAAAATCTTGGGAAGTCCAAGAGGTGACAAGTAGAAACACTTATGGAATGGTGTAAGGGCTAGTGGAAGAGAGTTTATGACACACATGCCAAAAGGGGAAAGAGTAGGGTGGCTCTATGGGGAAGAGCATCCTCACACATGTGTGAGAACCCCTTGGTCAAAGGTGATGTGGACATGTGAGTCACATGTGGGTTTGGATAGATGTGTAGTATTTTTTATTTGAATAAATACTAACATTGGTTAGGCTTTGGATTAATTAGGATAATGAGGGGTTCTAGAAGAATATTAGCATGCTAATGGAAAATGTAGGAGAATGCAAGTGGAGGGAAAAAGGCATTTTTAGATAAAATAAAAGATTTATTTTAGCCAAAAGGGGTGTAACTTGCATTTGTAGGAATTTGCAAGTGGGGGGACTATTCACAAATAAATAATGATTCGTATAAATTAAAAGGGAAAAAGGGGGTTTTCATTAAATAAATGAGATTTATTCAATTAAATGGTTAAAGGGTACTTAATCAAGCCTTAGTTTAATTAATAGGTTAAGCTAGAAGAAAATGACTTTAATCAAATCTTTAATCTGATTAATAGGTTGATTGGAGGAATAGGGATATCAATGAAACCTTTGTCTAATTAATAGGCGAATAAATGATGATTAAATGAATAAAAATTCATTTAATTAGTTGTGCAAGTTTTAGGTGTCTACAAAGACACCTCTTATCATCAAGGAAGGTTTATCCTCCATCAAACTAAAATCAAATTCCTTGTACAAAGAGTACCACTCTTTATAAAGAAACATGTGAAATAATTAACTTAAGTCAATGAACAAAGCATCATCACCAACAAAGTTAGTATAGATAAAACATCATTACTAATCTCAACATTTCCTAAGGATTTAATAGATAAATAATCCTTATGCATAAACTTGTATTCTTAGACTTGAATTCTTTCTTCATGTGATCTCTCTTGATACAATTATAGTACTTACTTTACGTTTGCCATAATACATTGTATTGCATGTTAACTTGGTATTTCTATGTCCTATCTTCTTCTTATGCATAGTGTTGTCTATTTAAAAGCATAGTTTTCAAACATTCAAAAACCACAATTGACATGCAAATGAGACTATTGGATCAAAGCTATTTGGTTTTGATAGTGTTGGGCCCATATAAAATTTCCATTCCATATGCGTCCTTGTTTGAAGTAATGCTTATCGAATTCATTGGTCAAGAAATTTGTTTAAAATTTTGCTCATGTAATTTGGTCATTGTTAAGTTTCACTGCGTTGAACTTGAACCTTTTTGGTTCAAGGTTCAAAGTTCAATGGGCGTTGTTTTGAATGTTTTTCCTCCTGCGCGATTTTCAGTCTTACTAGTCCTTGTCGGCATTTTGCATTCTCTGAACCTTGAACTTGAACCTTTTTGGTTCAAGGTTCAAAGTTCAAGATTTGTCGTGTTAGTGTTGTGTTACGATGGTTTCACAAGGGTCAGAGTTTTATGTATAGGTTTCTTGGAAGACATGTGACTTGCCACGTGGTGACAGTGCAGACTTTTAGAACATGATAAACGACCACCGAGGGGAGGAATATTCCTTCTTCAATGATTTGAAATCTGCCATTTATGGCAAGTATGTGTGAGGATCTGTTGTGTCAGAAGTGAAGTGACTTAACATTTAAGGCATGCTCCTGCGCAATCATTTCAAAGTAAGGTCACACGAACGAGGAGTAATGAAGACAACTTTTAGTAATGATGGGTAAGATTTTCTCGACTTTAAAACTGAGTAGTTGTCCGTTGGGATTATTATTTTATTGAGAAGATTTTGAGAAGGAGTTTTCGAAGCGGGAGAAATAGGCTGCGATAGAGGTTTACAGAGTACAGAGGAAGGTATGTTCAACAACTTTCTAGATTACTGCAGTTTGTTTTAAAGATCTGGGTATTCTGTTAGCTGCTTGTTTATGTTTCCACTTTCCTTCTTTGCCTGGGATTAATTGGGGAAAACCACAAACTAAACATGAGACCTATTTTGCCCAAATTGATGAGCTCATCTTCCCTTGTAATCTCTTTACCAGAGTTAGGTGATACAATGTTAGTTCGGCTGGATTTAGATGTTTTTCTAGAAAGAGTAAGGAATTCAGCCGCAGACCCCATGATGAGAGATGTAGCACAAAGCTGATTATTAGAAGCAGCTGCCTTTCCCACAGCTGCTCCTTGCCTTGAGTTAGTCTTAGAATGTATGAATCATTATGACAAGGGTAATAGATGCATAAGGAAAAATGATGGTGAAGTGTTGTTGTCCATTGATAGACAGACAGTAATGGCAGCCATGGGTATTCTACACCGGGAACTCTATGAAGATTGGACCATCGGTAAATCCTACGGAATTTTCTCTGAGAAAAAGCAGTATTATAGAACTGTTATTGCACGAAATTGGCTCCTAAAATTTCAAAAAGGGGGCTCGAGGCTGCCGAGACCTCTAACCCGTGAACATTTAATTCCTGCAATCTGAGACTTGGTAATACTGTTGAGCAGGGTAAAGGGTAATTCCCACTCTTTTCACTGGGAGGACTGGATGTATTTTTTCATCCAGGTCACTCTGGATAGAAGTCGGTTCATCGACTAGGGAACTGTCATTGCAGAAAGGTTAAATGAAGGTTTTAGTAATTATCTGGGAATGCCTAATTTTTATATGTCATCCTATCTGTTATATATGCTTGCCTGTGTGAGAGAATGGTCTGGGTTGTCTCATGTAAAATGGGTTCAAGGCATGAAAATTTATGAGTATCATCCTAGTCTGACTTTGAAAGGGCATGTTGATGATTATCTTCGTTGGAATGATGTTTTTGTTGGAAGGATGACCTTTGAATTACAGGGTAACTTGCATAGAAGAATGTCTGCAGAAGCAGTTGAGCTTGTTAACATATATGGCAGTTTCTTTATACAGTTCAACCACCTCACTTACCTAAGAGTTGGAGGATTTAAAGGTGAACCCTTTAGACTACCCAGGTACGTTTTAGACTCCTGCATTTTGATCGAAGTTTCTAGACAGCTTGCTTATGTCGCAAAAGATTATGGTGAGGACTCTAACACAAGTGGGATTTTTCCCATTGATTTAGGCCATTATAGCTATAGGTCAGTCTCTGATGCACTGAATCTTGAACTGAAATTTAAAAGGTTTTATTTGAAGACCTTTGTGAAAAGGGATAACTTTGATAGTAAGGGTTTCATTGCTCAGTATGTGAAGAAGATGGTACTTGATCAGCATGTTCCTCAATTGGAGGATTATTGGGAGGGTTGCCAGGATGAATTTGAAGTACGGAGAAGGAGTTGGTCCAGATTAACTTTGAAACAAATTCATGACATGAAATTGCCAATGGATACCTCGGGTGTCACCACCGATGATGAAGACATACTTGATTCAGAGTTTATGAAGTGGGTCCATGATGAACCTCTTCTAGAAGTGGATTGGAGCAAGAATATGGGGAATAGTATTCAGACATGCACCTTCAGTGTAATTTGCAGGACAGAAAATTGGCTTAGGAGTTGCCGATTTCATCCGACACGAGCAACCAGTTCAAGAAGCAAAAGTGGAAAGAGGAGTACCGCAAGTAAAACTTTTGTTTTGACTAACTTTCTCGTTTCTGATGCAAGAAAAGGACAGACAAGGATTAAAGAAGAGAAACTTGACATCGGGGTTGAGCTTTCTATTGCTGGTTGAGTGACCAGGTCAAGGTCCAAGAAGAGTTTCCAGTCGTCGGCTTCTCATCTCATTCTGGATTTGGATGCAGAGGAAACATTGTGAAAGATGACATCCCCTGTTTCCGAAGCAGACAAGGTTTCAATTGACATAGATACTATTTTTCAGGACCCAGGGACACTCAAAATCCAGTCTCATATAGACCATGCCACACCACCATCTTCAGCAGGATTTCCACCCATGCCTTCAAAAGAACTGACTCTAGCACCAAAATGGTTAAGTGATTCAATCACCAGGAAAAGGAATGTGGTTCCAATTTCAGTATCAATGGAGGACGCTGTGAGTAAATGTCTGGGAAGGTCTACAAAGCCCAAAAAGTTAAAAACAGAGGCTATGATTGATTTTGATGAGAGCACGAAGCATTGGACTGCAGACATTGCTAGACTCGAGTCCAACAAAGATGCTGCTACGGCTTCAGAAGCAGACTACACTGTTGAACGAATTGATTTGGGGCTCGGAACCAGAGCCGTAGATGTGAAGCATCTGGAGACTTCGACTAAACGAATTATCTCCCGTACTTGGAAGGACGAGAGAGACAAGGCTGAGTTGAAACAAAGTTTAACACAAATGGCCCAGTATATTCATGCTTTGCAGAACAGCCCATTACCATTGTCCCAACATTCAGGGCCATTTAGTCCAAAATCACCTAGCAATAAAAAATTCTTGGATGAAATTCAACGAAACAAGATGATTGTCGAGGTTTTCTCAGAATGGCTCACCTCGATCATGCATCAGGCAACTAATTACATAACGGATTTGGTCCAGATTTTCAAAGATGCCAATGAGGTCACCAAAGCATTGGACTCCGACTTGGTCTCGTGGCAGAAGGAGAAATCTAAGTGGGCTATGATTTCAAAACAGATGCGTGATATTCAACGTTATGGTCTAATGAACTTTCTTGCTGAGAATCAAGTGTCGGGATTAAATGAAGATGTAATATTTATTTGTAAGGAGAGTATTGAGTGGTGCAACCAAATTATTGAACAGGGTTATAATGAGTCGGCCAGTCTGCGTGGCGAATTAACGGCCTTAAGGGCGACCATGCAAAAGGACTTACACTGCGTGGATGTCCAATTACTTAAAGAAGATAGCGAAACCCTGGAAGACACTACATAGATGATTAACCAGTTTAGCAGCCACATTAGACAAATCAAGATGGAGAAATCCTTGTCTGTGGAAGACTTTACAAGGATCTCTAAAGTAGAATCAATGCTCATTGTTTGTCTCAATCACCTAGATTCCCATAGAGATAAAGTGCAGATGGTGAAGAGAAAGAAGGAGCTCTGGAAGCAGAGAGTAATGCATATCAGTTTGCCACACGTAACTGTAATCCAGGAGTTTTCAAAAGTGCATCGAGAGTGGAGTGCGGCAAAGGCGGTGATGGTGTCTGTTCAAGACACCAACCCGAGCAATCACACCGGAACTGAGCAGACGACATGACTAGCACTGCTGGCAGTTGTTTGCCAGCGAGTCTAGTTATTTTCCTTAGTTTCGGTTATACAGTTAGGGTTGCTTTCTATTAACTCTTACAAGTTAATTTTACTTTGGTTAAAAGGAACTATTGGGTCTGGTAACCTATAAATATGTTTTGTAATGACTTTGAACGGGTTCACTAAGTTTTTGAAAAGACTATCTTTAGGATTGGCTAAAAACATTTTGTGTATGTAGAAAGTGGATGACCATCGATGAATGCAAAATCTTGTTAACAGCTATTTTCGGTTTCAAATCTATGTGTTTGATATTTGAAGTTTGATGTCTGTGTAAATCTATTTCGAAGAAGGCGATGTTATACTTTCTATGTGTGCAGAAAACTATTGCAAATTTCATCTTTATAGGCTTTTCATTTTGTTTTAGTGTTCATATGAAGTCTGTCGGCTTTATATAAAAAGTTATATATGGATCAGTGCTTGCATTCATTTTGTATTGACTAGTGTATGCAATTGCCTTTAAGTGCTTTCTGGTGAAAAGCATTCTATTGATTGTATGTAATTTGGAGCCGAACGAATATTTACTAGAGGGAGTTGTACCTTAATTCAGAGGTTAATCAATATAATGATTTTCCAACTGTTTGGTAGAAAGTTTGTATGCCTTTCTATGACCCGCAGTGCTTGAAGATTAAACAAATAAGGAAAGACAAATCTGTTTACCAACAGATAGTCAAATTGACATTAACAAGTTCACTTTCAAACTATCAATTTTTCAAAGAACAAAACCCTCTTGTTAGCATTTGACAGGACACTCATGTCATTACACTCCACCCCTAGTTGCCATTGTAGAACGCCTCTCCACATTAATTAGAAGCAATAACATATTTTAAGAATATATATAATTAATGAAATGTTTAAAATGTAGCAATTGTAAATTAAATAGTGACAATAATTGCATATTACTTCATTAAGTTAGGACAGTTTTTAATTGAGATACATATTTAACATATGATAATCTGATTTTACGTAGAGAGTTGCTAATATCTATAAATAAATACCAATATCTATATAATTAAATTGTTTTTATTTAAAAAAATAAATTATATATAAATAAAATTATTGTAATAAAATCATTAATTTTTTTAATAAGAAAATCTAATTTGACCAAGATCCTAAAGAGTACAACTGAAAATTATCATCTCTCAAATTACACCTTGTATAATCAATGGATCATTACAGAGAGACACTATTGAACCTAAATTATCATGGTGAACATAGCATTGTAATGAAAAAGACTGAGTCACAAACTGCTATCATGGACACTCTAAATGCTCAAAACACACATCCAAAAGATTTGAAAGCTTGTAAACAACTTCTTCCATGGTGGGTCTAGCTTCAACTGTTTCCTCTAGGCATGATTTGGCAATGAGGGTGAGGCTCATAACACTGTCTATGGAGCATGTGTCCTGCACATTTGGGTCTATCCATTTCCTTAGCTTTTCTTCTCTGTCATGACCTTCCACCAAGCTCCTTATTTGTGGCCATAAAAGATTCACTGTTCCAACCTTCACTGTCACTTGCTTACCACGGATCAACTCCAGAAGCACAATCCCAAATGCAAATACATCAATCTTTGGAGACACCAAGTCCGCAGCACTATACTCAGGGGCTCTGTATCCTTCTGTGTCTTCTTTATGTTTAGTTGCTGGATTCATCCAATATTTTGCAGCCCCAAAATTTGCTATTTTAGCCCTGAGATTCCTATTGAGAAAGACATTGCTGCTCTTCAAATCTCTGTGAACAATGCCTATCTTCTCGTGAATGTGGTCAAGCCCAGTTGCTACATCCAGAGCAATCTGTAATCTTGTTCTCCATGAAAGAACAGAGAAACCCACCTTCAGCACACCAGATGCCTTGTGAAGCCACAAATCTAAGGACCCATTCTCAACATACTCATATATCAAGTAGTTTTGCCCCCCAGAAGCCATGCAGAAGCCCTGCAATTTCACCAAGTTTTCATGCTCCACCTTCTGCAAGGACTTCAACTCATGAGACACATCCCCATTCATCTTCTTGACAACAACTTCTCTGCCATTGATTGTGCCTCTGTAAACAGAGCCTCCAATATGAGACACAGGGCTGAAATTCTGTGTCACTTCCAGGGAATACAAAATTGGCTTGCAATTGCAAGCACCATCACCCACAAGCTCTGACTTTACACCCATTTCTATATCCACTGATTTCAACTTTGGTGGCAGCAATTTTTTCACTCTGCAGACTTTTGCAAGAGTTGAAGCCTTGTATATAATCTGAAAGATTGCTCTAGCAGCCATCATTCCCAAAACAGCAATGTAGAGGCCTGTGAAAAGGGTCTCAAATGTATCATCTAGCGAACTGTGCTCTAAAGTTTCTGGGTTAGGTTGTGTTGAAGTTAACGCATCAGCATTTTGGATTACACTCCATGATCCATTATCTAGTGAACTTGTAAGATTGGATTTGACATTAGGCTCTGAAACAGAATCATCCAAAACAGATCTTTGAGCTTGGACATGGCATGTTTGTATCAACAACAACACAAATATGCAATACACTAATTGCTTCTCCATGAATCTGGAATTATATCAAACACAGGAGAAAATTCTACTCTTTAAACTCGCTAATATCTTGATTCCAAATGTGATTAACAACACACAACTGAATCTAAAAACAGCAACAATATAACACAAGAAAAGAAAGTTCAAAGAGGAAATACGATAGCAAGATATACAAGCAGTACAAATTTCAATACAGCGTTGATCAGAATATGGGAAACCCAAGATTCCAAATGCAATGACAGTATATCTGGCTCACATGCCCACAACACAATGTATTTGGTAAAATCCACTGTCACTTTTATAGGCCTCAAAAGATCCGTTAGTTGTAGCAAAAGTTTATACAGACAAAACTACTGACTGTTGTTTTGTCCCAAACGTGAGTCACAAGAAAGTAAATTTTTTATCAGGAGCACGTGAAGGCAACTGTACTGCAAGCACTGAATTTATTTTTCTATATGCTTGAAAGCTTTGAGCATGCTATTGAGCTCCAGGAAAACATTAAATATTTTCATTGAATTTTAGTTTTATATCGCATGAATGTAAAGATGCTTCGCTTTTACTTTTTATAATTAAGACGTATTAAATTTATGAGGTGGCTTATTGTTGGTTTAATTTTTTTTAAATTGCAGATGGAATTTCATAAAAGAATAACTGTGATTGGATTAATTAAAATTTTCAGTTTTTCATTGATTCTTAGTTTTTGATTGTGAAAATATATAAATAAAAAATTTAGAAATATTAACTTTCAATTTTATTATTTAAAAAATAAAAATTAAATAAAATTTTTAGTGAATTTTTAACTATCGATTTTCATAAATAAAATTATTTGATATAAAAAAATTAAAACTATCTTATTGATTATGATTGATATAATTTATCATTTAATATTTTTTGTTAAGTTTTAGTTTTTAATCATGTGAATGCCAAGATAGCTTATGAGAAAAAAAAAATTTAATTTAAAAAATTAAAAATTTGATCTCTATTTATAGATATCTTCTTTTTCATAGTTTAAATATTTTTTCAATATTTAATTAAAAGAATTAAAATTGCGATCCAAAAATGAGAGGCCTAACAAAATACCCTCTAATCATCCCATTAGACCACTACCAAAATAGCCATCGAATGCCCATTCTCTTACCACCATCTTCACGACATCAACTCTAGCTTTTCATGATGCCATCATCTTGATCAACCCAACCCAAGGCCACAGGAACAACAATAACTCCAAATCTGCCCACCAATTTCTTGAGGAAAGCCCAAGCCGCTCACCGCTTGCACCTTTTGAGCATCTACAAATCTTCTGGCAAAGTTGATGTGTCCATAGAAACATTGGATCCCCTTTACAGTCTTGGGGATAGGGATCCTATCTATTGCTTCAACTCTCTCAGGATCCATTATGACCCCATCTTTGGATACAATGTGCCCAAGCAATTTCCCTTATGTCACCCCAAACATGCATTTCTTTGGATTCAAAGATATTCCATATTCTAAGGCCTTGATGTAAAATTTCTCCAAATGTGCAACATGATCTTCTGCCTTCTTGGAGAATGCAATTAAGTCATCATGGTACACTACCAAAATGTGATTAATCAAACCTATAAACGCCACTTTCATTGCTCTCTAAAAAGTTGCTTCTACATTTGTTAAGCCAAAAGGCATCCTTTCATATACATATGTGCCCCATGGAGTGGTAAAAGTTGTCTCGTATTGCTCAGACTCTTTTACCTTCACTTGGTTGTATCCAGAGAAACCATCCATCACTGAAAGCAACTCACATCTAATGACCTTTTGTGGCATGGGCTCCATGTTCGGTAGAGTGTAATTATATTTTAGAGAATACATATTCAAATTCCTAAAGTCAACACATAGCCTGATATCCCCATTCTTCTTTCTGATAGGGACTAAATTTGACACCCATGTAGAATTCCTGATAGGATTGATGATCCCTCCATCCATTAACTTCAGCGGTTCTTGATGCATCTTTGGGGCTAGAGTCAAATTGATAGGCCTTTGCTTCTACCTAAAAGGCTTTACATTCAACTTCACTGGGATTTTGTGTTGAAACAAATCTTCTCTATGTGCTTTCAGATCTTCATATGACTAAGAAAACACATACTTGTATTTCCTCAGTAAAGAAATTGATCGAGCCCTGATCTTTGGATCCAACTTTCTTCTTATGAAAACCATCCTTGGTGCATTCTCAATTCCCAAAATTATCTCTTCTACATCCTTCTCTCGAGACATTGTTGGCTTGGCATTACACTTATCAACATTGTCGAACATTGTTTCTAGTGCCACCAATCCCTTTGGGATCTTATTAGTTTTAAGCTGAATTACCTCTTTCCCAAAGAGTGTTTCCTTTCCATTAGTGACCTCCACAAAATTATTGACATTATTAAGATCAATTTCCTAATCTTCATACTCATCTACACATTGTAAAAATCCCAACAACTCCACATCATATTGGAAAACTTGCCAATGACAGACATTATCAGGTACTGCAGGTCTCAATTTTGTCTCCACTTTTGAAATCATTGCAAGGGTAATGTCTTCTTGCCTCAAAGCAATATTTACAAGAAGATCATCCATCACATTTCTTGATATTTATATCCATTCAATTGAGAATGTGTCAAAAGACTCTAGCACATCCCATGTTACATTCCTCTATTGCTTCAATCTTTTATTTTTTAATGAATACTTCTCTCTGACTTGAGAGACTATTAACTTAGAGTCACAAAAAACCCTCATCTTTTTTATTTTGCACCTAACAACATGATTTAACCCTAACAACAAAGCCTCACACTCTACTACATTATTCATGCATGAGAAATCTAATAAGTGTATTTGTATGTCTTGCCAATAAGAAAAACAAATAACACTTTAGCTCCTGATCCTTCCTTTGAGCATGCTCCACCAAAAAACACCTGCTATAAGGCATCTTGATCATCAAACTTCTTCAACTCATCTCTCATAGGATCATGAACTTCTTTCTTCTCATCAAATGAGTTCACTGTAAAATTGCCTATGTTTACATCACAGAAGCATATATGCTCTTATTCTACTTCAATATCTTCAACAATGTTTGGAGAGATTCTCTCTTTTGAGTTTCACCTCCTTTCCAGATCAACTAGTATCAATGCAAAATGAGAGATCTAACTACATAACTTCCTCCTGCTATTGAAATCCACTTCCAGCTAGATAAGAACATCCCATATCTTGGTGGAGCATCTACCACAGTTATATTCATACAAAACTTCTTTTCAAGGAATGATGCAAGTGCAAACTCTACATTCTTCATCATCCCAACAATGGGTACTTCACTTGAATCCATAGCATAGCACTTTCGATATGATTTAGATACTTGCAATCCCAATTCCTTCATCACATGAATTGACATCACATTTGTGGAAGCTCTTAAATCCATAATGCAATTCCTTATCAATTTATTGTTCATAAGTAATGTCACATAGAATGGGTCAATTTGTGATGGACATTTTGTCAAAGTTGTCCCTACATAAACCTCTGGGATTTCATCTATTTCCTCATCAGTGACCTGATTCACATGTTCCTTGTGATTGTCCTTCTCAATCACTAAGTAATTTGCACTAGAGATTAGAGACACAACATTCCTTTTGTGTTCGTCAATCCTCATCATCTCAAGCAAGGGAACTAACACCTTAATTTGAGATAATGCCTGCACCTTATCAAAGGGGACATAAGAATATGTCAAAGAAGTGTGACATTTCTCATTCTTCACCACAAGAGGCTTCTCCTTCTCTTTAATCTTTTCCAAACCATTTATACGCTTCTCCTTAACATCTTCACTTTCTTTTTTCTTCTCCTTTGTAGTGTCACTCTGAATTCTAGGGGAATTCCCAATTTTACTCTTATCTTCCACTTTCCTAGCATATCCTATTTTCTTCTTACCATTTATACTTTTGATAATTGCCAGGGTTGCCTTGATCAATGTTTGTCATCTTACTCCTCATATTGTAATTGTGCCTGGCTTGATCTAGCTTGATCTATTGCAGCAGCTATGAGAGACAAAATTTATTCATCAGTAGGTCTTCTAAGGTTAATTTGTCCCAATGCCTTTTTAGAGTGACAAAGGAATTTGTTCATCATCAGAGAAAACTTGTTGATGATATGTCTCTCAGTTCTACCTTTTAAAGGCAACATCAAATTCTGCACAATCTTCATCTAATGAATTATACTCTTCTCCTATTGACATCATAGTAACATCAATCATGATGATCATAACGAGTTTCATTGCAATCATCCACAAGACACATCTAACTACTCCAAAGCTTGGGACACATAACACTGTTTTGAAAAATGTGGCAAATTATAAGGAACACACCATGTGGTGTGTCTTCCACCATATTACCTCCCACTCTTTGCAAAGGATTTGGTATTTCCTTGCCTACAACCCCTTTTTGATTATTTTTCACTGGTCTACCATTATGTCAATTGGTATTATAAGGCATATCTTGCAACCTCATGGGCCTATCTTGCCTTTGAAAACTTGGTTTATCACCAGTCGACCCTTTCTCACTCTTAGCAACTTTGTAGCTCAAATATTTCAATACACTCATAACTTTATCAAACTTATCTTCATTCACCAATTGCTTTTGTTGATGATTCTTGGGATTTTGCAAAATCTTGATATCATCTCTTTTGCTAACTCTCCCCTATTCTTTTCTATTATTCCCAATATGCTATGCAACTCTGAAAGCATCCCTCAGGGTCTATGGTTCTTTATTCCTTAGCCGATAACTCATCTTTCAATTAAAAGCATTTTGATACAAAACTAGACATAGTGACTCATTTGGCCTCATGTGATGAGGCAACTTATTCATCAACTTTGTAAATCTATCATTAGATTTTGTAATGGATTAATTGTATCCCTTTTTCAATATTAGTGAAAGCATTTACAATAAACCTAGGATCAGAATTGTCACCATACCTCTCCATAAAGATGCTTTTGAACTCAACCATTGTTGAAATACTTGAATCAGACAAACCTATATACCATTCCCTGGTATCCTCGGTGAGAGACTACATGAACAACTTCATTTTCAAATCTTCTTGGTCAATGTCAAAATTAGCCATCAGGTTTATAAAATCTTTTACATGATCCTATCCAGATAGAGTATTGTTGTCAGTAAAATTTGGCAAAACCTTCCTCACTTCATTGTCTATGAGGTTCAAGAAAACTTGAATACCATTGAAATATAGTTGTCCATATCTATTAGCATTTCCCTGAGTTCTATTTATAGCACCTCCTCTAGCTTGGGTTCTAAATGGAGTATGTTGAGTGCCCTAATTTTGTTGTGCACCTTGATTTTGATGTGTACCCCGATTATGTTGTCCTTGTCTATTTATACAGTTCACATTTTTAAGACTTATATTCTGAAAATTTAGGTTCTGATAAGCACCATAATTCAATGGCATACTCACCCCTACAAATGGATTGAAACAAAATTGTTGTCCAGCACTAGAATACCACTTAGCTGAGGCTAAGTAATATATTCATACCCAATGAAAGGCATCAAAGATACACATGCACTTGAAGGAATTGTCCTTGATGTAATCTAACTTGTCACCATATTTTGGGATGAACTAGAAGCATTATTTGCATTTACAAGCTACTATGAAATAGATGTTGTGACATATGAAACTGGTTGGATACTTAATGTTGCAGACCTCTACATGGTAACTTGCATGCTTCTTGCAACACTTGCATGCAACATAGGATTCATATCATGAAGCTGCTTTAGAAGCTCTTCCTTTCTTTTCAAAATTTGTGTTTTTGCCTCATGTGCCTCCAACATTCCAACTTCTTTGGTTAGCTCCTCATCTATCTTACATACAGTGCTTGATGTTGATGATTGATTTGTTACTGCACATCAATTTGCATCAGTATATTTAGGTTTTGTAGGGGCATAAAGCCTTGCATATGGGGATAAATTGGGTATTTCATATACTACTAGCTCAAATAAAGTCTCAAAGTGAATAAACAACTTCATCTCCATTATAATCAACAGTAGCTAGGTGCTTTGGGCAAGCAGAAGGCTCACTATAAGAATAACTGTATCCATTTGGGTCCCAAGCATTCTCATTTATATTATTTCTCTTATCCAAAAGAGAAGTAGTCATCTCCAAACTAGCATTTGCATCCCTATTAGATGACATATTCTTAAAGTTTGAACAAAAATTCCTAGTATCTTTTGCTTTCCATTTTTGACATGATACTTCTCTAATTAGAGTCTTTTGTGGATCCTTTTGAAATAAAGATCTTCTTGCATCCATGGTCAAGGTTCTAAATTGAAGAAGTTGAGAAAGTACAACTTCTGAGATCCCAAGAGCGTCTGTATGCAAGAATACCTGTCACAAGAGAAGATTGGAGACTGAACACAAAAAAGGCTCTGTAAAAGAGATTAACATTCAGAGAGTGAATTGAAAAAGAAAAGTTACAATACAATCCTTATGATAGGAGAATAGAAACCCTAAAGATGTGCAACCCTAAAGAAACGCTAAAGGGATAAAGAGTATTTAATAATTAGAATAATTATTAAATACCTACACTATTATTAAATGCCTAAGTTTAGCTTAAGCATAGAGTATAATAGACTAATAATTAAATAAATAATTATTAGCTAATATAAGATAACTCTAACACCCCCCCTTAAGATGAACTTAGGGAGTAGCTAAAAACACTAAATGCAGGAAAGCAAAATGCAATTACAAGAAGAAGGCAAATTTGGGTCCCAGCAACAAGGCCTGATGAGGTACCCAATCACAACCAAATCTCTATGAAACGGAGAAATAGATAAAACCACATGGGAAAAAACTCTACTCCAAAAAGAGATGGGAAAAGAATGCAAAAAAGAACATGAAGGAAGGAAGGCCTCAATGAGACCCCCCAAGGACAACTTCCTTCACCCCAAGCATAGAGCGCAACTGAATATAGCATGAAGATGCAAAAGGTTTAGTGAAGATATCAGCAACCTGCTCCTCTGTAGGAATGTACTCTAAGATGAGAAAGCCATCCGGAATCAACTGTCTGATTAAGTGCATGTGAAGCTCAATGTGTTTAGACCTCTGGTGCTCCACGGGGTTGTGTGAAAGGTGAATGGCACTCTGATTGTCACACCAAAGAATAGTGGGACTATCAAGAGGAAACCCAAACTCAGTCATCAACTGTCGAAGCCATAAAACCTCTTGACTAGCTAACATCGTTGCTCGGTACTCAGCCTCTATAGATGATAATTCAATAGCAGACTGCTTCTTGCAAGACCATGTGATAGGACCAGAACCACGGCAAAAAACAGAGCCAAAAGTAGACTTTTGATCTTGAGCATCACTAGCCCAATCTGAGTCAGTGAAGTCAACAATGTGAGGGGATCCTGAAGTATAGTGAATGCCAAACTATGTAGTGCCCCAAATGTACCTCAAAATATGTTTGGCTACTTGCCAATGTCTCTTATGAGGATCATGGGAGAACTGAGAGACAAGACCAACCACAAAAGAAAGATCTAAGCGGGTATGGGTCAGGTACAACAAACTGCCTATATAAGGTAGAATCCATAGAAGGTGTAGAACAAGTGGTAGACAAAACAACACCTAATTGAAATGTTGTGGGAGAAGGCTTGCAAGTAAGCATGTCAAATCTGTGAAGCATATCAAGAGCATACTTCTGCTGAAGTATGGAAATCCCATCGGAAGACTGACTAACTTGTAGGCCCAAAAAATAGTGCAGAAGGCCCAGATCTATCATCTCAAACTGCTCCATCAAGGCTCATTGAATATCCTAAATAAAGGGGGATGAGCTACCAGTAATGATAAGATCATCAACATAGAGCACAAGAATAACTATATCTCCTCATGAAGGTCTCCATGCAAGAAAGCACCCTTCACATCCATCTGAAAAACTGTCCATCCCTGTGAAGCTGCCAGAGAAAGTACAAAGCAAATAGAATTCATCTTGGTGACAGGAGCAAAGGTCTCAGAGTAATCAATAGCCTCCACCTGAGAAAACCCCTTCGCAACAAGATGAGCCTTATACTTATTAATAGAACCATCTGCAGCATACTTGGTACGATGCACCCACTTGCAACGAACCAACTTTCTTCCCTTCGGAAGAGAACAAAGATCCCAAGTATGATTCTTCATCAAAGAAGAATACTCCTCATCCATGGCCCTATCCCACTCTGGGTGACCTATCGCCTCTAAAAATTTCTAAGGATCATCTGAAATGGCATGACTCAAAAGAATAGAACCAGATGTATGTGCATGAGTACGATGAGTGTCAGTAGGATCACCTGTCATAGAACCAGCTGCATCAACTGTAAATTGGGCCCACTTGGGCAAAGGCTGAGCGGTGAGTGGTGGTGGTTATGGTGGACCATCATCTGCATCGTCCTCAAGGAATAATGAATCCTCAAGAGATGAAGAGGGAGGACGAGGCAGTGAGGGAGAAGTTGTTGATGGAGAATCCAACTGAGGAAGGCGCTCATCAAACTGGACATCCCGCCTAAACAGGACCTCTCAAGAATCAAGATCAAACAACCTGTACACCTTAACATCCTCATAGTGTTAGGTCCCGAAGACAACTGAGAGGGGGGGGGTGAATCAGTTGTCTAATAAATTCAAACCAAAACTAATTAACCACTTAATGCTTAATGTCGGTAAACCAGTTAAGTATGCCGGTAGACAATGTTAACAGTAAATCACTATACCGGTAAGGATTAATGCATGAAACATAAACATAAAGTCATCCACAACACATGACACCAATATTTGTACGTGGAAACCCTGTAAGGGGAAAAACCACGGTGGGAAACCTTACCCACAATCAGATGATACTACTGCAGATAGTAAGTGTACAAAAAGGGTCTGCACATGCAAAAAGGCCAACAGCCTAGAGCTCACTGCTCATTCACAAATGGGAGTCACACTGACTACAGTTGGATGGTTAAATCCAATAAGAATGTACTGCACAAAATAACATCTTCATATGCTGGATTCAGGTACCAGTGTAATGTTGATATGCTTCTACAAAAACTTAACTTCACCTTCAAATGATGTCTTCGTGTATGCCTCTACTTGATCTTGCATATCCCTTCACTTAAATCTTTTTCGCATTCCACACTTGATCTTACAAATAAGATCTTACATTTATACCATACCCTAAGACCAATTTTAGTAGGTCGGCTCTACAAGATATTACAATAAAAATATTTTACAAATAATTTAATATCCAATGCAATAACCGATTAAACATGTCGGCTTAATGCATTTACAACAATAATAAATCATCTCCATAGCGTGCCATGCTGATCTGGAAAAGATAAATCTGTCGATGTAACCCTAGATAACCTGGACCTATTTGCCGGTAAAAGCAAATATGCAAATATGAATATACCAATGATTATTACTTCAAAATAAAGTGTCCACACAATGTCTTCGACATTACCAAGTGTCTTCCATGTCATTCCAGGTACCGGTGAACAATATATCTTGTCGGTGAATCATATACCAGTAACTATTGCACAGATTACTGCTTGTCGATGAATGTTGTTGGATCTCCAAAGTAGGTGTATTCAGTAGGTGTTGACATCAATGACAAAACCATACCAAAATACCAACAATCTCCCCCTTTGGCATTGATGGAAACACAAGATGGAAAAACCATCATAGTGCCAAAACAGAAATGCCAAATACAAAAACCAACAATCTCCATTTCTCCCCCTGGGAGTAACAATACTAATCTTTCATACCAATTTCTCCTTATATGTGTTTTTCAAAATCTCTCCCCTAAAATCTCTTTTTCTTACCAAAAAGATAATGTGTTTTTCCATAGATATCTCTCCCCCTTTGACATCAAATGCCAAAGTCACAAAAAGTCAAGTTCATACAAAATACCAACCAATTCAATATACCAACTACTCCCCCTGAGAAGTAGCTTCCTCATCAAATACCGGAATAAAAGATTTGTCCATTTAATTCTACCGGTTGATGACAATCATCAACTGTCTAAGTCTTTACCGGTGGTGGTATGACTCCAAGCTGATCTCTGAAATACTCAAAAGTTTCCTTAGGCAAAGGCTTTGTGAAAATATCTGCAAGTTGTTCTTTAGTATTCACATAAACCAGTTTTATCTCTTTTTCTTCAACTTTTTCCCTTAGAAAATTCAGTTTGATAGAAACATGTTTTGTTTTAGAATGTAATACCGGATTTTTAGATATATCAATTGCTGCAATGTTATCATAGTATATAATAACAGGTTCCTTGCATTTTACCTTTCTGTCTTTCAACATTTGCTTAAGCCAAAGTACTTGTGTATAGTTTGTTGTTGTTGCAACATATTCTGATTCTGTTGTTGATAAAGATGTACAACTCTGTTTCTTACTCAACCAAGAAACTAATCTCTTTCCAAGAAAGAATGCTCCTCCAGTGGTGCTTTTTCTATCATCCACATCTCCTGCCCAATTTGCATCTGTATATGCACATAGATCAAAATTTTCATCTTTAGGATACCATAATCCAAGATTTGTTGTGCCTTGTAAGTACCGGAAAATCCTTTTCACTGCTGATTCATGATTTTCCTTAGGATTACTCTGAAATCTAGAAACAATACATATTGCATTCATAATATCAGGCCTGGTTTGTGTCAAATACAGTAGACCTCCTATCATAGATTTGTATCTAGTTGGATTAACAGGTGTAGATTCATCCTTTTGAGATAATTTGTCATTTGTAGTCATAGGTGTGCTTACCGGTTTAGAGTTCTCCATCCCAAATTTCTTAAGTAGTTCTTTCAAGTACTTAGATTGACTCAAAAATATACCTTTATCAGTCTGTACAATCTGCAATCCTAAAAAGAATTTTATTTCTCCAATCATAGACATTTCAAATTCTTGCTGCATTTCAAGAGAAAAATCTTTACATAATCCATCTTCTCCTCCAAAGATTATATCATCAACAAATACTTCAATAATCAAGATGTCATCATTAGTTACTTTGTAATATAAATTGCTATCTGCATTTCCTTTGGTAAAACCAATCTTTAAAAGATACTTATCCAATCTTGCATACCAAGCTCTTGGGGCTTGTTTCAATCCATACAGAGCTTTTCTTAACCTGCAAACCATATCATTGTCATTTGTCAAAGAAAATCCATCAGGTTGTTCAATATAAACTTCCTCTTCAAGATCTCCATTCAAAAATGCACATTTAATATCCATTTGATAAACTTTTTAATCCTTATGAGCTGCAAAAGTCAAGAATAATCTAACTGCCTCAATTCTGGCTACCGGTGCAAAGGTTTCGTTGTAATCAACTCCTTCTTTTTGAGAATATCCCTTACAAACTAGTCTTGCTTTATTTCTGACAACCTTACCATCTTCATTAAGTTTGTTTCTAAATACCCATTTGGTTCCAATTACATTTTTATCTTTAGGTCGGGGAACTAATGTCCAAGTATTATTTTTCTCAATTTGTCCTAATTCTTCTTCCATAGCTTTAATCCAAAATTTATCTTCACATGCCTCATTAATAGATGATGGTTCAATTTGAGAAATAAGACATACCTCTTCATTTGCCAATCTTCCTCTTGTCATAACTCCTTTAAATTTGTTTCCAATTATCTGATCTTCTGAATGATTCAGTCTTACATACCGGGGTGTCTTTGTTTATTGTTGTTCTTCAATTACTGTGGAATCTTCTGATGATACCGAGGTAACTGGATCTTCATTTTGTACCAGTGGATTCAGTGTAGGTTCATTTGTCATAACTTTTGTTTCCAGTTCAGAGTTTATATACCTTGAAGTTCCTATGAATTGTTCATCATTCTTTACATTTGTACTCTCAACAATTTTCCGCAATCTTTTATTAAAACATCTATATGCCTTGCTCTTAGATAAATAACCAAGAAATGTTCCTTCATCACTTCTAGGATCAAATTTGCCAATATACTCATCTCTTCTAATATAACTGATGCTCTGCAAAAAGGATTAGAAAATCTGTTTGATGGCAACACACACAAGAGCACAAGAAACAAACGTTAGTGTTAGCAACAAAAGATTATCCTAAACAGGCATATCAAGAGAGATATTAAGCATGAAATAGAAAGCATATAAACATAGAATAAAATAGCTAATCAAGATGCTCATAGGTGCTCCTCCCTTGTTCCTCTCCTCTCCAAGTCCCAAATGAGTGTAGCTCTCAGCTTTTAGCACTATCCATGGATGCCATATGGAGATTCAAGATAGTTGAATATGATAAGCAAATGCTATGCAAGTGTAGATACTGATGCTATGAGAAAGCTCTATGCTAATGCCAGTATAACAACAATACTCTAATGCTTCTCCTTTGTTTGAGGAGAAGGGTTCTATTTATAGAAGAAATGGGGAAATGAAGGGTTAAGATTGAATGGTTTAATCAAGGGCCAAGTTTGAAAGTTGGGGATCCATGTGCACAATTGGCACTAATAAAATGGTGACAAGTGTCAACATAGGATTGGGTTGAGAGAAGAGGTTGGAGGCATTAAAGGCCTGAGAAGACCTCATGGTTATCTAGAGGCTAAGGGTCAAGTCCAAATTAAGATTACCCACTGGATTAAGAGTTAATCCAAGGATAAACCTTTGTGCAAATGTTTAAGAGATAATCATGGTCAAAGCATTAATGGCCTGATGAGACCTTTGGGTTCGGTAGAGGTTGAGTCAAAACAAATGTTTTAACCATGTGGGAGGGTTTGAGGTAACCATTAATGGTTATTGGAGACTTTGGGGATTAAGTGGTTGAAAGTTGAAAGCCTTCAATGGTTATCAAAGACTTTGAGCCATTTAGTGGTTGAAGGTTGAAAGCCTTCAATGGTTATCAAAGACTTTGAGCCATTTAGTGGTTGAAGGTTGAAAGCCTTTAATGGTTATCAAAGACTTTGAGGGTTTGAGAAGTGACTTCCCTTTTGCTTAGGAATGTGACAAAGTTTAGAGAAGGGGTTAGGTTATTTAGAAGTGATTAGAAAATTCTAGAAGGGGTTTAGGCATGCAAGTGGATTTTGTAGGAAAATGCAAGTGGGAGAAATTTTGGTATTTTAAATTAAAATAAAATCATTTATTTCAATTAAATGGTGTAATTTGCATTTGGATAAATATTCAAATAAATATTAATTTATTTAAATGAGAAAAATAAAGATAAAGCATTAAAATGCTTGAAGACTTTGAGGGAAACCATTAAAGACTTGAAGACTTTAAGGAAAACCATTAAAGTCTTAAGAAGACTATAGAAGGAAGTCATCAAGTTTGAAGACTTTAAAGCCATCAAGTTTGAATACTTTAAGGGAAACCATTAAAGGTTTCAAGTGGGTGAGGATAAATAGGATTTTAAATAAATAATTTATTTAAAATAGTTGTGCAACTTGCTTTTGTAGGAAAATACAAGTGGGTGGAGGATAAAGGTGATTTAAATAAATGATTTATTTAAAATAATTATGCAACTTGCATTTATAGGAAAATACAAGTGGGTGGAGAATAAAGGTGCTTTAAATAAATTATTTATTTAAAATAATTGTGCAACTTGCATTTGTAGGAAAATACAAGTGGGTGGAGGATAAAGGTGATTTAAATAAATGTTAATTTATTTAAATGTGAGAGGTGAGATTTTGGAGGATTAAATAAATATTAATTTATTTAAATGTGAGAGAAGATTTAATTAAACAAATATGATTTATTTATTTAATTAATGGTCTGAATTTGGTTAAGTGAATTAAATCAAATAAATTGAATAATTTATTTAATTAATAGGAGAAGAGGGTTAAGATGAATTAATTAAATATTAATTTAATTAATTATTAATTGATGGTTAAATAATCAAATAAATATTAAATATTCATTTAATTAAGTGGACAGATTTATGTGACTACATTTGCCCCTTTTTGAGACGGTGCGGTTTATCGCGTCGTTTCAAAGAAAGAAAAATAGGTGTGAAGAAATGCCCCATAAAATGTAAATTTAATGGGTGGTATGCCCCCTCAAGAGATGGGCTGAATTTTTTTTGAAAAATCGGGCGATCTCTCGAAAAAGAATGAAAAGTGGAGGGGATGTAGAATAGAAGAAATTAGAACTAATGATGAAAGAATGGGAGAAAATGGAGTGAATATGAAGAAACAACAAGCCAGCAAGTACCCTAAGGTCATGCAAGAGATACATAGCAGATGTAGTGTGGGGTTTGGATTGATGCTATACAATTGATCAAAATTGGTTAGACAATCTGGTGCAATCGGTGTAATTGCCCCGGTTAAGTCAAAGCGTGACAGTTGATGTCAGTTGGTCGCTTGGACATGATAAAGTCTGAGTAAGTGAATCAAAGTGACCTGTTGGTGACTTAGACAATTGATGTAATTGCCCGATGAAGTCAAGGTATCTGAAGCAAAATACACGTTGAGACTTAGACAATTGATGTAATTGTCCATTGGATTGTGTTTGATTGGTTGATCAATTGATAGTGTGTGCGTGGGATGGATGATTGTGGTGAATCATAGCAGCCCCGTTGAGACTAGGTCATTATGATAAATGTCTGATGTAGTCTAGGATTACCATGATCGATTACCTGTTGACACCCGAAGATACTTGATCAGAGTATCTGTTGATAGTCTAGGTGTGTGGGAGTCGATGTATCTGTGCAGATAGAGTAACTTTCTTGACTTATTGGATGACTTAGGATAGGAAACACAATCCCTCCTATTTAGAGATGGATGGTGATGAACGTGGCTTGATTAGGTTGATTGGGACACGATGTAGGGTATGTGATGGTGATTATCGAGATGGGGAGGGTGGGGAGGGGTTCAATGTTAGATAGAAGAAATGGAGGACCTATTACATTCCTATGGAAGAAGAGGAAAAGAGAGTATCCATTGTCATTACTATGTATGAATGATATGCAGCTATTTATGAATGTATGGATGGATGGAATGCAACAGAATGCAATATATACAAATGAGATGGAATGATGATCCATGGTGCTTTATTTTTCATCATTGAGCTTTAAAATGTTGTAAGAAAATACAAGCAACTTGACATAAAGATTCAAGATGACCAGAGTATTTCTTACATGGATTTTGATATAGCAAGTTAATACAAGCAACTTGATATAATGGATCAAGTTGACCTGAGTATTGCTTGCGGAACAGACAAGGATTATCTCTGTTCATGCATGACTTGGATCGTCCTCCTTGATCTTAGGCTGATCATATCCTGAGACAAGTGCATACCATACTAAGAGATAAAAACCTTTATCCAGTTTGGATGAGGTAGGAAGAACCAAAGGAAGAGCATTGTACCTGCAAACAAACAGTATATACATAAAGAATAAAGAATAAGGATCCTTGGTAATGGTGCATGCCCATATGGTCGAGGTATAGGCTGTAGTCAGCAAGCCGTAATGATCTATGACTACATTTGGCATAAGATCACGTAGGTTGGTGAACTTCCCACATAGACACCATTAGGACATGCCCCAGAACTTCATCGGAATAATGTGCAAACGATACAAAATAATGTTGAAAGATCCCGATATAAATTACTAGACCATAAATCAACCAAGTATTTGATAGCGTAAACAGAATTTTCTTGTCAAAGAAAATGTCATCTTGTCTTTGTTTTGGTAAGGAAGGATACATCCTTGTTGAAGACAGTTTGCGTGTTTGAAATTGACTGTTTGGTTTGATTGATAAGTGGTCATGTGTTTGGAGTATGTCGCAATGTTTGTTTGGGATCTGCTCAGATGGGTATGTACAATGTGTTGTCATGTTTTTGTGTGATTTTTCAATGGTTTTGTCGATGTTTTTGGATTTTGAATTGTTTTGAATGTTTTTGGTATTTTTGCGAGATATTTTTGAATGTTTTTGGATTTTTGATGATTGTTTGAATGAAGAACTTAATGAATCATAAGACAATGTAGAATCCACTTCCATCAATAGGTTAAAGGCATTGCCCCCAGTTTTAGACATGACTATGAAAAAGCGGGATGACAGACGCATGAAGTACTATCTTTGATTACAGAGGAATAAAAAGCCATGGTTGATGGATGGATGGATGTATGTATGAAGTAGATGTGATCGCAACAAGTCTGAAAGACAATGGAGCCATAGCCTTTACGAGTGGCGCCTGTTTGCCAGGTTTTCACCATCGTACTTACCCAAGGTGCCACCAGAGTGGTTGTTCACCGTTTGGATGCATGATTTTTCTTTACTTTTTTGAATGTTTTTGTATTTTCTTCAGGACATTTTTTTTTTTTTTTTTGAAATGTTTTTGGTATTTTCTGATATGCAGGGGAGCCTGATGCTCTATACAGCTTAGGTATAAAACCATTTGAGGTGCATGTTGTTGATTGGATCTGCAAGCGGTTCTCCTTCTGATGTAGCCAACTGATATGCCCCGGACCCGAACACAGCAGTGACAACATATGGGCCCAGCCAGTTTGATTCAAACTTGCCCTGATGTTCTCGGTTTGGTTGGTTGCGAGGATTCTCTCATAGAACAAGATCACCTACCTCAAATGTACAAGGTCTAACTCGGTGATTGTAGCTTCTACTCATGCACTACTGATAGGCTTTGAGGTGATTGTATGCAGCTTGTCGTTTCTCATCAAGTAGCTCCAAGTCCTGAAGACGGGATACTCTGTAGGCTTCGTCATCGATGAGATTGTGCAAGGAAACCCGTAATGATGGTATCTCGACCTCAATAGGCAAGATAGCTTCTGCACCATAGACCAATGAATAAGGAGTTGCACCTGTGGGGGTTTGAATGCTAGTTCGATATGCCCATAGTGTTGGATTTAGTTGAACATGCCAATCACGGCCGGCATCATTGACTGTCTTTTTGAGGATTCTTAATATGTTTTTATTAGATGCTTCGGCCTGACCATTGCCTTGTGGGTAATAGGGGGTGGAAAAGCGGTGTTGGATATGAAATTTCTCACAAAGTTCACGGACATCCTGATTTTTGAAAGGGAGACCATTATCTGTGATGATGGACATGGGCACACCATACCGGTAGATGATGTAGTTGAGGATGAATGAGGTGATCTGCTTGCCGGTGACTTGGGTAAGTGGAACAGCTTCGATCCACTTTGTGAAATATTCGGTGGCAGTAATAATGAATTTATGGCCATTGGATGAAGATGGATGAATCTTACCCACAAGGTCAAGGCCCCATTGACAAAAAGGCCATGGTGTCGTGATTGGTTGCAGTTCCTGAGCTGGTGCATGTATCAGGTCGCCATGAACTTGGCATTTCTTGCACTTCCTGACAAAGTAGTAGGAATCTTTTTCCATAGATGGCCAATAATATCCAGCTCGCAGGAGTTTCTTGGCTAGTGATGGAGCACTTGAATGAGTCCCACAAATTCCTTCATGTACCTCTTCCAAAGCCTTTGTTATCTCATCTTGTTCCAGACATCGAAGGAGAGTACCATCAAGACCGCGTCGGTATAAGGTTTCGGCAATAATGGTATATCGAGCAATTTGGCGAATGAAGGTTTTTCGTTGGTTATTCGATTGGTTGGGAGGAAGGGTATGATCGCGAAGATAGGTGTAGAACTCACCGTACCATGGGGATTTAGGACCGACAAGGCGACATATCATCTCGGATTCAGGGATATCATAAGCGGGGATCCAAAGCTGTTCGACCAAGAACTCATAACGTGTTGAATTCTGTGGAAGATCTAGGAGAGATGTGATGGTAGCCATGGCGTCAGCAGCTCGATTATGATCTCTTGGTATCTGCTCAAAAGTGATAGTAGTAAATGATGTCTTTAGAGTGTCCACCATTTGCTTATATGGCATGAGTTTATCATCTTTGGTCTGATATTCATCAGTTGCTTGTCGAATGACCAGTTGTGAATCGCCATATACTTGCAGTTCTTGTAATTTCCATTGGATGGCTAACCTGAGTCCTGTGATCAAGGCCTCATACTCGGCTATATTGTTTGTGCATGGAAATGTGAGCCTGTAAGACTTCGGGATGCTATCACCTTGAGGTGTGATAAACAGAATGCCTGCCCCCGAGCCGTGCCTAGTGTATGAACCATCAAAATATAGTTTCCATGGTTGTGTTGCTGTGATCATGAATATCTCCTCACCTGGAAAATTGGAAATAAGAGGATGATCGCCTGTGAGTGGTGCATCGGCCAACTGATCTGCAATGACCTGCCCTTTGATAGCTTTACGGTCCACATACTTGATGTCAAATTCACTTAGAATCATCACCCATTTGGCTAAGCGACCTGTCAATGCTGCTTTGCTGAGTAAATACTTGAGTGGATCAATCTTTGCAATGAGTTGTACTTTGTGTGTTAACAGATAGTGCCTCAGTTTAGTGGCTGCTAAGATTACTGCTAGGCAAGCTCGCTCAATAGGCGTGTAATTGAGTTCATAGCCCACCAATGTGCGAGAGATGTAGTAAACAGCACACTCTTTTCCTTCTACATTATGTTGTGCCAGTAGTACACCCAATGCTGTACTGGTTGCTGAGATATAGAGTAACAACGGTCTACTTGGATCTGGTGGGATCAGCAATGGTGGATTCATGAGATAGTTTTTAAGTGTCTGAAATGCTTGCTGGCATCGGGCATCCCACTGAAAGCGGATGTTCTTGTGTAGCAAGTGTGTAAATGGGTGACACTTATCAGCCAGTTGTGCAATGAATCTTCGGATGGATTGAAGTCATCCTTGTAGTGTCCTTAGCTGACTGATATTCTTTGGAGGTGGCATGTCCATGATTGCTTTTACCTTTGCTGGGTCGACCTCAATACCTTTGCTTGAGACAATGTATCCTAGAAGCTTCCCGAAGGTTACTCCAAAGACACATTTCTTTGGGTTGAGTCGAACATGATATTGTTCCAGTCTATCAAAGATTCTCTCTAATATGTCCAAATGACCTTCTCTAGTAAGTGATTTTGCTAGTAAGTCATCCACATAATCTTCCATCATAGTATGCATCTGTAGCGTCCTAAAATTGCGACACTTGCAATTTTGACTGCATTTCGGTCTTCACGATGGCGACGCAACACGCAACCTGAATGGAGACCCCAAAACTTGCTCGCGACACTGAAAACTGCATTTTTCAAGCACCCTGGCCTGAACCTCCTTGCACCCTGCTGTCTCGGGAGGTGGGACCAGAGCGCCCAGCGCCCTGGTCCCTGGGTCCTATTTTGGGCCCGGTCTCCTAAGGGGCTCGAGTCTTTTTTTGTTTGCAATTTGGAAATTACATTTCCTGGTCGGCCTAAGGTCGGGAAAATCAGTCTATCAGCCCTAAATGACAAGTATATAAACTACATTTTCCTCTTTCATTCGATATGATGGAAAAGGCGTGGAAATTATACTCAAGAATTCAAGCATTCAAGCATTCCTTCAAGCAATTGATCATTTCAAGTCTCCATTCAAGGCTAAGTGTTGCATTCAAGACAAGGATTCAACCATTGAAGAGGAGATCACTTACTACATGCTACATACAACATACTACATACAACAACATACAACATCTATACCTTCGCACATAAGGATACAAACATCCTTAGAACAAGGTATTAGTACTTGTTTTACAGTCATTTACATTTACAGCTCTTGCTCATTTCTTGGTTAATTCCAAAACCGGGGTTTGACCTAAAGGCAAACCCCTAATCCCTAACCCCCCAATCGTCTTCGCTTTTCTGTGTGTAGGTTGCAGGTACGCGACTGAAATTGAAGATCTGGAATCCTTGTGCAGAGATGAACCGATCCCCCTTCGTTTGACGGATTTTTCGAAGGACCGTGGCGCTGGGCGCCATCGTCCCGACAACTTTTGCTCAAATTTGCAGGACAGCGCCGTATCGGCATTTCACTGCTAATTCCAGGTCCGCAGCTTCATACTATATTCCTATCTCAATTTATAAGCGAATCTTTGTCACTTTCTATGTATTCCTAGCTTAATTCTTTTATGCACATTCTTTACAAAAGAGGGTAGCCTTGCTTTCTTAACCCTTGAAACACATTTAGCATCCAATCTTGCATTGCGTGGGATTGGATCTTGTGGGTTTCAACCCCTCTTTTGAATGTAAAGTCTCTCCCCTAAGTGAAAACCATCGAATCCTAGCGAACCTCCCTTCTCTCTCCTCGGAGTTGGAAGAGGGGAGAACAACTAGGGTTCGATCGCGATTTTCCGCTTTACAGCATCATGTCATGCAAGATGGTGGTCATTGCTCTTTGATAGATCGCTCCTGCATTCTTTAGACTGAAAGGCATTACATTCCAGCAATATGTGCCCCATGGACATGTGAAGGCTGTCTTATGTTGGTCCTCTGGTGCGATCTTTATTTGATTGTATCCTGAAAAACCATCCATGAGTGAAAGCATGGCATGTCCCGCTGTTAGATCCACTATGATGTCGATATTTGGAAGGGGGAAGTCATCCTTAGGACAGGCCTTATTCAGATCTCTGAAGTCAGTACAAATGCGGATGCCCCCTTTTGGTTTGCCGACAGGCACAATGTTGGAGATCCATTCTGCATAATCAATTGGTCTAATGAATCCAACATCTAGGAGTTTCTTGAGTTTTGTTTTGACTAGCACTGCAATTTGAGGATGCATCTTACGAAGCTTCTGCTTGACAGGTTTGGCTCCTTCTGCTACTGTGAGGTGATGCATGACTAAATCAGGATCAAGCCCAGGCATGTCTGCATATGACCATGCAAAGTTGATTTGATGTTTTTGGAAGAACTCTATAAATTTAGGTTGTTCCTCTGGAGTGAGAAGAGATGCCACATGTATGATATGAGCATTTTCAGGAGTACCCACATTGTATTCTTTGGTTTCCTCGATGAGAATTGTTGATCGTTCCTGTTGTGTATTATCAGGGAGAATGTCAAACCCTTCATCCTCAGGTGCCTCAGAGAGGTTTTCACCATTGGATACGCTCTTTCTTTTTACTTTTGTTGGATCAAACAGTGCCACAGTGTGGTTTTCACTAGAAGATCCATGTTTTAATGTTATAGTTTTGTAGCTGAAAGGTTTGGCATCCGCCCCAAAGTATGCTGCGCTATTAAGTTCGATGGTGAATCCAGCTTTGTGATCCCCGCTTGGTAGGTTATCCCTTAATTCCAAAAAGTCAATGATGGCCTCATCATTTTGGAAGAAGTCAAGACATGGGGGATTTGGGTGGTTCCATTCAATGAGTTCAGGGTGGACAATGGGCATTACGTCATCGACTAGGTTAAGTTTGATAGAGGTATCAGTGAGGGTTAAGATGTTATGGTGAAGGTCGTTGATGGTACTCTCCCTGTCAGAATCAGGCGTAGGATGAGACGTAGGGTCTGTGGAAGATGTTTCCAGTTCAAGAACCCAAGTAGTCTTTATCTGTGCTTCTCCGTAAACAGGGATGTCTTTGTGTGGTGGAGGCGGTGATGTGTCTTCCTCATCTGAAGTGTTAAGCTGTACAGAATCAAATTCCCACTCATGTGAGTCAGTCTCTGAGTCACTTTCCAGCATCCGATTACTATACCATACTGGGATGTCCTTTGAGTTAAATACTGCAGGTGTGATTGGTTGATGTACCTTTGTAATGATCGGTGCTGCAGGGCGGTTGATGGGGATCAAGGAATCTGGTATAGGGAGTATTGGTAATATTGACTCAGTGGTTTCTGCTGGAACTACTGGTGCCATAGATGCTGTTGCAGGTTCTGATACAGTTGTTGCTGCTAATGGTGTTGCTCATGGGATTACGAGTTCGCTTGGTGGGATGAGTGGCATTGGTGATGGCTGTGTTGGGATTCTGAGCCTCGATGGGGCAGTTGTGATGGTGCTTGATGTTGCTTTGATTATGAAAGGTGGCCTTTTGGCTGTAGGCTGACAAAAGGGTTTGCTAGGTTTCCCTTTGAATTTTAATTTAGGGAAGATCTCTTTTTCAAAGCCAAGGCCTGTATTTCCTTTGGGCTTGAATTCTGGTAGCAGAGGTTCATGTCGTCCTTGTTTGCAATATCCCAAAGCACTTTGATCATCATACCCCATTCTTTGCATAATGAGGAGACCTTTGCCATACTGGTCCGTCGGAAGTGTAACTCGTGGTATATCAGTGGTGATGGGATCTTTATAGATCCATTCCGCCAGGTCCTCATCTTGTGTTTCTTCTTCTTGACTCTTTCCAAGGATGAAAGGCATCAAAGCACATGCAGGCATGATTAGTGGTTGCTGGAGTAACTGTTGTGGTTTACCATGTGTTCTAGGAGAAGTGGGCATTTGTCCCACACAAAAGAGTTGACTCAAGTTGTATTCCCCAGGACCTTCCTCTGCTATCTTCATCTTAAGATTTTCTTGCTTGGGTATAATGGTGTTTGAACGGGCAAGAGAGGCGGGACTTATATATGATGTGGAGGAAATGGCTTCTCTATTATTAGGAACGGTAATCTCTGGTTGATGGTTGATATTATGGCAATACGCAAAGGGATTTGCGTCACCCAGAATTGTGATCTCTACACCGTTATGTGGGAACTTGATACATTGATGGTAGGTAGATGGAACGGCTTGCATGGCATGTATCCAAGGTCTTCCTAACAATAGATTGTATGGCAGAGGAAGGTCCAGAACCTGACAGATGATGTGCTTTACCACAGGGCCCACGCGGATTGGTAGTACCACAGCTCCTTTGGATGAATGCTCCGCATCGTCATAGGCTTTGATTGTGATCTTCTGACAAGGATCCACTGATTCGACCGCATATCCCAATGCTGTGACCAAGTGCAGTGTGCAAATATTCAGGCCTGCTCCATTATCGATCAAGACTCGCTTGATCCTATGCTGGTTAATAAATCCTTCGATGTGGAGTGAGGCATTATGTGGTTGTTGGAAGGAAGAGTTGTCACTTTTAGAAAAAGTGAGACAAGGTGATGACTTTGGACTTCCAACCATGGCTTGAAATTGGTCCGTATTTAGATTTGCGGGGACTGACGCTTCTTGGAGTGCTTGATCCAAGATAGTTTTATGAGATGGCGATAGACGCAAAAGCTCTAAAATGGATATAAGTGCAGGGGTTTTGTCTAATTGTTCCACAAGATTGTACTGCTTTGGGATGGAGGTGGTGCCTTGTGGAACTGCCTTGATGGTAACTTTTCCACGAGTTGGGATTTTTGAAGGTTATGGTTGCAACTTGTTCATTGGCATCATACAGATGATTTACAGTGTAATTATACACAGCCTGCGTATAATCAGTGGTATCAGTGCCTCGTCTGGAAGTGGAAGGATCCCTTTGGTCTTGTGATGGAAGTGGATTTTTGAACATCAGATGATCATTATTGGTTGTTTTTGGGTTATGTCCTTCAATTTCAATTTCTCCTCGGTCAATAAGATCCTGAATAAGATCTTTTAATCGGTGACAATTACTTGTCTTGTGCCCTCTTCCTTGATGGAATTCACAATGTTCAGTATCTCTCCACCATGCTGGTTTGACTTGAGGCTCATAGTTTGATAGCTTAGGCAGAGTGACCAAATTTTGAGAAATGAGTTGTCGCAATACTGTTTCAATGGGTTCCCCTAAGGGAGTGTATGTGCATTTCTGTTTTTGCTGACGAGGTCTAGGTTCATCATGAGATGTGATGCGACCTTGATTGGACAGAACATTTGTGTTATTCTGAGGTGGAGGATTTTGTCCTGCAAACCGAACCACAGGTTGTGCATTTTGGATAGTCCGGGCATCCACAACCCCATCGTTGACGATATTCTTGTTTTTATTCCAGAAGTTTGGTTTATCGCTATTGAAGCATGGGCGAGGACCATCTTTTGGTTTGTTAAAGATTTTGATGAGTCCTTTCTTGATGAGTGCCCTTTCACATTTCAAACCCTTGGTGATCATATCATTAAATGAGTCTGTGTCTTTGACATCCAGGTGAAATTCCATTTCTTCGTTTAAGTTGGAAATGAATATTTCCACTAGTTCTCATTCAGGTAACTGAAGAGAACGTCTGCTAGACATTTGACGCCATCGTTGCAGGAATACTGAGAATTGCTCACCTGGTTTTTGTTTGGTGTTGCATAGATCAGCCATGGTGACATCGCGTTCAATGTTATGAGAGTAATGAGCTAGGAACTTCTGGATGAGTTCCTCAAATGTTCTAATGCCACCTGGTAGTCGGGAAAACCATGATGTGGTTGTTCCTCCCAAGCTTTGGGGAAAAAGGCGCATTAGGTAGGTGTCTTCATATGCCACTTCAAGACAAGCGGAATGAAATTCTCTAACATGATCACGAGGATCCCCCTTTCCTCTATATTTTTCAAATTTGGGTGTTTCGAATCCTCATGGAAATGGTGGCATGTAAAGATTCCTATCAAAAGGATAGGGACAGATGTCATTGAGTGAGAATTGGTTAGTCTTGACACCACTATGAAGCTGTTGGGCGAGATACTCGACTTGTTGCCGCAACATCTCCATTTCATTTGGAGGAGGAGGTGGTGGGTTACCTCGAGGAATGTTATATCTAATGGGATCTCTACCTCTTTCCTCTTCATGGCGACTTTGTCTTTTTGATGCTTGTCTTAATTGGGCAAGATCAAAGTCAGAGGGGAGTTTTGCTCCTTCTTGAGCGAGTCTTAAGAAGTGAGCATCCGCATTGCTCCTGAGTATTTCGTCAAAAAGTCTGTTAAAGAGAGGGTTATGCTGAGCCCTTTCTATTGTTGCAGGAGTGGGAGTACTTGGGTTTTCATCATCTGCATTTCCTCCAAGTGCTTCTTGAAATTCATTGAGATTTTCCTCTTCTTCTTCTTCCCTTTCTATTTCTCGTTGCCTGGACTGTGATCGGGTTTGGGCCATTTTGTTTATAAGCTTTTTGTTGAAGTTGTGTGAAAATGATGATGAGTTTTTGATGAAATGAAAGGTTGATGGTTGGTGAATTGTGTTGCACGTGGATCTCTAGCACTTTTAAGGTGGATGTAACCAAAATTCCTTCTTTGAATTGCTTGTTTGTTTGATAAGTTTTGATGTGATAAGGTGTAGAGAAATCTGAGATGTGTTACAGATTTAACTACCTAGTAATGAGAGGATTCACTCATGAACTAGTTTTAACCTGCGTAGATGTGTCTCTTAGGATGAGCTTATCCTAGATGTAGAAACAATCTAAAAAGTGATGTGATGTGTTTGATTTCAAGCAATATCTAAAAGAGAACTTGGGACAAGAACCTCTTAATGTTTTGAGAGTTGGGACGGATTGATGATGAAGTGATGATGTATGAGTGAGATGATGAATGAAAATGTTTTCAACTTCAATAAAAACTTTGTGTTATAAATGGGACAAACTCTATCTCTTCCCTTTCGGGTGTTGGCGGTATTTCTTGAGTTGTGTTGTAGGTGATATAGATGTTCGGGAAGAAGTTTGGATTAATCTTTCCTCCTTGATTTTTGTGATAACTCAGAGCTCTATATTGCATAAAAGCTCTGCGGTTCAATGATTCAGAATCAAATTCGTTTGTTTTGCCTTGAAGGTAGAGACGCATACGATGTAGAAAGACTCTATGTGAGACAAAGATTTGTCGATTGATATAGAAGAACTTCCTTCTTTTGATAAAAGTCTTTGAGCTTAGTGGTCTTCTTTTCAAGTTGATATTCTGATGACTCTTCTTCTTTCGTAAGATGTGAAGAATGGTCATAAAGTTTTTGACTCTTTTGTTGTTTGCACTTTGTTTTTGATGTTTTTGGTTGTTTTTGAAAGATGTTTGGTTGGATGAATACTTTGTTTTTGGGATTGATTTTCTGATTTCATGTTTCTTTGACAAGAAAACAAAGCAAGCACACAAACACCAAAATGTTGCCTCAAAGGCACAAATGAGTATGGGTCTAGATCAACCCAATCTTTGGACTTGTATATGACCCTTCCTTTAGATGTATTTTAAGGTGTATTTCCAAAGCCTAAAGTCGGTTCAATTTGTACTTGGTCTTTAAAACGAACACACTTCAAACACTTTTTATCCCTAAGGTCAAATGGCCAGTTGTGATAAATTTAGCCCACATCTTGATATTTCTTCGACTTTGGTACTACATACCTTATGAATCCCGCCTTGGCAGGTAAGGATGTGATATACTAAGTCTTGCACGAGCATAACAAATAGATGATCCCTATGATGGGGGAGTCACCACTTTTTTCAAGCCACAAGTGACTTTTCAAAAAGCTATGTTTCTACTCAAGGAAATATGTATGGTGAGTATCTTGGGAGCAAAACCATCTATGCTCTTGCACTAAATTATATCGCAAATATCCTCAATCAATAGAACAGGTGGGCTACTACTTAAAGGCATTTAGTCATGTTCGATGTTTTTGGACATAAGTTCATTCTGCAGTGACTCACTTAAGAGCCTTGTAACTGGTGGTGGGGCCCATTTGTCCTTTCGGCCAGTTACATTGTAGGAATAGCTATACCCAAGGCTACAGCTTTCGCTCTCCCCTGATTTCTATAGCGGCTCGAAGGATTTACTGCTCGAGGTCGTTCCCAAGAGTATCGATCCCTTGGCAGGCCTCTCTTAAAAAGATAAAATTTTAAGTGTTACTAACACTTTTCTCTTGCACCTAGGACCACGAAAGCCAAGGGAGAGGATAGTGTGTGTTAGAGGTAGGACCACTCGACTGACTTTTTGCACAAGTGTGCCAAGTACGAAAGACACTTGTTCTTTTTAATCCACCATTACAAATGTGATCTAACTATTTGGAGATGTTGCTCCAACAGCCATGGTGTTCTTTTTAAACTTCAAAGGCAAAATATTTTGTAAACTAGGAACTTTGAAATCCTAGTCAACTGAATTGAAAACATGTCTTGCTTGAAGTAAAATTGTTTTTGAGCTTGAAGGAAAAATGGCTTGTTCTTTTTAGATTGCCCCCAAAACAAAGTGTTCATTGTAAATTTCTTTTAAGTTGATGCAAAAAAATAAATTTTGTTTTGTTGATTTTAAGCACCAAAACGAAGTTTGTTTCCTAACTTGCAAGAAATAAAGTTGTTTTGTATAAGTTTGTGGTTCTTTTTACCTTGGAACAATGAAATTCTTTTTAAGAGCCCCAAACAAATGTGTGATTCTTTTTTTTAAAAGCCCAAATTTGAAATGTGAAGTTAATTTTAAACCAAAATAAAAAGTGAATTCATTTTTTTAAAACCAACTTCAAAAACAAGTTAGTAAGAAATATAAATCTACTTTTTAATCTAATTTAAATCTGCACAAAAGAGAAAAATAGTTAGTAAAATCCGCCTATTTGGTGGGCTTCTACAAGCCTAATTTTTTTTTATTTTTTTTTTTGGTTACAAGGTGATTTGTACAACGTTCTGTTACAATAGCGCTAGTCTTCGTTTGAACAGAGGCGCTATTTAACAGAAACGCGCTAAAAGAAAGGGAAAGACAAGAGAAGGCAAAAGCACTGAAATAGGGTGAATAGCACCAAAATAATGTCAAACGCACCAAAACAGTGTCAAACGCACCAAAACAGTGTCAAAAACGCAATCTGTGTGACATTTTCAACATTCAAACATGTTATTGGTTAAAAAAAAAAGTTGATCTTTTTGGTGTTTGGATTCACGTCGGGTTCACCAAATGATGCTCTGCAAAAAGGATTAGAAAATCTGTTTGATGGCAACACACACAAGAGCACAAGAAACAAACGTTAGTGTTAGCAACAAAAGATTATCCTAAACAGGCATATCAAGAGAGATATTAAGCATGAAATAGAAAGCATATAAACATAGAATAAAATAGCTAATCAAGATGCTCATAGTTGCTCCTCCCTTGTTCCTCTCCTCTCCAAGTCCCAAATGAGTGTAGCTCTCAGCTTTTAGCACTATCCATGGATGCCATATGGAGATTCAAGATAGTTGAATATGATAAGCAAATGCTATGCAAGTGTAGATAGTGATACTATGAGAAAGCTCTATGCTAATGCCAGTATAACAACAATACTCTAATGCTTCTCCTTTGTTTGAGGAGAAGGGTTCTATTTATAGAAGAAATGGGGAAATGAAGGGTTAAGATTGAATGGTTTAATCAAGGGCCAAGTTTGAAAGTTGGGGATCCATGTGCACAATTGGCACTAATAAAATGGTGACAAGTGTCAACATAGGATTGGGTTGAGAGAAGAGGTTGGAGGCATTAAAGGCCTGAGAAGACCTCATGGTTATCTAGAGGCTAAGGGTCAAGTCCAAATTAAGATTACCCACTGGATTAAGAGTTAATCCAAGGATAAACCTTTGTGCAAATGTTTAAGAGATAATCCTGGTCAAAGCATTAATGGCCTGATGAGACCTTTGGGTTCGATAGAGGTTGAGTCAAAACAAATGTTTTAACCATGTGGGAGGGTTTGAGGTAACCATTAATGGTTATTGGAGACTTTGGGGATTAAGTGGTTGAAAATTGAAAGCCTTCAATGGTTATCAAAGACTTTGAGCCATTTAGTGGTTGAAGGTTGAAAGCCTTCAATGGTTATCAAAGACTTTGAGCCATTTAGTGGTTGAAGGTTGAAAGCCTTTAATGGTTATCAAAGACTTTGAGGGTTTGAGAAGTGACTTCCCTTTTGCTTAGGAATGCGACAAAGTTTAGAGAAGGGGTTAGGTTATTTAGAAGTGATTAGAAAATTCTAGAAGGAGTTTAGGCATGCAAGTGGATTTTGTAGGAAAATGCAAGTGGGAGAAATTTTGGTATTTTCAATTAAAATAAAATCATTTATTTCAATTAAATGGTGTAATTTGCATTTGGATAAATATTCAAATAAATATTAATTTATTTAAATGAGAAAAATGAAGATAAAGCATTAAAATGCTTGAAGACTTTGAGGGAAACCATTAAAGGCTTGAAGACTTTAAGGAAAACCATTAAAGTCTTAAGAAGACTATAGAAGGAAGCCATCAAGTTTGAAGACTTTAAAGCCATCAAGTTTGAATACTTTAAGGGAAACCATTAAAGGTTTCAAGTGGGTGAGGATAAATAGGATTTTAAATAAATAATTTATTTAAAATAGTTGTGCAACTTGCTTTTGTAGGAAAATACAAGTGGGTGGAGGATAAAGGTGATTTAAATAAATGATTTATTTAAAATAATTATGCAACTTGCATTTGTAGGAAAATACAAGTGGGTGGAGGATAAAGGTGATTTAAATAAATTATTTATTTAAAATAATTGTGCAACTTGCATTTGTAGGAAAATACAAGTGGGTGGAGGATAAAGGTGATTTAAATAAATGTTAATTTATTTAAATGTGAGAGGTGGGATTTTGGAGGATTAAATAAATATTAATTTATTTAAATGTGAGAGAAGATTTAATTAAACAAATATGATTTATTTATTTAATTAATGGTCTGAATTTGGTTAAGTGAATTAAATCAAATAAATTGAATAATTTATTTAATTAATAGGAGAAGAGGGTTAAGATGAATTAATTAAATATTAATTTAATTAATTATTAATTGATGGTTAAATAATCAAATAAATATTAAATATTCATTTAATTAAGTGGACAGATTTATGTGACTACAATAACATTTACTTCCAAAAATTCTGAAATACTTAAGAGTAGGAATATTACCAAACCATAGTTCATGAGGGGTCTTACTAGTTTCACCTTTGATGTGAACTTTGTTGAATGTATAGACAGCAGTGCTTACTGCCTCTCTCCAGTACACATGTGGTAGATTTGCTTCTAATAACATACTTCTTGTTGCATCCAAGATAGTTTTGTTTTTCCTTTCAACAACTCCATTCTGTTGTGGTGTCTGAGGTGTTGATAACTGTCTTTTGATTCCATTCACTTCACAGAATGTATTAAAGTCCTTAGATGTGAATTCTCCTCCTTGATCTGATCTTAAACATTTGATTTTCTTACCGGTTTCATTTTCAACCATTGCTTTGAATAGTTTGAACTTGCCAAGTGCTTATGATTTTTCTCTGAGAAAAGTAACCCAACACATTCTAGAATAATCATCAATAATTAGCATGAAATATCTATCACCTTGTAAGCTTTTAGTTCTAGTTGGACCACATAAATCAGTGTGAATTAAATCAAGAGCATTATTGGATTTTTCTGGAATACTTTTGAAACTAGCTCTAACTTGTTTTCCAAATTGACATTCCTTGCAAATTGTATTCTGAGGTTTCACAATTTTAGGTAGATCTCTAACTGCCTTAGAAGTACTGATTTTTACCATACAATCAAAATTTACATGACATAGTCTCTTATGCCATAACCAACTTTCATCTATATGTGCAATTAAGCATGCCTTTTCACTGTTATTCAAATGAAAGATATTACCTCTAGTCTGATTACCGGTTGCAATTTCCAAACTAGTTCTATTCATGATTTTGCATTTTCCATTTTTAAATTGTAACTGAAAACCTTTCTCAACTAATTGACCAACACTTAAAAGGTTATGTTTTAATCCTTCAACATAGTAGACATTGTCAGTGTTATGTTTACCATCAAGAGATATTGAACCCTTACCTTTGATTGAACAGGCTTTGTCATCTCCAAATCTTACTAAACCTCCATTGTATTCTTGAAAGTTCAAGAATTTACCTTTGTCTCTAGTCATATGATGTGAGCATCCTGAGTCAATAATCCATTCATCCTTTGATTCAAGTTTAGCTGCTAGGGCTTGTTCTACCGGTTGAGCAATAGGTGCTGGTTGATCTTTTGTTATAGCAACAAAAACCCATCCATTGTCTATTGGATCCTCATCAGAATCATCAATCACACCTTCATCAGCAATGTAACAAGATTTATCTTTGTTCTTCTTAAATCTGTATCTCTGATATTCAGGATTAGGCTTGTATGTTCTTCTAGCTTCTTCTCTTAGTCTAGCATGTCTATCAAGGCATCTTGAAGCCATATGACCAATCTTATTGCAGTTAAAACATTTCAAGGGCGTTTTACCTTCATACTTACTTCCAATCGGACCTTTTGGCATTTTCCTTGCAAAAAGTGCTTCAAGTTCTTCAAGTTCTTCATTCTCCTTTCTGGTTTCTTCAAGTTCTCTTGCATAAAAGGCTCTCTAATCTGATTTGTCAAATGATGGAGCTGATGATGTTGATGTTTTAAAGGCCAAATCAGTCTTTATAGTAGCAACAGGACCAAATTCCTCAATTTCAAAAGCTGAAAGTTTTCCAATCAATGTATCCCTAGTTACCGATGTATTAGGCATTGTTCTCAACTCATTTATAGCAGTAACCTTCATTTTATATGCCGGTGGCAAACCTCTTAAGATTTTTGAAACCTTCTCATCCTCACTCAAGGTTCCTCCACAACATTTGATACCCAAAACAATTTCATTTACTCTTTCCATAAAAGTAGAAATCATTTTATCTTCTTCCATTTTTAGATGTTCATACCTGACTCGGAAGCTTTCAAGTTTTGCAATTTTGACTATGGAATCTCCTTCATTCAGTGTTTCCAAATGATCCCAAATAGATTTAGCAGTAGACCTATCTGATAATCCCATGATTTGTTGATCTGATAATGCGCTCAAGAGTGTTTCTCTTGCTTTGCAATCATTTTCTTCATCTTTGGCTAAGGTGGTTGGAGCAGTCTGACCAGCTACAACAACAGTATAACCATTCTTAGTAACTTCCCAGATGTCTTTACTGATGCAATTTAGATGTGTCTCCATTCTGATCTTCCATATCCCATAGTTGGTTCCATCAAGTTTAGGATTGTCCTTCCTGAAATAATTAGTAGACATTGGATCTCCTCAAGTTGTTAAACTTCTATAAAAAGAGGACTAAGCTCTGATACCAATTGTTAGGTCCTGGAGACAACTGAGAGGGGGGGGGGGGGGGGGGGGTGAATCAGTTGTCTAATAAATTCAAACTAAGTATGTCGATAGACAGTGTTAACAGTAAATCGCTATACCGGTAAGGATTAATGCATGAAACATAAACATAAAGTCATCCACAACACATGACACCAATATTTGTACGTGGAAACCCTGTAAGGGGAAAAACCATGGTGGGAAACCTTACCCACAATCAGATGATACTATTGCAGATAGTAAGTGTACAAAAAGGGTATGCACATGCAGAAAGGCCAATAGCCTAGAGCTCACTGCTCATTCACAAATGGGAGTCACACTGACTACAGTTGGATGGTTAAATCCAATAATAATGTACTGCACAAAATAGCATCTTCATATGCTGGATTCAGTACCGGTGTAATGCTGATATGCTTCTACAAAAACCTAACTTCACCTTCAAATGATGTCATCATGTATGCCTCTACTTTATCTCTCATATACCTTCACTTAAATCTTCTTCGCATTCCACACTTGATCTTACAAATAAGATCTTACATTTATACCATACCCTAAGACCAATTTTAGTAGGTCGGCTCTACAAGATATTACAATAAAAACATTTTTCAAATAATATAATATCCGATGCAATAACTGATTAAACATGTCGGCTTAATGCATTTACAACAGTAATAAATCATCTCCATAGCGTGCCATGCTGATCTGGAAAAGATAAACCTGTCGGTGTAACCCTAGATAACCTGGACCTATTTGCCGGTAAAAGCAAATATGCAAATATGAATATACCAATGATTATTACTTCAAAATAAAGTGTCCACACAATGTCTTCGACATTACCAAGTGTCTTCCATGTCATTCCAAGTACCGGTGAACAATATATCCTGCCGGTGAATCATATACCAATAACTGTTGCACAGATTACTCCTTGTCGGTGAATGTTGTTGGATCTCCAAAGTAGGTGTATTCAGTAGGTGTTGACATCAATGACAAAACCATACCAAAATACCAACACACAGTAGCCAACAAAAATGAGTGGTCAGCTCTTCCTCTTCATGGCTTTTCTCTGAGCATCTGGAATACATGCCCAAGCCTCACTACCAAAAACTCAGAATGAAGAAACATCAGGCTTGACATGGGACCAAGCCTCCTTAGGAGTCAACTGGCGCAAGGCCTTATGAGGCATCCAATTCTGAATATAGGTGGCACAATTAACTGCCTCAGCCCAAAACTAAGGTTGCATAGAACGTGACTAAAGCATGTAATTGGCCATCTCCCATAGTGTTATGTTCTTTCTCTTAGCAACACCATTCTATTGAGGGGTGTGAGGAATTGATAACTGATGTTGCAAACCATGCTCTGTGCAGAAATCTATAAAAGCCTGACTCACATATTCTCTCCCATTATCTTTGTGTATCCTTTATAGAAAGACCAGACTACTTCTCTACCAATATCTTAAAGACTCGAAATGAATCAAAGACATTAGACTTGTACTTAAGAAAGTACACCCATGTGCGTCTGGAGAAGTCATCAATGAAAGTGAGCACATACTTGGACCCTGAAAAATATGGAGTCAGAAATGACATAAGATCACTATGGATCAAATCCAAGAGTGCCTTAGCATGAGTGGCTCTGTCTATAGGAAAAGGATCATGATGATGCTTGCCAAGTGCACTACCTCGACATACACCATCAGTACAGGATATCTGAGGGATCCCAATAACAAGTGCCTGTGTGCTCATCTGTTGTAAGTATCTGTAGTTGACATGGCCAAAATGCTCATGCCACAATCTGCTCACAGAATCTACATGTGCTATAAGAGAAACACCTGAACCATCTGGACTCTCAAAGCAATCAAACTGATATAACTGAGAATCAGGATCAACAGTGCCAGTAACCACAACCAATTCAGGATCATGGAGCTCTCGAATAACCACATCATATGGTGAGAACTCAACCATTTTACCAGAGCCAGAATGACAAAACTGATAAATAGAGAGGGCATTCGTAGAAATGTCAGGAACCAAAAGAACATCCTAAAAACAACCACCTGTCAATGGAATAGAACCTGAACCTGAAACTGAAAGTTGTGCTAAGTAACCAACTGCAATTTGTAAAGTATTACTGTGAGCAAGTGAGCTAACAAGCTATGGTGAGTGTGTCAAGTGGTGAGAAGCCCCGGAATTAATAATCCAAGTGTATGCAAAAGGAATAGCTCATGCAGAAAGAGCATGTCCTTTCCCAGTAGAAGAGGAAGATGGAGGTTGAGGTGGAGAAATATGATATTGTTGCATGGCTGCCTCCAACGCCTCTAATCATTTCCAACCGTGAGAAATTGGATGACCTTCTTTGCCATGGAAACTGCAAAGTTCATCTGACTTCTTCTTCGTCTTGGAGGAAGACTCACCAGACTTAGAAGAGAGCTCCTGTTTGGGATAGGACTTTGGTTTGTAATCAGACTTAGGTGGTGGCTTGGAGGAATGCTCACTGCCAGTTGAATCCTTCTTAGGCTTCAATTTTTGCTTCTTGTTCTCTTTAGATGTCTGAGCAACCAATGCTTTCGGTTGTGATCCTGTGAGAGTGTCGAACTGAGATAGGTGAGCCTGCTCACGAGTCAAGCGATCACAGAATACATCAAAAGTAGGCATGGTGAAGCGTGTACCCAATGCATCCATAGTAGAATAAAATGTGGAAGCAAATATTTGATAGGGACCTCGAAGCTTAGAGAGAATCAGGTAGATACACTCTGGGTTTGTCTTATTCTTACTACAACTGTGTAAGATAGATCGGGTGGTTTTGAACTTGTTCTGAAAGTTCTCAATGTGAGGAAAAGACTCAAGTAACAAGGAAGAGAGCTTGGCCTCAATCTATAATGCTCTGAAATCATTGATAGTACCAAAGAGAGTTTCAAATTTAGACCACATAGCCTGAGGAGTGAGCAAACCATCAAGGTGAAAAAAGAAGTTGTTTGAAACATGTAAGGAGATGACACCCATAGCCTCATCCATCTTAATTTGGTGTTGAATAATCTCAAAAGGACGTTACAACATCAACTGATCTGCATCCAAATAGGACCACAACCCCCTTGATCTAAGAAGCCTCCTCATACAAGCTTTCTAGAGGTGATAGTTGTGGGATGTAAGAAGCTCAACTGAAGAATCTGCCATAGGCACCTGTACCTGAACCTGGACCTGCTCTTGATTTTTTTAATTAAGTGATCTTTCAGACTAGACAGAAGATGCAGAAGGGTTTTTTTTTGCTTTTTTCTAATTTTAGGTGTTCTGATTTTCTAAAGTAAATTACAGAAAATAGTAAAAAATAACACCCCCCAACAATATGTAAAACAAAAACCCAGTACAATTTGATAGCTAGAAAAGAAGACAAGAGCAAAGAAAATGCGACAGACATTATCTTGTGTACCTGGTGATTTTTCTGAAAGAAAAAAAACTCCAAATCTGAGAAGAACTCTCCAAGACCTTTCTAACACCTATTCATTTTTCAAAAACGGAGTCTACTTGCCCAAGTTATGGCTCCCGGAGTGCATAAAAGAGTGCTGACTTGGACGGCAAAAAATAGGCACTAGATGAAAAAATCAACAAATCTCACCTCCAGATCTGAGTAGGGCTCGAAAAGAGCTTTCCGGCACCTATTTGTTTTCAAAAATCTAACTCTGTTTGCCCAAGTTATGGAAAAACAAAAAAAAACCCTCTTGTAGGGCATAAAGAGGGTAAAAACAATTTTTTTTCTCGAAAAGCGTGCTTGTAAGGGCCAAACTCAAAAAAAAATCCCAGAGCTAAAGTTGTCCAAATTGGAAAAAATTTATATGAAAATGGGGGTTTTGGGGTGTTCTGAGCTCAATGGTGAGGTCCATTTGAGCTCAAAATGCCCAGAAACAAAAAAAATATACCCTAGATCCAAACCAAAACCTCTGAAAAAAATAGAAACCCTTGCCTCCACAGAAAATCTTCTGAAAATAAATCAGGAACAAGCAGCAGTAGATGTAAGCTCTGATACCATGAAGAAGTTGAGAAAGTACAACTTTTGAGATCCCAAGAGAATTTGTATGCAAGAATACCTGTCACAAGAGAAGATTGGAGACTGAACACAAAAAAGGCTCTGAAAAAGAGATTAACATTCACAGAGTGAATTGAAAAAGAAAAGTTACAATACAATCCTTATGACAGGAGAATAGAAACCCTAAAGATGTGCAACCCTAAAGAAACCCTAAAGGGATAAAGAATTTTTAATCATTAGAATAATTATTAAATACCTACAATATTATTAAATGCCTAAGTTTAGCTTAAGCGTAGAGTATAATAGACTAATAATTAAATAAATAATTATTAGCTAATACAAGATAACTCTAACATAAATCTTTAAGATGGTCTTTCTTCTCAGAGTCGCCACCCACAAAATGGGTTAAATAATATCCACTTTAGTTATCAATCAAGCTTTAATCTCTACAACCTCTGCAAGACCACCTAGGTCTTAAAATGCAACATGCAAATCTTCCCCAACAAAGTACCCAATTTGTTGGTGTTTTCCAACTGGGTTTCCTATAACCCTTTATAGGACAACCTCTTCTTATGATCAAGGGCTTCTAGGCTAGTGGCCAACAGACAAGGCAAAAACCTACTTTAACCTTAAGGTTTAAACCTTCTGCACTTTTGGCTCTGCTAACCAAGGAGGGTGAGCCTACTGCAAAATCTATAGCTTTAATTCTTTGAACACTGATATTCCTTCTTAAACTGATATGCTCTCATATTTAAATTTGAATGTTATATATATTTCAAGGCTAGATTGCATTGGATCTTAATGACTTCAAGGAACTAGAACATCAAATTCTACTTTCAACAAACCGAAAACAAAATAATCGAAAGGAAAAGATTGCTTTCGGGATTTTAGAAATAAATTGCCTTAAAACTCTAATCACTAAGACATAGTAGTCTAGTGCCTTATAGGGCCATATAATCAAACTAGAACACAACCATCTGCACCTTAACACAATAAATTTTCAATCCTTTGGGCTAATTGATTTAATGCATTACATCAAACCACCCTTTTACCATTTAGAAAGAACTCTACTTGAAGATCCTAAGATAATGCTCAATCTCTCAGTGTTTTGACCCTGTATTTAATTGTTTCCTTAAAATAGGACCAAAATCAAAATGCTTATTGCATTATAGAAATGAAAAATTCAATCCTTACTCAAAGATTTCAAAAGAGACCAAACATCATATTACGAGACAGTTTCACCAAAGAACCTTCAACTCCATTTTATTTATTAGATGTGAAAATATGTTTTACAATGACAAAATGGTATGTCTATATCTTTTATAAGCACCTAGTACAGTACTACTTGAAATCTCCTAGAGAACAAAATTTCAAGACAATGCTAAAGAAGTATACAGTGTCTCTCATTTGCCTTTTATAAGAACAAGGGAGAAAACACCAGCTTCAAGCCCATTGTACGTGCATGACTATTACAATAAATATCAATTAGTACCCATCATCCTAAGAAATAGGATGACTGTAAGAAACAAAATATTAAACTAGGAAAGGAAGTCAGAGAGTGAGAATCTTCAAACTTCAGCTACAAAATTACAATAAAATCTCGTTAACAGGAAAAAGATGTTCAATACTATTTAAAACACGACATCGACCTCAAATTTAAGACTAGTGAGATCCATAATTTTCATCCCACTCAGCAAAAGTTTCATCATTTGGCCATGTGTATTCCATCATCATCTTCAAATTCTCCAAGTAAATGTGATATATTGAATCAAGCATTGCCCTTGAATCCTTCTAATAATATTCACATATAATCTCAAAAACAAAGAGATCATCAAGCAACCAATTCAAGTTGACAATACTGAGCTTGGCATCTGCATGGACCAAGCTTACTACCTCAACCAGTATTGAACTTACTTCTAACTTCCATTGGTCCAAAGACTTTGGACTCCTTATGTCATTCTTTATACTTGGAAAAAGCTTGCATTCCATCTACTCAATTACCACCTCTTCCAAGACCCTGACATTATCTAAAGTATGCTTCAACTCTAGTAGTTTTTCCTTGTCATTCTTTGACCTCATCACCATGTCCACTAGGAGTTGGGTCCTAGTGAGCCATTGCTTTCTAACAGGACCTAAAATCTCCATGTCTTGTTCATATCTCAATTTTGCATTTACAAGGTCACAATAAACTTTGTCTACATCACCAATTCTCAGGCTAATTATCCATAGTCTATCACCTACCAAGCTAGTTATTATCTCTGATGATAGGCTCTTATTAGATGGTACCTCCCTTTCCAAGTTGTCTTTCAAATCCTTAATTTCAGCCATCATTGAATCTTTGTCCTCCAATTCAAGGGCCTGAATAGAAGGTACTTGAGCAACAAGGGAGACTACTGCCCCAAGTATCTCAATCCTTCTATGGAGTTGTTGATTTTCAATAACTTGTTCCATATGAGTAGTCTTTAGCTTGTCAAAATTAATGTAAAGATTGTCAATAACTGCTTTATTAAATAGTGTAGTGTTAACCATTAAATTTGTAGCCTCTGGAGTTGAGGTATCAGCAACTCTTTTGACAAGTACCATTACCCTTGAATTGGTCATAGCTTTTAAAAATGTCAAGCTTATTAGTATTTGGTTCTAAAACCCACACTGACCACAATCCAAAATTTGGGCTAAAAACAGAGCCAGACATTTTTTTCTCCATTTCCCCTTTTGTGTTGTATATTCTCGTTTGCTATTTCCTAGCAGTGTGAATGGATAGAGTAGTGGGAATATCCCATCCTAATAGAAACAAGACACCAACATCCTTCACCATCTTCTTACCTTTGTCAGGGGTAATATCTTCAACATTAAAATGAAACTCCTTTATCACCTCTTCCCCTATCTTCATCCACTCAAATTGTGGCCTCTTATTTTTCTCTTCTGCTACCCTTCTTTGATACTCTTATATCCTCCTTATTACCACAAAACCTTTGAATTATTATGTCTTGAAAAATTCATTATTAGAGACTAATTGAATGCAAGCTAAAGTTCTTATGTCTCCAATAGGATAATCTTTGATTTCAAGACTTTCCATGGTCCTACTAGAAGGCATCATAGGTATAATATCCCTTACTATTCGAGATGGATGAGATGGGGGGTAGTCAACCAGAGATGTTACTTACCCTTCAACCCTTCCTGCTGAGGGACATCGTGGTTCCACTTTCTCCATAATCTTTATTCAAACTTATTTTTTGGGTTACCCCTCAACCCTCACCTTCTTAGTAGGAGGCTCCATAAATACAGTTGACTGCTTACCCTTTTTTGTAAAGAAGTTAAGTAGTGGAACAACTTCCTACACTAACCTTGAGAGGAGGGTAAGGAAAAAACTTTTACAAATCGTCACACTAGTTACAGAAAACAGAAATAGATATAATAACATTCAAACCATAACACAGTGATTTACGTGGGGAAAACCCTTTTGGGAGAAAAACCCCACACTCCAAAAGCTACCCAATATATTATTCCATAATCAAAATATATTACAATATACTTGCAGAGAAAGCTTTTCGCAGGAGTACCACTAATCAAAGATTTTGAGGTAACTCAATAGCTATAATACTCTTGCACACAACCTCTATCTCATGCACCTCATATATAGGAGATACAATACAAGAAACCATCAAACAATGTTACAAAGCCATGGGCTAAAACCACCCAATAAGGTTTAGTCGACCTTATCTCCCTTCTAGATTTCCTATGACGTGTCCCTCCCTTTTTACAACTCATTTATATGTTCAATGTATTTTATATTTCCTATTTCAGGAGTACAAACTTCTAGAGGAAACATCTTGAGAACCGTGTGTCCTATTGATGAACCGTTTGAAGCGCCAAAAAGCTCGCGAAGTGCTCTATTGCCTAGTAAACCACTAAGCCACTTATGCCCACTTTTCAGGGTATTTAGAGGCCTCTAAATTCCTCAAAATTAAATTTAAACATTTCATTGGACCCCTCCAAAAAGGAAAATTTAATATCTTCAAAACTAGTTGTGGTATTGCAACGTAACTTTACCGAAATGCTTATCTATCCAACCAGAAGCTTCGGGGAGAATTTTATATCATTTCGTGGTCAAATGAAAACTTACTATAAATAGTAACCTCATGTATATACAAGGTTGAGACACCATTTTCCCAACAAATCTCCCACTTGTCGAACACATTGCAAGAGTAAAGGGAGTATCAACACAATAAATCAATTGCTAGGGGCCATGAGGCCCATAGACTCCGAGCACCATCTGAACTTCTCTATGCTCAGAGCCTTAGTTAAAGAGTCTACAACATTCATCAAATTTTCTACCTTAACCAGCTTCACTCTACCATCTTCAACCATATCTCTAATAAAATGATACCGAAAATCAATGTGCTTTGTCCGGGCATGAAATGTCGGGTTCTTATCTAGGAAAATCACACTCTAACTATCACTATAAATTGTCATGGTTCCTTGCTTTATTCTAATGTCTGAACACGGTCTCTTGAACCAAATGGCCTCTTTACAAGCATGAGTAGTTGTCATGTACTCTACTTCAGTAGTAGACAAAGCAACCACAACCTTTCACTTACTCATCCAACTAATTGCACCACCAAATAAAGTAAACACAAGCACTGGTGTATCTTCTACTATCAATATCACCTGCCCAGTCTAAATCCACATAACCATGAATATCAAGGGAAATCACGTCTCCAACTGAATTACCATGATAACACAAAGAATACTCTGAGGTACCCTTCAAATATTTGAAGAGTCTTTTGACTACATCCCAATGAACTCTACCAGGATTAGACATATATCTAGACAAAACTCCCACTGTTTAGGCAATGTCTGGTCTAGTACAGACCATAACATATGTCAAACTTCCAACTGCACTTTGGTAAGGCACTCTAGTCATGTCTTCCATCTTTGATGGGGATGTAGGACAATCTGCAGCAGATAATTTCATTCCAGATGTAAAAGGAACACACAATGGTCTACAATCTTGCATGTTGAACCTTTGTAAAATTGAATTCACATACTTACTCTAGCCTAGCCATAGCTTTCTGTTCACTCTATCTCTTCTAATTTTCATCCCAAGAATGTGTTTCATTGCACCAAGATCAGATCTTTCTTTTCAAATTTAGCAGCGAGCTGAGACTTTAGTTCTGAAATCATACCTTTCCCTTTACCAATGAATAACATATCATCAACATACAATGCAATGTACAGGAAATGATCACTATAAGATTTATAATAAACACAGTGATCTGATTTAGAACGCTCAAATCTCAAACTCAACACATGTATCAAATTTTTGGTACAACATCCTAGGACTCTGTTTGAGGCCATACATGGATTTCTTTAATTTAAAGACCAAATTACTTTTACCTTTCACCACATAGTGCTCTAGTTGTGTCATATAAATATCCTCCTCCAAATCACCATGAAGGAAAGTAGTTTTCACATCCATTTTCTCAACCTCTAAATCATAAGCAGTAGCAATAGAAAGAAAAAATCTAATGGATGTCATTTTGAAAATAGGAGAAAAGATCTCACCATAATCAACACCCTCAACTTGAGAGTAGCCTTTTGCAACCAACCTTGCTTTATACTTCTCAATGCTTCCATATGAACCAATCTTTTTCTTGAACACCCATTTGCAACCAAAAGGCTTTCATCCTTCAGGAAATGGTACAAGATCCCATGTATCATTCTTTTTCAAAGTTGTCATTTCTTCTTCCATAACAATCTTCCAGGATTCTGCATCATTCATTCCTAATGCCTCTTCTACAAATTTTGGTCCATCCACATTAGTATTCAAAGAAAAAATACATCTCCAATCATCAGGTGAATACCTTTTAGGTGGTTGTCTATGTCTTGTAGACCTTTGAACAAAATGAGTTGGAGGTTGATTCAAACCTAGACGGGCTCTCGTCAACTTCTTGCCTATCTAAGGGTCTGGATTCAACTCTTTCAAGTGTAGAAGTAAATTGAATCACATATTCCTTTTTAGTCTTTTCTGGCTATAATGTAATAGAATGAGATTTAATTTCTATAAAAATAACACTTCTACTATGAATTAACTTTTGTGAAACATGGTCCCAAATCTTGTATCCTTACACATCATAACTATACCCGATGAAGATACATTTCACAGCCTTGTTCTCCAACTTTGTCCGCTTCTCCTTTGGCACATATGTATATGCCTCACAAACAAAAACTCCAAGATTTCTCAATGAAGGATTGTGACCCGATGGTGTAGGAGCACCCTTCAAAGGGCTCCCACCATTTGTTTTTTATTGTGTTATTGATTCTTTATGAAGCCATTGTATATACAATAAGAGCCATGTGCTCATTGGTCTTAGTTTAGGTCCTAGTTGAGGTCCTAGGGTCATGAGTCAAAATTTGAGTTTTTTTGGTAATAGAGAGTATGTGTGCCTTTGAGGTGTTTAGGGGTCCTTCTTAGCATGGTGGTGTCCTTAGGTTAGCCCAATGTGGTTCTAGGAGTCAAGAAAAGCAACATTGAGAAAGTTGCTCAAAAGTTGCAAAAGTTACATGACAACTTTTAAAAAGTTGTCAAGCAACTTTTCCACCATGAGGTCAAAATCTCTAATGTAGCATGGAAAACCCTAATATGGGCACATAGACCGAGGCAAAGGTGATATAAGTAGTTGCAAACCCTAAGTTAATGGGTTGGATGTCAGATATTGTACGGCCCAAGCAAAGTGACTGGACTGTGACTGCAATTTTGTTGCCAGTCGGCATAAATGGAGTAAAGGAAGATAGTTAATGGATTGATTTTCATGAAAAACTATGTGGAGTGTCTTGTATGGTGTATTTACTTTCATTTTGAGCATTTATATTAGGTTTTTATTTGTAAGTGAGGTGTGTTTGTAAATATTTTGTAAATTGCCTTCTCTCTATCCAGTTTTGGACTGGTTTGTGTCAATGGGCTCATAACTCCATTCCCCATTGTGGAATCACCATGAAACCATGGGGAATGAGAGTACAGACCCTGTACTATAATCCAAAGCAAGCAGGGCCCTTGAAAATGCAAGGATGCCATTTAAAGACCCACTCCTAGGCGAGACTGGACAGTGCCCGGCTAGGAAGGGTTAAGTTGCAAAGGTCTTGGAGAGCAAGGAAGGTCAGAGAAGGAGGCACCCTTTGGAGGAGTTGTAGAGGGGTGAGTGAAGCACCATTGGTGTGAAGGAGGAGCTTCCACCAATCAGAAAAGGTGGCAAGAGCACCAAACCTACACTGTGACCCTGGCAGGCCTAAAAACCCTCTTAAAAACCCTTTAAAACCTTAAAATCCACTTAGGGCAGTGTACGGACACTTGGAGGCCTAAAACCTAAAAAATCCTTGAGTCCTTTCCAAATTAATAGTAGGTCTTTTGGGAGGTTTCATAAGAAAATGCATCATTTGCAAGAAGGAGCCCTAAAGGACCGGGTAGGAGGCCTAATTGGTCACAATCCTTGTAGCCCTATTTTGTAGGCAAAACACAAAATGGTGAAATCGATAAGGGGTTGAGAGATTGAAACCTCTTGGGGGCACATGAATGGGTGGAAAAACCATGTATTAGACCTACCTATCCTTGCTAAGACCTAGGAAGGTGTGGAGCAAGCCAAACCCTTATTAGCCTAAGTAAGGGTTCTTGAATCTCATGAGCAGGTGAGACCTTAGGAGTAGCTTTTCAACTTGTTGGTGGGTGGATTGGGCAAGGTCAAGGGATTCCACAAGCAGGGGAAGTCCTAGAGACCCTAGGTTGTGGTTAGAGCACCTGGTGATCCAAGGAAAGGATCCAAGAGCATAGACTAGGCTAGTCTACCCCAAACCCCATCCCATCAGATTGGTATCAGAGTAAGTTAAAAGGTTTGGTGGACCGTGTATGTCTCTATACTTTGGTGAATCAGTAGGGGAAAGCACAATGGTCACTAATGCAGAGCTGGCTAGGGAGGTAGAAGAGTAGAAGGAGAAGAATAGACTCCTTGAAGAAGCTATGAGCGATATAAGGGATAAGCTGCAGGAAGTGGTGGATCAGAGGACACCAGGACCTTGGGGTGAAGTCACCAAGGATAAAGGAAAGAAAACTATAGACATAGATGACATTATACCTGAACCAGATCCCTTGTTCAATGAAGAACCATTTGTAAAGGCTATTAAGGCTTTGAACACCAAAGCTTTTGAAGGATTGCCACATTTCAGTGGAAGGATGGACATAGACACTGTCATGGAATGGATTGAGGGCATGGAAAACCACTTTGAGTGTGAGGGAGTGACAGAGGCTCAAAAGGTTAAGGTTTCCAAATCATGATTAAGGGGAGCAACTTTGACATGGTGGAAGTACCTGCAAGAAGAGAGAGTTACCATGGGAAAGCTACCTATTGCCAATTGGAAGGCCATGGTGAGTAAGATCAAAGAGAACTACTTACCAGAGGATTATGAAGTCCAACTTCATAAGAAGAGATAGGGATTGAAGCAAAAAGACCTTGATGTGACCTCCTACACTGAAGAATTTCAAAATCTTTGTCTTAGATCCAAAGTCCAAGAAGATGAATCTTTTAAGGTGGCTAGGTATCTAAGCAGCCTAAAGTGGAACATTTAAGAGGAGATAAGCCTATGGACTCCTACTACTGTTCAAAAATGTCATCAGCTTGCTACCAAGGTGGAAGAGAGGAACAAAAGGAAAGGAGACTCCAATAATAGGGGCAGAGGCAGAGGTAGAGAACAAATGAATCACTGAGGTGGTTACCAAAGCAAGGCAAATGAGCAGAGGAACCAAGGAGAAGCCAAGTTGACTGAACATGGCAGTGAAACCAATCTCAGAGGAGGCCATTCTAGAGGAAGAGGTGCACAAGGTGGTCCAAGTAGGGGTAGAGGTACCGGCAGGGGTAACTCCTACTTTGCAACTATGAAATGCTACAATTGTGGTCAATTGGGACACCCGGCCTATAGATGCCCTGACAAGCCTACATCATCAAACAGTGGAAAGAGGGTTGCTTATGCACATGAAGACTCTTCAAGAAATAAGACACCTAATGTGGACCATATTGAATTAGAGATTGGAGAAAATCTGATGTTCAATAGGGTCTTGATAAGACAGCCAGTTAAGAATGAACCTAAGCATAGGAGAGCATTGTTTAGGGTGAGATGCAAGATCCTTGGTAATGTTTGCAAGGTGATAGTTGATTCAGGGTCAACTGATAACATAATATCAGAGGAGGCAACCAAGAAGTTGAAACTCACAAGGATACCCCACACTAACCCATATAAGGTGACATGGTTGAATCATGAGCAGAGTGTGCTTGTCAATGAACAAACTTGGGTAGAGTTCTCTATTGGAGGATACAAGGATAAGATCCTTTGTGATGTTTTACCCATGGATGTCTATCACTTATTGCTAGGTAGGCCCTAGCAATTTGATAGGAAGGTGATCTATGATGGAGAGGAGAACTCCATTTCCTTCAAGAAGGACAACAAGACCTTTAAGATTCAGCCTTTGACAGAGAATGAAGAGGAACTTCAATAACACCTAGTGTCTTATTGGCTACTGGTAAAGAGTTCCTACACTTGCTACATGCGGAGGAGATAGTGAAGTGTGCCATCTTTGTGAAGCCAAAGGAGGAAGAAGACAAGTTGAAGGCAGAAGTACCCAAGGAGGTGAAGCAAATGTTGCAAGAGTATAAGGACATAGTGAGTGATTGAGCACCTGCAACACTACCACCAAGAAGGTCTATAAGCCATCAAATAGACTTTTTTCCCGATGCATCCCTACCTAAAAAAGCTACATATAAGCTCACACCTGACCAAAACAAGGAGGTAGCAAGGCAAGTGCAGGAGTTATTGGAATAAGGACTGATCAAGAAGAGCATCAGCCCATGTGCAGTCCCGGTAGTGCTAGCATCAAAGAAGGGAGGCAAGTGGAGACTTTGCATTGACTCAAGGGCAATCAATAGGATAACCATAAGGTATAGGTTTCCTATTCCTAGAATAGAGGATTTAATGGACTGTTTAGGAGGTGCTATGTATTTCACTAAATTGGACCTTAAAAGTGGTTATCACCAGATTAGAATCAAGGAGGGAGATGAGTGGAAGACTGCTTTCAAGAACACAAAAGGATTGTATGAATGGCTTGTGATGCCATTTGGACTCACCAATGCCCCAAGCACCTTCATGAGGTTGATGAATGAGGTGTTAAAGGACTTCACAGGCAGGTTTGTGGTGGTGTACCTAGATGACATTCTCATCTATAGCAGAACCAAAGAGGAGCACCTTGAGCATTTGAGGTTAGTCTTAGAGAGGTTGCATGAGGAGAAGTTATCCATCAACTTAGAGAAGTGTGACTTCTTGAAGCAAGAGCTGGTCTACTTAGGATTTGTGGTGTCTAAGGGAACCTTGAAGATGGATCAAGCAAAGTGGAGGCAATCTTGAATTGGCCTGCACCTAGAATAGGGACTGAAGTTAGGAGTTTCCATGGTTTAGCCCAATTCTATAGGAAGTTTGAGGAATTTCAGTGGCATATGTGCACCAGTCCTTGACACCATAAAAGGAGGCCTTAAAACTAAGTTTAAATGGACTGAGTAGGCTGACAAAGCATTTCAATTATTGAAGCAAGAAGTAGCCACAAAACCTATCCTTCTCCTACCTGCTTTTGATAAGCTATTCACATTGGAGTGTGATGCAGGTGGAATTGTAGTAGGGGGTGTATTGAGTCAAGAGGGAAGACCTGTGGCATTTTTCAGTGAGAAGCTTAATGAGGCAAAGAAGAAGTACTCAGCCTATGACCTAGAGTTGTATGCATTAGTGCAATCTCTTAAAAAATGGAGGCATTACTTACTTCCAAAGGAATTTGTGGTGTTCACAAACAACCAGGCTTTGAGTTACATTAATACTCAAGAGAAGCTTAGCAATAGACATCTAAAATGGATGGAATACCTGCAATCCTTCACCTTCACCATCAAGCATAAGAAGGGGCAACTCAACAAGGTGGTAGATGCTTTAAGTAGGAAGTTGTTGACAGTTCAAGAACTACAGTCGAAGAGCATAGGAATAGAAGGTTTCAAGGACCTTTATGAAGGAGATGAAGACTTCTCATCATCTTACAAGGTTTTCAAGGAGTTTAAGAACCATTTCCATGGTGAGTATGCAGATTGCACTCTCCAAAATAGTCTCTTGTTCAAAGGTAATCAATTGTGTGTGCCTAGAGGATCCATGAGGGAAAACCTCATCCAAGAAAAACACAATGGTAGTTTAAGTGGACACTTTGGAGTCAACAAAACCTTGGATCTAGTATAGAGGTACCACTATTGGCCAAAGTTGCCAAGAGATGTGAAGAGGTATGTGGAGCAATGTGGTGTATGTCAAAGGGCAAAAGGAGGATCAAGCAATGCTAGTCTCTATCAACCATTGTCAGTCCCAAATAGGCCTTGGGAATGTGTAAGCATGGACTTTATAGTAGGACTTCCCAAGACAAAGACAGGTATGGACAGCATCTATGTGGTAGTAGATAGATTTTCCAAGATGAGCCATTTCATTCCATGTAAAACTACACATGATGCTAGCTATGTTGCACATCTCTTCTTTAAGGAGATTGTTAGGATTCATGGACTCCCTTTAAGCATTGTTTCAGATAGGGATAGCAAGTTCATGGGCCATTTTTGGCAAACTTTATGGAGGAGACTTGGAACTAACCTCTCATTTAGCTCAGCTTACCATCCACAAACTGATGGTCAAACTGAAGTCATCAATAGGGTGTTAGGCAACTTGTTGAGGTGTTTAACTAAGGAATATGGACAGACATGGGACCTAATCATTCCTCAAGCAGAGTATGCATATAATGACAGTGTGAATAGGACCAGTGGAAGAAGTCCTTTTAAGGTTGTCTATGGTAGACATCCAAGAGGAGTGTGTGAACTCAGGGAACTTGGTTCCATGGAGATGAAGAGTGGGCAAGTAGAGGACTTCACTCAAACCATCAAGGAAGTCCAAGAGCAGGTTAAGAAAGCCATCCTTGAATCCACTCAAAAACTAAAGGCCAAAATGGATGAGAAAAGGAGAGAGGTTCAGTTCAAGGTGGGTGACTTTGTGATGGTCCATTTGAGCAAAGCTAGAATGCAAAGTGGCAAGCCTACTAAATTGCAAATCAAGAGGGTAGGACCTTGTAGAATTCTGGAAAAATATGGTGAGAATGCCTATAAGGTTGAACTACCTTCAGACTTAGCCATTTCACTAGTCTTCAATGTTGTTGATCTGATCATGTACAAGGGTGAGATAGAAGGGCAGACTGAGAACCAAGCCAAGGTACTACAAGACTTGGATGTGAATGCCTTACCTCAAGTGAAGCAGCCTATAGAAAAGGAGATTTTGGAGTCAAGGGTGAAGAAGTATACTAGACACCAGGTCTACATGGAGCACTTGGTGAAATGGGCAGGCCAACCTATATCTGAAGCTACTTGGGTGGAGGAGAGCAAGTTAAAGAAGCTTGGCATTGATCCGGCTTCTCACTCCCCTAATTCCTTAGCTTGTTGCAGAGGGGGAGTATGGTGCAGGAGCACCCTTCAAAGGGCTCCCACCATTTGTTTTTTATTGTGTTCTTGCTTCTTTATGAAGCCATTGTATATACAATAAGAGCCATGTGCTCATTGGTCTTAGTTTAGGTCCTAGTTGAGGTCTTAGGGTCATGAGTCAAAAGTTGAGTTTTTTTGGTAATAGAGAGTATGTATGCCTTTGAGGTGTTTAGGGGTCCTTTTTAGAATGGTGGTGTTCTTAGGTTATCCCAATTTGGGTCTAGGAGTCAAGAAAAGCAACATTGAGAAATTTGCTCAAAAGTTGCAAAAGTTGCATGACAACTTTTAAAAAGTTGTCAAGCAACTTTTCCACCATGAGGTCAAAATCTCTAATGTAGCAAGATGCGGGAATCATTGAACCCTGCAGATATTCCACATGGGTCTCTAACTTGGTACCGGTCAGGAAGAAAAATGGGGATATTAGATTATGTGTGGACTTTAGGAATTTAAACATATCGTCACTAAAGTACAATTATCCATTGCCAAATATGGATAACATGCTGCAGAAGGTGACAGGGTGTGAGTTATTGTCTATGATGGATGGATTTTCAGGTTATAATCAGGTTAAGGTTAAAGAAGCTGAAAAATATAAGATAGCCTTTACAACTCCATGGGGCACTTATGTCTATGCACGAATGCCATTCGGATTGACTAATGCCGGTGCTACATTTCAAAGGGCAATGGATGTGGCTTTTGCGGAACTGATTGATGTAATCATGGTAGTATACCAAGACGACTTAACTGCATACTCAAAGAAAGCTAATGATCATTGTGAGCACCTTGAAAAGATATTTAAAAGGGCCTTAGAATATGGGATTTCCTTGAATCCTAAGAAATGCCACTTTGGTGTTGAAGAGGGAAAGTTACTTGGACACATAGTATCCAAGGATGGGGTGAGAATTGATCCTGAAAGGGTAGCTGCTATCAATGAGGTTCCCATCCCCCGAACTATCAAGGCCAGTCAATCATTCTTAGGACAAATTAATTTTGTAAGAAGGTTTATTTTGAATTTTGCAGACATAGTAAAACCTATAGTAAGGATGTTGAAGAAAGAGGCCCAAATAGATTGGACTGAGGAAGCAATTGATTCCTTTGTGGCGATAAAAAAAGCAATTTCTGAGGCACCAGTACTAATCTCCCCAGATTTTGGCAGACCTTTTATAATATTCTCATTCGCCTCCTGTCACACAATAGCGGCAGTATTGTTGCAGAAAAATCCAGAAGGGTATGAGCAGCCCATTGCATATTTTAGCAAGTCTTTGAGCCCTTCAGAAGTAAAATATGAACTGAATGAAAAGCAAGCTTATGCTTTGGTCAAATCAGTAAAACAGTTTAGACCATACTTGGTAGGGGCTGAAGTTATAGCTTATGTTCCCAATGCAGCAATAAAAGATATCTTTAGACAGACTGAGGTCATGGGTAAAAGGTGTAAATGGATCAACCAAATACAAGAATTCAACATTGAGTTAAAAATCTCACAGGTCATCAAAGGACAAGGGTTGGCCAAACTCATGACAGGAACTGAAATTGAGGAGTCTTGTGTGAATCAAGTTGAGTGGGAAGAAGCTAACCTCAGTATTGAGAATACAGCATGGTACGCTGATATCATATACTACCTTAAGCACTTGAAATGCCCGGATGGTATGACTGATAATCAGAAGAGAGCTTTGAAGTTAAAATCTGCAAGATATGTGATTGTCAATGGGGACTTATATTGGAAAAATAGAGATGGGATATTATTGTTATGTCTAGATAGCCACCAAGCAGAGAAAGTTCTTCATGAGATGCATGATGGGGTTTGTGGTGGTCATTTTTCGGCTAAGACTACTGCACATAAGATATTAAGAGCTGGATATTTTTGGCCATGCGTTTTCAATGACTCTTATAAATATGTCAGAAAGTGTGAAGCTTGTCAAAAGTTTTCAAGCAAAATGAAATATCAAGGGTCACTCCCATTGAGACCAATGTTGGCTGAGGAACCATTTCAACAATGGGGGATAGATTTTATAGGAGAAATATCAGAAAAATCTAGTGGAGGACACAGATGGATATTAGTCGCTACAAATTATTTTACCAAATGGGTGGAGGCAATACCCACTAGACAGGCCACTAGCAAAGTGGTGATAAAATTTTTAATGGAAAACATTATTACTAGATTCGGTGTTCCTGCAAAGATCATCTCAAACAATGGTATGTCCTTTAGGTCGGAGGAATTCAATACTTTTTGTGGAGAATATGGCATCAAGATATCACATTCTTCCCTTACCACCCTCAAGGGAATGGGCAAGCTGAATCAAGCAACAAGAATATCCTAAAAATCATTAAAAAGATGCTGGGACAGAACAAGAAAGCATGGGATTCAAAGTTGAACCTTGCATTATGGGCAGATAGGATAACTATGAAGAAATCTACAGGAAAGTCTCCATTTGAGTTGGTTTATGGCAAAAGGGCCAGACTGCCTTTGGATAATCTCTTGCCTGTACATAGATTCATGACTCAAGAGGGGATAGATCTTGAAGACCCATCACAAGAAAGGATAATGCAGTTAGTAGAACTTGATGAAGTCAGAGCAGAGGCTCAGAGGCAGAATATCAGGATCCAAAATCAAGTGAAGAAGTTGTATGACAAGAGGACGTCAGATAGAAAATTTTGTGTAGGCGATTGGGTTTTAATGTGGAATGCCAGGAGTCAGGACAAAGGCAAGCATGGTAAATTTGAAGCCTTATGGATCGGCCCATATGTGATCATAGATAAAAAGGGAGAGGATTCCTATTTGCTCCAAAACACAACAGGGGAGGTCCAAGAATTGCCAGTACATGGACAATTCTTGAAAAACTTCTTTTCTTAAACATATTATATCACATGTACAGTAGATTAGGATCCATTTCCATTGTAAATACCATCATATATCTGCGCTAACCAGAGATTCTGAATTCTTGAAGACGTACACAATATGCCTCCATCCTCAGTCAGAACCATTGTTGAACAGTATATTTGAAATAAAAAAAAATATATATTTCCATAAGCGTAAAGGTTACAAGATTTCTCGGCAAATAAATTGTATCGAGTATTTCAAAAGAAGCTTCATCGAAAGAGTACTTTCATCGAAATAAAGTATGTAAAGCACCAAACAAAAGTATTTCGGCAAAAAGTCACCTTCGATGAATACAGAAAACCGCTCATCAATACTCCAAGTTTCATCGAAAAAGTGAAAAACAAAAGGCAAAAGGCAAAAAGTGATTTCGAAGAAATATAACTACCGAAGAAACTCATAAAGCATTCATCGAAATGCAAAATCTCATCGATGACATAATGTCAAACAAAAGCAAAGGTGTTTTATCAATAAAGGAGGATATCGATGGAAAAGGATTGTCGATGAACATACATGAACCTTCACCGAAGAAAGGAACTCATCGAAATATGATTTCGATGAAACTTGCGAGTGACCTATCGAAAAAGAGGTTTGTCGATGAAAAAATGATTTCGATGAGTCTTGAAAGTGGCTTCTCGACATGGGCTACTCACCGAAAGAATAATATCAAAGAGAATGGGCTTTCGATGAAATATTTAAACACTCGGCCGAAGACAAGGGTTTCATCGATAACTTGAATTACGATTATTTTGGTCGAACTGTACTTCCCGCGAAAGAGTTAAAGGCCCAAGTGAAGAATGTCACATCTGCAATTAAGTTTAAACACTTGAGTAGCCGTTGTAGATGTAGAACATTAACTGTGCACAAGTTGACCATACGATTACAGTTGAACTGATTGAATTTTCATAAGAGCCAGATCAATGCCAAAAGACTGAAAATTGCGAAGAACTTGCGGAAACTTGTGAACGACAATCAGAAGAGCTGGGCATTTCTCCAAGTAAGTGTTGTCTCTCGTATTTGCTGTAATCATGGAACCTTCTTCTTCTTCTTCTAAAAAGAGTAGGAAAGGAAAAGAACTAAACCATGAAGAGAAGCCCAAAAGACAAAAGAAGGAAGGGAGAGCTCTGATTCAGGATTTGTTAGACCAGTGTCCCACATCTAGTGTAAGGTCTAAAAAGATCAAAAGCGAAGAAGAAGGATTGGAGGATAGATTTGAAAATCTAGGAGACATTTGGACTGAAATCAGAGGACATGAATTGTTCTTATTTAGCTACAAAAGAAGGGATGCTCCTGAGCCCATAAGTAATCTATGGAAGAAAAACTTAGGGAAATTGGTAGTCCCGAACGTGTTTGTAGATGTTGAATTAATGAAAGCTCTGGTAGATTGTTATAATCCGAGAACCAAAACCATATGCGATTACAGAGGGAATCCATTAGTGGTGATTAACAAACAAACTATTGATATGGTATTTGATTTAGACTGGGAGGTGGAGGAGAGAATCGATATGTAGAAACTTTCACAAGAATTCTTTAGCTTGGAAAACATCTACAGGACTTGGAGACTACCTATTCACCGGCCAAAAGTGGGTGGGTCATTTGTTCCGTTCAGCAAAGATGACAAGGTGTCGTTTGATGTCAACCACTTCCATCCATATTTTAAATATACATATTATGCTGCAGCCCAAGTATTAGGCCTAGAGGCTCATCCACTCATGGATATTGGGGTTATGGTTCTGTGTGCTGATTTACAGTCAAAAGACCCTAGGTCATTTGATTTTGCCACTTATGTTGCAGATGCCTTAAATCATGGGTTGGAGAAGTTGAAAGGGGACCTTGTGAATGTTCATTTTTCATTGTACTCCTTGTTAATGCATATTATTCTTTATTGTGGACAAGAGATTAACTTCTGGTCAGATGATTTCTGCATTAGATCTTATGATAAGAATGGTTTGAAGAAGCCAGTTCAGTTATGGGTTTCTGCATGGGACCAGAGGTTCATGAACAACCAGTACTGGCACTTTCAAGAATATTTTGTGAAACCTCTTAGTGCAGCTTTTGGGCAACACAGGGATTATACTTTGTCCCCTGAAATTAAGAGATTCCTCAGGCCAAAGGACTTCTCTCCAGAGTCACAAATTGATCATAATTGGGGTGATTGGTATTGCCATGATAATCACACAGAAATCAGGGTATTTGGGTATGAAGGAAAACCACACATGCTTCCAATTACAGTACCAAACAGGGTGGCTAGCCTGGAGATTGTAAGACAATTATCTATTGTCAGTGCCAAACACCTTACAGATTCCGGTAAGCAGTCCATCGTTCCAGGTTTATTGGTTTTTTCTGACTTTATTGTTAAAAGTTCAAAAAGCTATCATTTACTATAGAATAAGTTAGATTACTATGGCATGACTCTGGGTGAGCCTAGAGAGAACTTCGATCCTGAAGGGTATATAAGAGCTGCCAGAGCGTCACAAAAACTCAAAGCTGGAATACATGTAGCCAAAATGCCAGATGACCTGATTAAAAATCTTGAAAGAGAAGAGGCCAGGGTTTTGAGAGAAAAGAGTGGATTGACTTGGGAGGCCTACAAATGGAAAAGGGCAAGGGGAATGATAGATGGAGATCTAATTGGAAATCTCCAAGATCCTTTGGAAGTGGCTAAAAGGCTGCTTCAACATGAAGCAGAGATCATGCATAGAGTGCCCCCACAATTCCTTCATTTTATTAATACTGAGAAGGATAGTCAACCCTTAGCTCACATGTCACCAAAATCAACTGCTAGTAGTATCCCTGCTGATTCTCCTAGAGAAGCTTATCCTCCTGGTTTTGAAACAGAGATGAATATGGACACTGGTGAAATTAATATTAAGGATGTCATCAATATAAGGATGATTGAACATGAAGATTTTGTTGCTGATGATGGATTCGCCTCTTCTAGGGAATTCCTTTCATTTTTGTACCAATACAAAGGAGCACATGTTAAACGAAGCATGGCTGGAAGACCAGAAGAAGAACAGATGAAGAAATTGCAGGATGAGATTGATATCCTCATGAAAGATATGACCCTTGAGAAAGGGAGAAAATTACTAAAAGAGGCCGGTGTAATCATCTTTTCTGGTTGGGATATAAACTCAGCACTTCTGTTTGACGGGTTCCTGAAAAAGCAAGATTTGAATCAACAGGTGTTGCCTCAGGAGATAGACAAATTATTCCTAGGCTCTAGATATGATCCTGACAAGAAGGCTCTCCTACAATGGGCATTATATCCAAAGGGGAAGAGGCCTATCATTGTGGATATTGAAGAAACCTTTGGACACCTCATGGTTCATCAGGTTGGAAAGACTGACCCTAGGGTCACTGCTAAATTGAACTTGGATGTTGCCAGATTAAACCTGGACCAGATAGAATTTTTGGTCAGAGAAAATGTCACATATAAGGGGTTGTATGAAAAATCCAAAGAGGAGAATCAAAAGTTGCAAGCAAAAATATTGCAACTTGAGACAGGGACTCCCATAAGCGAATACACCTCATATCCCATAGGACGTAGCTTGGATGATGTTTCTGATGCTCTGTACTGGAAGTATCAAGCAGATAAAGCCACCAAACATGCAAATAGTATCCAACAAAAGATGGATAAACTGGTCAATGATATCATCGGACATCGATTTAACACCATGCTTTCGCATGTCGAACCATTTTGGAAGGTATATAATGGAACTATAAAGGCATTAACAGAGCATGAGAGATTAAAAGCACGACTACATGAAGTACTAAATAGTGTCGATACAATGACGCCAAAGGAGAAGACTGAAGGGATAGCGTACATGGAGAATCATGTTAAACTCGAAGATGCGCTAAGGAAAGATCTCAAGGAATTGGATGATGGGAGACCTATTGGAATGCCCTCGGTCTATAAAGAAGGAGATGTAATATCCCTGGAGGACTTGCGGAATGAGCTCATCAGCGTCAAAGATTGGGCTTTGTCAGAAATGGATCGAAGTAAAGACATGGCCCCTACCGTCAACCAGATGATATTCAAATATCTGTCGCAAGGAGAAGAATTGAAGAAACAGAGTGCTAAAATCAAAATCTTTAAAGATGATGATTATATTCATCATTTAGGAATTCTTAATCTCTTTTTGCTTAAGTTTGTTAGAAACATTTAAACTAATGATTAGCATTTTGAAAAGACGTGTCTTTTCATGAATAGCTTTCATTCCCATATATATATGAGAATGGTTTTTGTAAAGTAAAAAAGGGGACGAAAAAAAAAATACACAATAAGAAGATGGCGATGTATGACAGCCTGTAAGTTTTACAAACTTCGATGGAATACATGCTATGAACTGTTGTTTTTCTTTGCGTATGTGTTGTGGATTATTTCACTTTGTTTTGGCAATCGTCTGTGATATTATCTAAAGTGATAAGGTTATTCATATTCTTGAAATCAAATTTGTGCTTCATGTTATAAGGTTGAAACAAAAGTTTTGCTTGCGAATTGTAATTGTTCCTCGCAGTACTTCATTGATTGGTCCCTTAAAGGTAGGGTTAAATTCATTCAATCAACATATGATATAAGCATTCAAATTGATCTCAAAAGAAATAATAACCGACAGGTCTATAAAAGGGTGGATTAAAAAACTGTCTCACAGGCTCGCATAATAAGTCCTGAAGAAAGTATAATGACTCCGTAGCCCAAACAGCAAAGAAGGCACTGGTCAAAAACAGATTACACTCATCACTATATTTCACCATTTGTTATTTTAAAGCAAACAGAAGTAATTAGGAAACATAGATCGAATAGCTTCTACAACAACAATCTTGAACTCATCTGTTGTATCTCCATTCTAGGAACTTATGTCATTCTGAGACTAGGAGATATCAGATTAAGAAACTAAATCTGCTATAAAAAGCATTAGTTGAAGGAACAGCTAGTGAGTAGGTATACCCGCCTAGGTCCTGCAGAGCCTAAAGTGAGAGAGTTAGTAACCAAATAGGTTCACTCTATAAGTTGGCCAAGTCAATTGGAGGGTTTGATCATAGGAGTTGGCATTTCCTTAGAATCTATCCAATCTATTGATTTGAGACCCAACAGATTGGATGTCAGATATTGTACGGCCCAAGCAAAGTGACTGGACTGTGACTGCAATTTTGTTGCCAGTCGGCACAAATGGAGTAAAGGAAGATAGCTAATGGATTGATTTTAATGCAAAACTATGTGGAGTGTCTTGTATGGTGTATTTACTTTCATTTTAAGAATTTAGATTAGGTTTTGATTTGTAAGTGAGGTGTGTTTGTAAATATTTTGTAAATTGCCTTCTCTATGTCCAGTTTTGGACTGGTTTGTGTCAATGGGCTCATAACTCCATTCCCGATTGTGGAATCACCATGAAACCATGGGGAATGAGAGTACAGACCCTGTACTATAATCCAAAGCAAGAAGGGCCCTTGAAAATTCAAGGAGGCAATTTAAAGACCCACTCCTAGGCGAGACTGGACAGTGCCCGGCTAGGAAGGGTTAAGTTGCAGAGGTCTTGGAGAGCAAGGAAGGTCAGAGAAGGAGGCACCCTTTGGAGGAGTTGTAGAGGGGTGAGTGAAGCACCATTGGTGTGAAGGAGGAGCTTCCACCAATCCAGACAAGGTGGCAAGAGAACCAAACCTACACTGTGACCCTGGCAGGCCTAAAAACCCTCTTAAAAACCCTTAAAAACCTTAAAATCCACTTAGGGCAGTGTACGGACACTTGGAGGCCTAAAACCTAAAAAATCCTTGAGTCATTTTCAAATGAATAGCAGGTCTTTAAGGAGGTTTCACAAGCAAATGCATCGTTTCCAAGAGGGAGCCCTAAAGGACCAGGTAGGAGGCCTAATTGGTCACAATCCTTGTAGCCCTATTTTGTAGGCAAAACACAAAATGGTGAAATTGGTAAGGGGTTGAGAGCTTGAAACCTCTTGGGGGCACATGAATGGGTGGAAAAACCATGTATTAGACCAGACCTATCCTTGCTAAGACCTAGGAAGGTGTGGAGCAAGCCAAACCCTTAATAGCCTAAGTAAGGGTTCTTGAATCTCATGAGCAGGTGAGACCTTAGGAGTAGCTTTTCAACTTTTTGGTGGGTGGATTGGGCAAGGTCGAGGGATTCCATAAGAAGGGGAAGTCCTAGAGACTCTAGGGTGTGGTTAGAGCACCTGGTGATCCAAGGAAAGGATCCAAGAGCATAGACTAGGCTAGTCTACCCCAAACCCCATCCCATCACCCGACCATGCTTCCATAGGCATTTTATCAACAAGGGATGATGTTGGAGACTTGTTAATCAGGTAGCAATTAGTGGCAATAGCTTCAGCCCAAAACTTTTGTTCTAGACCAGCACCACTCAGCATACTCCTAGCCTTCTCCATCAGTGTCCTTTTTATTCTTTCTGCAACTCCATTCTGTTGTGGAGAATATGGAGTTGTCTTCTATCTGTTAATGCCACAGTCTTTACAAAATCTATCAAAATCATTAGAGAAAAATTCACCGCTATTATCAGTCCTCAAAATTTTCATTTTCTTTCTAGTCTGCAACTCAACCATTTCTTTAAATTCTTTAAATCGACTGAAAACTTCAAATTAACTCTTTAGAAAATATACCCATGTCCTTCTACTAAAATCATCAATAAATGAAACATAATATGTAGATTTTCCAATTGAAGGAACATCTACAGGACCAAACACATCAGAATGAATAAGATCCAAAACACCACAAGTTTTATGGGAACTCAAGTAAAACCGAATGCAGTTTTATCAAATCCATAAATGCAATGCTCACAGAAATCAAAGTCAAGATTACAATTATTCAAACCTTCAACAAGGTTTTTATTTTTCAAGGTCCTTAGACCCTTTTCTCCAATGTGGCCAAGCCTCTAGTCCCGTAACATAGTCTTCTTTGCAGGTAACTTTGCTTCAAAAGAAAGAGCACCCTTAGGAACCCAAAATCCATTTCCATCTACTGAAGGTGAAACCCTCAAATCTTCCACAGATTTACATTTTACAAAAGTGCTATTACACTCAACAGTGTATGCGTCTAGCTTATACAAAGTGTCAAACCTAACACCTCTAGAAATTACCATAGCACCCTTAATCATCTTACATCTTGCTTCAAAAAATACTACCTGCACACCCACATCTATCAGTTTGCTCATAGATAATAGGTTTTGTTTTGAACCAGGGATATGCAACACACCATTAATCATTTTTATTCTACCATCAAAAAACCTGATTCTAACTTTACCTTGACCAACAATATCTGAATGTGAATCATCACCCAAGTAAACCTTACCTCCATTAAATTCTTCATATTCAAAAAACCAATCTCTATTAGTAGTCATATGAAAAGATGCACCTGAGTCAATTAACCAGGCATCATTACCTGAATGAGTCGCCAAAGCTGCAATAAATGCATCACCATCTTCCTTCTCGGACTTAGAATTAGAATCAATCTTCTTCTTTTTCTTCTTCTTTGCAGCCCTTACGAATGTGACCTGGTTTATCACAATTCTAGCTAATGACTTTGGACTTTCTAGAAGATTTCGATCTCCCTCTCGATTTGGACTTATCGCGCTTCTCATTCCTCTTGCCTTTCTCCTTAGATCTTCCACGAATAGTTAAGGCTTCCTTCAAACTATGGGATACCTTCCTTTGTATCTCTTCACCAAGTAGGGCACCCACCACATCTTCGAAATTCAAAACAATAGAAGTCCTTTCGATAACCATAACAAGAGAATCCCACGAATCAGGCAAAGAACAAAGCAAGATCTGACATTTCTCCTCTTTGTTCATCTTAACACCGATAGATACTAATTGAGCCACCAACATACTAAATGCTTCCAGGTGGTCTGCAACTTGTCCACCCTCTTCCATCTTCAAGGAATATAATTTCTTCCTCAAGAAAATCTGATTTAATAAATATTTTGCTTGATACATTTCACCAAGCTTAGTCCATAGCTTCTTTGCAACGGTTTCTTCGTGGACATTGATCAAAACAGAGTCTGCCTGGAACAGTCTGATTAGACCCTTGGCTTTCGGTCCATAACATCATACTAAGTCGTCGCAATAGGATCTGCGGGCCTTTGGACATTCACATCAACAACATCCCATAGATCTTGATCTATTAGCAGATCTTCCATCTTCAGCTTCCACGTCTCAAAATTTGTTCCATTAAATTTCTCCACCTCTATTTTCCCTGACGAACTTGCCATATGAAAATTCCTACAACAAGATCAAAAAGTGTCTTTTGCAAAAATCTCCCACTCAAATCTGGATTAGTTAAAAAAAACCCAACAACCCACAACTAAAACCAAAGGTGATCAAGCTCTGATACCACTTGTAAGGAAGTTAAGTAGCGGAACAACTTCCTACACTAACCTTGAGAGGAGGGTAAGGCAAAAACTTTTACAGATTGTCACAACAATTACAGAAAACAAAAATAGATATAATAACATTCAAACCATAACACAATAATTTACGTGGGGAAAACCCTTTCGGAAGAAAAACTCCACACTCCAAAAGCCGCCCAATATATTATTCCACAATAAAAATAGAATAAAATATACTTGCAGAGCAAGCTCTTTGCAGGAGTACCACTAATCAAAGATTCAGAGGTAACTCAATAGCTATAAGACTCTTACACACAACCTATATCTCACGCACCTCATATATAGGAGATATAATACAAGAAACCATCAAATGGTATTACAAAACCATGGGCTAAAACCACCCAATAAGGTGTAGCCAGCCTTATCTCCCTTCTAGATGCCCTATGACATGTCCCTCCCTTTTTACAGCTCATTTATGTGTCCGATGTATTTTATATTTCCTATTTCAGGAGTACAACTTCCAGAGGCCATAAATTGAGAACCGTGTGTCCTATTGACAAATTGTTTGAAGCGCTAGAAAGCTTGCAGAGTTATTTATTGCCTCATAAACTGCTACGTCATTTACACCCACTTTTCAGGGTGTTTTGGGGCTTATAAATTCCTAAAAATAAAATTTAAACCTTTCATTAGACCCCTCCAAAATGGAAAATTTAATATCCTCAAAACTAGTTGTGATCTTGTGACATAGCTTTACCAGAATGCTTATCTAGCCAACCAAAATCTTCAGGAAGAATTTTGCACCATTTCATGCTCAAATGAAAACTTATTATAAATAGTAACCTCATGTAAATGTAAGGTTGAGACACCATTTTCCCAACATTTTTTACCAATTCCCTGTCTTATAAGGCTTGAGCACTAAACATCATATTTTCAATTTTCACAAAATAATATTGCTCATCATAAAAGAAGTCAAGTAAATTTAGGTCTCTCTCTATCCTTATGGCCTCAGCTCTCTATATCATATGCCACTTCTTCCTCCTATCTTGGACCTCCTCAATTGAAGTGAAATACTTTATAATGTCCTTACTTATCAACTCTTTATGGTTACTATTAACTCCCAAGGACTTAATAAAACCCTCTAAGTCATAATTTTTATGCTATTCATGCCTCATCTTGTATGGCTTTAATGCAAAATATAATTGATCTAATGCATCTTTGTTCACTTCAATGAAGTCTACAAACCTGCATTGTGTTAGGAAGAGGGTGAACTTATGTGATTTCCTAAATGCTATAAGGTCCATTTCATTTAACTGCCAGACAACTTCCAAATAGACAATTATGAGAGGCACACATATAGGCAACACAAGAGGCTACACAATCGATCCATAAATCCTAAATGTTGTGATTTTGAATGGAGAAACCAATTTCCCCAGTTTTGTGAAATATCAAGATCATTCCTTCTACTTGCAAGCATGATGAAAACCATAACTACCTTTGGGATCCTTTCCTCTAGTATTGCAAAGTAACCTTGCACTTTCTGAACAAAGTGGTCTTCAAAAATTAAAAACTCATACTCATCACATTGAACATCCCAAACATAAGCCCAACTTTAGATAGGCAAATCTCTACCTTGGTCATCTCATGTTCTCCAAATTGAGGTAGGATCCCAAATCCTTCTCCCACCCCATAAGATCAGATGACAAATAAGGGAGTACCACTTGAAATCAAACTTCTTTAGATTAGCCTTAGCCTCGACAAAACTTTGATGAATTTTCTCCTCCAAATGCCGAGAAAAGTTTAATTTTGTATTCCTCATCACATCTTGAATGTGTACAACAACACACACCATGCCAACCAACATCTTGCCTCTAGCATTCTCTCCCAAAACTTGTTACGAGCTATGATGTGTCTTCACAGAATAATCTTCAAATATATCAATTGGGAATGGCTCTTTCTCAAATTGTGAAATTGGGATAGGATTCCTATCCTTACCCTTCCACTTGAACTTTGGGATCAACTTGGTTTTGTAGAGCACATCACGAACCTTATAATTCTTCTCCATCTCCTTCAAATCAATCTCTAAAATATTGGCTCTACTTAGACCAAAGCAATCTTCAATAGTATAATTGTTTAGATTCAACATATGTTGACCATCTATAGTGATGGTTAATTTCTTCTTCACATCACATATTTGTACAATGACTCTCATGAAATCAAAATTTATAAAAAATATTGGGGACCACGAGGTTGCCAGGACCAAGCTCCTAACCCTTCCTCATGGGGATTTTGGAACCCCTCTTCTAATACCAGTTCTGAAATAGGTCCCATCTGAATTTTAGGATCCTAGCATTCCTCATGCCTTGAAGAGCATCCATAAATCTATCTTTAGGACCTCCTAGGCCATACACCTAGTGAGGATCCTACTTGCTATGCAACTATTTGATCAAATCCTCATCCATCTTCTTGGGAAGCCTTTGAATCATCTTGGATGATTAGGGTTTCATATCTCATAGTTAGGTTTTAACTAAATTCACTTCAAATTCTACTCACCATAGTCCTTCAGTTCAAAATTCAGCTAAAACATGCAATTCCAGTAAAAAATGCACTATCAAGGAGTAATTCAATTTTTCAACTATTGAGAATAATCTCTTCTCTGTGCTTCGATTGGAAGAGCCCTAATTGTCACTTATGTTGGAATTTTGGATATGTTGATATGGTTTTGTCATTGATGTCAACACCTGTCATCACTTGTCAACACTTATTAGCACTTGGAGATTTTGGTTATGTTCACCGGCAAGTCAGAGACCTATGCATAGTCACCGATATTTGGTTCACCGGTAGATTATATTGTTCACCTGCACTTGGAATGACTTGGAGACTACTTGGTTATGTCAAAGACATTATTCAATCACTTGGTTTTGGCGATTTGGTTATTTGTTTATTCGGGTTTGCATATTTGTTGTTACCGGCAAATAGGTCTAGGATAAGCACCAGCAAGCATATTTATTCCAGATCAACACGGCACGTTATGGAGATGATTTATTATTATTGTAAATGCATTTGAGTCGACATCATGCATCAGATATTGATTTATTTGTAATGGATTTTATTGTAATATCTTTTAGTGAGCTTACCTATTCAATTGGTCTTAGGTTAGGGTATAAATGTAAGATCTCATTTGTGAGATTGATATGCGATTAGAAAAAAGAATTGTAATAAGGTATATGCGAAAATAAGAAAAGCTATACACGTAGACATCATTTGAAGGTTGAAGGAAGGTTTTGTGAAGGCAGTCAGAACTAAACCAGTACTGAATCCAGCATACGAAGATGATATTTTATGCAGTACATTATCATTGGATTTAACCATCCAATTGTAGTCAGTGTGACTCTCATCTTGTGATTGAGCAGTGAGCTCTAGGCAGTTGGCCTTTCTACATGTGCAAAATCCTTATTGTACACACATACTATCTACAGTAGTATCATTTGATTGTGGGTAAGGCTTCCCACCATGGTTTTTCCCCTTATAGGGTTTCCACGTACAAATATTTATGTTATGTGTTGTGGATGTTGTTGTCTTTCTATTTCATGCATTAATCTTTATCGGTACTGCAATTAACTGATAAAACTATCTACCAGCATAAAGTTTGGTTTACCGGTATTAAGCATTAAGTTTTGGTTAAGTTAATTTTGGTTGAATTTATTGGACAGCTGATTCACCCACCCTCTCTCTCAGTTGTCTTCGAGACCTAACAACTGCAAGTTCACTTTGAACTAAATTTAGTAACTTCACTTGAATGCCAACATTAATATGACTTGAAACGGCTCTGCAGATGTTCTTATTAGCCTACAATGGTTACTACCTCAGCTAGTGTAGTCATTTCACCATTAATTTCAGCCCATGTGTGAATTATTTTCATATTGGTAACCGTTTGTTGCCTTTGAAAGATCAATGTTGATCCACAATGGTTGCATGATAATTGATGACTAGGATTAAAAGATTGGGCACCTTATGTTCTTCATTAAGACTAGCCACCACTTTTGGCCCACCTAGACACATGTCATCATTGTGAAACATCAAAGGCATGACTAAGACCTAATAGCTCTAGCACCTCGAGACTACACTCCAATCAGGATACTCCACTGCGTGCTAGCGAGCCCCAAACATTCCAATGGGCCCATCATGCATCAAACGACCTGTGTTCTCTCATAGGCCTATTATCTCTAACATGGCAAAGGGCTTAGAATCTCTTCTATATATTGATCTAAATCATTACGAAAAGTGAAAAATTAAACTATGAACTTAGGGATAAATAGGAAACTAGACGTGCGAGTCACTAGGGAAAGGGGTTGGTGACTGACGAGACCTTAAAAACATAAAGTTGTAACTTAAAACTGGATACCTTATACTGCTAATCATCGTTAATATATAACACAAAGCTAAGGAAGAAAGATGGACTTGAAAACCAAAGCTTACAGTTTAAGGCTTCAATGGGGTTTAAGACAAAGATCAAACTAGTGACACAATGAACTATTCAGACCAGAAAATCAAGTACTACCAAGTTCTATTGTGTGCTTTGGCCTTACATAAGGGAGCTTATTATCAATTAACATCAGCTCAAAAGAAATGCATGCAACATAATTGAAATGCAAGAGATACACAACCATAAGAGAGACGCCATATTTTTATATGGAAAACCCAAATGGAAAAAACCACAAAGAGGGTTAACTTTCAAGATAATATAACTAGCTATATGAGATTACAAGGCTCATTATCGAAGGGCTCACTACCCAGAGGGCTCACTGCTCATATTACAAAGACTTACTACTAGAAGTCTCACTACCAAGAGATAGAGACAAAAATGAACTAATAAAATTGCATCTACATATGCATGGGTTCAATTCCTGGTAAGCTCAAATATCTAAATAACTGCTTGCTGCAAATCCAATCAAGAATCTTTGCAACTCTATTCCAATCCACATGCTCCAATCCACTATCGCACCAATTATGCCTTTCTTCTCCACACACACATGACACAACACACAAACACTCTCACATATACTTGCACTCTCATACCTTCTACCAAGCAAACTATAACACATGTATATACGGGTAGGTAGATACATTAATTTGGATTCAAGAACAATTTCTCCAAGAATACTTCTCCATCGATCTTCTACATGTTTTCTTTCAAGAATCTTCCAACGGTCAAATCACATGTTACAATCATCAGAGAAAAAACAAAAATATTCAAGGTCAGCAAGACTCAGAATGATCATATCCTCAAACTTTCGCAAGTATATTTCCAAAGCACAAAAACAAGATCCATCTTGACATAAAGAAATTAAGGTCATGAACAATGCATTGTCAAAGGATCATCATCAAAAACCAAAAGCGGAGGAATGCAAACCACCGCAAACATTGTCGAACATCATCAACATTGAATACACTTCCAGTCTAGCACAACTTTCAAAGCACCAAAACTTCCAGAGCACCAAATGCAATTGCCACTGTAGATGCTTAAATTAATTATTTTAATTAATTTAACCTTACTACATAATTAATTGATTTAATAATGGTACCAGTTATTCTTCTCAAAATTAATAAAGTTTAACTTAATAAATCCTATCACTATAGTCCAGTAATTGATTTATCAAATGAATTAATTTATTCCCTATTCTTCTAGAGTTCTTCAAATTAATTAATTCTTTTAAATTTCCTTTATTTAATTAATTCAAATTAATTAACTAAATCATGTGATTCCTACAAATCACTTTCCTCTAATCTTCACTTAGCTTAATTGATTCTTCTAGAAGCCCACTTAACATTATTTCTTAATTTTTAATTCCTCCACTCATTCTCTCTCCTCTTGTCAAATCCTCCTAACTTTCCTATGTGTCTTATAATCTCTCATTATTTCACTTAATCATCCTCTCTAATCATTTTATAATCCTCATGATTAGCCACAAAATCAACCAATTTCCATAAATGGCTTGTCCCCCTCACCCTCCAACCTTAAATGCACCAACTTTGGTCATTTCAAGGATTTCAAATTTCCTCTCTTCCCCATGCATCTTCCCAAGGAATTTTTAATTTCTTTTCCCATTTCCTTTCCCCATGCATCTCATTATTTGGGAATTTGAAATTACCTTGTCCTCTCCCAAGGAATTTTTAATTCCTTTTTGTCTTCCCACTGTACTTGAGGATCTCTTCCCCATGTACATTATGGAGTGTGGAGATAAGAAATGCCTTTATGGAAAATCTCTTGGTCTCCACACCATGTTCCTTCAATCCATGTACCCACCTTCCTTCAATCTCCACCCTAGATCCACTTTCAATCTCAACCATCCATTCATCCCCCTTCAAATCTATAAATTGTGGTCTCCCCCCTTTCATTCCATATCTCATCTTGTGCAATCTCATGTTGTTAATTTGGCTCTATAAATTCATCCTTGTGCATCACCACTATAGGAAAATAACATCCAACTCCATAGCTATCCACATCCTTCATCCATTTGCAAGCATCCATCCATATCCATCCAGTTTGTTGTGTATTAGAGAGCAACCCACATTCAATCAAGGAGCACATCAAAATCAAGTGGATACAAGGGCGCATTCCACTTCATCCATTTCTCAATCCAAAGGAGAAGGTAAAGGTAACAAGGTATAATGGTTTTATTTTGTGTTTTGAATGCTTTATTTTGATTACTAACCATTATATCTCCTTGAAATTTTTCACCCTCTTCATTTTGGTACGCCCAGTGGGACCCACGTACCTAGTTTCTAACTTAAAAATTGAGTTTTTTGTGAGTTTCAATCTTGCAGGATCTGGAACAGTGCCTGCGCCTGCAAATCGACATATGTGCTTGGTTGTTTCAACGTCTCTATTGTAGATCAACACCTACGCTTTAATTTCAAATTTTCCTAACCGCCTTTTTTGCAGGTTCTATACTTCAACGTATCCACAAAGAAACAACATCTTTGTTTAGTGTCTATTGCCACTCATATTAGAGCTTTGTTTTATGTTTTTTTGTTATTTTAGAACTTAAAAATCACAAAAACATCATAAAAGTTTTAAAAGAACAAAAACAACTCTAGATTAGGTTTTTTTTTTTGCAAAGTAGTTAATTTCGTAGGTTGTTTTAACTTAATTCTCGGGCTTTTTGGTGCTTTAGCGTCTACATAGACGGTTGATGTATGTGCTCTACTTCAAAGTCTACGTTGAACCAGAAAAGGCCCACTTAAATTTGAATTTTAAAAAAAAAATCAAATTTTCAAATTTCAACTAACTATTTTTAGCATTTAATTTCCTACTTTGACATTTGTGTAGACGCTTAACGTTTGCACCTAGGATCAACGTTTGCGTTCTAGAAAGTTTTAAATTCAATTTTGAAATTTCAATTTTTTTTGTTGTTTCCCGCTTTCTGTTCTGGTAGTCTATGCGCAAATTGTTATAGCATCTACCCAAACATTTTACATATGCACAAGCGTTTCAATGTTTGTGCCTGCGGTTCAACATCTGCGCTATAACCTTAGGTGTTTTGTGTTACCTATCCCAATCTCAATTTTTGTAGGTTTTCTCGTGACTCCAAGATCATATTTTCAAATTACTAATAGTTTCTTGTAACCCCGATTGCCAAAGAAACTATTTTCTCACTAGATTATCTTGTTTCTTGCATTTTTAGTTTAGAAAACCTTACGTATGGGATTAAAATTAGTAAATGTTTTCTATGTCTTGTGCTCTTGCACACATGTTTTGGTGGATCCACCATTGCACTTGAGTATCCTCTCCCCTCGCCTTCAAGGACCTTGGGTGTAAGAGAAAGAGTAATTAACAACACCCACCTTTTTATTTTGTAGAGAGGGGTATTCTTGATTGGGGATTTCATCCCCCCACAAGGGTACTTCAAATTGGGACACGTTGGGGATATCGACTCTCCCAACGTGATCTCAAGTGGGTTTTTCTGAGCTGCTATATAAATAAGTTAGTCAAGCGGCTAAAGTGTTGAGTGAATTTGACGTATGTGGGGGCCTTCCCTACACCGATAAGCTCATTTAGAGCCTTAAGTGGCTCACTTCGAGAATCCATCGTTGGATCGATGATCCCTCAGAAATTACACTAAGAACCTTGTTTAATAGCCCAAAATCCCACATTCATAGTGCAAGGGATGCGGATCGTACTGAAGTTACCTCTCATGTACCCACTCAAGATAAAATAGGAATTCCCCATATAATAGATCCTCGGATCTTTGGGGTAAGATAATATGGTATGCCCAAGAAGTGAGTGTAGTGTAAGGGGGAGTCAGTTCTGCCATAATCTCTATTTGTCTACTTGTTTGAGATATCGCTTGTGCAAGAGGCCTATTAAATGGTTTCCACCTTTCGGCCTTAGGATGTGTATCTTAAAGTGTGTTTTCATTTGTGCAAAATGTGTTAAATCTATTTGGGCTAATCGAGGCCCCCATCACTTTCACCCTCATTATTGAAACATTACACTTGGCCAAAGTGTATATTTTTCTTGATGTGTTCTTGTCAAGATTAGTTGACAATCATCCATCGCCAAACATTTTTCCAAACATTTGATAGCCTTCCAAACCAAATTTTCACAAGTCTAAATCATTTCCAATCCTCTAATTTCCTTCATGCATCATAACACCAAATCCCTCAAACATTCTAAAAAGTACTTGTTTCGTCAAGTCAAGAAGAAGAAGCCTAGTTACAAGCAACTCCTCAAACACCAAATTTTTGTATACATCAATCACAAACTCTTTCTTAAGTATATAACCTTCTTACATAGGTTCCATGATTACCTTCATGGTTATGGCAATGAGTTTGATGAGGAGTCATTAAGAGCCTGAGCTTTCCAAAAACAAGTGCTTTATCCCATAGTACTAACTTTAGTGGTCCAATCAATTTGTCCTACCTGCCTGAGAATCCCATCACCTATTGAGTCATCCTAGGGTGACCTTTCCCTTTCACCACACTTCTTTTCCATAATCAATTTCCTTTCCTTCCATACTCACTATTCAATCATCTTCTAAGGACTTCGCAGAATCAAATCCAATCAATCGATCATTTTAATCACAATCAATCAATCAAATCAACCTCATCCAAAGGTTCATATCTTTGTGAAGTTTAATTTAGACCTTATCTTAAATCAATCATCATTTAGTTTTGTGCTTGGGAAAGAATCTACCCTAAGTACCCTTGCCTATTCATTTGGGTTGATCAAAACCCTAATCCTTTTTCCCTATTTTGCTTGGGAACACAAGTTCATCCGACATAAGAGAAGGCCTAATCAATTGATCCTAATCCAAAGGTCTAAATTTCACTTAGCCTAGTTGTCATCTTGCTTGTGGTTCACATCAATCCCACATCTTCTAAGTTGCCAATCTTATCCTAGTAAAAAGGATCCTATCCAAATCAATTTCAATCCAAATCGAATCAACATCAAAACTTGTTGTCCACTCATCACCTTCCTTCATTGAAAATATCACATCAATCTTTCCCTTTCAATTCCAAGTTCACCTGTGCATAGTCGTGACTTGATCCCAAAAGACAAAGATGGATGTACAAGGCAGTAATGATAATATGCCTGAGTATAGAGACCCTTTCATTCAAGATCCTCAACCCAAAGAGGAGCAACTTCTTGATCAACCTAACCTCTCTCCATGTGTCCAATAATTCATAAACAATCCTTATAACCAAGACATGATGGAGAGATTCTTCAAACATGATGTCAATAGGATTGTAGCCGAGCTCATCTCCCAAGGGGCATGCTTGCCCCCCAGATTTGACAAATCTACCGTTGACATGCCACCACAAGGTGATCTTGTGAACAATTCCATTCTTGATCCTCTTCTCCATCCTCAACCCACAACATCTGCACCCACAACTTCCATTCCTATGACCACTTTACCTCCACTTTCCATTCCTCCTCACATTTCCAATCCACCTGAACCATTCATTCCCCTTCACAATATGGCTAACTACATCAACACGAGCTTGCCTCCCGTTACTACAGTTTGAGGATCACAAGCCCCCAACACTTCACAACCTCCTCGCTCTTCATATCAATACATTGGTGGTGATGGTGGTATCCCCTCCTCATCCTATCAAATCCCAATAAATGACTACGTCCCTAATGTCCCTAATCAACAACCTAATCTCCTAAAAGAAATTCAAGACATGAAGGACCTCATCAAAAACCTCAAAAAGGGGACAAACAAGAGACCTTATCGTTTCAAGGAAATATGTCCATGTCCCTATGACCCATTCATCTCATTCGCCCCATATCCACCTAGCTTTGAGATGCCCAAGTTTAAGAAATACAAGGGCAAAGGTGATCCTAAGCACCATGTTTGGGAATTCTATGTCTTATGCCAAGAAGTTGCTTACAGTGATATCTATCTCAGGGGGCTATTCCCAAAAAGCCTTACTAAAGAGGCCCTCACTTGGTTCTCCGCCCTAGCCCAAGGTTCCATCACATCATTCCACGACTTGGTAGAAAAAATTGTGGCTCATTATGCCTATAATATTGAGAATGATGCTTCCATGATGGACTTGTGCAACACAAAGCAGAGGCCCAGAGAAACCTTTGCCAGCTTCCTTCAAAGATGGCAACATCTCATTATAAGATTCCCTTGGGACATACCTGAGCCAAATCAAGTTGAGTTATTTCAACACAACTTGATACCATAATTATCCAAACCATTGATTTGTCAATGCTTGACCTCGTTTGAGGATATTTCCAAGAAAGGTCTAGCTTTAGAGTATGTGCTCCTAGAGGAGGGAACTATAAAACATTATCAAAAATAAAATAAAAAATCTTCTGCTTATAATGACAAGCCAAATTTATGGTCCAAGAACAAAAATGTTTTTAATTATGGGGTCATCAATGCCAAGCACGTCCAAATTGTCGCCGCACCATCCAAGCCCACCACCACCAGCAATTTATTCAATAACTGATCTAATCCTCGCAACCAATCCAACTCCCATGATCAATCACAACCTTGCAACACCACTTCCATCCAAGGTTGCCCTCCCCGACCCAACAATCAGCATGAGTATACCCCACTAGGTGAATCCATTGAGGCTATTTTCTAGAAGCTTGTCAAGGCTGGCATTGTTGTTTTCTCGGTGACATGCCCTTTTGATCCCAACCAACCTAAGCCCCGATGGTATAATGAGAATGAATATTATGACTACCATCACATCAATGGTCATGATACACATAAGTATATGAAACTTAATAACTATATCGAAGACTTTATTGATAAGGGTGTGTTAGCAGCAACAATGGAGGAAAACTGAGAGGGGGGTGAATCAGTTTTCACCGAATCTACAAACTTAACCACAAAAACAGATCTAATAAACTACAACAATAACATAGAAAAGAAAATTGAAAGCACAACACACAAGGCTGTAGCTATTTTGGCTCCAAAATGGCATGCCTCTATATGATGCCGAAGACATACCATTCAAGTACGACAAGTCCATGAGAGCGACATTCTTGGAACCCACAGATGACATGGAGGAAGTTGCAGCGACGATGACGTGGATGATGTTGCCGGTTTGAGTTTGACGGAAAATCTTGCTCGCGGTTAACATTTTCCCAGCTGTTGTCACCGTGATGCGATGGTTACATCAGGCGAGGCAGTTAACATACCACCGGCCAGGCAGTTTACATTTTTGGTGACCACCAGTTTCAATTTATTTATTTTTTGAATGGCCACTCGACCTTTTTTTTGGCTAACCTGCTTTATTGCATCCACGAGTTGACTAACATCAGCGGTCACGTGTTATGGGCACAGTTTTCAATTAATTTTTAAAAAAAAATTGAATGAAAACTTGATTTGGCAAAAATTGAAAATATATTTCATCTGGGAGCTGCATGCAGAATGTAGTGGTGGAGGCTTAACAAAATATTCGACGATGTAAATTCATGTCGATCATGGCATGACAATGTCCTCGGTTGAATCACTGAGTGAAGGATTTGCGCTTCAATTGTAGTTATAGGTATGCATTGTCAAAATATATGTGGCTCTGAAGGGGAGGACAAAAGCCGACTGCATGCATAACGCAAGTTGTCTGGGTATATTGTTATCGCCTGTTAACACGCGGGTTTTTTCATGTGCAGGGAGGAGGTATCGTAGGGCTCGTACAAGGGGGTGGTACAATTGAATATTGTTGTGTAGGGTTATGGCGGCATCGGTAAATTCAAACCCTAATAGATAACGATAGTTTTATGATTCCTTCGTCAACCCTGTGTTTTCGATTGTAATTTTTTATATCATTTTTGTATCGCAAAGGTGGTTGTGAGTGTGGCCTCAAGAGGTGTCAAGACTATAATGATTTGGGTGGAGGCTTAGACAGCTGCAGTAATTTGAAACCCTAAGACATTCAATAATTTTTTTTTATTTGTTGTGTTATTTTGTGATCTATCTATGAAAATTAGGCATCATTTTGCAGCATGGTCATGTCAGGATACCAAGGTTCCCTGTTTGTGGTTTGGCAGAGTGAAGAAGATCTACAAGATTTTAAAGGTATGTATATTTCCATAATTATATGTGTCAGTTTTCCATAGTGAGCAGAGTTGTTAAAGATGAAATGCTCATTCTTATACACGCACATTAAAAGCTAGAAAAGAATAAGCAACTGTCGGCGTGTGTGTGTGTGTGTGTCTATGTGTATATTTCTTTATATATATACACGGGTTTGGCAGGCTGCGTATATTTTGGCTCATTGTTGAAGGGCGTCTGATTTTTGAAGGCTTGATTGTTGAGGGTTGATTTTTGGGATTTTGTTGAAAACCTTCAGGGTTTGCATTGTTTGTTTGCGGTTTGGTGTGTGCTAGTATATATATGTCAATATGAAGCAATACACACACACACAAACATGTCCTCTGCAATACAGAGTAAAACGACAGAATAAAACATAGATAAAAGAAACTATGGAAATATTATGCTTTGTTTCCATTATTCTCAGGTTCTCATTAGATTTTTTTTTTTTTTTTTAAAAACCTAACCCTGCGGTCTCTAACCCTAACACGACGGTATGCATCTATTCTGGCTCCAAAACAGGCAAATATTCGACATAGGCTGAAGTTATTCTGGCTACATATAGATGCAAACAAAAAACGCAAACAAACAATGCAAACCCTGATGATTTTAAACAAAATCCAAACCGAAACAAAAAAAATACAAGTTATAGAGGTGGATTTCAACATACCCCAAGCCGCAACGCAACACAGAAAACTACAGTCCCATAAATCCCCCTTCAACAATGAGCCAGAATAGACGCAGGCTGCTTCAACAAGGAGCCCTTCAACAATAATGTTTTCGTTCGCGCATTAGTCTTACCTCTTCCATGTTAGGCAGATTAAAAAGGTGGCATGTTTGCTATCATCAAATAAACAACATATCAACTCCTAATTGTCATCAAATAGTAGATCAACTCCTAAACAAGAGCAGGTCATGCATAGTCAAGGAATGGTTGCATCAACCAGTCAACAACCTGATTTTGAGGAGTTTGTTTGCATCAAAAGGCAAACCATAACATGTAAATGAGGTCAAGACCACGTAAAAGAAGCTCAATTTGAAATAGAATATTTTACCTCACTTTCTCTTTCATGTAGCTATTAGGTTCCTGCCACTTGTATTTGCATATATATTTATTCTCAGACATGTATTTTGATGCATGTCATTGGTACGATAGGTCCTTTTTGGAGCCAAAATAGATGCATCTCATGTATGTCGATTCATGTCTTTGGTACAATCTCATTTTGAATCTAGAATAGACATGTTTGACACAAGTTGGAAGCACCTAATCTCACTCAAAAACTGCAGAATAAACATATATGCATATATATGTGGGAGGCTATGTGTATTGTGGCTCGACAGCGGACCTATCGTACCAATGACATGCATCGACATACATTTCCAAGACATGCATACCATGCCAACTTGTCATGGTGCTCAGACCCATGGTATGTGATGTGGAGTTGTTGTCAAGTTCTCGGTTTCACTCCTTGGGACCCACACAAAACTATGTGGACATGTCGAAGGATGGCTGCGGCAAGCTTCGTGGTTACTGTCGGTTTATTATGCATAACACGCACATTAAAAGCTTGCGAATGAAGGAATCACGTTCGGACGGCATCCAGACAGGAAGAAGAGGTTGCGGGCTGCAAAACTTGGTACGTTTGTCAGAGAAAAGACTAGCACGAAACTCAAGCTACTCTCATAGCGAGATGCCTCTATTGTGGCTGCAAAAAACAGTATGGGGGGACTAGCACCCCATGTTTGTGGCAGGTTTTGAATCATAGGTTTTGCATTTGATGGATGCTTTTGTCTAACACGATGTTGTTAGTCTGTACGATTTGTCTATTTTGGAGCCAGCATAGACACAACCTCTCGGACCATTGTTCATGTATTGTTTGTGATTTGATGCAGCTCACAGCGGTAAAGCCAAAGGCTAACACACGATGCAATTTATAATTGGAGTTGGAGTTAGTCAATAACAAGGCTCGAGAATAGATAAATGCTACTGCGTGTTAGTGACATGTTATTCAATTGCAGTCGTTGAATGTAAAATATAGTGTAAAACGTGTGACTAAGTTGCATGTTAGTCGGACCATAGCGTTGATTTCGAGTCGGAATGGAGGTGTCTGTCCTTGCGCGTATAACAATAGTATGAAAATAGGTGGCTGATATAGACAGCTCTGGCACTATGGCAAATTGACTCATATAATTTAGGTGATATAAATTACTTAGTGGTAGTTTATATTGAATGTTAAACTGCATTTTCATATATGAACATGTAGGTTCCTTTTATGTCTTTTGAAATGCATTTACTTCCCAATGTAGACTACCACTAACAATAGATATCCATGCACGTTGTTGATTTTCAAGGACTATTGAGCAGTCCCCCGGCAAACATCCAGACATTCCCAGGTTGTTGCTCTCTCTCCCTTCTTTAATACTACGTGCACTGTAACATTTGTCCCCTTATTAATAATCTTTGGGCTTATGCAACTTTTTGAAAGGGGCTTGTTATATATATAGTTTGTTTTATATAATTTTTTTATGCGATACAAATGTATGTATAAATTTCAGTTCTTGATCATGTAATATTAATGTCCTTACTTTTACTGAATTTGATAATGATGAAAATGAACAATGCAACTGGTTGATGCCTTATATTATATGCTATAGATGCACCATATTAGACAATAAGATATAATTTTCCAACTTGAATGCAGTACGATTGTTATTTATGGATCTTCGAGTCATGAAACTAGTGTTGAATATTTGAACCAAAAATCTTGATTCTTGCGAACTATGTGTTATAAATTGTATATATTCTATTGATTTGCATGAGAGTGTTTATGTTCATCCCAGTGTATTTGTATATCTAGATTATTGATGTTCATGATGTTTGAGAAGTACATGTGTTCGATGATCCAACTCCGATTTGAAATGTTATTTGGGGTTCTATTTCAGATGTCTCTGGTTGCCATGATGAACTCCTCACATGTCTATCCTTCACAGTGTTTTTTTTCTTTCTTTTCGTAACTTAAGACTACGTTTTTAATAAATAATAACATTCCCATATCAACAAAGAGATGGAAGCCTTAGAATAGATACTTGTTTCAAAAGACATGTGTCTTTGGAATAATGAATTGAAGGTCTTTGTACCCATTAATTATCATCAAAGACTTTGTTGATGATAATGAATCCCTGTGTATTCTCTGATATAGATTGACCATCTTGATTGTTGCATACTCGTTTTACACCGTCGATTTTGCAATTAGCGGCTGCAATTGACTAACATGTCGCTAACATGTTGTAGGAAAGGTCCGTTTTGGAGCCAGAATAGACGCAGCCGATGCGTTAAGTGTGTTTTGCATCCTTCTTTATCAATCCTTAACAAAGTCTAGTTTTTGTGTTGTATTTTGGATGGGGAGAACACAGAAAGCCTTTTTAACAGCGTTGGCGATGGATCATAGTCATTATTTCATTGCAATTGCAACAAAATATGTTCTACAATGGAATGTCATGGATAGTTTATGACTAAACTGTTAGTTGGGTTGTACATAACACAATGACATGCTAACTTTGTATTGCAATGTGGGAATAATCGGTCATGTGTTGGTTGTGTCATTTGTGGTGAATGTGTGGTGTTATTGATAGTGTGAAGAATATGAATTGCATTTTTTTTGTTTCAGTTCAATCATGTCGATTGTGTTGCGAAAAAGGTTGAGGGAAAGTGTTGATCTTGATTATGGGTTACTGGAGCTAAAGGCAGATGATCTCCTGGGAGTTGGTCGTGTTCGTTTCCCAGTGACACGTGACATCGGTCTGCCTATAAGCTAAGTAGTTTTAATGGATTATGCAAAATGTAGTATTTCTTGGTGTTGTCACTGTTTAATGCTTGTGACTAGAGAACCAATTTTTATACCCAGGAGAGAGTTGGGATTTCATATGTGGGACCCGTTTGGCAATCATATCTGAAAGATTCAGGAGTTGGGCTTTCACATCTGGGAGTAGTTGAGGTTCAAATACAAAAGAGTTGGGATTTGGGCTTTCAGATGCGTGACTAGTTGGAGATTCAAATCTGAAAGATTCGGGAGCTGGGCTTTTGCATCCAAGACTAGTTGAGGATTCAAATTTGAAAGAGTTGGGAGTTGGTCTTTTAGATGCGTGACAAGTTGGGGATTCAAATCTGAAAGATTCAGGAGTTGGACTTTCACATCCAAGACTAGTTGAGGATTCAAATCTGAAAGAGTCAGGAGTTGAGCTTTCAGATGCGGGACTAGTTGGGGATCCAAATTTGAAAGAGTCAGGAGATGGGCCTTTAGGTCAGGGACTAGTTAGGGATTCAAAACTGAATGAGTCATGATTTGGGTCTCCAATTTTGAACCCATTGTCAAGTTGGCTTCTTAGTGACTGTACAACCAAACTGGTAATTATTTATCATTGTATTATATTATTTTCCATAATTGCATGGCATGGTTGCTGGAAGTTGGGATTTATAAGTGGAAATGTAGATATATACATGGGCATAAAATGCATCGATGATGTGTGCTATTTTATTGAACAACATTATGATAGTGGTTGTGCTAGTGAGGAAGATGAGGTCATTGGAAATGTAGATGAGGGTGATTATACTGATGCTCCAAGTGGTGAGAGTGAAAAAGGGGATGTTCATAGTGAGCATGAGGTGAGCATAGAGAAGGAGACTGAACGGCAACGTGATTCTGTCAACGCTCATGAACAGGAACAAGGAGGAGGGGCGAGTAACAAGGAGGTCCACTATTAGTCATTATATACTGGATTATCTTTATAATGCTTGATTAGTGCAAAATTTAATGTGACTCTTTGTCTCTGTTGCGTGTGCGCAGCAGCAGGCCGATCACAAAAGAGAACATATTAATGGCAGGTTGTGCTACTTTTTTGTCTTCCATTATTGTTCTGAAAAATGGAGGCCGTCAGTTTTGGGATTTGGGGAGGCTTAATATGCATAGAGCTAGAGAACATCAACTTCTATTATTGGGGATTGCATGATGCAGTCGTCAACCATGTGGTAGTGGACAACGCAGCGCGGATCATACGAAGAAATCATCTATAGGAGTTGAGAAAATACAACACCACAGGAGCCTAAAGATCTTCTGCAAGCCGAATAACCTGTTACAAGGAGAAGCAATAAAGCAAAATCTGAAGAACATACAAAACACAGAGAATATGCTCAAAAAGAGAGATCTCAATATTCACAAAAATATGTAATGTGATTCTTACAATGAAAAGAAAGAACTCAACCTTTAATAGGTCAGGAAACCCTAAAAAGGGAAAACCTAGGTTTGCACATAATAATTAATTAAAATAATTAATTATATGCACCTAAAGTTAGCTTAAGTGTAAAAGAGATAAAGGGAACTTAAATAATTAAATAAAGAATGTTTAATTAATCAAGTAAATACCCGAATACTCTAACACCCCCCCTTAAGCTAGACTTAGGGAGAAGCTAAAACCTAGAACAGCTACTGAAAGCAATAAAGATGGGTCCCGGCAACAAGGCCTGATCAGGTACCCAAATACAATGAAATCTCTATGAAACGGAGACAAAGGAGAAAACCCAGTGGGAAAAAACTCCTCTCCAAAAAGAGATAAAAGAACACCACTGAAGCATGAAGAACATGCAAACTCTGTCGAAGAATAACTGCTGATCTGAAGAACATCCACTGAACTAGAACATGACCAGGTAGAGAAGACTAATCTGCATGAGTGCCCTCAAATGACACTACTCGATTCAGGAGGCAAACAAGGCAAAACAACTGAAATCGAAGATACAGATGGCATGAGAAACCAAAGCCCGAAGAGCTAATTAATCGAACCACGGAAGCATTAGAACCAACAGGATAAACCTCCCCATAATGCGGAAGTGGGAGAGGAACAAGAACACTGAAAAGGACAGCCAAAAACAACTGCATGACGAAGAACAAAGAACATCAAAGGTGCTGAGACACATCATCATGAGGCGAATGTTGTGGAAGGAACACTCACTTGACAAAGGAAGATGGCAAACAAAGGCAAACATCAACCCCCTCATGGCACTTGATCAACAGTGCGTGTACAACGAGACACAAGGTATGCAAGATTCCAAGTAAACAATGCATGATGGCACTTTATCTCAATGCGTTTGCATAATTACAAGCTATAATGATAAGAAGACTGGAAATAGAAACGAGAATCAAAACAGAGACACCCTACTCAGAAAAGAGATCCCAGGACCTGAAACAACCACGATATCCACCAGAGTGCTGAAAAGAAAAAAAATGAATAAAATATGCATGGAGAAGAATATGGGAAAAAAAACTCATATTTCTGGAAAGTACACAGAACACGCTTTCTGAAAATATAAAGTTTTCGAAAAACGGAGGTCGGATGCTCATTCTATGTCTCCCGAAGTGCAAAAAAGAGACCTCACTTTGACTGTAAAAAAACATAGTCAAACAGAAAAATTGGAATAAATTACCAACACCATGAGGTCGGCCTCAGAACCAGCTTTCTGATGCCTATTTGTTCACCAAAATCCGACTCCGTATGCCCAAGATAGAGCCAAAAAACCAAACCCCCCCATGAAAAAGCCAAAAAAGGGGGTCTAGTTGCTTGTTGGTGGTCCGGTGGCCAGGGAGCGGAGCTCCGGTGGCACACCGGTGGCGGCCGGGTGGCAGGGCAGCGGTCGGGTGGTGCCCCAGTGGTGGAGCGGTGGCCGGCCGGGAAAAAGGGTCGGGCGGGCCAGAGGCACAACCGGAAAGGGGGCCGCAGGCGGCAGCGGAAGGCGGTGGGCACAGGGCAGCCGGCAGCGCAAGAAGGGAAGCGGCGGCCGGGCGGAGACTGGCCGGCGGTGACAGGCGACGACGGGCCGGGTCTGAGCGTGGAGCGGGCGGAGCCGGGCGAGGAGACCGGCAGCGGCAGGCGGAAACATGCTGTGGCCAAGCGGAGACAGGCCGGCGGCGAGAGCTGGCCGGCGGGGGCCGGAGCGGGGATAGCTGCGGCCGGCGAAAGCGCTGGAAAGTGCAGCAGCGGGGGCCGGAAAGGCTAGAGACCGATGGCGGTGGTGGGCCCAATCTGACAGCTGCAGGGGTCCCACGGTACCCTGCGTACCGTGGGAACCCCAAAAAATTTTGATTTTTTTTTTTTTGCTAAAAATTTTTAAAGAAAACCCTATTTGCCTTTCTTTCAATTTGTTTAAAAAAAATATTTTTGAAAGAAAAATTTCGGCCTGCATGCCGTAAAAAGGCAATTTTTTTTTTTTGCAAAAATTTTTTTCTCGATTTGCGTGCCAGGGTCGTACGGCCTGGATCTGAGAAAAAAAATGCTCCCAGAGGCTTAGGAACCAAAATAGGTCAAATTTTATATGACCATAGGGGTTTTTGGGCCTTCTGAGCACGATGGTGAGGTCCGTTTAGGCCCAAAGTGCTCAGAAAAAAATCTCAAACCCTAGGTACATAAAAAAATTCCTGAAACCCCAGATCTGCTTCCAAAGCCAAAAATCTCAAAACAAGAACAGGTAGCTACAGATCTGAGCTCTGATACCATATAGGAGTTGAGAAAATACAACACCATAGGAGCCTGAAGATCTTCTACAAGCCGAATAACCTATTACAAGGAGAAGCAATAAAGCAAAATCTGAAGAACATACAAAACACAGAGAATATGCTCAAAAAGAGAGAGCTCAATATTCACAAAAATATGTAATGTGATTCTTACAATGAAAAGAAAGAACTCAACCTTTAATAGGTCAAGAAACCCTAAAAAGGGAAAACCTAGGTTTGCACATAATAATTAATTAAAATAATTAATTATATGCACCTAAAGTTAGCTTAAGTGTAAAAGAGATAAAGGGAACTTAAATAATTAAACAAAGAATGTTTAATTAATCAAGTAAATACCCGAATACTCTAACATCATCGATGCACTTGAAAAAGAGGGAGTCTAATATCAAATACCAAATGGGTGTACGACACATTATACAAAAAAAATGTGTCACTAACCGGGTGTTCATGAAATATGGCAAGAAAACACATGATGAGCTTCCTACCGAAGGGAAGGAAGAGATAAAGGAAGCAATGCGAGTGTACGATAGCAGTCTGGTTAGGGAGGCGAGAAGGAAGATGGTTTTAGAGTTACTGGAAAGAAAGAATATTGCAACAAAGGTAATTTTTAGTGATCGTATTGTTTTGCAATTTACTAAATTCCTTTAAACATGTGAAGAATGATTTATTGACCTATCCTATCCTAGTGCCCAGATTTTAAGTGACAGTGCAGGCCATGGCGAGGAGGTTCTGGCATCGAAGGATATTTGTGAAACAAACGTGCCAGTGAATGAGGTTGCATCTATTTCATTGGGGAAGCAAAAAAAGAAGAATGTTGTGGAAAAAACAAGGCCAACTTCAAATCCTGAAACAAGTGAGGGTGCACCTGTTTTATCGGGGAAACAAAAAAAGAAGAATGTTGTGAAAAAAAAAAAGGCGGACTTCACATCCTAAAACAAACATGCTAGTCAATGAGCCTGCATGTGATTCGTCGAGGAAGCAAGAAAAGAAGAATGCCGCAGAAAAAACAAGTCCCACTTCAAATGAGGCGACACGTTTGTCATCGAAGGTGACTGTCTATTGGCCTGTCCATATGTGTGTTTTCATTGCATGGTATGCTTTGCACTCCACTATGTATTATGTTGACTATTTCGTCCATGTCATTATAGGTTGATTTTGATGGGGTCCGTGGAGGGAGTATGGACTGTCTCATGGTATTGGATGACATGGAACGCAGGGTGCCCAAAAAATTAAGTCAAAAACCTTGGTAGTCTGTTAGGTATAAGTCCATTTCGTCAAAGAAGCTGAATGAGACATCGAATGAAACATTGGGTGCATGCAGTGGCAAGAAGATTGCAGAGAAGTCTCTTGAGTTGGGGCAGACGATGGACGATATGAGCAAAGAACAGTCAATGTAGTTGCCTGATGACACTGTGTGTAATGTTCCCCAAAAACCAAGTCCAAAATCTTGGACGTCTTTTAGGAGGAAGAAGGTGAAGGAGACAACGATTGAAAAACTGAGTGCATGCAGTGGCAAGATGATTGCAGAGTAGTCTCCTAAATTGGGCCAGAGGTTGGAGGATAGGTGCAAAGATGAACAAGTAATGTGATGCCATTGTGCATGACATGTAGTGCTATATCATCACATGGTGTGTTATACTATAGAGTAACTCTTTTTGTATGCAGTCGGTCACGGTATTGGACGAGAAACTTCAGAAGTCTATTTCGAGGGAGAAGTTGAAGGAGACGTTGAATGGAAATTTGAGTGCATGCAGTGGCGAGAAGATTGTATAGGAGTCTACTCAATTGGGGCAGACATTGGAGGATAAGAGCAGAGATGAACAGGTATTGGGCTCTTATTTTGGATAACAAGCGGTGAGAGGCAGTGTTATACTTGAGAGCATTTTTTATGATGTTGTGGTTTGTGTCCATTATCTGTGTTCCTATTATTGCCTTAGTCATGTAAAATTCATCGGCCTTGGTCCAGTAGTGTTCGTAGGCGTATGTGTTTAATGTGTACTTACACTCCTGTACAATGTGTCACATTTTGCAGCATAATCCGATAGAAAAAAACATTGAGAAAGAGTCTGGCGAAATGATGATGGATGTACAAATGCAGACCGTGACCACGATGGGGGAAGCAGGCCGGGAGAGACAGTTATTCCGGTACTGTTGTATTGCATTGCATTGAATTGATTTGCCTATATTTGATGGACATGTATAAAGAATTTTATTTAAGTGACCGCGTCCACTCGTTACTGATACAGGCAACCGTGGAAGACAAAGAAGAGTGCGCCAATGAAGATGCTCACGATGTTGTTGTTGGAGTTGAAGTCCACCTACTAGTGGATGGGGCAGTGGTTGGGGAAGGCATTGTTGATGGCCTGTGGAAGGGTGTAATGTGTCATACTATTGCAATCCCACGACATTGTGCTAAAGTTCGCATCGTCAAAGTCTTTGATGCAAATGTCCAGCTGCCTCTCCCAGGTCCTCTCGCCGATGTCTTGTCGGATTCCCTAAACTCATGGGTGGTGTGGCCTATTGAAAACCTAGTCTGTTCCCCACCCGCGGTAAGTTTTGAAGATGACAAGATCCCTTCCTCCATCTTCTCATTCCATCATTTATCCTATTCCAATGGAATGAAATAGGCAGCACTCGTATGATGTTGTTTGTATGTGGCAGGATAAAGTTGGCGAAAGTGTCTAGCCACAAAAAGAGGATGTTAAATGTGGCCCTGTGATCAGACGGGTAAGTCAGAGGCTACGATCACTTGGCATCACCCCTCCCAAGTTGCATAAGAATGAGAAGAATCGTAAAGCATTTTACGGTGCTGTCAACTCCATTGTGCAATCCAGACAGTGGAGGCTATAATATTTTTCGATCATAGTTGTTGTTCCTCTTTCCTAATATTTAGAGCGAGATACTATGGTGGAAGATCGGTCTTGATAGACTATTTAGATGGGATTTGGATATTTTATATTGAGATGGCTTTTACCTTACCATATTTTAAACCCTCTCAATTATTGTTTACGTTTTAAATGAATTGTACTTTATTTTCAACCTTTCCTGCTATTTTAAAGAACATAACTGTAAAGGCTTGATTTGTTGGATTGTTTCATGGTGATCCTGCACCATCAACTACCCTTTAATAACTTCAGAAACTTGTCATTGGTGCGCAACATTTTTAATAATGATAGTGGATGGTACAATAAAGTCGATGATAATCGTTTATTGTTCAAGTTTTGTTCAAGGTCTCTTACATATTGCATATGCATAGGTTTCGTTATTGTGTAGCAATAGGGTTCCTACAACTATTTTACATATACAGATCAAGCGAAATGTTTGATTGAAATTGTGAACCATGTGCTCTTTCCACTGTAGCTTACGATAGTTCAACATACCATTGTTATTGTTTGTTTTTTAACACTGAATCTTAAATGAATTAACAATAAAAATAAAAAAAATAAAAAATAAAAAAAAATACACCAGACTTCCATTATAGTTTCATGGAAGATGTGTAATAAGTTTGATGCAGGACGAGGAGTGGTGACTGATGGAGTTATCTTCCCAACCACTTGGATTCCCAACTGGCAGGTAACCTGCCACCCAAGTGCCCAGTTTAGTGAACATGTTAACTTTTGTATTGTACATAATGTTATTCATGCAAAAAATGCAACAGATAGTTGTTTGTTTCGTGTTGGCATAAACTATTGTTTCCTACATTTTTCATGTTGTCTTACCCACCTGTCTACTGACACTTATTTTTGGCATTGTTTACAGGGATGGCAATGGGAAGAGCACGGACAGGAAAAAGAAAGGGTTTTGAAACTTATGTTCTAGAGAATAGAATGCCTGCTACGAATTCAAAGGTGAATGGGACGCCCGATGTTCTCACCTCTAACGGCGACTTAGGGAAGTCTACAAGACAACCACCACCGCCCTTTGCCAACTAGAACGATAGGATGGACACAATGAAGTTTGACACCATGCGTGTAGAACTACTAACACAAAAGGTCGAAATGGCCCACGCTGAAAATGAAAGGCTGAAGGGGATTGTTTCTGATCTTGAATGGAGATTCACTGAAGTGAAAAGGAGATGCACTGAACTCAATAAGAAATGCATGGATCTCAATAACAAGGTCATGGACTTGGACGATAAGAATACGGACCTTGAGCTGGAAGTGCATAGTTTGCAGATGGCGAATGAGAGACGGGAGGTAGTGCATGAGGCGTGCATGAAAAACAACAAAATGATAAGTAACTAGATGTAGGGCATGCTACATGTTTGTGCGCAATGCTCTCACTACTGGAAATGGAGGTACTCGGAGGTGTTTTCCTCTGTAACCGATGAAGATGATGGGAATTATGTGCCTCCCCTTACTCTGACCACTAGGGGAAAAAAAAGTCATTTAAATACTCAACCTCTGCCTCCATAAGAGGCTTGTACTATTACGAAAGTTTTCTAGATGTATATTGCTGACTCCTGTTGAATAAAATGTCACCAGTGGTGCAGACTGTTTGTAATCAGACATATTATTTCATTTAAGAAAACACTTTGTATGCTTCATGAATGGTTATTTTCAATAAATGTGATTGACCAAAGTTTTTCTTTCTGGTTCTTTTCTTCGGGAGCCCTTCTTGAACCAGTTGTAAAAATATATATAAATATTAATAAAATATATTAAGTGGCCTCACCACTTTTTCAAAAAATAAAATAAAATAAATGTGATTGACTTCACTTAAACAGCTTCAATGGTTAATGATTGGTTTCTTGTACACTTTTTCATGCTTTCTAAATGGTTATATGTGGCTTTTCTACACATCTTGTATGATGAATGGTTTTCGCACTTCTCTTAATGACTTCTAAATCAGTCTTGGCAAACCAAGGCGGGTGAATCAATACCTGAAACCAAAATCTCTAGGCTAAAGGTTTTTATATAGTGGATTTAAAAGAACTAGTAATTGTATGATGGCTTTTTTTCTTAACTTCCACCTACTTATAATAGTTGCCTAGTGAAGACTGAAAAATGCTTATTTATAAATGATGGATAAACTGAATCACAAGTACATAAGATAGCTCAATGTGTATTCTTCTTCGTAAATATTAAATATAGATGAATGAGTATTTAACTATTTAAGCTTTGGCACATGAATAAGGTGGAGTATAACACGCAGGTTAGTTATACTTGTATTTCGTAAACAAAGAAACTCAAATTGAAAGTAACACTTCATATATATGTGAGAAGTGTTAGTCATTTTCGCTTATGTGAGAAGTGGCCGCCATTTCCTTTTCGCCTGCGAAACAAAGAAATAGACTAACATGCCACATTAGTCCTTTGCGCTCATTCATTGACTGGTTGCCCGCCAATTCCACGTCACCATCTCACGGTGAAATAGACTAACGCGTTGTGTTAGTTGATTGCATCATTTCGCGGGCGTAAAGGAAATGGCGGTCTGCCAGTCAACGAATCAGCGCAAAGGACTAATGTGGCATGTTATTCTATTTCTCTGTTTCGCAAGCGAAAAGGAAATGGCGGCCACGCATTTTGCGAATCGGCGAAATCAACTAACACGGTGTGTTAGTCTATTTCGTCGTTTCGCATGGCAAAAGGAAATGTCGGCCAGCCAGTCCTCGAATCAGCAAAATTGACTAACACAAATAGACTAACATGGTGTGTTAGTCTATTTCACTGATAGGCGGACTGGCTAGCCGCCATTTCCTTTTGCCACGCGAAACGGCGAAATCGACTAACACGTCGTGTTAGTCAATTGCTAGCTCCAAAAGACCTTTCATACAGCGTGTTAGCGACAAGTTAGTCAATGGAAGTCATTTTGGAGCCAGAATAGCTTCACCCTTTCCTTTTGGCCCGTGACACGGCAAAATAGACTAACAGGTCATGTTATTCTATTTCGTTGATTCGCGGACTGCCAGGCCACCATTTCTTTTTCGCCCGCGAAACGGTGAAATAGACTAACACGGCGTGTTAGCCTATTTCGTCATTTCGCGGGGTAAAATGATGTGGTAAAGACAGTTTGTGAATCAACGAAATCGACTAACACGACGTCTTTCACTGATTCGCAAATAGCCTGGCCGCCATTTCCTTTTGCCCCGTGAAACGGCGAAATAGGCTAACACATCATGTTAGTCAATTTCGCTGATTCACAGACTGTATTTACCATGTTTGACAACTTTGTTGATAATTTATACTATATGTAATTTATGTTCAATTTTTAAGTTTCCTTGTCAATCACTTATGAAATTATTTTATACTATCTGCTACTATTATACACATAATCGAGTGTTGTCTTTAATTATCTTGCCCCATTCCATTTGATGACATGTAATGGATTGTTTATATTGTAACAATAATGCATTTCTAAAACCTAACCTCCTTAATTAATCTTGTTGATCTATCTTAAATGAAACATTGACATACTAGCATCATCATGAAGGAGAGAAAATTGTCTTCAATCCAAGTGTTCACAATTTACACATCTGCATTCCATATCTCACATCTTAATTTCATTGCATATCAAAATTGCATTATTACAGAAATCAATGCTATTCCTTTTAGAGTAGACTTAATGATATGACATGTTTAGAGAAAGGATTATATTTATTAGATTATCTACATTCCATATCTCACATCTTAATTTCATTGCATATCAAAACTTCATTATTACATAAATCAATGCTATTCCTTTTAGAGTAGACTTAATGCTATGATAGGTTGCGTCTATTCTAGCTCTAAAATGGACCTTTCGTACAGTGTGTTAGCGACAGGTTAGTCAATCACAGCCGTTAATTGCAAAATCGACGGTGTAAAACGCATGACTAACACGCGTGTTAGTCAATCCGTACTGTCATTTTGGAGCCAGAATGGATGCGTCCGCTATGACATGTTTAGAGAAAGGATTATATTTATTAGATTTAAATTAGCATATAAAGTGTATAGAGACAAACATATAAATTGTAAACATAACCGACACAAACATATAAATTGTAAACATAACCGACACAAACATATAAATCGTAAACAATCGAGATAAACAAAGTACAAAGATCGGCTATGTAACCATAAAAATGAACTGTTTTATAAAAAGAGCATAGTCATACAGGAGCAGTTATACAATTTTAATGAGAGGACCTCCTCTGCATTGGGAATCTACTCTGTATCCTGACAAATCTTTGTGTTGGTTGAGGACTACCATAACCCGTGAAAATGTGGGTGTAGTCTATAATGAGGTTCCATGGAAAGAATGTCGTGACATCCTCGATACTCTCATCAAAGTATGGCACCAGGGACCATCCATGTCTCCAATGGGGTCTATCAGCGCACTGAATGTGAATCTGAGGGAGAGTGATTGGGCAGTACGGAAGGGTGAAATACACTAGCCATAATTGCCTATACAAAGTGACTGTCACCGGAGTTGACAATCTAGTGAACGAGATCACATCTTCTATGTGGACAGTGTACATATTATCCTCGGTATAATGTCTTCCCATTCGAATGGTCCACTCACCGGCCCATCTGGGAGTTATTGTTGGATAATATCTGAAACAACAATATCTGGGAGGCACTGAAATAAGGCAGACTCCTCATCGTTCTCTGCCAACCTCTATAGCAATCTGCAGATACATATGATAAGAGTGTTAGTAATATAACTATAGCATTCAATAAATGTAAGACATAAGAGTGTTAAGCACTAAAAAAATGCAAGACATAATCACACCATAAGAGTATTAATTATTTAACTAGAGCATTCAATAAATTGAAGACATAAAAGCGTAATACTGAAAATTAAGTTGCATAAAACCTGCGCTTGTTGCTCGACGTGTATGTGAAACCCATTTAGTGATAAAAAAGGGCGAAAAACAACGGACCTGCATACAAAGATACATTGTAAAAGATGGTTAGGGACAGTAATAGTAAACATTACAACGCAACTACAATAAACAAAGTTGTTCCATATTACGCAATAGGTTGAATGAAGAATAGCTAAACATCAAGCACATATATGACATAGTTACAAACAGAAAACTTAATCTAAACAAATAATACCAAAATTAGTATCAGGGAGGATCATTATATGATCCTTGTCCACGTAAAAGACCATCAAAAGCCAATCATCGATGACGACTCCTATGGCCAGGTGTTGAGGGGGTGTTGAACACTGTCACACATAAGTGTGGATCAGGTTCACCGATTACAAGACATGACGACTAAATAAACGCCTCCAGCATTCACATGTTTAGAAACCACTTACAGGTGACACTAGAGTACCAACCTGTATCAGACACAACCGATGCAGTGGCAAGGACATGCGGTTATGGTGCTTGGTCCAATTGCCTCTTTCTCATTCTCCTCCTAGAAGTCTCAAAGGGGAACTCAAAGGTGATAGGCTGCTAAACATCATGACAGATCTCACTCGTAGTACTCTGCCTATGTTGTCGCTGATTACGATGACGGACCCGACTTGCACTGAACCAAGGCCGCATATGTTCGATGGTTGTATTGGACAGATCGCTAGATGGACTAAAATCAAATGGCATGGCACCAGCATTCTAAAAATCAGCCATGAACCTATCCAAACAACCTACAAATGCCATTAGTTTATTGCCTGAACCTGGCATTGTTTGCAACAATATGTTTAACATTTTCTTTGCTTTGTTCCACATTATGGTGTCTACATCCTCTAAATTTTGTCTGTGCATTAGAAATGCTATCGACAACAAGTTTAGGTGTTGGGTTTTCATTAGTATTAGTAGATGTTGGAGTCAACATAAGCATAGGATCTGTATTAAACAAGATCTTAGAGTGAAGTACACATCTTTTAAGTTAGCAAAGATCAATATTCACGAACATCCACTTACCCGGAACACATGAATCATGGAATGAATTGTTCATCATTGCAACAACCTTCAACGCATGCTTGCACATGTTTCCTTGCAAACTCCACAGACATTCACAGATGTAGAAGTGATCCCCAAATTTCCTAACCACATACCAGTTGCACGAGGACTGAATTTTCACCCAGTACCAACCAGGAGTACTGGGTGAAAATTCAGTTTGTGATGGAATTGCCTTTTCCCTCTCCATACTAGTTTGCAAATGTGTCAACCTATAGTTTTTGATAAATCCAAAATGCTGCAATTCTTGCTTATGCTGGTAGAATGGTTCCACTTTATACACAAGTATAAAATACAGATTGTCCATCCTCCTTGAGCATGTCTTTTTATCATCTCTTAGGTGCAGTGACTTTAATTTTCCATGGTATGATTTGATGGCATTATTTGTGTCCTCGTTAGCATGAGCGAAATTCCTAAAGTTTTTCACCCACATAGCTAGCCAAAAAAAATTGAAAAAAATAAATTAAAAATAGGAGTAGGATGTCAACTACCAAATGACAACCAAAATGGGTAACAAGTCATAAAGCCACTAGTTGAATATAATGTCTAACTCACCAACACGGCCTTCTCCTTAACACCATGTGTTGTAGAAGTACTCTAGAAAATGTGGTTGATTACTAAATTCAGCAAAGAAAGTGTGTAGATCTTCCACCGTGCTCTCTTCACTTTCATGCATTGCCATCATTATCGCCCTTAGACGGTGAAAATGTCCATTTCTCTTTCCTTCGTTGCATACTTGTACACATTCTTCAACCAAGCTCGACGCATGTGCCAAATACAAAGTATGACACAGCATTCAAAAACACTCTTGTTATGAACAAAATGTTTAATTGAGTCGGGAGCCTGTTCATTTGAAATAAAATGTAGACTAGCGTATCATAATGTTTGATTTCATGTAGACAAACATTTCTCTCTTTCACTTACTCTATCGCTTGAATCTCTGCACTCGCATCATCTATGATAAATGCATTGATCCTCCAATCAAGCCTCTTTTCCTTTCCTTGTCTCTGCAACTCCATCAACCACACCTGGATATCCTCAATCTTGTTCCTCGATGTCACAACCCATACAATAGGCACCCTCAATTGTTGCTCGTCGAAGATGAGACATGAATACAATTGATATTGTTTTAAACAACAAACAGGAAGATCATAACCATCCACAAATCAAATGGGTTGCATGAAAATAGGTTAAGTTCAAAGAGACTTACCCCATATTTGTTTGTTGCGAATGTTGAATCCATTGAGATGATTGAGTCATGTGACAATCGAACCATCATGTCAAGCATCCAAGCCATTTGTATTCCCATAATGAAAGGTCTGTCAGCACCTTGTGGCTGTTGGAAAAAAAAAAAGAAATTTGCCTTATCTTGTTTTTTCCATTCTAAGATGTTAGTGGCATCGTGCACAGGCTTTCATGATCGAATAGAACAAACCCTCGTCACCGCGTTCATAACATCCTTGTGTGTGACGAATGAATCTCTCTTCTTCAACATGTCATGAAAAACGAGATCATCAAGATGTCTGTCCATTATAGCATCAATGCTCACATCCATCAGCAACAACCTCTCTATATATGCTTTGCATTGATCAGAAAGGTTTGGTGCAAATTGAGAGCGTAGCTCATTGCTGGTATCATCCATGCCATGACAAGCTTCACCATTCTTGTCTACATGCAATGGTTGCTTCAATATCAAGATGGTCGCATCCGGCCTACCATATAACACCTTAACAATGAAGTGGCATGTACAACCTCTTTTTTTCTGATATGTCTGGGCGCGCTTCTTATTCGATGACTTTTTCCTATTGTCTTCTAGTCCATATGAACACCAATACCTTCAAAAACAACTCTCCTATTATCAACAACAGTCGTAATATCATTAAACGTAGACAAAGGATAGGAAAGAATGTGTCTACAAACTAGTTGTACATCTTTTTTGTATGTGTGTTGTGCACAGCACTATCGTGCTCAGTGTGCCACTTTCGGAGGAATTGGGTTTCAACACCTTCGCGCAACGATTCCCCTATGATGAATGCATCCAATCTACCCAATGGAATTATTGCACATAGGTCTATCATTGAATCATTTTTGACACAAATTGGCATCCACTGAATATCCCTTGAACAGAAATGACGCAAATCTTCACCAGCATCTTGAACTTCCATACCATAATGTTTTGCCATTTCCTGTGTTTTCCCATTCTAGTCCTGCACATAATAGACAAAGAAAGATCTATCATCAATAGTAAATAGCCATAGTGATGATATCTTCAATGTGATAGTGTTTTGAGATAGTGGTTATGTCAAATGTGTTTGCCATGATATTGGTCACTTGGCACAAATGACTTCAAAAAGATACATTACTGTTAGGTTTATCCTGTTAGCACATACTTGGAGTAGCCTCAAAACACTTACTCTGATACCTAATGACATTTCACACATTGCGCACTTCCACATTGGTTTCCATCGGGTCATCGGGTTAGCATCAAGACATTCTTGCCGATGACCGATGGTGCACTCCCAATAAAAAGTTTCCTTATCGGGTTGTCAGTATAGCCCCAAACATGTTATACTGATGGCTGATGATACGCTCCAAACCTTCTTCCTTCCCATCGGGTTATCGGTGTAGCTCCAAACATGTGATACCGATAGTTGATGGTGCGCTCCGAACCGCATGCTTTCCCATTGGGTTATCGAGCGGTGCAAAAACTAGTCTTGTCGATACCCGATGGCTCCACTTCGACTTGCTCTGCTTACTAACTTCTCGCTAGGTCCCACCATGGTCGCCAAGTCCCAAGAGATAAACCTCATGCAACTTGCCATAGTGGTATAGCAACCGATGTTGATCATCCCATGACTTTCTCACCTGTTAGCTGGCGGTTTCATCAAGTTATCAGGGTAGGTGGAAAACACTCCCACCGATATCTGATGGTTCCACTTTGACTCGCTCCAACTACTGGCGACTTCATTGGGATAAGTCTTGCTAGAAACATGAATTTTCAAAAAGAAGACAAAAATGCACTCCAAGCTCCAAACACACAACCTAATGGACTCGAACCAGTCCTTATGCCAAAATTGCCAAAATTGAAAAGGGTATTTGCTCACCCTTAGGTGCTCCTGCACTAGAAGCATTTTTCTGCATTGTGCTTTCCTTACAGTATGGGTGAAGCATCCATGGAAAAAGGCTTCTTTTGTAAAAAAATGCAAAATTCTCGTTATCGACATAAGTTACCCTGATGAGATCACCCAAGGAGGACGGTGTTGATCAGAGTAAATCATGTCGATGTTGTTTTCAAAAGAATGAGCAGCCGTAAAAAGTGCAACTAAGTGGAAACCCATCGGGGGGGGCGATGGTGTGACAAGAAGACGGTGTCATCAGGATAACATACACTATCGGCAACGAGTAAAAAATGTTATCTTGATACCCGATAGGGTTATCGGTGGAACTCTTGTCAATGTCTAATGAGGTGATGTATGCATAGCGAGGACATCAGGTTGTCGGGAGGTCCTAATTTATGTTGCCCCACTACCTGATGCACCAAATAAAGAAGGCAGCTCTATCGGAAAGACTTTCTCCGATAAAGAGGTTCCAGTCAAGAAGGGAAGAAGACTCATCCGGATAACATACATCATCGGGGAGATGCATATTGATTTATCCCGACAATCGATAAGGAAGATGAGCTCGTCACAAGCGAAGTGACTACATCGGGAAATAATACACCGATAGACCAAAGCTTCCCGACAAGGAGAATAAGGTGCGAAAAGACTAGTCGGAATGACCTATGTCGATAGGCGAGACAAAAAGGTAATTGAAGGAACATAAAATTTTGATGTTGCGAAATAATTGAATTATCAGGTAGGGTTATGTCGAATAGTCGTTGGAATATCTGATACAACGGCCACTATTAAATGCTAGCAATCAGGTGGATTTGATCCGCATGAAGCAAAATTGATGATTTTTTATCGTTAAAGACTCCCTCTAGCTGTTGCATATCCATCATAAAGAAAGAGTTCTCGTGACAGAATTATTCACAGTTTCTTCAGCCATCAACATTGAAGTTGCACACAGGAAGCGCAGGTAATTTGAGAATTCAAGCACTTAATCATGGAGGCTTCTGGTTCAGAAGGGAAGAGAAAGGTCATAGAGATTTCAGATACACAGTCCACTAAAGCTAAAAAGACGAAGTTTGTGGAGGGTGTGTAGAAGCAAAAATTGAACCAAGACATGATTGACCAAATGGATTCGTCGGGTGCTAAGTTGAGGAGATCAAAATCCTATTTTCCACCCAAGGATCAATTGGAAGATAAGTACAAAGAGGTCGAAGATATCTGGACAACCATAAGGGGCCATGAATTGTTTATGTATCACTATTTGAGGCGGAACTGATGCAGATCCCTCCTTGTTACCTGCCAAACACCTCCAAATGTATGACACTGACCCCTTAACACATGGATGGGATCCTATCAAGGCAAGGCTCTACAACTTTAATACAATCTTCTCAACATCTCCAAGACCCTCTCTTACTCAATTAGGGGTATCTTGCTACAACACACTCCATGGTACCCCCAAGAGTTACAAATCAATTTCACACCAGTTTTGGGTCCTACAAAACTCCCCAAGTTCAAACAAAGTACCGGTGGCAAGGGTACCTACTCATTCTTTAATAAACTCACTCAATTAGGCCTAGTCGCTTGTAGCCCTATTTAGCGAGTAAAGGGACCTTCAGTTCAAATTTTCCCAAACACCTTGGTAAAAAAACTATGGATTCAGACACCCTTTTGGAAGTTATACAACTCCCCAAAAGGAAGGGTCGAGGTCTGGAAAATAAAGGTCTTTGCCGGTAGGAATTTGACTATCCTAGAAGGGCTAATTAGGTCTCTTTTGTGAAACAACTATGTTTAGATGAATGAACCAGTGGGTTAAAATCCCATGGGAATTTTGGAAAACATAAATCAACAGGTATTCTAGGGTTACATGCCTGGAAGCATCGCCATTTGCACACAAGGTGATTTTGTTTGTTCAAGGTCTAGGTAGCCACATAGAGATGTCTACCTAGGGTCGCTTCAAACACTTATGCCCCTTGCTCCTCCTACAAAAAACTCTTATAAATATAAAATTAATTGACCATACTTTCCCTTCACCAAATCCCATGAGCCTCATATTGGTAAAGTGCAAGATATGGCCATGAATGAGGAAAAACCCAAGGTAAACCCTGGTTTTCCAGGTACCTACAACAAAACTTCAATATCAGGAGCAACACACAATCAAGTCTCCAAATCAAAATAAAAATAGAGTCAACTCTCCTCTCAAATCAATTCACATCATTGGGAATGGATCCCAATTCGTACAGAATCGTACCACAGACCAAAACTCCAGAATTGCAGGAAAACTCAAAATTTTATTGGTTTGTTTTCATCAAAATTATTCTCTGTACAATCACACCCTTGGAAATTGGATCCTCAAGGTGTATAAACCATTCCTCAACTTCTCTCAACTGAAAATCAAGAGGTTAGAGCCGTTGGAGAAGTTTCAAATTACAAAATGCAAAAAGTGCATAAAAGTTGTTCATGACAACTTTTGACAACTTTTGCAAAAGTTGTCAAAATGTCATCTTTCACCTACTAATGCCTTGGGTCAAGTTCAACCCCTCCTAAAACATCTTAAAACACTCAAAACCAACACATTGGATCCCTATTGTCCAAAAGTCCTAATTGGCTTATAGAAATGCCAAAATAGGAGTTTGGCTCACAAGATGGGATTCATTATTATAAACATATAATGCATGATTAAAAACCTATATAAAACATCCTAAAGACATTGTTACTGCCTTATACTCCCTTATTAGAGTTTTTCATGTCATCTTGAAAGGTTTGATGAGGTTCTCCTACACCAGGAACAAGGATATGCAATTGTCGAACCCTTGGACGACAAATTTGGGCAAATTGGTGGTCCCAAATGTTTTTCTGAATCTCAGATTATTGGAATTGCTTACCAAGAAATAAAACAAAGAAAATATGCATCCAATTGCCTAATGTGGATCCATTCATCGGATATGTGTCGGGACCATTCAGGAGGTCTTTGGTATGACTTATGAGCCCTACATGCCCCTATCCTTTACAGACCTAGAAGGAGAGTATACCCAAATGGACACTGCTCACACAGTGTGGAAGTTAGTGATTCACAAGAAGAAGAAGGGATGACTTACAGAGAAGGATGGTCCTCCCTTTGAAATCACTATGTTTAGACAATACTTGCAGTACACATATTGGGCATGTGGCCAGGTCTGCGGAGAAGAAGTTCTTGATGTTACAAGGATAGGCCCATTGGTGTTGGCTGCAGACATTCAAATGCATGAGCTAAGGCCATTTGATTATGCAACTTACTTGGCAGAGAAGTTGCATGAAGGATTCTTGAATTTGCAAACAGAGCCTAACCCTACTTTCAAATTTTACTCATTGCTAATGCATATCGTTTTGTTTCGTGGGTAGATGTAGGGTTTGTGGCCAAAAGAATCAAAGGTGACTTCCAGGAACAAAGAAGGGAAGGACCAACTAATCCAATTATAGGTATCCCTGTAGGACTCAAGGTTCAACAAATCACACTATGTGTTGTTTGAAGAATACTTTGTGAAGCCCTTGTACAAATTATTTTGGGTGGAGTGTGATGGGTCTATCTCACTGGAGATTAAGAGATTCTTGAGACCCCATGCTTTTGGAGACACCAAAGTCAACCACAATTGGGGTGACTGGTTTGTATGATAAAATTTCACCTTTTTTAGGGTTTATGGTTTTGAGGGTGTTCCATATATGTTGCCCACATTAGTTCCTGATAGGATTACCTATTTAGAAATTGTTAGGCAGCTTAGCATGTCAAATGCCAAACATTTTGCTGGTGCACACAAGCAGGTGTTTATGTTTGGCACTTTACATTTCAGAGATTTCACCATTGTCTCTACTAAGGCTTATGAAATGATAGAAAAGAAGCTGGTAGAGGAGTACCATCTATATGGACACTAGGCTCAGAAGAATTATGATCCAGAGGGATACATCCACCATTGTAGGAAGAGCCAAAATCTGGGAGGGTATTTGCATATCCCCTTGGAGGCTGAAGATCTATTCAGAAATAAGGAATGGAATGAGGCTGCTGCGGTTTTGGAGGAATTGAACCAAAGATTGGAAGAACAAAAGCAGAGGCTTTAGAAACTAAGAGAGGAAGGAGATTCTGAGAGCGGGTCTGATGAGAATATAGTTGTATGGACCCTCTAAACACCTGAGTTAGAAGAGGTGGCAGAGAGCCATGAGCAAGCCATGGTGAGAATGAATGTAAATGCAGATGTAAGAATGGAAGAGCATGTTGCCTTTGTTGCAGATGAAGTTTTTGTACACTCTAAAGAGTTCAAATCATTTTTGTATCACTACAAAGGGAAAAAATTGAGGGAGAGCATCCCAAATGTTACCCCATAGAATGAAGCAGAGATGCTTAAGAAATTGAAAGAAGACATTGATGCAGAGGTGGCCATAATGACACCACATAGAGGGAGACAGCTTCTTACTGAGGTAGGTGTCATCTTGTTCCCAGGTTGGGACTTAAGTGCCTCTTTCATTTTTGATATCTTGTTGCATTCTGATAGAAAGGATGTAAAGCTAGATATACAGGGTGTAAATGATATTTTTACTGGATCAAGGTATGATCCAAATGAAGAGGAAATGTTCCTCTGGGCCCTGTACCCTCCAAATAAGAGACCCAAAATTATATATGTGGATAAGGCATTGGGGCATATGATGAAGCTAAAAGTGGGAGAGGTTAATCCAATTGTCACCGCAGATTTGGGGATTAACATTGCAAAACTGAATAAGGCCTAAATGCAGTGGGTAGTGAAAGAGGGTCAAAAATATAAAATTTTATATGAAGACTTGTTGAGAGGTTGTGGACATGAAGTGCCACCGATAGTAGATATTGGTTCTTAGTGGAAGAAGAAGTATGAGGAGCAAATGAAAGAGAACATCAAGTTAAGGAGGCAAATCCGAACTCCCAGGGTAGATGTTGCTTGTGTTATGTTAACTAATAGGTTTGAGCATTTAGTGGAAATCCTCAGAGAATTTTGGTTGAATTGTCAGAAGACCCTAGATAATATGGTTTCTCATAAAAGGATCTTGACAGGGCTGAAGGCACTATTCAAGGATAAGAATACCGATGAGAAAATAGTTGAGAAGATCCAAAGAAGGTTGAACAAACACAAGGCATTTGGCGTAGATATTAACCAAGAATTTACTGACTGCAAGGATATTGTTAGGTATGGTATACCAGATATTGTGGATGATGTAGAGCAGTTAAAAGAAAGAAGGATTTGGATTACAGAATGCCACAATGTACTCAGCGCATCCCTTGATATTGCCCGGGCAAATATTTTGGACATGAAGGAAATAGGTGATCAGATGGAGAAGATGGTTACCATGGACATCGTTGTCATAGATACTGTATTCAACACTAGCACTCATAAGGACAACAAGTATTTGGAGCATATTAAAAAATGTAACACATTATTAGACGACCAAAATTGACTCATGTATATGTAATGAGTCATTTTGTATCAAAAAGGGAGATAGATAGATAGATAGACATTTTCAGCCACTGGCTGGGCTGCAAGTATTATGTTTTAGAAAAGTCTAGTAGGAATGAGAAGTTTAGTCTGTACAAACTCAATGTATTGGAGTATTTTATAAGTGTAGTTTTTGTAAACATTATTATTGGAGAAGTTAAATATAGAAGATTTCAAGCCTTTATCTTCATATCATTGTGTGTAATTTCGTGTTTGATGAAACCATATGTCCTCTTGATAAATATCTTTTTATTTGTTGTGATGTGGTATTGAATGTAAAGTTGGGTTTATATTATTCATAAAACACATAATGAAACCTTGACAGTGATGATCATATTATTGTCTCTTGAGTCATTAAGAATGGAATGAAAATTTGACAATAGAAATTCACATACATATCATCACCTTGATTTACTGAATCTATATATGCCTGACATATATAAACTCTCAACCTATGGTAGACCCAGTCATCAAATTCATGCAAATTTACTAATTATCAATGAAAAGGAATTAAGTATACTTAATTTTCCTCCTTGAGGAAAAAACCTAAGACATTCTCATAATTTGTCTTGCAAATCGTTTAACTAAATAATCCTAGATCATTTAATCAAAATGATAACAAGCATATAGACACAAAGACAACATAGATCTGGGATCATAAATGTTTGGATTGTATATTAATATTCTCTCATCAAAGTTTTACATAAACACAAAATGATCCTCCAAAATGCCAAAACAAAAGCCTGTATATATTTTGCCAAAGCTTTCATACAAAATTCTTGTGATCCCCTTCTAGGTAGTCCTGGTATCCACTTATAGAAAATAGGATGCAACAAGCTTTGGACTTCCCTAGAAAATATTCCTATCCTAACCATAATTTCCCCAAAAAAGTTACATCAATTACAAAATATTGTAGCAGTAGGAGCGCAACTGATTCTGAAAAGTATTCCTCTACCGATCAGGTTGCCTGTGAACTGCCACATGTCGGGGCATCGGTGGGACCTTCCTCTGCTTCTATTTCTTTCAAAATATATTTGGTTTCACATATTTTGAATGTATCATCATCAGGTTAGGAGAATTTAATGATTTTTTTCTTCAATTTGTTCCAACTCTTCCATGATTTTGTCAATTGTTTAACTTCCTTCTCCAAAAAGCCGAAATGTGATTTTATTTTCACAATTTCCTCAATAGTCTAAATAAATAAAGAATTGCCATCCATGTTTATAATGTTATTAATTCTCTGAAACAATTTATGACCCAGTTCCTCAATCCATACTTCTTTATCTTTTATCTTGTTGGTGCTCAAAAAACCTCCAGGAAACAATTCAATTTTTTCAGTTGCATACTCCTTTCGGTACAAGTTTGCCCTCCTTTTGATGTTAACTCCTTCTGCTGCAAACCTGGACAACTCATTTGCTAATTCACAAGTAGGTCTGATTATGACATCAGCACCTTCTTCTCCCTGGGACAAAGAATATATAGTCTTCAAATCCACCTCTCTAGCGGTCCATTTATCCAAAATTGGCTCCAAAGTAGCCTTTTCTTCTTTCAAAGAATCTAAAAGACTCATTACCCTTTTCATATGTATATGCACAATTTTTGACCCAATACTATCTGCAAACTTCAAAACAGCACCCCTGATCTTTTCCTCATACTTATTTGCAAAAATTGTTTGATCTTGCCTCAATCTCTCAATCTCATCCTGAATGTTCTCAGCTAATTGGAAACCAGGAGTCATGGGAGAAGGAGGGAATTCAATAATTGGGCTAGAAGGAGGGGGCTTAGCAAGAGAAGAAGCAATCATTAGTTGGGAATACTCACCCCTTTGATGTTGTCCTTCCAATTTACTCTTCAGATCTGCAATAGTGTCATCTTTAGAAGCTAGCTCAAGCTTTGCTTGATTATAAGCCTTTAGGACTACCTCTAATTTCGCGTGGATATCAGCTTTCTCCTTGGCCTCTTTTTCAGCCACTGCCATGCCGAATTTAGCAGACTCTAAGGTCATGCTGGCAGCTTCTACTATCCATGTGTCTCTGACTCTTTTCACAATCATGCCCCCTAAGTAATGAGATTTTGATAAATCTCTACTTCTTTTATTTTCCTCTCTTTTAAGTGATCACATTACAAGGGTTGCATGGTCATTACTATAATTCATTCCCTCTAAAGGCTTGGTCTTCTTCCTTACTGCATCAAAAACTATTGCATCGGCTATGTCCCATTCTGGGAGAAATAGCACTCCAGCATCTGCAATCAATTTTCTCCCTTCCTCAGGGGTAATTGCTTAAAACTCTTTCACCATTTCCTGCTTTATTTCTGCTTCAACAAAAGATGTATCCTTATGGGGTTGTTCAACTTTCCCCTTTTACACCTTTCTTTAAACTGCCCTATATGCCTTCGCCAAACAAATTGCAAAAAGGCTCTTGTCTTTACAAAACTATTATCAGTCAAAAATTCATCACGAGCCTGCTTAATGATAGGATCCAGTTCTCTACCTGCAAATTTTTCAACAGACAGGTCCATTTTGGCACCTGTTGGCTCTTTTGGCATCCCTTCTTGCAATTCTCCATATGTACATGCAATCTCCCCTAAGCTTCCTAGTTGTAGTAATTGCTCAGCAACTGCTTGCTCATCACCTATAATTAATGGGGATTGAGAAGGAGAATATAGGGCTTGACTTGACTGTGCCTCTTTTTCCAACCTCTGTCTTTTTGGGGAAGCTTGTGAGTGAAGGGAATCCTCCATTGGCCTCTTTCCCTTTAACGTAGAAGGTTCATCCCTCCTAGGCATTACCACATTATATCCCGATTTCTTATTCATTACATACTCTCCAGGGGGAATGACTTTTGCCAAAACGGGCTTAGTCAAGACAAGCTTGGCTTTCTCGGGATTTGCCTTCATTACAGCATCCTTCTTCTCGTTTAGATTCTACATTGCATCTTCAAAGTATCCTATCAAATAATTGATCCTCTCCTCAAATGGGTGAAATATTTTCAAAGGATCATAATTCTTGTCAAAAAATTGGACAAAATCAAGGGTCTTCTTGTATGCCAACCATTTTTCCTTTTCTACTTCCAGCTCATCCAAATTAAATTCATTTCTTATCAGATCTTTAGGGAAGTGAAATTGATGAATTATGCGACTGCACCTAACTTTCTTCCTAAACATACCATTGAAGAAGTCTTCAGGATCAACAAACCTAGCCACTATCATTGACAATCTGTATGGATGAAGGAACTTCTCAAAATGTAGCCAACCACCTTTGGTGACTACAAATTGATGTGCCTGTTGGCATTATGTGAACCGGTATGAGGACATAATGACATTGTATGTTGTCATTGATGTCAATATGTTGCAGAGGTGTGAATCGGCATATGTGAGAACCGGTATAACACTATGAACTGACATTTGTGCCAAAGTGAAGCAGTGTGCTTGTTCAAAGGTGAACCGTCATATGGTTATGGGAACTGGCACATGGAAGTGTTGAATGACTACCGGTTCGTAGTCTCAACTTTAGGGTTTCTGGTTGAAGTGCTTCAAGCCTGTGTGGCTCAACCGGTGACTTTGTGCGATGAGTTAGCATAAAAACAAAGAACAAGATCGTGTTGCTACGTAAGCCCTATGTACATGAAGGATCGTGCATGAAGAAGACCTTGCCTATCTACCTCAAGAATATGAGAAGACTGTAAAATAGTGATAATGTGTGATGGGTTATCAGCCGCCATGAAAATGGCGGAAAACGAACGATGGAGATTAATGCAACATGCTCAATGGTTAGGATTGAACCATTTGAATTCCTTAACCTATTAGGTTTAGGGTTTAGGGTTTATGCTACCGACCTAACTATTTTCTATAAGGTCGATGTTGTGACTCTTTCTAGGGTTGTTGGCAAAAGTTGTGTGTGAGGATCCAAGAGAAGGGATACGTGATTCTTGCCATACCAAAAGGAGAGAAGTGATACCTATAGAGTGTAAGTGCAGAAGGAAAAGAGGAGCTTAAGTGGATCTGCATTGGTATTGAGTGTTGTTACCAGATCATTGTAATACCTATTGATCTCTAACCACCTCAACAGTTGGAAAATCCCTTAACAAGGTAGCTTTAACCGGCTTGTTGAAAATCCTTTAACAGGGTAACTCTAAGCTACTGAGTTTGAAGTCCTTTAGCTATTGAGTTCTTGAAATCCTCTAACAAGGTAACCTTTAACAGGGTTTAACCCTTAATCGGGTATTTTAGCCATCCCTTAACTGGGTGATCTCTAACAGGATCGGTTCCTAGCAGAACCTATTGTAATGTCTCTAACCGGACAAGGCTCCTAACAGAGTGGACTTTCAAAGAGTTCAAAAACAACTTGTGGGTATTCATTCCCACCGTGGTTTTTCCCATTTGGGTTTCCACATGAAAAATATGTGTGGCATGTGTGATGCTTTTATTTTGTGACGCTTTGCTATTGTTTGTTAAGCATATGATGCCTCTGTGTTTTATGCTTGTCAATAAAACATGTTGAACTAGCTGTTATTATGATCTGATGATAGATCGCCTGTTTATGCATAAGGATGAAATGGTAGTGTAGTATCAAGTTGGGTGAAAGGCTAAGTGAGTAACCGGTTAATGCTTGTCTTAGACATTCTTAGCTTTACCGGTTACACTCTGTTTCAAACCGATATCTCTGTTTGCCAGTCTTTTGAAGTGTTTACTGTCAAACCAGTTTAAGACTGTTGATTTTTGCCTGTACTAATTCACCCCCCCCTCTCTCAGTACCGGTTTGGTACTATCTGCTCATCATTGAGTTATCAATTGGTATCAGAGCGTCCTCCTGGTCATCTGAGTTATAAGCTTAACCGATTGAGGTAAAGATCCTAGTCAAATGATGAAGAGGGAAGGTCCAAAATTTAACAGGGAAAATTTCAATATTTGGAAAGACAGGATGAAGATATTCATCAAAAGCATGGGTGCTCAACATTGGAGCTATGTTGAGAATGTCTATGTTGCCCCTACCGGTACTCTCACCGATGACCAAAAGAGAGAGATACAAGAAAATGGTCAAGTCATGGAAGCCCTAATTAGTAGTTTATCTGACATTGAGTTTATTGATGTTCAGGACAAGGTAAATCCCAAAGAGGTATGGGATGCTCTTGAAAATATTTATGGTGGTGATGAACATGTAAAACAGGCTAAGGAAGAAAGCCAAAGAGGGAAGTTTGAAGATATGCAAATGGTTGAAGGTGAGACCATTCAGCAGTATGGAATAAGAATCAAAACAGTTGTTGGAGATATCAAGAGTGCAGGTGGTAAAATGGAAGATTCCACTGTGGTAAGCAAAGTCCTGAGATCCCTATTGTTGGTCTATGCAATAAGGGTTGCTTCTATTCAAGAGCTGAGATCAATAGACAAGACTAAGGTATCCTTGGACTCCATCATAGCAAAGTTAATAGCCTATGAGCTAAATAGTTTTGATGGCAGTGTTCAAAAGACTAAATCAGCTTTTAAAGCCTCTACTATACCATCCAGAAAATGAAAAGAAGCTAGCACTAGTGGTGAACCAAGACAGAGCAGAGAAATGGATGATGAGGAGATTTTGATGGCATTTGAAGCTCTCCTTGCCAGGAAACTTCCTAAAGGAACTGGCAAATACAAAGGTGAGCTTCCTTTGAAATGTTTTTCTTGCAACCGAATAGGACATATTGCTGTAAACTGTCCTAATGGCGACAACAAGGACAAACCAAAAAGGTTCAAGAAATTCAAAGGAGGAAACCGAAGAAACTATTTTGTGGCAGTTGATGAAGGTGTCATAGACAAAGAGTTGGAGGATGAAGAAAATGAAGATATTGTGTTTGTTGCTGTCAAAGAAGATGTGTCAGACAAGAAGGCTCTTGTCTCCCAGTTTAATAATTCCAATGAGTGGATCATTGACAGTGGCTGCTCTCACAATATGACTGGTGACCGGAGCAAGTTTCTATCCTTGGAGGAGTATGATGGTGGTGTGGTTTGCTTCAGCAATGATGCACCATGCATGGTCAAAGGCAGAGGGTCCATCTCTCTGAATGGAAAGAGTAGTGCTGACAATGTGTACTGGGTTGATGGTCTGAGACACAACCTTCTGAGTGTTGCCCAGCTGAACGACAATGGCCTTACTCTAGAATTCAATAATGGAGTTTGCAGAATCAAAGGAAAAGATGGTGAATTGGTGGCCACCGGCATGCAGACCAAAGGTAACCTATTTCATCTAAATGCAAATATAAGTACATGTCTTATGGCTAAATTTGATGATAGCTGGATATGGCATAGGAGACTCTGCCATGTAAACTTTGATAACATTGTAAAGGCCAGTAAGATCAAGGCAGTTAGAGGGTTGTCGGTATTAAGCAAACTGGATAATACCTTGTGCAGAGAGTGTCAATTGGGGAAAATGTCTTCCTCAACCTTTAAAGGTAAATCTTTCACTGCTGACAACTTGCTTGATCTTGTGCATACTGATTTGTGTGGTCCTATGAAAACTAGAAGTGTGCAGGGTGATAGGTACTTCATGATTCTCACTGATGACTACTCAAGAATGATGTGGGTGAAATTCTTGAAAGACAAGTCTGAAGCCTTTGTAAAGTTTAAAGCTTTTAGAGCATTAGTGGAGAAGGAAAGCGGTAAAAGGATTAAGTGTCTGAGAACTGATCAAGGAGGGGAATTCACTTCCGGTAAATTCAACAAGTACTATGAATAACATGGCATCAAGAGGCAATTGTCTGGCCCCCGAACTCCACAGCAGATTGGCCTAGCAAAGAGGAATAACTAGACTGTGGTTGAAGTAGCAAGAACCATGTTGATTCAAGGAAAGGTAGCTCACACCCTTTGGAGAGAAGCGGTGAGCACTGCAGTCTACACAATGAACTGGGTACTCATCAAGAAAGGTAAGGATAAAACTCTTTATGAGTATTGGACCAGTAAGACACCTGTGGTTAGCTACTTTAGAATGTTTGGTAGCAAATGTTACATCAAGAGAAGTGAACATGAGAGCAAATTTGATGCGAAATGTGATGAGCGAATATTCCTAGGATATTCCGCCAAGAGAAAAGCCCTCAAGTGTTTCAACAATAGGACTCGGGGAATTGTAGAAAGTATCAATGTAAGAATTGATGAAACCTCTGAGAAAATTGAGGAAACTGGTATTAAGCAAGTGGTAAGTGAACCGGTTGCAACCTTCTGGGAACTGGTTGTCAGTCAACCGAATACCAGTAACAGTGTTCCTACACTGGCAGATGTGGATGCTGATACTGATGGAGATGAGGATGAAGAAGAAAAGAAAGAGGAATCTATCAAGACCATTCCTTGGTATGTCAAGCTTAATCATGATCCTAAGCATATCATAGGAGATAAGGATGTAGGAATCCTTACAAGAAGAAAAGTTAGAGAAAACTCATGCATGATCTCTGAACTCGAGCCTAAAACATTCAAAGAGGCACATAAGGATGAAGACTGGATCAAGGCAATGGAAGAGGAACTTGACCAGATAGAGAAAAATGGTACATGGTCCTTGGTACCCAGACCAGAGCGCAAAAATGTCATTGGTACCAAATGGGTCTTCAAAAATAAGCTGAATGAGGATGGCACAGTGATTAGAAACAAAGCTAGACTGGTGTGCAAAGGATATGCTCAAGAAGAAGGAGAAGACTATGGTGAAACCTTTACTCCTGTAGCCAGACTGGAAGGAGTTCGTATGCTTCTAGCATATGCAACTTTTAAAGGCTTCAAAGTATATCAAATGGATGTAAAATCTGCATTCCTAAATGGTGTACTTGAAGAGGAAGTGTATATAGAGAAACCAGATGGGTTTGCCCTATCTGAAGATAGTGACATGGTGTGTAGGCTACATAAAGCCTTATATGGTCTAAAACAGGCACCTAGAGCATGGTATGAACGCCTGCATTCCCATCTTGTGAAGATTGGATTTGAGAGAACAAGTGAAGATAGAAATATCTACTTGAAGTCTGAAGGAGAATAGATCCTGATCTATGAGGTATTTGTTAATGATTTTATCTTTGGTGGAGATGACAAGATGAGTCATGAGTTTGCAGATGAGATGAAGAAAGAGTTTGAGATGTCACTCATAGGGGAGATTAAGTTCTTCATTGGACTGCAGATCCAACAGATGAGAGATGGAATCTTTATCACTCAGTCCAAGTATGTCAAAGAGGTGTTGAAGACCTTTGGCATGGAAGACAGCAAACCAGTTGGTACACCGATGGTGACCAGTTGTAAACTATCCAAAGAGGATGACTCAGCATTGGTTGATGAGAAGGAATATCAATCAATGATTGGTAAATTGCATTATGTGGTGCATAGCAGACCGGATATTGCACATGCAGTTGGCATTATTGCAAGGTTCCAGAAAAGTCCAAGAGAATCCCACTTGGTTGCAGTCAAGCAGATTCTTAGGTATCTGAAGGGAACTGTTGACTATGGATTGTGGTATCCATATAGCAAGGATTTCAACTTGAAAGTGTTCACAGATGCTGATTGGGCTGGTAATGTAGATGACCGGAAGAGCACAACTGGTGGTACATTCTTCCTTGGTGGTAGATTGGTCTCTTGGATGAGTAAAAAGAAGAGTTGTATCTCTCAGTCTACAGTGGAAGCAGAGTATGTTGCAGCTTTCATGAACTGCGCTCAGACAATTTGGATGAAGCATGTATTGAATGGCTTCAAAGTCCCTGTATCTGAACTGGTAAGTATATTCTGTGATAATACTAGTGCAATTAATATCTCCAAGAATCTAGTTTTACATTCTAGAACCAAGTACTTTGAGCTTAAATATCATTTCTTGAGGGAAAAGGTTCAGAACAAAGAGATTGCACTGGAGCATGTGTCCAGTAAGGAGCAGTTAGCAGACATATTCACCAAGCCTCTCCCAAAGACTACATTTACACACTTAAGAGGTGAATTAGGGGTACTACCCCTTCAGGAGGTGAACTAAAAGTATATGCTCCACATCAGTCTGGTATTGCATAGTCAAATTTATTTTGGATTGATGTGTTGAAGGATGCTACTCCTCAGGGGGAGCAACATAATGGAACAGGGAAGCTTGTGCCTCCACTTTGGCATTGTTGTCAAAGGGGGAGAAGATGTAAAGTAGAGAATATATCTGTAGAAATTTGGGGAGAAGAAGTGAAGCGGAGAGATATCTTTGTATATTGCCATCAATGCCAAAGGGGGAGATTGTTGGCATTATGTGAACGGGTATGAGGACATAATGACATTGTATGTTGTCATTGATGTCAATATGTTGCAGAGGTGTGAACCGGCATATGTGAGAACCGGTATAACACTGTGAACCGGCATTTGTGCCAAAGTGAAGCGGTGTGCTTGTTCAAAGGTGAACCAGCATATGGTTATGGGAACTGACACATGGAAGCGTTGAATGACTACCGGTTTGTAGTCTCAACTTTAGGGTTTTCAGTTGAAGTGCTTCAAGCCTGTGTGGCTCAACCGGTGACTTTGTGTGATGAGTTAGCATGAAAACAAAGAACAAGATCATGTTGCCACATAAGCCCTGTGTACATGAAGGATCGTGCATGAAGAAGATCTTGCCTATCTACCTTGGGAATATGAGAAGACTGTAAAATGGTGATAACGTGTGATGGGTTATCAACTGCCATGAAAATGGCGAAAAATGAACGATGGAGATTAATGCAGCATGCTCAATAGTCAGGATTGAACTGTTTAAATTCCTTAACCTATTAGGTTTAGGGTTTAGGGTTTATGCTACTGACCTAACTGTTTTCGATAAGGTCGATGTTGTGACTCTTTCTAGGGTTGTTGGCAAAAGTTGTGTGTGAGGATCCAAGAGAAGGGATACGTGATTCTTGCCAGACCAAAAGGAGAGAAGTGATACCTATAGAGTGTAAGTGTAGAAGGAAAAGAGGAGCTTAAGTGGATCTGCATTGGCATTGAGTGTTGTTACTAGATCATTGTAATACCTATTGATCTCTAACCACCTGAACAGTTGGAAAATCCTTTAACAAGGTAGCTTTAACCGGCTTGCTGAAAATCCTTTAATAGGGTAACTCTAAGCTACTGAGTTTGAAGTCCTTTAGCTATTGAGTTCTTGAAATCCTCTAACAAGGTAACCTTTAACAGGGTTTAACCCTTAATCGGGTATTGTAGCCATCCCTTAACTGGGTGATCTCTAACAGGATCAGTTCCTAGCAAAACCTATTGTAATGTCTCTAATTGGACAAGACTCCTAATAGAGCGGACTTTCAAAGAGTTCAAAAACAGCTTGTGGGTATTCATCCCCACCATGGTTTTTCCCAGTTGGGTTTCCACATGAAAAATATGTGTATCATGTGTGATGCTTTTATTTTGTGACGCTTTGCTATTGTTTGTTAAGCATATGATGGTTTTGTGTTTTATGCCTATCAATAAAACATGTTGAACTAGCTGTTATTATAATCTGATGATAGATCACATGTTTATGCATAAGGATGAAATGGTAGTGTAGTATCAAGTTGGGTGAAAGGCTAAGTGAGTAACCAGTTAATGCTTGTCTCAGACATTCTTAGCTTTACCAGTTGCATTCTGTTTCAAACCGGTATCTCTGTCTGCCAGTCTTTTGAAGTGTTTACTGTCAAACCAGTTTAAGATTGTTGATTTTTGCTTGTACTGATTCACCCCGCCCCCCCTCTCAGTACCAGTTTGGTACTATCTACTCATCATTGAGTTATCAGTGAAATGGTGACTCTTGGGAAGATTGTCCCTCTTCCTTTATTCGTCAGCTCTGCTTCTTGTAGGCCTCCAATTTGCCTCATAATCTCAACAATACCAGTACTCTGAAAATGGTGGAAACAGGATATAAGATTATGTCACCCCAATTGTGTACAATCTTGATGCTCTCTACAAACTCCTTAGGTCTAATGAATGCAAGGAGAACCTTTGGGATCCTAGGGTTCTCTTGACATGAAAGAATTCTAAGCTTAGATGCAAAGCATCTATCAAATTTCAGATAGCTAGCATCTTCTCTGTCTCAAGATAGATCTGCACTCCATAACTGAACTGGCATGTCTTCACCATCCCTTTCTCTTAGTAGGTCCATATATTTTCCAAAATATTCCACGCCTTTAAACAAGAACATATGCATCAACATGGAATATCATTCAAAAGGTCTATCCACTTTAGCATTATTTATCCCAATTAAACCCTCATGAATGACATCTACAAGATAAGGTGCAAAATCATATGCTACTTATAAGGACAGGTTCAAAATTTGTGTCATCATAAACATATAATGAGTTGGCATGGCATTCTCTGCATCTTCTCCAGAAATTTGACATAGAGACCAATATAAACCCTTAGCCCTTAAAGTGAAGAAATTCATAGGGAAAGGCTCCATTGCATCTTCTCCAAAAATTTGACATAGAGACCAATATAAACCCTTAGCCCTTAAAGTGAATAAATTCATAGGGAAAGGCTCCATTGTGCTAGGGCCTACCAATGTTAACCCTCCTATCTTTGCAAAAAATTCCTTCAATGGCCCATTCCTAAGATGATCCTTCTTGGCATCATAGACATTCTTGAGAATTTTAAAATCAATGGGTTCTAAATAACTTGAGGCTTCATTCAACTGGAATACCCTTCTGAGTTCATCATCAATGATCTCAATTAGGGGGGCCCCATTTACATTCCTCACAGTCCTAGTGATAGGGTCATAACTTTTTGCAATCTGGGTCAACAAATCAATGTCCATGAAAACTCCAGGGACCACCAGTTTCCCAACATCTAATTCCCATATATTATTTATAGGACCAAGTGTATTCCATTGGCCAAACCCTACCCTGAATAGACCTAAACCTATCATACCTATCTAGGGATCTCTCAGCCAACATCCCTTGTTATATAAACTGTCACCAATCTGCAGGCGGGGAGATTTGGGTACAAGTTCTTTTATCTTGGTTGCACTATTTGTGGATTGAACCAATTGTTCGAGAAAGTCATCGCAAATAGACCTCTCTTGGTAATCTATCTTTCCCTTAAATTCTCTTCGCGGTGCCATCTTATCAATCTAAAGCAATCATCACTTCAATTGTTATTCAAATAACCCCTTCTAAATTTCCAGCACCAAACAATGTCACACAAACAGGTATTGCAAAGCACAATCACAGAAAAACTTACTTATCGCATGAGAAATCACAAAAACCGCACACCTAGTCTTTGCTAATCCTCTTGACAACTTTTTGCAATTTGAATTTCAAAACAATGTCTTATGGAGGCACCTTACCGACAACTGAGCATTAATTATCATCAATAGGGTCGCGCACTTCTGCAATTAATTCTTTTAAATTTTAAATTTCGGCTCCAACGGACCAAAAGGGATTCTTCTGAGTATTTTTCCCTTCAATTGTTGATCCGCAATGAGTAAAGGTCGAGCATCTTCCTATTGCGGTCTACCAAGAACTATTAGATCATACAGATTTAGCGCTCCCTTTAATCACTTTAGCCTTCAAAGTGGGCCCATCATTTTGTCACTCGCCTGCTCTTTGTCGTTGATCCATGATGAATAAAGGTCAAGCATCTTCCATTTGCGGTCTAGTGACAGTCGTTGATTTCCTCTGGACTTTTTCACATTGGCCGGACTTGCCATTCAGTCGCTAGTTTGCGAAGAGTAAAGGAGGAGTATCTCTTCATAGCGGTCTAGTGACAACCGTTCAATCATCAGCTAACCATTCAATCCTTAAGGTCCTTTGTTACTTAGTCGTCACCACTAAACCATCACCACTAGTTGTCTCCATTAACTGTATGGATTAACTATTTGACTGGGCCCCATCAGTAGTGGCTTGTCGCTGGGTCGCGATGAATATTCAACACGCAACTTCCCATTGCGGTGTCACGACAACTGTTAGATCAAAAGAAACTTATTCTGCCTTTAAGAACCCGACGCATACATAAAGGAAAATACTTAGGACTTTAGGAAACTATGAAACATTTCAAATTTAATTAAAACCCACCCAAAACTAGAACTCAAAATGGCCCCTTTCGACAACATGGTGACCCTTCCACTTAAGTGAAAAAAGAAACAGGCAAATATAAGTGATTTGGAAATAATGCGACATAAAGGTTTGGTTTTTTAAGATTTTCAAAGGGATCAAATCCAAAATTTGGAAAATTAAGGATACCAAGAAAAACTTCCAACAATGTCCAAAACACTTATAACACCACAAAGGAATAAAAGGAGGGTGTATCAGAATGACCTACACCGAGGTGATATAAAGGTGAAAGTAGAACCTAGCCAGGAGGCGAAGTGATCGGTAAGACCTATGCCGACTGAAGGATGGGTGGCGCCAAATAATTGAATTATCAAAAAATATATGTCGATTAGCCATTGCGAAATCTGATTGCAAAACCCTAAACCCGCCATTATTAAATCCAGAGAATGGGCAGATTGGTGTTCGCACGAGGCAAATCATAGGAGGATTTGAGTTGAGTAAATGCTTCTAATCCATATATGATGAGTCGGTACAATGATTTTGCATAATAGTTTGAAGCTAATAGAGAGATTGAAGCAATATTAAACTACAGAAAAGGCAAAATTAACAACTATAGATCAATCCTTCATGTGACAAAAAATCTGTATTTGACTACATCAATACTTAACAAACATTGTGTTAAAAAATTGGCAGCATGAAGTGTAAGAAGCATTGGTTCTTTGCAAATTGTAATGTCCACCATCCATCATCAGTACATGTAGATGAAAATGACATCTTTAAACATAAAAATATTGGCTACAAAATGACCATCAAAGGCGCTCCATGCACCTACAATGGTGAGCCATTTCTAACATAGTGTCAGCTGACACTTTTTCCTATTTACCATAACAAGATGTTTTATAACATAGTGGGTAAGTACCTAACATAGTGCTACTGCTAATTTTACAAAATTATTCCTATTGTCTGCAATAGGGTCATAGAAGTGTAGTTTCAAGTGACATATGAAAAATAGGAAATTGTAGATAAACAGCAAAACTAATTCCCAATGTATTGGAGTATGATAGCCATGTTCTCTCCAATCTCCATTACTTTGACAGCGGCTGGTGTCGAGAGCCAGTTATCATCGGAGTTGAGTAGTCTACGGAAGGGATCCAAATTCCCATTCCTCACCCCTACCCTAAACACCTCCCATGCCTCCTGGATGAAGTTATTCCTCCTCTGTCGTGCTGCCCTTTTTTGGGCAATTTCCTCGTCTTCATTGTCTGACTCCTCTGATTCAAAGGAGATGTAGATGGTGTGGTTAAAATAGATGCCGAGGGTGCTTACCCAACAATTAGAATCTAACTCTAGAATGGCATTTTCCAGGGCCTATCCATCAAACGGGCAGACAAAGTCATCGATCCTCTGTATGGTCGCTTCCTTTGAATTGAATATGTCAACCATATGGCAAATTATAGCCTCATAAACAAACTCATCACACCAGTGTCGATTATCACCCAATATACCATTAGCCACCTGCCATACAGCATTCTAGAGCACATCATTTGCTTGAAATAGTCGGCTACATTGGGCCTGGATCGATTCCTCTCTACACAGGCAATTGAGACCAAAATGATGCACCATCGGTTCAGATCGATACTTCCAGGCTTAAGACTAAAATCTGAACCATTCCTTATATAAAGTTTCAGACTTTCTAGAGAAGTCTAGAGACCAAAAAAGGCCCGAATTCCAATCATGGTTCATCTGAACAGCATATCTTTACTATTATGAGAACTTGTCAAGTCCCTGCTCATACATACTTTATCTAACCGGCCTAATACCAATCTGCCAAAGCGCATGAAAAAAAATAGAGGTCTCTGGTTTGTCCTTCCACTAAGGTATGGCCTACCTCTAGCTAAAACGAAGCTCCCATGCTCGATCCACATTCACCGACATAAATAGCGTTCCTTATACTAAAATAGCTTGTTCCACCAAATGGAAGAGATGGGGAAATTAAGACAATGCTAAGGAGATTCATCATACCAAGTGAGGTGTTAGGAAACTATTTACCAAGGTTTCCAAATATGATTAAATGAGTCTCTCTCTAAATTTTTGTTTACTTAGTCTAACATTTAATTACAATCGTAATGTATAATGTTGAATCTCCAAAGTTCTTGAAATAGGTAAGTTGGACACCCATGGTGCAGGAGCACCTAGCTTTTAACCATTTTTTTATGCATTTTCCACATTTTGAGGTGATGATCCATATTTTGGATTCGGTGTTTGAATAATGGAATACTTAGAGCTCCACATGTGTGTTTGATAGTCATTTGAAGGATGATTGTCACCTAGGTTGTTACTTTTCTCAAATCTAGCCTATGAGCCCTTGTAAGCCTAAAATGGCATAAATTTGCATTATGATCTAAAATGACTTGTAAAGCCCAATTAGGCATTTACACATGTCATTTTAATGTTAGTAAGTCATGCTAGGAGGTTCAGTATAAGTAAAAATGCATAAAAGGCAAAAATGAACATTTGAGCAAAAGTTGTAATTGTTGCTTGACAAATTTTTGCAACTTTTTGAGAAACTTTGCAATTTTTTAGTAAATCGGTGGTTAGTAAATCGATGAAGAGTTGATTATGACCAAAATGGCATATAAAATGCTTTGAGAATGATTCTACATGGGTTGGAACATTTGTGAGAAAGTTTGAATAGATTTTGAAGATAATTTCCAGATTTTACCTTGTAATTTTGTCATTTTTGTAGCAGCAGTCTATACCAAATGGATTGAACTTGCTACTGTTCTTTCATAGTGGTTTAGTGTATGTTATTTTATTGCTCAGGACATGTTTGTAATTTCTTTTGGTGCAGGTTTGAGGCATGTTTACAAATTTGTATTGCTCTTCGCCTGAGCAAAGGTTCACGAGCAGTTTGACTAACACGCGTGTTAGTCGCGCATTTTAAACCATTGATTTTGTGATTAACAGTTGGGATTCACTAACATGTCGCTATCATGTTGTATGAAAGGTCTATTTTGGAGCCAAAATAGCCAGGCTGCATCAATTCTAGCTCCAAAATGGACCTTTTGTACAGCGTGTTAGCGACAAGTTAGTCAATCGCAATCGTTTATTGTAAAATCGACGGTGTAAAATGTGCAACTAACACGTGTGTTAGTCAATTCGCATTGCTGCAACAATCTATCCATGAATTATGAATTTTGGGTTTAATAATTTCGAGAACATTTGATAAAAAGCCTTCATGTCTTATTGTCTCTAAAGAAAATTTGTTTGTCTGTTACCTTTTTCTCCACTTAACCGGAAGGGTCTTTATGTCATTGAAAAGGGGCCATTTGAGTTTTAAGTCTAGGTGGGTTTCATCTTTTAAGTTGGATCACTATAATTTTCCTAAGTATAAGTATGGTTTTCTAACGTATGCATCGAGTTCTTAAAAGTTGGGCATGTTTGTTCTGATCCAACGGCGGTCATGATACCGCAATGGGAAGTTGCACGTTTAATACCCATCGCGACTCAACGACAAGCCGCTAGTGGCGGGGCCGATCAGAGATCTAGCGCTATTAGTTAAGCGTTGGCAGTTAAGTGATGAAGGGATCTTAAAGTTTGAGTGGTAAGGATTTGATCTGACGATTGTCACTAGACCGCAATGAAGAGTTGTGAGTCCTTTTACTCTTCACGGATCAGCGATTGAATGGTGGGCCTGGAAAGTGTGAAGAGGAAAAAGTGCTTTAAATTGTGGTCGGGTCCAGGAAAAATCAACGGTGGTCCTGAGACCGCGATGGGAATATGCAAGTCCTTTTACCCATCGCGACTCAGCGACCAACAAGGTCATCGAAGAATGTCATCCCACGCTACTCTGATACCCAATGGGCTAGACGGAAAAGGCGGTATCATCGGCATAACTTACTCCGATGAGGCAATACTAAAAGGTAGAAATACTAAGTCATCAGGATAACTCAAATCATCGGTGAGAGGAGTTTTGGCTTACATCGATACCCGATGAGGGAGACAAAGCCGAGCACAGAAGAGGAAGATAAGATTATCGGTTTTTTTCCACCATATATATTGAAATCCTCCAATTTCTTACCGAGCCAGAATAGAAACTCAATTGTGCTACAAGAATTTAATTTTATTTGTAGTCATATATATTGAAATGATTGAGTTTTATGTTATAGAACACTTTCATGCACATACAATCAAAAACACTTGTTTTTTCACCATATATAATGAAATGTTAACAACAATTTCAAAATAGGGAAGATACGAGTATCAATTGGTGTCAACAATTTTTATTTTTGTCTGGTAAAGCTATATTTTATATTAATTTCAAAAATGTTTACATTCTAAAAGATAAACCTCCACGGCTAGCCGACTAGACCATCGAAGCCGGTATACATAACGGTCCATACATAACACATTCAAAAACATTTAAAAAAAACAAACACAGTCCTTGCTTCAATAAAGGTTGTATGTGCCATCTCGCTACTCTAGGTGAATAGTGACCATGCCCTCTTCCACATCCAACACTTCCATGTTCCTAACTTGGTTCATTTTTGTCTCCCTGCTGGAGCCTTCACCGAACTGCAGCACACTACCCTTCTTAGTTGTTCCTCTTCCACAAGGTCGACCCCATCATTTTGTGCGTGCAGGAAGCATTCATTGCACAAGTGCTCTATATTCCGACCAAGGTCCCCATTTTTCCATCTCCACACGCGCTTCCCAGACATCGACCGTCTCAAGGTATTGCACAATACCATACATTCCATCCTGTGCTACACTTCTTCTTGCCTCTTTATCGAATGTGGTGCTTCAGAGCAAGAACGGTCACAGGGGGGGAGTGAATTCACTCACGTGAATCCACGCTCCATCCACACCTTCAAATTCATCCATGTCTCCTGCCAAACCTAATAAAGCTTCCATTCTACCTAGCCATTCCTTCTTCACACACCTGTTCATGATTTCTCTGACTTTCAGAACAAGTCGGAGTTCCAAACACCATGCCATAAACAGAGACACTATGTCTGCATTCATTCTGTACTTCCATCCACGTCTACGTACTTAGGTCCAAGGATCAACTTCACCACGGAAAGGAATGCGGTGCCTCCATAGATAAATAGGTTCATCAACCTATCATCACTTATTCATCCTCAAAATGCGACCTGTGTTTTGCTTGTCTCTAAAGAAAAGTTGGCATCCATATTTGAAATCGAGATACCTGTGATTCCAAAATGGACATGCAAATCTGTCAGACTAACAACGACATCTATAAATTATTTGAATTTTTATCAACCTATGCCTTAATTTTTTAGTGCTTTCTAATAACTAAGTTCATCTACCACATGTTCCATGTTATTCTAGAATCTAAGTTTCTGCACAATAGTCTGTGGATGTTTTTGTATGCTTACACATACCCATATCATGTTATCCTACGAAGACCTTGGATTCATATGATGCACATAGCTAATAAAAAGTTTCTTCGACTAACAAAGGCGCGTTATGTGCTTTCGCGCATGACCGCTCCAAAACGGTAGTACGCAATGACTAACACGCCTGTTAGTCACACGTTTTACACTGTCAATTTTGCAATCAACGGGCAGTGATTGACTAACACAACACTGACACGTTGTACAATAGGTGCTCCCGTTCCAAAGCGGCCTTTCATACAGCGTGTTAGTGACAAGTTAGTCAATCACAGCCGTTAATTGCAAAATCGACAGTGTAAAACGTTATACTAACCCGCATGTTAGTAAATCCGTACTTCATTTTTGAACCAGAATACATGCACACGCGACTAACATGTGAGTTAGTCAATCCGTACTATCTTTTTGGAGCCAGAATAGACGTGTTCGGTCGCTGCTCCAAAACAGACATTTTTTTGTTATTGTAAAATATTTATGTAATAAATAGTAAATCATATTAAAATAAGAAGACCAAAAAACTTGTGTAAAATTATCTACAAATTTATATGGGTATTTCTACATATTGATTTGAATCATTTGAAGATAATTTGAATATTAGTGTTATGATATATATTTTACGTATATTGTTGTCTTCGAATGAGTGGTATTAGATCTACGAGCTTGTCAACCTAATTGGGTACATTTAATTGTTAATCGTGGAAGGACTAACACGCGTGTTAGTCAATCTGTAAGGCGGAGTCTGCATGGCCGCGGCTATTGCGTGACTACCACGCGTGTGGCTATTCTAGTAAATCCTTACTATGGTTTTGGAGCCAGAATAGACGAGTGCGCATCTCAGGAAGCATAATGAGAAAAGGCGCCCCCTTATGGATGGAAGTTCCTACTTGATGATGGAAGTAAAAATTACAAATAATGGAACGTTACACTATCGGGATAAGTAACCCCGATAAAAACACGCAACAAATACTAGTTGTTGATCAGTGTATCATATACTGATAACAATGCATGGAAATCCAAGGTCCGACCTATCAACGTCACTCTCGCCGACTAAATTATGAATTCAATGGTGGTTATATCAGAGAAGCATATACTGATAAGGCTCATCGGTATAGTGAACATAAGCGGCAAAAGCATAAAATTGTCTTGTCGATAACCGATGAGGCTATCGGTAAGACTTATACCAAAAAGCGCAATAGTGGAAATGTCACCAAATGTGAAAGTTGTAGCGAAAAGAAAGTTTGAATAGCTTCACCCAGACATGACAGACCAAATAGACGTGGGCAACCTAACACCAATTCTAACCCTAATGTGGTGAACGCGTCTATTCTGGTTCCAAAACGGCAGTACAGCGAGACTAACACGTGTGTTTGTCGCGTGTTTTACTACGGCTTTTTGGAACCAGAAAACATACATCCCACGCGATATCTAACCCTAACACGATTAATTTCCCACTAAAGCAAAACAAGAATAATTTCCCACTAAAGCAAAACAAGAAAATTTTCCCACTACATATAAAGCAAAACAAGAAAATTTTCCCATTGCATATAAAGTAAAATTAAAAATGAAAACAAATAATTGAAACCCAGAATATACAAACAAAAAAAAAAATGACTTGTCCACATACCTAACAACCTTAAAAAATGAAGCCTCCTTCAATAACGCAGGCTTCCCTTCAATAATAACTCACTGCCTCCTTCTTCAAGCCCTTCTTTCCCTTCAACAATAGAAGAAGACTTCAATAATGAGGACGCCCAACAATGAGGACACTTGCTTTAATCACGCATTAGTCCCATTAGTCCTCCTTTTTTCTACATGAGGTAGAAAATGGCGCAAGGTATTTTGAAACGGAGGTACAAGAACACGTAGTACGGTTTACCTAACACGCATGTTAGTGGCGCATTGTACATCGTCGATTTTTCAATGAATGGTTGTGATTGCATGTCCCATTAGTCCTCCTTTTGTCCACATGAGGAAGAAAATAGCGCAAGGTATTTTGAAAACGGAGGTACAGTGACACGTAGTATGGTTTGTCGAACACGTGTGTTAGTGGCGCATTGCACATCGTCGATTTTTCAATGAATGGTTGCGATTGACTAAGGACTAAGCCACCTGTCACTAACACGTACGAGAGGTTTTGGAGTGAGCCAGCGCATTTTGGAAGCCCACGCCCTCTTTTTGTTGTCATTTTGTCATCCGAACGTAGTCAACTACAGTTGTCGTCAGTTGTTTGTTTTTCATGGCTTTTAATGTGCATGTTATGCACAACACACCGCCACAAGCCATGGCCCAGGATTTGTTGTCCTCCGACATGTCCATGTAGTTTCGCGTGGGCCTCGACATTTGAAACCGGTGAGTCCAAGACAAGTCCACGTCATTTTCTGTGGGTTTGATGACTGCGCCAAATTGGCATGGTATGCATGTCTCAAACATGTATGTCGATGCATGTCGTTGGTACGACAGGTCACTTTTGGAGCCAGAATAGACATGTCCAGTGTCCCAACACACCACCAATATTTTGACGTGGAAAACCCAGTTAAGGGAAAAACCATGGTGGGAACCTACCCACAATAAGATGATACTCTGCAGTAGTATGTGAAAATATTACAATGGGGAATACATATGCATTTAGGCACACTACCTAGAGCTCACTACTCAAAATATAATGACTCGGAAGGCTACAACCCTCATGGAAATCTCACTGACTTACAACAAGATTCGCACTATAATCTGGAATTAATGAACTAAAATAATAGCATCTCAAAATGCCTGATTATAGTTTTGGTCAAGCACAATTGTCTACTCTGCAACACCAATTTTCTCAATGTACCACACCAAAAGATGAATCCTTATTTGCATATATACCACTCTCTGATAATGCAGACACAACCACAAAATCTAATTTAGATGACAATATCACCTATTTATACAATTCATCAACCTTGACAACAAGGTCGACTAAACCCTCAACTCACAATTACAAAATTGCATCACACGATACAAAGATCAACCATCGGACCAATATAATGATTTACATGACATAACATGGACCTAATTCAAATTTCAAAATGCTCATCACCACCAGAAATCACGCCAAGATCAACCACAACTAGCTACACCACTAGAAATACCACATAACACAAAGAACATTACCGGTTCAACAAAATCACCAAAAACTCGCACAACAATCAATGCGGATTGTCAAAAAAAATAGCACACAATTAGGAAACACCAGAAAGCACATTAGGATCATTAGTAACAGCTACACCAACACCACTTATCAAATCTTCATCGATCAACATCTGAACCTCAAGAAGACACAAACAACAGTAACTGTCATGAAGAAAGATAACTCGTGGAGCACCAAATCATGAACCATATACAATGAAGATACACAAGACCATCCCAAACAATATCCCAAAATCTTAGATCAAGATCTGATCACATTGGAATATATTGAAGGAAATACTAAACTCTGCAAAGCACTGATCGGAAAAACAAACTGCAAAACCGGATCATACGATATGATCAATTAGGCTTCCCGGATCACCAAAACCCATACAATGATACTAGAAATACTCCATGCACCAAACCTTGATCCAATAAACCAATTTGTAATCACTAGAGAAGGAATATGTTGACATCAATGACAACAACATATCCTAGCAGCAACAATGTCCAACAATCTCCCCCTTTGGCATTGATGGCAACATATGAATGTAAAAAACAATCAATGCAAAGAAAGAAACATCTCCAACAGACTCCCCCTAAGATCAAATAGTTTTTCACATGCATCTCTCCCCCTTTGAAAACAATGCCAAAGACCGAATACAGATAACCAAACTCTCCCCCTTAAACACATAACTAGACTACTCCACCAAAGGAGCAGCACTAGCTCATCAATCCAGATAGAAAGATAAGGCTCTGAGATCCACCAGATTGATGGAACTCAATGAATCTAGTTCTCTTCAGGAGGGGTGGATACCCCTAACTTGTCTCTCAAATAGACAAATGTATCTACAGGCAAAGGCTTAGAGAAAATATCAGCAATTTGTTCCTTTGTAGACACATATTCCAACTTCACTTCCTCTTCACTGATTTTTTCTCTCAAGTAATGATATTTTATTAATACATGTTTAGTCTTTGAATATTACACCGGATTCTTTGACATGTTAATAGCAATAGAATTATCACCGTATATGACAGTAGGCTCATCATAGATAACTCTGATATCCTTCAACATTTGCTTCATCCAAACAATCTGAGTACAACTACTAGTAGTAACAATGTACTCAGCTTCAGCAGAAGATAAGGAAACTGAATCTTATTTCTTACTAGCACATGAAACCAATTTCTTACCTAAAAAGAAAGCACCACCGGAGGTACTCTTCTGGTCATCAACATCACCAGCCCAATCAGCATCAGTGTAAGCACATAGCATGGCATCATCATTCTTTGGATACCACAAAGCATAATCCACGGTTCCCTTCAAGTATCTAAATATTCTCTTCACAGCAATGACATGACTCTCTTTTGGATCAGCTTGATATCTAGCAGCCATGCACGCAACATGCATAATGTCTGACCTAGTCTGAGTAAGATATAGCAGTACAACAACCATAGACATATACAAGCTCTGATTAGCTTTCAAAGATTCATCATTCTTAGACAATTTGGAACTAGTCACCATAGGAGTTCCAATCGGTTTGGAGTCATCCAACCCAAACTTCTTCAGCAAATCCTTTGCATATTTAGTTTGAGATATAAAAATACCTTTTCCAAACTATGAAATCTGCAAACCTAAGAGAAATTTCATCTCACCTATCATAGACATCTCAAATTCTTTCTGCATACCACCAGCAAACTTCATGCTCAAGTCATCATCACCTCCAAAGATAATATCATCAACAAAGACTTCAACAATCAAGATGTTATCATTCTCAATCTTAAAATACAGATTACTATTAGCAGTCCCTTTATTAAATCCCAATTTCAACAAATACTTATCCAAATTAGCATACCAGGCTCTAGGGGCTTGTTTCAATCCATAAAGAGCTTTCTTCAGTTTACGTACCATGTCCCCATCATTAGATAATGAAAATCCATCAGGTTGCTCAATGTAAAATTCTTCCTCAAGATCACCATTCAAAAAGGCAGATTTGACATCCATTTGATATACCTTGAAATCTTTATAGGTAGCATATGCAAGCAACAGTCTAACAACTTCAATTCAAACAACTAGGAATCTCTGAGAACTTGGTTGATATATTAGGAAAGATCCGGATTAAAGCATATGATGATGCAAAGAGAGTTTCCAAAGGTACCATCACATTACCTCTTCAAGTGGACCCGACTATTGTGGAAACAACTTGTCAAGTTTTGGACCTTAAGCTTCCTTATAACATCCTCCTTGGTCATCTATGGATCCATTCCATTCAATTCGTTCCTTCCACATATCATCAATGCCTTAAATTTCCATTCAATGGTAAAGAGATCACCATCTGTGCGGACCCAAAATCCTTTGTGTATTGCAAACGTCTTGAAGGGAAGCACCCCTACCATTGCCCACTCAATAGACCTGCTCCACTTCCCCCATCTAATCCATCCAATGTCGCATCCACCTCATCTGAATCTAAGGTCAAGGTCAAAATTATAGACAATGTCTACAGAAAATATACCCTGCAGAATTCTCTTTATGTGGGTCAACTCTCACCCTCTCTTAATTCATATGGCAATCCAAAGTAAATCAAGATACAAGATAAACCCACTATCAAATGCAAAGAAATGACCTTCCAACAGTGGGGTCCACTTGATGAGGAAAGTATGGAAACTGATATTACCTCTTGGTTGTATTGAGAGGAAGATGAAGAACCAACATATGTTTCCAAAATCATCTATCATGGTAGATAAGATGGGTTGCAAAGGACATGGTCTTGGACCAAAAGAAAAAGGCAAAAAAGTACTCATCTCTCCAATCTCCTATAAGTACAATAGAGGTATGGGTTCCTCTCCTATACCAAAGATCACCGTCGTTGGTGCTCAGCCAGATCCTCCTAAGCTCGAAGAATATAATGAAGAGGAATTCCACGAAATGCCTTTCGAATACCTTGATGATATATTTAATAAATCCCATGTAAACACTATCACCCTTGTCACTCCACCCAATCCATTGTTAGGACCCGGGGGCAATTGAGAGGGGGGGGTGAATCAATTGTCTAATAATTTCAACCCATATATAACTTAATCAAACTTGATACTTAATACCAGTAAACCAAACTTAATATTGGTTAATAGATTAACAATTAATATTAATATCGGTGAAGCTTAATGCATGAAACAAAAAGAGAAACAACATCCACAACACATAACACAGAGATTTGTATGTGGAAACCCTGGAAGAGGAAAAACTACAGTGGGAAACCTTACCCACAATCAGATGATACTACTACATATAGTATGTGTGTACAAATGGGGTATGCACATGCAGAAAGGCCAGCTGCCTAGAGCTCACTGCTCAGTCACAAGAAGGGAATCACATTGACTACAATTGGATGATTAAATCCAATGATAATGTACTACTCAAAGTAGCATCTCCAATGTTGGATTCAGTACCGGTTAAGCTCTGATTATCTCCTTCAAACCTTCCTTGAATCTTCAAATGATGTATGTGTGAGTAGCTCTGCTTATATTCGCATATACTGAATATCACAATCTTACCATACCATATCTTAATCTCACAAATGAGATCTTACATATATACCAAAACCTAAGACCAAATGTGTAGGTCGACTCACTAAGAATATTACAATTAAATCAATTACATCAAGTAAGTCATGATGTGATTTATCATGTTGGCTGAACAACAATAATACCAATTGATTAAATCACCTTCATAACGTGTCATGCTGATCTGGAATAGATAACGCATGTCGGTCCATAACCTAGACCAATTTACCGGTAGCAACAAATATGTCAACCTGATTAGACCAATAACCAAATCACCAAAACCAAGTGTCCAAACTATGTCTTCGACATAACCAAGTGATCTCCAAATGATAACAAGTCATCTTCAGTGTCAGTGAACAATATAACCTGCCACTGAACCAAATACCGGCAACTGTGCATAAGTCACTGAACTTGTCGGTGAACATAGCCAAAGATCTCCAGAAGGATAAGTGTTGATAAGTGTTGACATCAATGACAAAACCAATGCAACATATCCATAATACCAACAATCTCCCCCTTTGGCATTGATGGCAACACAAGATGGAAAAACCATCTAAGTGCCAAACCAGAAATGCCAAAAACCAAAAACCAACAATCTCCAGAGTAGATCAATACCAGAAATAAAAAATACAGATGCAGAGAGTAAGTATCTCTCCCCCAATGAATAATCTCTCCCCAAAGGATAATGTTTTAATGTTTTTCCATAGATATCTCTCCCCCTTTGACATCAAATACCAAAGCAATAAAAATACCAGATACAACCAGTTCATAGAACCAATTACAAATACCAACTACTCTCCCTGAGAAGTAGCTCTCCTCCATCAAAGCCAGAAAAAAGGTTTCTCTGTAAATTTTGTCGGTTTGATGCCAAGCATCAACTGTCTAAGTCTTTATTGATGAGGGTATAACCCCAAGATTCTCTCTGAGATATTCAAAAGTTTCCTTAGGCAAAGGCTTAGTAAATATATCTGCAATCTGCTCTTTAGTAGTAACATAAACCAATCTCACTTCTTTTGCTTCAACATTCTCTTTCAGAAAATTGTATTTGATAGAAACATGTTTAGTTTTAGAGTGATATACCGAATTCTTAGATATATCAATTGTTGTTGAATTATCACAATAGATGATTGTAGGTTCTTTTCATTTTACCTTTATGTCCTTCAACATTTTCTTAATCCATAATACCTGAGTACAATTAGTTGCTACTGCAACATATTCTGATTCTGTTGTTGATAATGATGTACAACTCTGTTTCTTGCTCAACCATGAAATCAATCTTCTACCAAGAAAGAATGCCCTGTCAATGGTGCTCTTTCTATCATCTACATCTCCTACCCAATTACCATCGGTGTATGCACATAAATCAAAATTTTCATCTTTAGGATACTATAAACCAAGATTTGTTGTTCCTTGTAAATACCGAAAAATCCTTTTCACTGTTGATTCATGACTTTCTCTAGGATTACTTTGAAATCTTGAAACAATACACACTGCATTCATTATATCAGGTCTTGTTTGTGTCAAATACAGTAAACCTCCAATCATAGATTTGTATCTTGTCTAATTAATAGGAGTTGAATCATCCTTCAATGATACTTTATCAGTTGTAGTCATAGGAGTACTTACCGATTTAGAGTTTTCCATACCAAATTTCTTCAGCAATTCATTCAAGTACTTTGATTGACATAAGAATATACCTTTATCAATATGTGAAATCTGCAATCCTAAAAATAATTGTATCTCCCCAATCATAGACATTTCAAATTCTTCTTGCATCTCGTTAGAAAAATCTTTACACAATCCATCTTCTCCTCCAAAAATGATGTCATCAATAAAAACTTCAATAACCAAAATTTCTTCATTAGTCACTTTGAAATATAAGTTGTTGTCGGCATTACCTTTAGTGTAACCAAGCTTCAAAAGACATTTGTCCAATCTAGCATACCAAGCTCTAGGAGCTTGCTTCAATCCATATAAATATTTCCTTAATCTGCAAACCATATCTTTATCATTTGTCAATGAAAATCCATCAGGTTGTTTAATGTAAACTTCCTCTTCAAGATCACCATTCAGCAATGCACATTTAACATCCATTTGATATACTTTATAGTTCTTTTGTGCTACAAATACAAGAAATAATCTGACTGCCTCAATTCTAGCTACTGGTGCAAAGGTTTCATTGTAATCAATTCCCTCTTTCTGTGAATATCCTTTACACACTAATCTTGCTTTGTTTCTAATAACCTTACCATCTTCATTAAGTTCATTTCTGAATACCCATTTAGTTCCAATTACATTTTTATTTTTAGGTCGGGGAACTAATGTCCATGTATTGTTCTTTTCAATTTGTTCTAATTCATCTTCCATAGATTTAATCCAATGTTTATCTTCACATGCCTCAATTACAAATGTTTGTTCAATTTGAGAAATTAGACATACCTCTTCATTCTCCAGTCTTCCTCTTGTCATAACTCATTGTTCTTTTTTCCAATTATCTGACTTTCAGAATGATTCAGTCTTACATACCTGGGAGTGTTCACTTGTTGTTGTTCTTCAGTCACTGTGCAATTCTCTGATGATGTCGGTGTGACTGGATCAATATTTTGTACCGGTGTACTCTGTATAGGTTCGTTTGTGATTATCTCAACTGCCGGTTCAGAATCCATAGACCTTTAATTTCCTCTAAAGTGTTCATCTATCTTCACATTTGCACTCTCAATGATTTTCTGCAATCTTTTATTAAAACATCTATATGCTTTGCTCTTAGATGAATAACCAAGAAATATTCTTTCATCACTTCTAGGATCAAATTTACCAATATACTCATCTCTCCTAATGTAGCATTTTCTTCCAAATATTTTAAAGTACTTAAGAGTAGGAATATTACCAAACCACAATTCATAGGGTGTCTTACTGGTTTCACCTTTGATGTGAACTCTGTTGAAAGTGTAAACCGTTGTATTCACTACTTCTCTCCAATACACATGAGGTAGATTCGCTTATGATATCATGCTTCTAGTTGCATCCAGAATAGTTATGTTCTTCCTTTCCACAAGTCCATTTTGTCGAGGTGTCCGGGGTGCTAATAGTTGTCTTCTAATTCCATTCACTTCAAAAAATGTATTGAACTCCTTAGATGCAAATTCACCTCCTTGATCCGATCTTAGACATTTGATTTTATTGTCGGTTTCATTCTCTACAAGTGCCTTGAATAATTTAAATTTCCCAAAAGCTTCTGATTTCTCCCTGAGAAAAGTAACCCAACACATTCTAGAATAATCATCAATGATTAGCATAAAGTATCTATCACCTTATAGACTTCTTGTTCTTGTCGGACCACATAAGTCAGTATGAATTAAATCAAGAACATCATTGGTTTTCTCATAAATACTCTTGAAAGTTGTTCTAACTTGTTTTCCCATTTGACATTCCTTACATCCTGAATTATGAGGTTTTAAAATCTTAGGTAAATCCCTTACTGCCTTAGATGAACTAATCTTTACAATGCAATCAAAATTCACATGACAGAGTCTTTTATGCCATAACCAACTTTCATCAATATGTGAAATCAAGCAAGTCTTTTCATTGTCATTCAAATGAAAGATATTACCTCTAGTCTGATTACCAGTTGCAATTTCCAAACCAATTCTATTCATGATTTTGCATTTACCATTCTTGAATTGTAACTGAAATCCTTTTTCAACTAATTGGCCAACACTCAAAAGATTATGCTTCAAACCTTCAACATAATAAACATTGTCAGTATTGTGCTTACCATCAAAAGATATAGTGCCTTTTCCTCTGATCAAACAAGCTTTGTCATCTCCAAATATTACTAGACCTCCATTGTATTCCTGAAAAGATAAGAATTTACTTTTATCACTAGTCATATGATGTGAACATCCAGAATCTATAATCCATTCATCCTTTTCTTCAATTTTAGCTGTCAGGGCCTGCTCTACCGGTGGAATAGTAGGTGGCAATTGAGCTTCTGTTATTGCAACAAAATCCCATCCATTGTCTCATGTTTCTTCATCAGAATCATCACTAACTCCTTCATCAACATAGTAACATGATTTGTCTCTATTCTTCTTAAATTTGTATCTCTGATATTCAGGGTTAGGCTTGTATGTTCTTTTAGCTTCTTCTCTCAATCTTGCATGTCTTTTAGGACATCTAGATACCATATGACCAATTTTATTACAGTTAAAATATTTAAAGGGTGCTTTACCTTCATACTTACTTCCAATAGGACCTTTAGGCATTTTCCTTGCAAATAGTGCTTCAAGTTCTTCCATTTCTTCATTTTCCCTCCTGATGTCTTCAAGTTCTCTTGCATAAAGTGCTTTCCAATCAAATTTATCAGCTGATGATGAATTTGTTGCAAATGATGATGCTTTGAAAGCTAAATCTATTTTAATTGTAGCTATAGGACCAAATTTCTCAAGCTCAAATGCTAAAAGTTTTCCAACCAAGGTATCTCTAGATATTGATGTATCAGGCATTGTTCTCAACTCATTAATAGCAGTTACTTTCATTTTGTATGTTGGTGGAAATGCTCTTAAAACTTTAGAAACAATTTCATCTTCACTTAAGGAACCTCCACAGCATTGTATTCCAAAAACAATTTCACTAACCTTTTCCATAAAAGCAAAAATACTTTCATCTTCTTCCATTTTCCGATTTTCAAACCTGACCCGGAAGCATTCCAATTTTGTAATTTTGACAGTGGAATCACCTTCATTCAATGTCTCCAAATTATCCCAAATAGCTTTAGCAGTAGATCGGTCTGATAATCCCATGATTTGCTGATCTGATAAGGCGCTCAAAAGGTCTTATCTTGCTTTGCAATCATTCTCTTGATCCTTACTCAATGTAGGTGGATTAGGTTGACCTGGTGTAGGACCAACATAGCCATTCTGTGCAACATCCCATATGTCTTTTCCAATGCAATTTAGATGTATCTCCATTCTGATCTTCCATATATCATAGTTAGTTCCATCAAGTTTTGGACTATCCTTCCTGAAATAGTTAGTTGCCATAGAATCTCCTCAAGTTGTTAAACTTCTGCAAAAAGAGGACTTAGCTTTGATACCAATTGTTAGGTCTGGGAGGCAACTGAGAGGGGGGGGTGAATCAGTTGTCTAATAATTTAAACCCAAATATAACTTAATCAAAATTGATACTTAATATCGGTAAACCAAACTTAATGTCGGTTAACAGATTAACAATTAATATTAATACCAGTGAAGCCTAATGCATGAAACAGAAAGAGAAACAACATCCACAACACAACACAGATATTTGTACATGGAAACCCTGTAAGGGGAAAAACCACGGTGGGAAACCTTACCCACAATTAGATGATACTATTGCAGATAGTATGTATGTACAAATGGGGTCTGCACATGCAGAAAGGCCAGTTACCTAGATCTCACTGCTCAATCACAAGAAGGGAGTCACACTGACTACAATTGGATAATTAAATCCAATGATAATGTACTACTCAAAGTAGCATCTCCAATGCTGGATTCAGTACCGGTTAAGATCTGCTTATCTCCTTCAAACCTTCCTTGAAACTTCAAATTATGTTTGCGTGAGTAGCTCTACTTATATTCACATATACCGAATATCACAATCTTACCATACCATATTACATACCATATCTTAATCTCACAAATGAAATCCTACATATATACCAAAACCTAAGACCAAATGTGTAGGTTGGCTCACTAAGAATATTATAATTAAATCAATTACAACAAGTAAGTCATGATGTGATGCATCATGTCGGCTCAACAACAATAATACCAATTGATTAAATCATCTTCATAACGTGTCGTGCTGATCTGGAATAGATAACGCATGTCGGTCCATAACCTAAACCAATTTACCGGTAACAACAAATATGTCAACCTGATTAGACCAATAACCAAATCACCAAAACCAAGTGTCCAAACTATGTCTTCAACATAACCAAGTGATCTCCAGATGATAACAAGTCATCCTCAGTGTTGGTGAACAATATAACCTACCACTGAACCAAATACCGGTGACTATGCATAAGTCACTGAACTTGTCGGTGAACATAGCCAAAGATCACCAGAAGGATAAGTGTTGATAAGTGTTGACATCAATGACAAAACCAATGCAACATATCTATAATACCAACATCCATATGAGCTTAAACTTGTTCACCCCGAACTCATTAATGAGGACCAACAAGGACCACCTATTTTGGACATCTGTGTCGGTGACGATGCTCTCATAGCATTACTTAACATGTGATCCCTTGAGGACCACACATTTTTCAATGGGATTCAACTTCATCCAAAATCTTACTTTGGTAGTCAGGTCAACTCCCTCAGTCGCAAAAATGAAAAGAAAAGGAAAAATTAGAAGTCCCCTAGTGAAAACATCTCTAAGGCACCTTCGGACATGAAAAAATTAAAAATGAAAGACGCATCTTTGAGTGAAAACCTAGATCAGGCACTTGAAGATGAGGGAATTGACCTACCTACCATGGTTCCCCCACAACATGAAAAGTCCCCTTTACTCATTATGGAAAATGATACAATCAATATGGGCACAAAAGAAACACCAAAGAATGTACTCATCACCAAGTCACTTACTGATCAAGAGAAAAAAAATTTAATAAGCTTTCTAAAAGAAACACAAATCAATTTTTCCTGGTCATATGCTGACATGTCAGGCCTTGACCCTGACTTGGTGGTAAATAATATTTCAATTCATCCAAATGCCAAACCTATCAAGAAGAAACTATGTAAGATGCATCATCAAATTGTCCTCCTAGTCAAAGTAGAACTACAAAAAATGTTGGATATGGGCTTCATCAAACCCATTGATTATTCTGAATGGGTCCAACATTGTGTATGTCATCAAGCCCATTGGGGGCATCAGAATATGCATGAACTTGAGAGATTTGAATTAGCATGCTCTAAAGATGATTTTTCTTTTCCCAACATTGACATGATTGTGGACTTGACAACAGGACATGAAATTATTTCCCTCATGGATGGATTTTCTAGCTACAACCATATCCAAATTGAAAAAGAAGATCAACACAAGATAGCATTCACAACACCTTGGGGCACATTCTGTTATCAAGTCATGCCTTTTGGACTCAAGAATGTAAGAGCAACCGATCAACGCGCAATGACAACCATCTTCCATGACCTTTTGCACAAAATAATGGAAGGCGGTGTAGATGATCTCCTAGGCAAGTCAAAAACAAGAGATGAGCACATTTTGATCCTAAGGCAGGTCTTTGAGAGACTTAAAAAATATAAGTTGTGTCTAAATGCTAAGAAATGTGTCTTTGAAATCACATCAGGAAATCTCCTTGGGTTCATAGTATCTCACAGAGGCATAGAAGTGGTTCCCGCAAAAGTGAAAGCTATAATGGAAATGCCTCCTCCAAGGACACTTAGACAGCTGCGCACCCTATAGGGGAAACTTCAAGCCATTCGAAGATTCATTGCATAGCTGGTGGATAAGTGTCACCCATTTGCACATCTTCTGAGAAAAGACACCAAATTCAGGTGGGACTTTCTTTGTCAAAAGGCCTTTGATAAGCTCAAATAATATTTAGCTTCTCCTCCAGTCTTGATGCCTCCTATTCAGGGACAACTGCTTCTTTTGTACATATCAACAACCACAGTGGCATTGGGGGCATTATTAGCACAGACCGATGACCAAGGAAAAGAGCACTCAATTTACTACATTAGTCGTACACTTGTAGGGTATGAGCTCAATTATACCCCCATAGAAAGAGCTTTCCTTGCATTGGTCTTCAACACATAGAAGCTAAGACATTACATGCTCAACAAGAAGACTAAGTTGATCACCAAAATTGACCCCCTCAAATACCTGTTGTCCAAAGTTGCTCTCACTGGAAGAATCGCAACATGGGTCATGTTATTAAGTGAATTTGATATTGAGTATGTGGACTGGAAAGCAATCAAAGGACAAGTTATAGCAGATCAATTGACTGACACTCCTCTTCAACGTGATCACCCCCTTATAACAAAATTTTTCATATGATTCTATTATGATTGTCACCACATCTTCAAAATGGTAGTTATACTTTGATGGCTCCTGCACACATAATTGATTGGGGGTAGGTATCTTGCTTGTGACACCTCAAGAGGATTGCATCCCAAAGTCATATAAGATTGCCTTTACATGTACCAATAACATTGCAGAGTTTGAAGCTTTAATCACTGGCCTCCGCCTTGCCATCCAATGGAAGATAACTGAGTTGCAGGTTTATGGTGACTCCTGGCTTGTCATAAAATAAGTAAATGATTAGTATCAGACAAAGGATGACAAGTTACTTCCTTATCGCAACATGGTAGAAGATCTTAAGAAAAATTTCACTCTTATCCACTTTGATTAGATTCCTAGAATAAATAACCATGTTGCTGATGTTATGGCTACAATCAGTTCCCTCCTCCAGATGCCAACAAATACTCAAAAATGTGAGTTCTTGGTTGAGTAACTCCTAATTCCAGCATATGATGTCCTTGAGTCTGAAATGGTGTGTGTCCTCATTGGTTCAAACTCCCCTTGGTATAAGAAACCTTTTCCTACCTTCAAAAAAATATCATCCCTCCACACCTCGCCAAAACCTAACATCAAACCTTTATCCACCATTGCGCCCACTACACTATCCTCAGTGACACCCTTTTTCAAAGGCATTTTTATGGATCCCTCCTAAGGTGTTTAGACAAAGAGGAGGTTGAATGGGCACTATGTGAAGTGCATGAAGGTATTTGTGGAGCACACTCAAGTTTTTTTACATTGGCTAAAAATATCTTGCGCATGGGATACTATTGGCCTACAATGGAAGAAGATGCATATCATTATGTGAAGAAATGTGTCCCTTGTTAGAAGCACGGTGACAAAATCTATTCACCTTCTCAGGATCTGTAGTCATTTATCACACCATGGCCCTTCTCACAGTAGGGTCTTGATCTCATAGGGAAAATCCATCCCGCCTCATCCAATGGCCAAAAGCTCATAATAACTGCCACTAAATACTTCACCAAATGGATGGAGGCCATACCCCTCACCTTCACCACTAGAAAAGTTTATCCTGATTTATCTCATTTGCCAATAAGGAATTCCTAAAGCAATCATCACAGATAATGGTAGACCATTCAAGAATCAAGATGTCAAAGAACTTTTTCATAAGTTTGGCATTCAACACCACTTTTCCACTCCATACTACCTACAAGGTAATGGTCAAGTTGAGGCTTCGAATAAAACCCTCATCAAAATCCTTAAAAAGACACTCAATGAAGTTGGTCGTGATTGGCACTTATAACTCCATCCTACTCTTTGGGCCTCCTGCACAAGTATATGCACACCCACAAGAGCCACCTCGTACTCCTTAGTCTTTGGTTCTGAAGTCGTCCTATCCCTTAAGATTGAGATCTCGTCACTAAGGGTGACGCTGCAAAACATCCACCCTGATGAGATATACAAAGTCACCAAGCTACAAGAGATTTAACTACTAGATGAAAGGTGCCTCAAGGCCTTAAATCACCTCTGGTGGTTGAGCTATAACAAGAAGGTTCGAACCCAGGAATTTGACATTGGTGATCTTGTGTTTATGGAAAATTAGAGAAACCTACAGGACCGTGAAAACAAAGGCAAGTTTGAGCCTAATTGGCTTGGACCATGTGTGATCACTACAAAATATGGATCAGGTGCCTATTAGTTGGCCACTCTCGAAGGTGAACCCTTGGATGAGCCTATGAACATTATGCACCTGAAGAGATTTTATGCCTAGTCCTCAAAGATCACCAGTTTTTTAAAAAAACAAAAAATCAAGAAAAATACAAAAAAATGAAAAAAGTAAAGAAAAATCAATTTGACCATTGGTGAAAACCACTTTGTGGCACTATGGGCAAGTACCTTGGTGAAAACCTAGTTTCAGGTATCAAGGTAAATAAGCTAGATCCATCATCTGCTCGAACAAACTAGTTTTTTAGGGCTGAGACTTATAAAATCTTGATTCCCCCCAACTGCAACCTCGTGGTTTTGCCACTTTTATAGTGTTCATAAGAAAATTACTATTTGCATCATATTCCTTCCCCCCACCCACCCACCCAATATCCATATTCCATAAATCCAATAATCTGACATGCACTTTCACAAACGCTCATCACGTGCTTGTTTCAAATTGAAGATGGTGAATTGATATACGTGGAGACGATCAATTTAAGTGTGCAAAATTAATTGACATGACTCAAGCAATCAGATTCATTGTTTCAAATTCTTTGACGTGACATGAGTCATTCTACAAGAAAAATGATTTTGTGATCCTCCATTCACCTCCCCATTTCCCTTGTTTCCTCCCACCCACCCACCCACCCAATATCCATATTCCATAAATTGAATAATCTGACATGCTGCTTCCCCACCATCCATATTCCATAATAAAAATTGGAGAATTTGATGTCTTCCATCGCCCTGCAATGATGAGGATTGTACAAATTTACTTGCCAAATAAGGGCATTTGTGCAGGATGACTCCTCGTCCCCGTCCCCGTCACCCACTTCATTTCCCAATCATAAACTCCCCACCGCTTGCTTGCAGCCGGTTGTCTCCTTCATTATTCAATCCATGCCACCACATAAACCTTCACACACCCCATCAATGGATATCAAGGTTGTTTGTATCTTCATTAAGAAAATTGATCCGCTAACCCTGCAAATCCCCCACCATCAGGAGATGATGAGTCGTTGTCTGAACTGTGAATAAGGATCATCCTACCACACTGAGATTCATCCAATCCCACTGAGATTACCCCTGATTTTTGAGCTTACCCCATCAAACTAAGCCTCTTCTTGACTTGTGCGTTGTCCAAGCACTCATCCACATAATCTTAATAAAATCTTTGTAGTCAACACCATATTTGCATGCATATGTCCATACCATCTGCTCTAGTTCCTATTCAGTCCCATCAGTTACTCCTGCCCATTAGGATGCATCCTTTCTGTGTCCGACAGTTTATCCATAATACTAACTCCTACTCTTGGCAAGAGATGTCAGTTGGCCTTGTGCATTTTATTGCATGATTTGGTATGTTGCTTTTATTTGCATAATTTTGTCCTACAACTACTCCTATCTACGACTGCCAAGATCATTCTATATCTTGGTATGTTTTGGGTGGGTGTACACTGGGGCATGTTTTTGTGGTATGACATTTTTTATGGTTTTTATTGCCTGAACCTACAACCCTGTTTCTACATCTATATGGTGTTTGCATGGTTGTGTGCAAGGGATACCTATTGTCTAAGAGTCAGTCCACGCCTCGGATTTTCACATCTTGATTCCTATAATCAATGGTGTATATCATCCTTGGTAATATCAAAACTAGGTTTTCTCCCCACATATGTACAAAAAAAATCCCTCCATCTCCATTCATTCACCTGTTGCATCCATGCATTTTGGAGACCTCAATTTATTCAGCTCTTCCTTTCTTCTATATGGTCCTATATCATTGTATTATGGTTGACACATTCTAAAAATAGTCTCACTTGCATTAATCATTGTCATTACTAGCATTTTTTATAATAATAATTATTAGTTGCATTATCATTAATTATATTTATCCTTATACATATAGTCACATTTTCATCATCACTTTCGTTTAGTTGCATTATTTTTTTTCATATAACTATATTAATCGTTTTATAGTTATAATTTTCATATAGTCCCATTATACAGCTAGTGGCATTATCATTATAAAAAAATGCATTGCATACATTACATCCATAATAAACACTGATGTAAGTTTAATTAAATCCCATTCAAACATTAATATCTCTCGTAGCTCTGCAATCATTAATAATCACACTATTCAATATAAAAACATTTGAAAATAATCTCATTTTGGTAAGCTTGTTGAGAACAAGTTCAACACGCTTTTAGTCTATTGTGTCTATAATAGTAGTGGTTGAATAAGGGTTCTCATTACACTACAGGGCATTATGTATAATAATTGAATTTACATCATTCAGATGCATTCATTATAGTTGCATTCATTCAATTTGAGAACATTTCATTATTAGACACATTAATTTCATTACATCACATTTGCATAATACATCCATCAAATCACATCACATATAATTACATACATACATGACATTCATCTACATTACACCATAGCATATACATCATCATAACATGAAAAATTAAAAAAACTACATATCATATAGGCATACATCATACACATGCATCCTGCATCCACAAACATATTAGCAACATCATAAATAACATGTGCATTCATACATCTCATAATCATGCATCCCAAATAGGTCAGATCATATCCATCATATGCATAATAATATCATAAATTACCATCCATCACATAATAAAACAATAATCAAAGTCCATATACATGCATATGCCATCAAAATCGCATCTCATATATCTAAAAAAATGAATGTGTCAAATCTGAGTACAATGATATATTGTTGGCATTATGTGAACCGGTATGAGGAAATAATGATATTGTATGTTGTCATTAATGTCAATATGTGATACGATGTGAACCGGCATATGTGATATGTGAGAAGAGAGAACCAACATATGTGTGAACTGGTATATATGCCAAAATGAAGCGGTATATTTGTTCAAGATGAACCGGCATGTAGTTATGGGAACCGGCACATGGAAGCACTGTATGACTACCGATTGGTAGGTAGTTTCCACTTCAGGATTTCTAGTTGGAGTACCTTAAGCCTGTGTGACTCAATCGATGATCTTTGTGTGATGAGTTAGCAGTATAACGGAAACTAGATCGTGTTTCCACGTAAGCCCTGTGCGCGTGAAGGATCTTGCATGAAGAAGACTATTTATATCCACCTTGGGAATGTGCGAAGTTTGTCAAACGGTGATAACGCGTGATGGGTTATCAGCCGCCATGAAATCGGTGGATAATGGACGATGGAGAATGTCTTGAGATCGATTCAAGATTGTTGCATTTAATGTAGTATGATTCAACTATCAGGATTGAACCGTTTGAATTGCTTAACCCAACAGGTTTAGGGTTTAGGGTTTTTTCTACCCACCTATCTATTTCCTATAAGGTCGATGTTGTGTTCCTTTCTAAGGTTGTTGGCAAAATTTGTATGTGTGTATCCAAGGGAAGTGATACGTGATTCTTGCCAGACCAAAGGAGAGAAGAGATACTTGTAAAGTGAATGTGCAGAAGGTGAAGAGGAGCCAAAATGGATCTGCATTAGCATTGAGTGTTGTTACCAAATCATTGTAATTCCTGTTGATCTTTAACCACTTCAACAGTTATGAAATCCCTTAACAAGGCAGTCTTAACTGACTTGATACAAATCCTTTAACAAGGTAACTCGAAGTTATTGAGTTCTAGGAAGCTATAGAGCTCTGGAGATCCTTTAGCTATTGAGTTCTTGAAATCCTCTAACAAGGTAACCCTAACTGGGTTTAACCCTTAACCGGGTATTGTAGCCATCCCTTAACTGGGTGATCCCTAACAGGATCAGTTCCTAATAGAACCTATTGTAATGTCTTTAACCGAACAAGGCTCCTAACAGAGCGGACTTCTAAAGAGTTCAAAAGAAGCTTGTGGGTATTCATCCCCACCATGGTTTTTCCCAGTTGGGTTTCCACGTGAAAATATGTGTGTCATGTGTGATACTTTTATCTTGTGATGCCTTGTTATTACCTGTTAAAGCACATGATGGTTCTGTGTTTTATGCCTATCAATAAAACATGTTGAACTAGTTGTTGTGAAGATGTGATGATAGATTACATGTTCATTCATAAGGGTGAAATGGTAGTGTAGTTCTGAGTTGAGTGGACAGTGCAATGAGTAACCGGTTTATGATTGTTTTAAGTTGTTCTGAGTTTTACTGGTTGCACTCTGTTTCAAACCGGTGTCACTGTTTGACAGTCATTTGGAGTAATTGTTGTTGAACCGGTTGAGAAACTATTTTTTATACCTGTACTGATTCACCCCCCCCCCCCTCTCAATACCAGTTTGGTACTATTTTCTCATCATTGAGTTATCAATTGGTATCAGAGCACTCTAGGTCCTCTATGTTGTAAGCTTAACCGCTTGAGGTAAAGATCCCAATCAAATGATGAAGAGGGAAGGTCCAAAATTTAACAGGGAAAATTTTGGTATATGGAAAGATAGGATGAAGATATTCATCAGAAGCATGGGTGTTCAACACTGGAGTTATGTTTAGAATGTCTATGTTGTCCCTACCGGTGCTCTCACCGATGACCAAAAGAGAGATATATAAGAAAATGGGCAAGTCATGGAAGCCCTTATTAGTAGTCTATCTGACATTGAGTTTATTGATGTTCAGGACAAGGTAAATCCCAAAGAGGTATGGGATGCTCTTGAAAATATCTATGGTGGTGATGAACATGTAAAACAGGCTAAGGAAGAAAGCCTGAGAGGGAAATTTGAAGATATGCGGATGGTTGAAGGTGAGACCATTCAGTAGTATGGAATAAGAATCAAAATAGTTGTTGGAGAAATCAAGAGTGCAAGTGGTAAAATAGAAGATTCCACTTTGGTAAGCAAAGTCCTGAGATCCCTGTTGTCGGTCTATGCAATAAGGGTTGCTTCTATTCAGGAGCTGAGATTAATAGACAAGACTAAGGTATCCTTGGACTCCATCATAGCCAAGTTGACAGCCTATGAGCTAAATAGTTTTGATGGCCATGTTCAAAAGACTGAATCAGCATTTAAAGCCTCTACTATACCATCCAGAAAAGGAAAAGAAGCTAGCACTAGTGGTGAACCTAGATAGAGCAAAGAAATGAATGATGAGGAGATTCTGATGGCATTTGAAGCTCTCCTTGCCAGGAAGCTTCCTAAAGGAACCGGTAAATACAAAGGTAAGCTACCTTTGAAATGCTTTTCTTGTAACGAGATAGGACATATTGCTATAAACTGTCCTAATGGCGATAACAAGGACAAACCATAAAGGTTCAGGAAATTCAAAGGAGGAAATCGGAGAAACTTTTTTGTGGCAGTTGATGAAGGTGTCACAGATGAGGAATTAGAAGATGAAGAGAATGAAGACATTGTGTTTGTTGCTGTAAAGGAAGATGTGGCAAACAAGAAGGCTCTTGTCTCCTGGTTTGATAATTCCAATGAGTGCATCATTGAGAGTGGTTGTTCTCACCATATGATAGGTGACCAGAGCAAGTTTCTATCCTTGGAGGAGTATGATGGTGGTGTGGTTCACTTTGGCAATGATGCACCATGCATGGTCAAAGGGAGAGGGTCCATCTCTCTAAATGGAAAGAGTAGTGCTGACAATGTGTACTGGGTTGATGGTCTGAGACACAACCTTCTGGGTATTGCCCAGCTGAATGACAGTGGCCTCACTCTAGAATTCAAGAATGGAGTCTGCAGAACCAAAAGAAAAGATGGTGAATTGGTGGCCATCGGCATGCAGACCAAAGGTAACCTATTTCATCTGAATGCAAATATAAGTACATGTCTTATGGCTAAGTTTGATGATAGCTGGATATGGCATAGCAGACTCTGCCATGTAAACTTTGATAACATTGTAAAGGCTAGTAAGATCAAGGCAGTTAGAGGGTTGTCGGTGCTAAACAAACCGGATAATACCTTGTGCAGAGAGTTTCAATTGGGGAAAATGTCTTCCTCAACGTTTAAAGGTAAATCTTTCACTGCTGACAACTTGCTTGATCTTGTACATACTGATTTGTGTGGTCCTATGAAAACTAGAAGTATGCAGGGTGATAGGTACTTCATGATTCTCACTGATGACTACTCAAGAATGATGTGGGTCACATTCTTGAAAGACAAGTCTGAAGCCTTTGTGAAATTCAAAGCTTTCAGAGCATTAGTGGAGAAGGAAAGCGGTAAAAGGATCAAGTGTCTCAGAACTTATCAGGGAGGGGAATTCACTTCTAGTGATTTCAACAAGTATTGTGAAGAATTTGGCATCAAGAGGCAACTGTCTGCCCCCCGGACTCCACGATAGAATGGCCTAGCAGAGAGGAATAACCGGACTGTGGTTGAAGCAGCTAGAACCATGTTGATTCAAGGAAAGGTAGCTCACAACTTTTGGAGAGAAGCAGTGAGCACTGCAGTCTACACAATGAACCGGGTACTCATCAAGAAAGGTAAGGACAAAACTCCTTATGAGTATTGGACCGGTAAGACACCTGTGGTTAGCTACTTTAGGGTATTTGGTAGCAAATGTTAAATCAAGAGGAGTGAACATCAGGGCAAATTTGAAGCTAAATGTGATGAGGGAATATTCCTAGGATATTCCACCAAGAGTAAAGCTCTCAAGTGTTACAACAATAGGACTCAGAGAATTATAGAAAGGATCAATGTAAGAGTTGATGAATCCCCTAAGAAAACTGAGGAAACCTGCAGTGAGCAAGCTATAAATGAACTAGTTGCAACCTTCTGGGAACCAGTTGTCAGTCAACCAAGTACCAGTAATAGTGTTCCTGAACCGGTGAATGCTGATACTGATGAAGATGAGGATGAAGAGGAAAAGCAAGAAGAACCAGTCAAGACCATTCCTCAGTATGTCAAGCTAAATCATGATCCTAAGCAGATCATAGGAGATAAGGATACAGGAATCCTCACAAGAAGAAAGATCAGAGAAAACTCATGTATGATCTCTGAATTTGAGCCTAAATCATTCAAAGAGGCTCATAAAGATGAAGACTGGATCAAGGCAATGGAAGAGGAACTTGACCAGATAGAGAGAAATGGTACATGGTTCTTGGTACCCAGACCGGAGCATAAAAATGTCATTGGCACCAAATGGGTATTCAGAAACAAGTTGAATGAGGATGGCACAGTGATTAGGAATAAATCCAGATTGGTGTGCAAAGGATATGCTCAAGAAGAAGAAGACTATGCAGAAACCTTTCCTCTTGTAGCCATTTTGGAAGGAGTTTGTATGCTTCTTGCATATGCAGCTTTTAAAGGGTTCAAATTATGTCAAATGGATGTAAAATCTGCATTCCTAAATGGTGTACTTGAAGAAGAGGTGTATATTGAGGAACCAGATGGGTTTTCCCTATCTGAAGACAGTGACATGGTATGTAGGCTACATAAAGCCTTATATGGTCTAAAGCAAGCACCTTGGGCATGGTATGAGCGCTTACATTCCCATCTTGTAAAGATTGGATTTGAGAGAACAAGTGAAGATAGCAATATCTACTTGAAGTTTGAAGGAGATCAGATCCTAATCTGTGAGGTTTTTGTTGATGACATTATCTTTGGTGGAGATGACAAGATGAGTCATGAGTTTGCTGATGACATGAAGAAAGAGTTTGAAATGTCACTCATAGGGGAGATTAAGTTCTTCATTGGACTACAGATCCAGCAGATGAAAGATGGAATCTTTGTCACTCAGTCCAAATATGTCAAAGAGGTGTTTAAGACCTTTGGTATGGAAGATAGCAAACCGGTTGGTACACCAATGGTGACCGGTTGCAAATTGTCAAAAGAGGATGATTCTGCATTGGTTGATGAGAAGGAATACTGATCAATGATTGGTAAGTTGCATTATGTAGTGCATAGCAGACCGGATATTGCACATGTAGTTGGCATTACTGCAAGGTTCCAGAAAAGTCCAAGAGAATCCCACTTGGTTGCAGTCAAGCGGATTCTTAGGTATCTGAAGGGAACAGTTGACTACGGATTGTGGTACCCATACAACAATGATTTCATTCTAAAAGTATTCATAGATGCTGATTGGATAAATAATGTGGATGACCGGAAAAGCACAATCGGTGGTGCATTCTTTCTTGGTGGTAGACTGGTCTCATGGATGAGTAAAAAGCAAAGTTATATCTCTCAGTCTACAGCGGAAGCGGAGTATGTTGCAGCTTTCATGAACTGCACTCAGACAATCTGGATGAAGCATGTTTTAAATGGCTTCAAAATCCCTGTATCTGAACTGGTAAGTATATTTTGTGATAACACAAGTGCTATCAATATTTCAAAGAATCCGGTTTTACATTCTAGAACCAAGCATTTTGAGCTTAAGTATCATTTCTTGAGGGAAAAGGTTCAGAATAAAGAAATTTGCATGGAACATGTTTCCAGTAAGGAGCAGTTAGCAGACATATTCACCAAGCCTCTCCCAAAGACTACATTTGTGCATTTAAGAGGTGAATTGGGGGTACAGCCCCTTCAGGAGGTGAACTAAAAGTATTTGTTCCACATCAATCAAGCATTGCATAATCAAATTTTTGTTGATTGATGTGTTGAAGGATGCTACTCCTCAGGGGGAGCAACATAATGGACCATGGTTACTTGTTCCTCCACTTTGGCATTGTTGTCAAAGGGGGAGAAGGAGTGAAGCAAAAAAGATATCTGCAGAAAATGGGGGAGAAAATGTGAAGCGGAGACATATCTTTGTATATTGCCATCAATGCCAAAGGGGGAGATTGTTGGCATTATGTGAACCGGTATGAGGACATAATGATATTGTATGTTGTCATTGATGTCAATATGTGATATGATGTGAACCAGCATATGTGATATGTGAGAAGAGAGAACCAGCATATGTGTGAACCTGTATATATGCCAAAATGAAGCGGTATATTTGTTCAAGATGAACCGGCATGTAGTTATGGGAACCGGCACATGGAAGCATTGTATGAGTACTGGTTGGTAGGTAGTTTCCACTTCAGGATTTTCGGTTGGAGTACCTTAAGCCTGTGTGACTCAATCGGTGATCTTTGTGTGATGAGTTAGCAGTATAGCTGAAAGCATATCGTGTTGCCACGTAAGCCTTGTGTGCATGAAGGATCTTGAATGAAGAAGACTATTCGTATCCACCTTGGGAATGTGTGAAGTTTGTCAAACGGTGATAACGCGTGATGGGTTATCAGCCGCCATGAAATCGGTGGATAATGGATGATGGAGAATGTCTTGAGATCGATTCAAGATTGTTGCATTTAATGCAGTATGATTCAACGATCAGGATTGAACCGTTTGAATTGCTTAACCCAACAGGTTTAGGGTTTAGGGTTTTTGCTACCAACCTGTCTATTTCCTATAAGGTCGATGTTGTGTTTCTTTCTAAAGTTGTTGGCAAAAGTTGTATGTGTGTATCCAAGGGAAGTGATATGTGATTCTTGCCAGACCAAAGGAGAGAAGAGATACCTGCAAAGTGAATGTGCAGAAGGTGAAGAGGAGCCAAAATGGATCTGCATTAGCATTGAGTGTTGTTACCAGATCATTGTAATTCCTGTTGATCTTTAACCACTTCAACAGTTGTGAAATCCCTTAACAGAGTAGCCTTAACCGGCTTGATACAAATCCTTTAACAAGGTAACTTGAAGTTATTGAGTTCTGGGAAGCTATAGAGCTCTGGAAATCCTTTAGCTATTGAGTTCTTGAAATCCTCTAACAAGGTAACCCTAACTGGGTTTAACCCTTAACCGGGTATTGTAGCCATCCCTTAACCGGGTGATCCCTAACAGGATCAGTTCCTAACAGAACCTATTGTAATGTCTTTAACCGGACAAGGCTCCTAACAGAGAGGACTTCTAAAGAGTTCAAAAGAAGCTTGTGGGTATTCATCCCCATCGTGGTTTTTCCTAGTTGGGTTTCCATGTGAAAATATGTGTGTCATGTGTGATACTTTTATCTTGTGATGCTTTGTTATTACCTGTTAAAGCACATGATGGTTCTGTGTTGTATGCATGTTAATAAAACATGGTGAACTAGCTATTGTGAAGATACGATGATAGATTACCTATTCATTCATAAGGGTGAAATGGTAGTGTAGTTCTGAGTTGAGTGGACAGTGCAGTGAGTAACCGGTTTATGATTGTTTTAAGTTGTTCTAAGTTTTACCGGTTGCACTCTATTTCAAACTAGTGTCATTTGGAGTAATTGTTGTTGAACTGATTGAGAAACTATTTTTTATACCTGTACTGATTCACCCCCCCCCTCTCAGTACCGGTTTGGTACTATTTGCTCATCATTGAGTTATCCTATATCCCCTGAAGGGTCAAAAAATAGTGTGTCACATACATCAAGAGTGCTATCCTACACTCTCTCCATCTCTACCTGCACCTCCTCCCCCTGATGTACTTGCACCTGGTGGTCATGGTGCCCTCATACCCACGGAGGCACCTGCCTATCGGCTCTGTGACCTCTGCGAATAGGTGGTCCCCACATAGGAGGGTGCTCGTTGATCTCTGGGCATGGCTTGATGATATAGATCCCTATAATACTGGATCTTTCTCCCCATTCACTTTGTTTGTTGCCTCATCACTAAGATCTTTGTCAAAAGGGGGGCTAATTTTCAAGGAGCTAGCAACTATCAAGCAAGATATCTCTCACTCCTCAACCTCATCATATTTGCATCTGCCCTACTCAATCTAGCCCACAAACTCTCTGTGTCATAATCCATCCTCCCTATCTCCTCCCTCAATTTTTGGATGGCCTCCCCACTCCTCACCTCCTCCAATAGCCTCTCCCCCTCATCTCTCTCCTCCCTAAGATCCCCCACCTTTTTCAGTGTCTTCTGTAGGCTCTCCCTTAGATCATTTGCCTCTCTGGTCAATCAGACCATCTTTAACCAAAGACTGTCTTCTCTGGCCCTCTCTAACCCAAGCTCCTCCTCTACCCTCTTCTCCCTCTCCCTCACAACATCCATATCCCAAACAACCCTATCATACTCAACCTATGATACCACGACCTTGTACTAGCACCTATCCTTATACCTGTCAGGTATGTCCACCTTCACCATCCTGTATCTATACCTTCGGTATATCCATGGGCTCGAGTCTCTCCTCTCCTCCCTCCTCCTTTGCGACCACCCCATCAATCTATCATGTTGGTGGTTAAACCTATAGGGGTTCCTCTGCCATAGGCACTTGTTGTCCCCCTCTCCCCCTCCACAGAACCTGACTCTGCCCTTTAGCTCCATATCCTCCTCTTCTCGTTGCTTCTCTATTTCCGGGCCCATCCTCCTCTCCCCCTACCACCTCATCTATCGAGGTTCGTAGCTCGTCCTCCTCCAAAACCCTAGGTATGCTCAGTCGTGCTAGTCTATGTGCCTCCCACCAGCAGGCATAGGCTCTTGTGCATCCTGAATCCTCCCCCGCCTATAGGTGCTCATCCCAAGTGATCCTATCTACAGCATCCCAGCTGACCTAGACCTCCAATGGTCCCACCACTTGTCCCCAGGTACCTATCTCCCACATAATCCATGGATATGGATGCTCATGACTAACTATGTCCTAAATATGTCTAAACCGCCTCACGACCCTATGTGGTGCATAGTGCTCGATAACATATACTATCCTACCAAATAACCAGCACTTTATCTGCGCCCATGCCAGCTACCAGTCCTCCTGCCATCTCTCACTATCCATAAAGGGCGGCCAAGTGAAGATCATCATCTCGTCAATCACCCTCCACCAAAACCACATAGCTCCTACCCTAGTGTAGTACAACCCTCTATATCTATCAACATAAGGGAACCTACGCCTCATGTCTTGAATTCCCACTGGCCTCGTCACTGCAATATGCTTCCAGACTCATACATTTATCAAGGTTACCCCTATGTCAAGGTTCCTATAACCTCAATAGACACAAAGATGAATATCATGGAAGATTTTTCTGAGCATCACTGCTCCCCACGAGTAGGTAACACAGTCCTCCACCATATAGTACACGCAACGAGCCAATCCAATGGAGAATCCATGCTCGCTCAGGTCCAGCATCATGTCACTACTGATCAATCTGCATATGAACAAAACTTACCGAGGGATATGTCGGATCTGCATGGCTAGCCCAAGGTGCATATGTGTACCCTCCAATGGCAGTGCATAATACTCGCACACCCGGCGCAGGTAGTAGTCTCCTCCATTCAATATGTACTTTGGGATCACAAGTTTGATGAGGATCTTCAAGATCCTCCAGACATCCAATAAGGTAATGGTGGCCTCCCCAGTCGGCAAATGGAATGTGCATGTCTAGTTGTCCCGGTGCTCTACGATCGATGTCATCATCGCAGTATGCACTCTGATCCACGACCATCTCTACATGAATCCTAGACCCACCATGCTCAAAATATCCCTCTCATCCACCCTCAGTCATCTATACAGCCTCATCATCAAAGGTCAATGTTCTCATGATGTGAGAGGTCCCGCCTCCTCCTGCAACCAACCAATTCACCTCATTAACCTATTTATTTTGTCCTATTTTAGTCTATCCTAACCTATTCCTATCCTATGCCATCCCTGGGGCATGTACGTGCCCCCTTGAACCCTTTTGATTCCCTCCACAACCCTCATTTTACCCTTCCTATCCTCCCCGATGGAAACGTCAAACCCGTGGCGCATGCATTGCGCCATAGGCGGAGACATTGAGCCATAGTCTCCGCCCCCATTCAACCCCCTATCCATACAGTAATGTTTGCATGGATGATGATCCATCCACGTAGGTAGCATTCCCCCTTGCAACCCCCTTCAATGCCTAGGAAGGCATTAACCACCTGCAGAGACGCTGAAACTGCGATCAACGTCTCTGCCCCAACAACTTTCTAGCCTCATTTAATACCCTAATAAATGCCCTAACCTACTAAAGTACAAAGTGGGGTCGGGGTACATACCTGTGGGCCATACTCGGATGGTCGCTCATGTCGTCTGACCCTCTTTGTGTGGTGCTCATGGTGTTGGATGCGGTCCATCTCACTCCTAAGGCTCTGTGCTTTCCAAATCTTCTAAAGGTGTATGTGACAATGACCCTTCCCTGGGCCCCGTGTGGCTTATATAGGGCCCCCCATGGCCCTATTTTCTTGTACTTCTTCCATCTTCCTACTTTTTCTCTCTTCGTTTTTCATTTTCTTCTCTCCCTTTTTTCTCTTTCCCATCCTCATCATTTTCTTCTTTTCTGAGAATTTGCCCAAAAATTTTGAAAAAAACTTGTTTAAATTCTCGAGGGGGCATATACCACCTGCATCTTCATGCTAGGGCATCTTTTCTCTGTCTTTTACCCACGCCAATTTTGTCGTTGCGTAAAAGAGAGGCAAAATGTAGATACTTAAATTAATTATTTTAATTAATTAACCTTACTACATAATTAATTGATTTAATTGTGTTACATGTTATTCTTCTCATAATTAATTAAGTTTAACTTAATAAATCCTATCACTATAGTCCAATGATTGATTTATCAAATAAATTAATTATTCCCTATTCTTCTAAAGTTCTTCAAATTAATTAATTCTTCTAAATTCCCTTTAGTTAATTAATTCAAATTAAATAACGGAATCATGTGATTCCTACAAATCACTTTCCTCTAATCCTCGCTTAGTGTGAGGCCTCACCTCGACTCAGTTTGACATTCAGTGGATTTTATATTTAGACTATTATGGATACTTTATTTTGATGCATTTTGAGACTTAGAACTTATATGATTTCAGGATTTGGATAACATTGCTATGATTTGATGATTTACTTACATGCTTTATGAGATAGGACACTACATGATTATTAGATAGAATGAAATTGCAATGATAGATGTCGTTATTGAATTTGCAGGACTTTCCTCTGAATATGGAACTATGATGTATGTTTAGTTTATGTGAATTGGGATGAAAATTGTTTATGTGAATTTGCTTGACAAAAGATGTATTCAATCTGTGCAGATAAAAATTGTATGCAAGTAATGATGTGCATTGTTGTATTATTGAATTATATTATATATGAATATTTGGAAGTACTAATGTGTAAATTGAGATGCGCAGGAAATTTACCATGTGACCATGGAAAATTACGGAGAATCAAACCTAGACCTATGTATGTTCGTAAAGCCAGGGTTTGTCTATTTGGAGAGACAACACCCCGTTTGTGTTGTATTTTATTTGTAACTGTATATGCTGCATGAGTGTTAAAATGTTAATTAAATTTTAATGTGTAAAAAACCTCAAGAGACAATTTCATGTTTTATTTTTGTAAAAGTGTTTTAATTGTGTCACTTGACACGTGTGTATTTAAATTTAATTATTTTGTCTCTTGGAGGGAAAGTGTTTAATTATAGTTCTTTAATAAATTAATGTGTTGTCATAAATACTTTGGGAATATAATATTTGGAGTGGTCAACTTATGTTTGACCCGAAAATAAACTTCAGAAGGGTTTAAAATGGGTTAAATGAACACCTAGGGGTAGTTTAATAGGGTTTCCTAATGCCCATAAGGTATACCTAGGGGTTAGGGGTAATTTTAGGCAAGTTTCTACTTTATAATGACCTTTTTAACGCTTTAAAAATTGGCTTTTTTGAGTTGAGCGAAAATTGAAAATTGAAGTGAAATCAAATCAAGATTTTTCCTTTTGGGAAGGAGAGTCTTTTTGCATTTTTGCTTTTTTTCTTCTTTTTGTTTTTTTTTGGAGAATCCTGTGAGAACTCAGAGAGTGAGCTTCTTAAGGAAGATTTTTGGGAATAGCAGGGTAATCACCCACTCTCCATTTTTGGAGACAGAAGAAAATTTGGAAGGAAAATAATGTTATGGGATAGAGAAAATTGACTAAGGAAAAAAAAAGATTTGTGGATTGGGCAGCTCTTCTTCAGATATCACTATAACCTTTGGGTAGATTAAGGTTGGTTTCAATTTTTTTACTTTTAATGTCTTCTTCTTGTTTATGTCTGGAAGTTGTTGAATAAGAAATCTGTATTCTTGAAAGTTTATGTGTGAAATTCTTTTGGTGTTTTGTTTTTGAATTGATGTGTTTTGGGAGTTTTCTCAAGATCTCTTACTCTTGGGAGAGAAGAGGATCTTGAGGGTGGTAGCAGTGACAGCCCTCGAGTGAGAGACTCTCTTTTGAGAGCGATCACAAGGGATCTTTGTGTGACCCTTGCTGCATGGCCTGTTTGTGCAATGGGGGTCATAAGGAGGGTTATAAGGCTAGAATGCCTTTGGGGGGCATAAGGATTAAGGGGTTGAGGTTCTTGATATTTTTATTGTGCCATGAGGTGGCTTCTTGTTTATTTCATACTTGCAGATTCTCCTCAGGGTATTTGGTCCACTACCACCCTTTGAAAATGTTCATCACCAAAGTGTGGTGCTGTGAAAGCCAGGTTGGGAATGTGTCTGGAATATTTGTATGCATTGTTTTCTCTATGTTTGCCTGTTTGTTACCCGTCTAGGAATTGGTTCTCCGAGCTCGGGGGTGGCTACCAGTTAGCCTAGGCTGGGAGGTGAGCACTCCGTGGTCATATTTGTGTTTTCTATTATGCAGGAAATTTAGAGGAAAGAGAATAGGAATCATGAGAGGGATTCAGAAGATTGTTATTGAAGATACTTGAATTCAGTTGCAGATGTTTGTTTATAGTTGTTATAGATATATGCCTCATTCATAAAAAAAAGAAGCAAGTTGTAATTTGTGAAAGTAGACTTGAAGTCTTATTGTTGTGACTATTCAGAGAAAACATTCTGTAAAATTGGTAGAATATCTTAGAGATGTTTTAAAGAAAGAAAAGCTTGTTATTTCTACTTCTGGTTTATTTTTAAAAAAAAGAAAAGTTAAATTGTGTTACATGCAAAAGCTTCTTGTATTATGGAAGGAAATAAAAGAATTGTTTTCATTTAGATTTTATTTATATTTCACTTGTGGCAAATAAAAGTTTATTGTTGTTGAAATATTTTTATGTATTTTTAATGAAAAAAGTAGTTTTATGTAAATATTAGATTAGAGGAGAAAAAATCACTGAAAAATTCCTTTTATTCTAGAGAAAAATATTTTGTATCTTTTTAAAAGAATTTTAAATTGTATTGTAGTTAGCATTGATTTAAAAGCTTATTGATTTTATATATATATACTTATAAATCTGATTTATCTTTATGTGTTTTCCCTTTATTAAATTAGCTTAAAAATTTTGCATGTAAATACTTTTTAAAAAAAAATTGATATGTATTTTTATTGGAATAAATTTCATCTTTTTAAGTTATGTAAATATCAATATATATATATATATATATATATATATATATATATATATATATTTATATATTATATTTAAAAAAAAAATTAAAAAAAATAAAACTTTGGGTCCCCGCAAACTCCACTACATGTACGCACAGTGGACGACCGCGTGGCGCCCACTGTGTGCACACACAGTGGAGCTGCTTGCGGCTCCCACTGTGTGGGCACACAGTGGACGGCCATGGCCGCCACTGTGTGGCCACACAGTGGAGCCGCCAGCGGCGCCCACTGTGTGGGCACACAGTGGTGCCGCGGCGCCCACTGTGCGCTCACACAGTGGCGCGCGTGCGGCCAAGCTTGCCTTCCTCCTCCGTGACCTGCGATAACATGTTTTTCATGGCCGCCAAGGGCTTCGGCCCAGCAAAAAAAAATATTAACTGTTAAAAAGTATTTAGGGTTTAAACCCTAGCCGAATGGGGCTAGGGCAAGTTGTTCAAAAAAAAAAATAATAAATAAGTTATTTTGGTTAGATAATAAATAAGAGGGGAGATTAAAACCCTAATTAGGGTTGGGGAAAATATGAAACAATTTTTAGGAAGATATAATGTTTTTTAAATTTTGAATTAAAATATTGTCATTTATGCCAAATATATAATATATATATATAAATATCCATATATATATATGGGTAAATATATATATATATATGAATTTTTGAGTATTTTAAATAAGTAATTAAATTATAAATATATAAATATATGCATATACAAATATGTATATATGTATATATATTTATATAATCCTGATTTTAATGTTGGGATAAATTATAAAGAGGAATTTAAAGAAAAGAATTGAAAAGACTATATAGTCATATTGGAGGATAAATTAAAATATCTTTCCTATTTCCTTCAGTTTAAATAATCTAATAAGACTATTGACTAAGTATCTCTTGGAGATAGAATTTAACTAGTAGGTTTTCCGCAATTAAAATTTAACGATTAATCGATGCTTAGTTCGTTTCGGAATTAGCTCGAGTTTAATAATGAAAATTTCTTTAACGCTTGTCGCAAGAGTGAACTTGTTAATTAAATTAATATCTTTTAAAAAAAAAATTGTTCCATTTTTGCCCTAAATTTTGGGCATGACACTTAGCTTAATTGATTCTTTTAGAAGCCCACTTAACATTATTTCTTAATTTTTAATTCCTCCACTCATTCTCTCTCCTCTTGTCAAATCCTCCTAACTTTCTCACTTGTCTTCTAATCTCTCATTATCCCACTTAATCATCCTCTATCATTTGCTAGGGGATAATCCCCATGATTGGCCACAAACTCAACCAATTTTCATAAATGGCTTGTCCCCCTCACCCTCCAACCTTAAATGCACCAAATTTGGTCATTTCAAGTATTTAAAATTTCCTCTCTTCCCCATGTACTCTCATCTTCCCAAGGAATTTTTAATTCCTTTTCCCATTTCCTTTCCCCATGCATCTCAATATTTGGGAATTTTAAATTTCCTTGTCCTCTCCCAAGGAATTTTTAATTCCCTTTTGTCTTCCCAATGTACTTGAGGATCTCTTCCCCATGTACATTGTGGAGTGTGGAGACAAGAAATATCTTTATGGCAAATGTCTTGGTCTCTATACCATGTCCCTTCAATTTATGTCCCCACCTTCCTTCAATCTCCAGCCTTGATCCACTTTCAATCTCAACCGTCCATTCATTCCCCTTCAAATCTATAAATTGGGGTCTCCTCCCCTTTATTCCATATCTCATCTTGTACAATCTCATGTTGTTAATTTGGCTTTATAAATCCATCCTTGTGCATCACCACTATAGGAAAAGAGCATCCAACTCCATAGCTATCCACATCCTTCATCCATTTTCAAGCATCCATCCATATCTATCCAATTTGTTGTGCATTAGAGAGCAACCCACATTAAATCAAGGAGCACATCAAAATCAAGTGGAGACAAGGGCGCATTCCACTTCATCCATTGCTAAATCTGAAGGAGAAGCTAAAGGTAACAAGGTATAACGGTTTTATTTTGTGTTTTGAATGCTTTATTTTGATTACTGGCCATTATATCTCCTTGTTGTTTTTCACCCTCTTCAGCCACAACCAAATCCCAAACTTAGTCAACATTAAAACACATCCACATACTATCAACATACATTTTCAAAGCAACATCCTTCCAGAAAATGCATATGCAACAACTATAACATACCTACAAAAATTATAATAAGTTTCCTGACATAACAACAAGGTTCTTCATCTTCATAGATATATATCTATCTTCCATTGTTCAGCAACACCTTCATACATACACACTACTGCTCTGTAACACCTTCACACATACACTAAGTTACTACATTTGTACCAACCCAAATCATTGGGTTTGACATTAATGACAACCAAACATATATTTCTAACAATCGCCCCCTTTGTCATTGATGGCAAAACATATATAACCACTTTTCTCCCCCTTGGAAATATATCCTTTGTTCTCTCCCCCTTAGAAAAATTATATATTTCTCACCATTCGACATCAAGGACAAAGGACAACAACAAAATAATTACCACAAAACTATATTTCCCCCAAAAGAAAATGTTTCAATTGCGCTTCACATGAAAAATTATCTTATACCTCTCTTTAAGTTCTGAAAGAAAGGTCTTCCAGGAGTGCACAACCATTTTGAAGTTTACACACAAACTATTGCTCCCCACTAGCAAGTCAATAGCATCAGATAAGGAATCAAGTACGATAGGATTTTGCATACACTTTTCAGCTTCAACAAGGAGATCGGAGAAATATTCTAATTTAGCTTCAACAATCTCCTTTACTTTCTAGAAAGTATTCACTACATATTATTTCTTCCTTTCAATAAATATAAGCTCAAACTGCAAATAATTTATCCTTTTCTGTGTGCACCATATCTATCACTGAAAATATCAAAAGTTTTACCAAGAGAGTTGAGATCAGACTCAATGGAGTCAATTTTAGCTCTAAAATTTTTAATAGAAGTAGGCCATCGGAGACGCTACTTATACACTCTGGCCACATCTTCAACACATTCTCTCATTTCCTTTTTGCTTTTGGATAATATGTTTGAGGACTGATACATATTTTATCCATAGCTTCCTGTACTTCATCTTTTTCAACAATTTCTTTAGGTGACTGCTTCAAAGGATCTTCAAGCTGCTTAAACAAGACATGCGGAAAAAAATCTACCAAATTATTCAAAGAAATGTTCTTCTGGAGCAAATAATCGACTAAGACTTCTTCAATTTTATCCTGATCATGGGATGGGTGTAAAAGCCACATATCTCAAAAAAAAATCATACCATCTTCTTCTTCAAGCATACTTAAAATATTCTTTGTCCTTCAAAGGTCATCTTCATCCATACTATCTTCTTGTTTTTCAATTTTAGCCTTCTCTATAGCTTCTGTAGGATGTTTTGGATCATCAAGATTAATAATTTATTTCTTTTCTTCACTTTTATTCATCTTATTTGGTTCCAGAGAGGAAACTGCAACCGATCCCTTCAACCTTCTTCTGTCAAAGGAGGGACTCTCCTTAGAAATGCTAACAACATGAGGAACTAGATCAGAACACATCATCTTATGAATATTTATAAAATGATCTTTACATGCCTTATATTTTTCTACTAAACAACTCGGATACCTTTAAATCTATTTTCCAACAAGAATATTTGACTTCCATACAACATTCTCCTTCAAGGGTAAAGATCTCAAGAAATAAAACATCAAGCACATGATCAAGGAACCAAAACGGAAAGGATATCCATCATCTTTTGTCATAGTGATATTCACTATTAATTGCATCAATAATAATTCACACAAATCGAAATCCTTGCCTTCTTTTACCATCTGATGTGCAGAATACACAACTACAGTAGAACTAGATCCTTCTATGTTTGAGAAATAAATTTTGTAAGAAACATCATAATTAACATACCTCACCAATGGGTTAATGATTGTATCAATTAGAAATACCCTTTGATATCTCGTAATGCTAGTTAGGGTTTTGACTTCTTTGTTTTTGATTGATTTCTTTATCGGAACAATTCTAACACCACAAAGACCAGAAATCGCTCATATAGCTTCCTTTGTAATCTAATAGGGTTTACCCAACATCATGAAACCATCTTGAACATGACTCAAAATGAATTTGATTGAATCATCATCGGTGAACCATAGAAACTTACCCCAAATAACCAAACCTTTGTGCCCTAATTCTCTGATTTTTTTAGATTCTTCATCTATGAAAGAACTTTCAAGATTCTTGATTTTCTTGTGATGAAATTCATCTAATTTTACCTTTTCCAACTTTCGAATATTTTCATAGCTAGATTCTTCCATCGCTATCATCTTATATTCCATAGGAAAGGATGAAAGAAATACCTCTTTTTGTGCTAACCTTGTTTTAATTCTTCTTCCACGCTTCAACTATTCTTTCTCTTTAGTCTCTTCAACACACAATGTCAAAATGATCACAAATTTTGATATTTAACTTGTTTGATACACCAAGGGTTCTCCCGCGAACACCTGTCTTATCACAATGACGCCATCACTTGCATTCTACATATGCAATCTACCAGAGCATACTAAACATAATATCAACACCAACATCAACGCCAATATCAACACCAACATGCGAAGGCCGCAATATGAAACTCTTTGTGAGAGGGGACAAATAGATTTTCTTTAAAGCTCCCCCTAAGCCAAAGCTACCGGATCAATTTCCGAAGGATGAAGCATATGTATCAGACTTAGGTACAATAGACACATTCTCTCCATTCTTTCTCCATATGATAATATTATTTTTCTTAGATTCATTTGAGTTTGTCAGAGCAATCATGTTCCTGCATATATTAGAAAAATATCCAAAATTGTTGCAATTGTGACATTTGATATTCCTTTGTCCTAAATTCATTGAAGTTGTTCTAAATCTACACTATCTTTATGACCAAAACCATAGCATATATGATAATAGCTATGAAAGGTCTTATTCATCATATTCATAAGCAATCCATTCACAAATGGTTTATAGCTTCTATTCATAACTTAATTATTGAAGTTATTAGCCTTATGTCCAAAACTTTTGCAATTAAAGCATTGAGTATTCTGATTTACTTTACGCCTGCATTCTATAGCTTTATGTTCAAAATTTTTGCAATGAAAATAATAACCATTGAATGATGGGTACCTTTGAGCATTTGGTTGACACACCAGAGGTCTACATATAGTAGGTACTTGATTCTTGTTTGTATCTTCAAGTTTCATTTCAGGTTCCACCTTCTCTTCTTTGCTTTTGCCTTTGTCATTTTGATTTGAGCATTCGTCGTGTTGAATTTAACCTAATCCTTCTTTGTCTCTATGATATTTCTGCATGGTCAACAATTTATCCAATAATGCACTACTTTCAATAACTTTTGCCTTTGACTTCAACTTCATAATTCTTGTTCCAACTTCCAACATTCTTTATCTTTTGATTGATTATATCCCTTATACTTTCTTCCACTTTCTTGCTTTCTTTGATTTGCAACTTTAGAATCACAACAATCTCGTTTGCTTGTTGCAACTCTTTGTTAACTTATCAATGCCTTACTTTAAAATTTTGAATCTAATCTCTCAGTTTCTTGACACATTCATTTGCTTCCATGATATTTTATTTCAATTCCTCGTTCTCAAATTCCACACTCTCCAAATCTTCAAGGTTTGCCTTCAACTCTTCATCCAAGTAGTATTCTCCTACCATATCCATATGTGCCATCTATTCAAATAACAAGGATCCCCCCCAAGTCGTTAAGCTGGCAACAAGGGAACAAGCTTTGATACTAATCGTTGAATAGACTAAAATACTAAGAAGGGTGGTGATTAGTATTCTCTTTTGCAAATTAAAAACCGAGCTTCAGAAACTTAGCTTATTATTAATTAACCTCAACTCAAAATAAATGCATGCAACATAATTGAAATGCAAGAGATACACAATCATAATAGAGACACCGAATTTTTATACGTGGGAAACCTCAATGGGAAAATCATGAAGAGGGTTAACTCTCGTGATAATATAACTAGTTATATGAGATTATGATGCCGGAGCATCCCTGGTTCTTGGCAATCTTGCATCAACCAAAATATTTTCTTTTCAGTTTGTTTCTCATTTTGTAGTTTAAGTATTTCTTTCTGTATTTCTTTGTATTTTCTCACCAGATCTTGCAGAGTTGGATTTTGATTGTGGGCATGTTCATCTACCTTATTCTATGTCTGCGAGACGTTTGGGTATTTTTTCAGCAAGTAATCGCTTCCGAAACGTAAGATATTTTTCTATCTTGGAACACCGGAATCGCTTGGACCTATTTGCTATTGGCGAACCTTATAGATCTCTTTTGTAGCTTGCGGAGCTTCGGTTCAGTGTTTCCAATGTTCCTTGGCATGTGGCCAACCTTCCCTTGGGTCTGCACTTCATTCTATGGATTTTTCGGAAGGATCTCTTTGGTAGAGGCTGACCTTATTGTTTTATCTTGTTCATTGGCTATTGTTTCATCTTGGGCCGACGTGAATTACCCTTGATCATATAAATCAATGTAATTAAGCAATTGGAATCAAGATTTTAGAACATGGAAGATAGATCTGAAGATTAGGAGTTCTGGAGTTGGCTTGCATTCTTGCTTAAGCCAAATGTACCATAACATGCATGTTTTGTACTCAAGCCTATCAGCCGAATCTATGAGACTGGATGTTGCCAAAAGTTTATAATCAATTTCTATGACATAATAAATCTGATTTTACATTGCCTCCATCACATTGTGTTGTTTCTATTGTGTAACTCTTGCTGCACGGTCCAGACTGTTCTCTTTGAGGACTTACTACTGTCGTGACTACACCAAGTAGTATCAGAGCAATTTTTCATTCTGAAGATCAAAGTATCCTATAAGAGATTTTTTCTGGGGTGGTGGAATTGAGGATCCGACCCACAGCCATAGAGGACTTGCAAAGATGGCCTGGAGAAATGCTAGAAGTGGTGGAGCATATGGGAATGTAGACCCTATTGTGATGGAAATATTGCCTGGAATTGCAGCCCGATTGGAATTTGTTGAAACGGCCCAAAGAAGAGGTCAACATGTTGAAGACGTGAGAAAAGATGAAGAAGAAGAAGTGGTAGTTGGAGAACAAGGAGAAAATCCACCGGCGAATAACCTAGATGAAGAAAGGTTTATAAGAGCATTGTTAAGAGCGAATACCAGACCACATTTTACCCCACTGGATTATGATGCCAAATTAGATTCTGATGAAGTGTTTGATTGGATCACAAAGATGGAAAATTATTTTGATTTTTAAGGCACCACAGAAGATAGGAAGGTAAGATATGTTTGCACTAAGTTGAAAGGTCATGCATCTCTTTGGTGGGAACATTTGCAGGTTGATAGACAGAGAAGAGGTAAAGAGAAGATTAAATCATGGAAGCGGATGGTTAACAAGTTGAAATCAAAGTTTATGCATGTTGATTATCAAGTGAATCTATTTAGAAAGTTGCAGAATCTAAAGCGAAAGGAATCTAGCGTGAAGGAGCATACCGAAGCATTCTACAAGTTGAATATCAGATCCGGACATACAGATGATGAGATTGAACAAGTTGCTAGATATTTGAATGGGTTGTGGATGTCTATACAAGATGAACTCAATTTAATCAAGTTGCAAAGTGTTGAGGAAGGTGATGCAATTAAGGTAGGGAGATCCAATGAAGGACACCCCATCCTTGTAGCCTAACACAAACACCATGCAAGATATACCCGTAACCGGTAACACAACACCAGATAAAGCAGAAAGAACAATCAGTGAGAGCACAAAATACATAACCGGTAAATAGTATAAACAATTCTTATAACGGTTTGAAGAATTACACATGCCACATGCTGGACCGCAGCCTAGGATTACAAACAATGCTTACAACACCAATATGAAATCCACAGATCATCTACAAATCAATTCAACCTCCGGTAACAGTCAATCAGTTCAACCCTACTCCAGACCTCAGCCCTTCAGGCTTCAGCCTTATCGGACCAGAATCTCATCGATATCTACATCTTTGCTTGATCTTCAAGATATGTCCTCTATCTTCTATCTTCTGTCTTGAAATTAATCACCAAAATTTTCCTTTATATTGTCCACAAATAATAATAACTCGATCAAGTTGGCCTAAGACCAATCGGTTCATAATGAAACGTGTAAACAATAACATGTCGACTCAAATCACTAAGAACAACTTCCAACGTAGAAAACATCACGTGGTTCTTCGAGAAAATCGGACAAGGCACAAGAAACATAAATCAATGATTCACAAGTCATGTAAATCAACCGCAACCCGATTCAACTTCGCTCAACACTCTGTAAGACTAACCGGCAAGAACACATCAACACTGGGCCAATACCGGAGTCGATATCTCACTGGAATTAAATCTAAATGACGTGAATCTCGAACATAATAAAGACAACAAAATCAAGGGGATAAATCCAAATCCACAATGCTAAATTCTCAAACATGAAGAAATGCCATGATCTCCAAGCAATTTCACAGTTAATTGTTCTAACTGGTTTGAACTACACTGGTGCTCTTGCATCATAAGCTTATCAATATGCCTTGAAAGCATAAGAGAAGTTGAAAAAATGACATGAGTAGAAGCAAAGAGGAAGAGGAGGAAGATTTCAAGGAAAAAGATTTCAAGGAGGAAGAAGCTATTCTAGAGGAAGAGGACCCTATACAGATCAGAACAAAGACAAGGAAGTTAACCATGATGGTAGTTCATACTGGAAGGATGATAGAAATTTTTACCGAAGAACGGAACCTGATGGATATCAGAATGAGGGTTATGGGAAAGAAGACGGAAGACAGGATAAAATAATGTTTAGAGGAACCTACTTTAAGTGCAAAGGAGAAGGACATTGTGCTTTTGAATGTAAGAAGGCAGAGAACACTGGAAGAACAATGTTGGCAGAAGAAGACCATACCGAATCAACTAAAACTAAAAGATGGAGAGTTGTTGGTGATGAGGAGATCATTGTGTCAAACCAGAGATGATGAAGAACCCTGGCAGGGGAGGAATTTGTTCAAGACCAAATGTAAGGTATCTAGTAAGTGTTGTAAAGTTATAATTGATAGTGGTAGTTCAGATAATCTTGTTTCAGAGGAGATGGTGAATAAGCTAAATTTTGAGAGATCGAAGCACCCTAAGCCTTATCAAATAGCATGGATTCAAGACGATCATAAGATATTAGTAAGTGAACAATGTTTGGTAAAATTGAAGATTGGATCTTATCTTGATGAAGTTTTGTGTGATATTATGCCTATGGATATTTGTCATATCTTGTTGGGTAGACTTTGGCAGTTTGATAGACATGCAATACATGATGGGAGGAAGAATATATACACTATTGTTATAAATAGATGAAGGAGACTTTTCTACCCTTGGAGGAGCGTCTGAAAACTAAAGTTTGTACAAGTGCTAGAATTTTTTTGGTGGATGGAAGGAAATTTCTGGATGGGATGAGATATGAGAATGTGTGTTTTGCCTTAGTTTCTAATAAGACTAATAGTCTGGAGCATGAGGGAGAACAACAAGAAAAAATAAAGGAGTTGCTGACAGAGTATGTAGACATCGTTTCAGATAATGTACCTGATGGATTACCCCCATGTGAGAAGAATCAGTCATTTCATGGACCTAATTCTCGGAGCTAGTTTTCCTAACAAAGTATTACACCAAATGACACCAGCAAAGAATGAGGAGTTGAATAAACAAGTCTAGGATTTGTTGAGGAAGAGTTTGATCAGAGAAAGCTTGAGTCCTTGTGCAGTGCCAACAATGTTAGTACCTAAGAAAAATGGAGAATGGAGGATGTGTACTGACTCTAGAGCCATAAAAAATATCACAGTGAAGTACTGATTCCCTTTGCCCAGGATGGATGACATAATAGATTATTTGAGTGGAGTCAAATACTACACAAAGATAGACTTGAAGAGTGGATAGCATCAAATCAAAATCAGGGAAGGAGATGAATGGGAGATAACATTCAAGACAAATGAAGGACTGTATGAATGGTTGGTGATGCCTTTTGGACTGACTAATGCACCGAGTACTTTCACGAGGTTGATGAATGAGGTCTTGAAGAAATTTTTGGTTAAGTTTGTTATTGTGTATTTGGATGAAATTTTGATTTTCAGTAAGAGCAAGAAAGAACATATGTTGCATTTGAGACAAGTTTTGTAGAGGTTGATAGAAGAAAAGTTGTTGATAAATATTAAGAAGTGCAGTTTCATGAAGGAAGAGTTAGTCTATTTGGGATTTGTGATATCTGTGGATGGATTAAAGATGGATCCTAAGGAGGTAATACCAATTGTTGAATGGCCTACACTGGAAAGCATTAGAGAGGTAAGATCATTTCATGGATTGGCTATTTTCTACCGGAAGTTTATCAGAAATTTCAGTTCAATTTGTAGCCCTATGATAGAAGCAATGAGAGGGGATAGGAAGGAATTCAAGTGGACAACAGAAGCAAATAGGAGTTTTGAATTATTAAAGCAGAAGGTGACTAAGCAGCTTATGTTGGATTTACTGGATTTTAGCAAAGTATTTCAAGTGGACTATGGTGTCAGTGGAGATGCAATTGGAGCAGTGTTAAGTTAGGAAGGAAGATCAATAGCTTATTTCAGTGAAAAGTTGAATGATGCAAGGAGATATTCAGTTTATGATTAGGAATTATATGCCATAGTTCAAGCATTGAAGAAGTGAAGGCATTATTTGTTGCCTAAGAAGTTTGTGTTGTATATTGATCATCAAGCTTTACAATATTTGAACAGCCAAAGTTCTTGCAGAGTTATACCTTTGTTTTGAAGCATAGAAGTGGGAAGTCAAATAAATTTGTTGATGTGGTGAATAGAAGGAGGAATCTAATAACAAAGATGAGAGTGGAGGTACTAGGTTTTGAGGAATTGAAGAACTTGTATGAGTATGACCCGGATTTTACAGAACCTTGTAAGGAATCGGTTATGGTGGATAGAAGTAAGTGGTTGAATTGTTTAATTCAAGATGAGATGTTGTTTAGAGGAGTTTAGTTGTGTATACCTGGGAGTTATATGAGAGAGATTTTAATTAAGGAAAAGCATAGTGGAGGATTAGTCGGACACTTCAGTGTTGATAAGACAGTGACACTGATTAGTGAGAATTAATTTTGGACAGATTCATAAGGATGTCAAAAAATTTGTGCAAAGCTATAGAATTTGTCAACTTGCAAAAGGTAGTAGTCAGCATGTTGGATTGTATAAGCTTTCAACAGTTCTAGAGAGAGCTTGGGAAGACATAAGCATGGATTTTATACTTGGATTGCCTAAGACACAAAGAGAAAATAATTATATATTTATGGTGGTGGATAGATTCTCTAAAATGGCGCATTTCATACCTTATAAGAAGACCACATATGTAGTACATGTTGCTGACCTATTTTTCAAGGAGGTGGTGAGATTACATGGATTACCTAGAAGCACAGTTTCAAATAGAGACACTAAGTTTGTTGGATATTTTTGGAGAACACTTTGGAAGAAGATGAGGACAGATTTGAAGTTTAATTCTACTTTTCACCCCCAGACTAATAGACAAATAGAGGTAGTGAATAGGTGTTTGGGAAATTTGTTGAGATGCTTATTTGGAGAGAAGAGCGAAAGTTGGGATTTGATTCTTGCACAAGCAGAATTTGCCTACAATAATTCAGTAAACAGAAGTACTAGAAGAACACCTTTTGAGATTGTTACCAGAGCATACCCTAGAGGCATATTAGAATTGAGAGACATCAGTAATGAAGATAAAAGGAGTGTAGAAATAGAAGAGTCTTCAGAGCATAAGAAGACTATACATACTCAAGTCAAACAACATTTAGAGGACATGAACAACAAGTATAAAGAGAAAGCAGATGAGAAAAGGAGACATAAGGAATTTGAAGTTGGCAATGAAGTGATGGTGTATTTGAGAAAAGAGAGATTGATAGTTGCAACCTATAATAAGTTGTAGATGAGGAAGTTTGGACCTTGTAGGATCTTGAGGAAATCTAGATCCGAAAAGGCATATGAAGTGGAGTTATCAGATAGTTTGGGTATTTCACCTATGTTCAACATTGCAGATCTACATCAGTAACATGAGGCAGATTTCAGGAAGGATAGTGGAGCAGACTTGGAGAAGCAGATACCCCAAAGGGAACCAGATCAGATTGAAGACATTTTGGACAATAGGATTGGGTGTAGCACCCGGAGCAACCAGTACAGAGAGTATCTTGTGAAGTGAAAAGGCAGACCAGTTGAAGATTCATCATGGATTTCTCAACTAGAGGTAGACCATCTTGGTTTTCCTCTGACCCCAGCAAAGTGAGGGACTCACTTCTTTTTCAACAACCTCAGATGTCTTATGTAAGAGCATGCCTAGTTCTTAGCAATCTTGTATCAACCAAAATATTTTATTTTTGGTTTGTTTCCAGTTTTAGTATTTCTTTGTGCATTTCTTTGCATTTTCTCACCAGATCTTGTGGAAATGGATTTTGATTGTGGGCATGTTCATCTACCTTATTCTATGTCCACAATATGTTTGGATCTTTTTCTGGTAAGTTATCACTTCTGGAATCTAAGACACTTTTTTGGCTTGGAACATCGGAACCGCTTGGACCTATTTTCTATTGGTGAATCTTGCAGATCTCTTTGGTAGCTTGCAGAGATTTAGTTCATTGTTTCCAACGTTCCTTGGTGTGTGGCTAACCTTCCCTTGGGTCCGCACTTCATTCTATGGATAATCAGGATCTCTTTGGCGGAGGTCGACCTTGTTGTTTTATCTTGTTCATCGGCTATTGTTTCATCTTGGGTCGACGCGGATCACCCTTGATCATATAAATCAATGTAGTTAAGAAATTAGAATCAAGATTTTAGAACATAGAAGATACATTTGAATATTAGGAGTTTTGGAGTTGGCTCACATTCTTGCTTGAGCCGAATGTAGCATAACATGCATATTTTGTACTCAGGCCAATGAGTCAAATCTGTGAGCCTGGATGTTGCCAAAAGTTTGTAATCAATTTTTATGATGTAATAAATCTAATTTTGCATTGCCTCCATTGCATTGTGTTGTTTTTGTTGTGTAATTCTTGTTGCACCGTCCAGACTATTCTCTTTGAGGACTTACTCCTGCTATGATTGTACCAGATTACAAGGCTCACTACCCAGATTACAATGGCTTACTGTTGGAAGGCTCACTGCCAAGAGATAGAGACAAAAATGAACTAAGAAAATTGTACCTACATATGCATGGGTTCAGTTCCTAATAAGATCAGATACCTAAACAACTACTTGCAGCAGATCCAATCAAGAATCTCTACAACTCCATTCCAATCCACCTGCTTCAATCCACTGTCACACCAATTTTTCTTTTCTTCTTCACAAACACATAACACAACACACTAACACTCTCACATGCACTTTCACTCTCATACCTTATACCAAGAAAACCATGACACATATAGGTAGATACATCAAGTCGGCTTCAAGAAAAATTTCCCCAAGAATACTTCTCCATTGGTCTTCTACACTTTTTCTTTCAAGAATCTTCCAATGGTCAGATCACATGTTACAATCACTAGAGAAAAAACAAAAACAAAAACATTCAAGGTTGGCTAGACCTGGAATGATCATATCCTCGAACTTCTTGATAGGACCTAGAATTATGTCTTGCAAAATTTTGGTCATTCTAGTTTTATTGTGTCCTCTGTCGAGGTTTCAAGGTTTAGGGTTTTTAGGGGTTGTGATTTCTAATTAAGTCTTGATATAAAAGAAAAACCTTGAACCTTGTTATATTTTATCGTTACCTTTTCCCACTTAAGCCAAGGGTTGTTTACCATTGGCAGGGCCATTTTATTTCCTAAGCGCTAGGTTGTGTTAGACCGGTCCATCTAATGATTTTGCTAAAGTTGCACAAAAATTTTCTCTGTGGTCGATCCCATTTAAATATTTGTGCCCGCGCCCATCAAATTTTTCTAACTCTAAAATTTTTAATTATTTGACTGGTTGATAAAGATAGGACAAATTTGATGGTCTGCGCTTCCCCGTGGTCAAAGGTGCAAGAACAATAAAGATCGTGGCATCACGAGATGAGGCCACGTGTTCTCGACGGAGAAAGGTGAGTTGGCGGTTTGACTTTTCAAATTTTTTATATTACCGGTTCCCAGCGGGTAAAACCTAAGTTACTAGAAATGAATGTTTTTGCACGTGCTTATATCAAGCGGTAATGTTTTAATTATGGTCTAAGAAATGCTTGGGAGTTAGCAACCATTGTTAAGTGATCAATGCAGTTAAAAAGTAAACAAAGAGCAGATCCAACGGTTTTCGTGATCCCGTGATCGAGAGATGCGAAGAGATTATGGATCACAACATCACGAGATGATGCCACGTGTCTAAGAAGGGCCAAGGAAATTTGATGGTGGGGTCACTGAAAGTGGTGAAATAGATGATGAGTTGGATATTCCACATCGTGCCAAGGATGGACCCGCTTGCCACATTGGAGGGTAAATGTTAGATTAGCTGGTTTGGTCTGTGAGATTTGCCAGCTTGAAAGATGATCGATGGTTGGGTTTTAAACTTTTCAAATGCAAGTTAGAGTCGTTGTTTCGCTCGCGCGAGTAGTAATGGCGGATGAGACATTGTCGTTTCATTCCAGGCAGTAATAAAGGTACTCTTAACAGCTATTCTTGACTCATAAATAATTTCATAGCAATCCAGAAGACATTCCTGCAGCTAAAGAAGATTGAGATGATTTCTTGCAACACAGAATCGCTATCCCTCTGGTGTAATCGAAACAGTAATTTTGTCTGAGCTCCTTCATTTGTTCTTGAAACAATTGATGTTATAAATTGTGCACGAAATTATAGGAAAAGAATTTCAATTGTTCTAGGGTTAGAAGCTAAATAGAGAAAAGTGAAATTTGCTTATATTGTTGTAATTTAAATCTTGTATTAGCCCTAGTCTTTCCTTTCTCAATTTGAAGTTGTAGTAAAAAACCCTAGTTCAAAAGATGGCTCCCTCACAAAAGCATTCAAGGTAGACTGAATACATGAAACATAATTTTTATCATGATTTCTTGGACCAATTAAAGCCATCGACAAATGATAGATACCAAGGGTAGAGATTTGTGAGTGGAAAAACCCTAGGAGAAGGATTAACTGATAAAGCATTCCGCTTGGCGGATGTTAGTATACCAATGACCGGATTAGAGATGTTCAAATTATGGTATGGATAGAGGAACTTGCATTCCCCACTATCAAGTCCCTGGCAGTATGATTTGGGAAAATTAATGGTGCCAAGTGTCTTCATGAATGTTGACCTTCTCAAGGCTATTGCAAACAGATACAACCCTGTCTCGAGGGTTATTAGGGTAAATAAAGGAGAGACTTTGTTGACCATCAGAAGGGAAGAATTATAGGAGATTTTTGACCTATATGAACCATCTGCAAACCTGGTGCAAGTAGACCTAAATGAGTTAAAAGCATAATACTATAAAATGAAGGAGTTCATTAGAAGTAATTTACTTTTGATGCATTTGGCTAGAGTAGGAAACACAACATACCATATTGGCCCTAGCTCAGAGGAGCCATTCCCTATTGGTGCTTTTGCTCCCTATTTTCAAGCTACCTTTTTCTCTCTGTGTCAGTTATTGGGTTTCAATCCAATTACAGTTATGCCACCTGATTTCATGTACATGGCCATGCAAATTCAACATCTGGATTATACAGTGGTCTTTGACTTCGCCCCATACCTTGAAGAAAATATTCATGAGGGGTTATAGGATATTAAAAATGAAGTGGCTAGTGCTAAATTCTTCTGGTATTCCTTACTCATGCATATGTTCCTATTTAGGAGCGCAAATTACTTTGAAGGTACCATGAATCTCAAAAGGACAATTGATAATAAGGATATTCCAGTGCAACTTTGGAGCACAGATATGTCTTGGGATAGTCAGGAGGCTAGCTTTGTACAACTTTGTGTCTAAGTTGAGGCAAAGTTTGACAGCAAACCCACCAAGGATCCCCAAGGAGCTGCATGATTTTGTAGTCCCCAAGAGAGGTTGCCACTTGTCAGGATTGAGCATAATTGGGGGGATTGTATCCCTTATCCTGTAAGCATTGTTATCAGAATTTATGGTTTCTCTGGACAGCCACATGTATTGCCTTTTAACGTTCCTTTGAGATTGGGTTTTGCTAAGGTAATGTGGTAGATAGGGTGCATTCATGATAAGGAATTAAAGGGAAGGGGCAAAGGAACAATTTTCCCTGATTATACTGTCATCCCTTATTTTGTAATTCTGAAAGGAGGATATGAACAGTTTGATAAATTCTTTGCACCTTATCATTTGGGGGTGAGCATAGCTAGACACAATGATCCTAAGGGATTTTACAATATCTTCTAGACAAGAATAAAAGGAGATCTATTGCCTCATGAGCATAATTTTCCTGAGGATATAATTAAAAATGAATTTGATCCCATGACTCAGGAGTGGAGAAAATAAAAATGGATAATCTTCATAAAGTTATGGGCTATAATTCAAAAGATGGATCCAAATTATGATCCAGTAAAGGATTTTACTCCATTTTGTGCAAAGGTCGATTTTGTTATGAACAATTTCGATGAATTAAAGCTAATTTTGATTAGAAGAAGGCCAAACTTGAAGAAGTTCATGGCTAACAATAGTCAAGCTCACAACCTCCTTTGTCTCAAAGAGAAGGTGGCATGGTAGAAAGGAGACCTATTCATGAATCTTCTCATAAAATAGCAAGAGAAGAAACAAGTGATGAAGAGGAGAGTAGCAACGACAGTGGAAGATAAGTAAGGAGAAAGGGTAAAAAGATAAAGAGTACAGAACCTTCCCCAAAGATGCAAATCAAGCCTTTTAAAGGAATCAAGATCATTGATCTTGAAGACTCAGACAGATATCCTTCACCATCACCTGTGCCCTTTTCACCTGTAAGGCAGGATGATGAACAAACAGAGGAAGATATGTTCATGGAAACAAGTGCAGAAATGCAACTCGGTGTTCCTCTTTTACCCCCTAATCTGGAGTTGGACCTCACTCCTTTAGATATTCCAGGTAAAGCTTTCAGGGATGAAAGAAAAGAAGAATGTGATAGGTTCCTTGAAGATGATACTTTTGTGAGGAGCCCAACCTTTTTGCAAATAGTATGGAAGATGAAGAATACAAAAGGAGAACTACTGAGAAAAAAGCCCAAAGGCTAGATAGATCTAATCAAGAAAATCAGGAAGAGGTCAAGAATGAAATGATGGAAGAGTTTAAGGAAATCAATTCAATTCGGAGGAGGAAGCAAGGTTGGTATTAAAAGGATCAAATTTTGTAGATGATTATGCAACCTTGGCAATATGGGCACTAGAGGAAGGACCTAGAAAGCCTAACATCAATGACTTAAACCCCAATTTGAGGGGAGGCTCTATTATAAAAAGAGTGTATAACACATCAAGTGTAGAGGCTACAAAGTTGAATGTTGATGTTGCTAAGTTTGCACATGAGACTTCAAAAAGAGAAGCCTTGGAAAAGGAGGAGTTGATGAGAAAGTTTGATAAATTGTTCAATTATTACAATGCAGCTCAACAAAGGTGTATGGAGTTGCAAACGAGAATGCAACTTTTTGAGCAGGGATAGATAAAGGTTTCTTTTCCTACACTTACAGGACCATCTGAGCCATCAACATCTAGGTCATCACCTATTGTCCAGGAAGAAGAAGTAGTTCAACCTGATATAAATGTTGGTATCCTTGGTATGCCATTAGTCCCATATGATGATGATGAGCGTGAAGCCACTAGATAAACGGAACCAACTCAGTCTCAGCTTTTAGAAAAGATTGTTGAATTAGAAAATAAATTGAAAGAATTAGAAGATCAATCAGCTAGGCAACAAAAGGAGATAGTTAGCTCAATGCTAACTCATTTAAATGAAAAAGTTGATAATAGACTCAATAGTGTTCATGCCTTATATTTTTTATTATTTGATGATGATAAAGAAGTGGCAATTCCTTTGTTTACAAAATGGTTGCAAAGGGGAAATGAGCTCAGAATAATGTCCATGGCTTCTAAGTATCATGTTGAGAGACCACATGCACTCCAACCAACATACTTGTTGGTAAAATCAATGCAGGAAGCCCAAATTTTGCGGGAAAATATAGAAAGAAAGGTAAGGGAACTGATGGAAAGTTTCAGTGAGTTGAATCAAACTCTTTTGCCAGATATTAAAGATGAAGAAGGGGCAGTCAAGCCTCTACAATTTTGGAAGGAAGAGGCAGAAAGAGTCATCCGTACCCAAGTAGAGCTAATATATGAAGGGATAAACATGGATATGTTGGAGGATATAATGGATAAAATAATTTCCATGGGGTCATTTTTTGAAACTTTTGAAAGAGAGGCAAACCAAGTAGCCGTTAAATTCCATACAGAGCTAAAGTTGATGAAGTCATGAGTTTTGACTAGCCATCCGATGAAGAGTGCAGTGCATGGAGTAGTATGTATCTGAATGATGAATAAAGGTTTCAAATAGCTTGATATAATTGTTTTTGTCTTCTAGTGGTGGATATTTTGGAGCCAGTATAATAGAGATGGCGGTAAAATTCATCATGAAGCGGCCGCAGATTTTGATCCTGTATGAACGAAATCAAGGATAGAATATTTTTGTAACAAAATGCAGTTTTATGTAATCATTTTAAGATGATAGGTGTCTCCTCTGGCCTAAAGTTTGTTTGCTCCCTTGTTTCCATTAAAGGGAATTCGGGGCTATGAGACAGGGTCTGGATTTTGGTCCCTTGAGTGTTCTGAATTTTTGGTTCCAATAGAAAAGTATAGGTGAAATGAAAAAAGTTGTAAAAGGTCATTTGTAGAGCAAAATAGAAAGAGTTTGGTGTTTGTTTTTCTGTAGGTTCTTTAAGGAGTTATGTATAAATTGTATTGTGTTAGAGATAGCCGAATTATTCAATAGAAATATAATTCAAACCCATTTCTCTCCACTGTATTGTTCTATCATATTTTGAATGAATATCATCAAGGATTTTATCATTCATTGCATTGTTGTGGTGTATGTATTTTGTGTTCATGTTTTGGTCTAAGGGGCCAATTAAATGCTTGAGTAGAATTGCAGAGTGGTAGGGATTTTGATAAGTAGTTTTGGATTGGGATTGCAAATATGATGTGTTGCAAGGAAATACTATCTTAGGTTTATATGTTGTTAGATAAATTCTATCACAATACATTTTATGTAGTATGAATTCATGTACCCAATGGAGTAAGGCACTGTTGTAGCTTGCAACTGTCTCGGTATTGATTTTTTGTTTGAAATCACCACTTATTTGTTGTAATTTGTTGAATATCAAAATATTTTCATTTTCATGTATGTTGTGAAGTGCAAATGATCATCTCATGCTCCAAATTGGTTGAGGATCACTGAGGAATTTTCCATTCCTGAGCATTCTCCCTTTCTGTCGAGCCTTTACATGAGATTATCTGCTTTATTTTATGCTTGATTTGTGAGTGTGGCGTAGAGATCACAAATTGGCATAGGGATCACCCTCCTAGATTTTGCAAAGCCCAATGTGTAGAAGGATCTTGTATCCTTATTGAATTTGGTCCAAGTTTGAAGAATATTAATAGTTGGAAGTGGCTTTCCATAGACATTTGGAGGAATCAGCTTGGTCTTTGCCCTGTGGCAGTGTAAAACCATTTTTGGGCACCAACACTTCCACAACAGATTTCCAAAGCAAAAAAACACAATCCATCTTGACAAAAAGAAATTAAGGTCATGAACAATGTATAGCCAAAGGATCATCATAAAAAAATAAAATGCAGATGAATGTGGAAAACTACACACACTGTCGAGCATCATCAACACTGAATACACTTCCGGAGTACCAAAACTTCTAGAGCACTAGATTCAATTTCCATGACCAAATCCAAAACTTAGCCAACATAAAAACACATCCACATACTATCAACATACATTTCTGGAGCAACATCATTTTAGAAAACACATCTGCAACAACTGTAGCACAAGCTTCTTGACATAACAACAAGGTTCATCATCTTCATACATACATACATATCTTCCATTGTTCTGCAACATCTTCATACATACACACTACTACTATGTAACACCTTCACACATACATTGACTTACTACATCTGGACCAATCCGGATCATCGGGTTAATTGACATCAATGACAACCAAAAATATATTTCTAACATGATTTCGGGACATAAGGACCTAAAATAGATGAAGGAGGTGATGAAGTATTTAAGATATTGGATTTTGGGGGAACGGGAACCCAAAATAGACTTGAAATGTGTGATATGTTTAGATGCATGGATGAAAGAAGTCTTTTGAATAACAATTTTGGATGCCAATCTTGCATTTTCTTTTGGATATTGTGCTTCTATGAGCGACATGGGAATCCAAATGGTTCTTAATTTTTCTTTCCTCTATGGTCCTTTGGAATGCATTGCTTCTATAAGAGACTTAGGAACCGATAATTTTTTTAATTTTTCTTTTTGCTTCAAGGGCCTTTGTGACCTTTTAGATGTTCCTTTTGCTTTTGGATGAAATTTTGCTTTGTTTTTACATGTCTTTTAAATGGGATATGTTGAACTTTTAATGAATATGGGTTTTTTGACTTATGGTTTTTATGCATGGCATCCAAATTGCTTCCAAATTGAATGAGATTTATGGATGAATAGGAATGATATGGATTTTGGATGGTTTGATGTAGGTAGATGGTCAGAAGGTGCTCAAAGATGTGTTCCATTTCTGATCCTGATTTATGATAGGGTAATTGGATTGTGAGCTAGGGATCATATGGATAATGGATGGAGGGATATAGGGTCCTAAGATAGATGGAAGGGAGAAACACTTTGATTTTGGGATACAAGAACCCAAAATGGATTTGGAGGATAGAGATTGTGTATGCTTGGATTTAGACAAATGAATGTGGGATTTAGTAGGGATACCAATGTTTTGAGAGTGAGCTATGTAGCCAAGCTCATGATAATTGAGATTTTGCTTTGATATGAAGGGCTTCTAATATACCTTGTTCATGTAGGCCTAACCCTCTGCCTTGATAATGCATGTTTTGACAAATATTTTTAGCAATAGGATACTTGTTGCTTTTAAAACAAGATGTGATTCCATTTTGAGGGGGATACAGTATGGAAATATTGACAAGAGAATGAAATAGACAGGATTGGATGAAAATGGAGGAACCCATTTGATATGTAGGGGATTCATGAACAACTTAGGTAAAGGAAATGGGATAGTGAGGTGAATTAGGATCATGAGGAGGATTAGGACAAGGAGATGAAGGGATACCTTGATCTTGACTTGGAAGAGGATCATTGGTATTTGCATTTTGCTCTTGATTTTGAATTGGATCATTGGAGGGGATGGAAGGGATATCATGATCTTTCGTAGGAGGTGGGTGCTAAATGGGACTTGGAAGGACACTTTTCTCTCAAGATGGAAGGGAATAATCTTCAATGGAATAAAAAGGGATGAGGGGGTCATCATAAGACTCTTGAGAGATGGGATGTTGGTAAAAAATTGGATGGGATGGAAGGGTTTGTCCTTGATCTTGATTTATACTAAGACTTATTTCTTCATACTTTTGGATTATCCTCTTGACATGGGGTAGGATTTAAGATAGGTACAAGGGATTCTTCAATAGATTCATTTTTTTAGCATGATGGTCCTAGATTCGAGATAGGATTCTCAAAAGAAGGTTTGTTTGGGAAAGGAGCATATGGAGGCATTACCTAGGATTTTTGAATTGTATATAGGATTAGTATGAATAAATGTATTAGCTTGGACTTCTATTTGGATAACCCTTGAAAGGTTTCATCATTGGATGCATTGTTTGATGGAGATGGTAAGGATTGATCATGAGAAGGAAAAATGATAGGAGATATGAGGGCTAATTAAGAGTCAACTTATTTATGAGAGGATAAGACATTGATAGATGCCAATATATGATTTTGATATTTCTTGGAAAGTGTGTCTTGGAAAGCATCTATGACAATGTTTAGAGGAGCATGTGAACTATTTTGAGGCTTCGACATGGTTGGGTTTTGATTTTGGGTTTGGTTTTAATGAAGTTGGTTTTTGTTATGGCCTTGATTGCATGGGTTTGACTTGGGACTTGGTTGAAGTTTGTGTTTGTTGGTTGAAGTTGATTTGTCATGTTTGTTAATGAGAAGGGTGTTGGTAGAATGGATCTGTGAATTGTAAGTCTTGTGGTTGGGATTGGGGTAATGAAAATGATGAGGTTTTGACTCTACTATTTTGAATGTTCATCAATTGTTGTTATAGGTTGTAGACTTGTTGCGCCAAGATTTCTATGGGTGAGGATGGAATGGGGATGGAAGGGATAAATTCTTCACCTTCCCTATGAAATGTGTAGCGCCATTCCATGATATTTTCTCAATTGTTTTTGGACTAAGATCGGGGATACTTAAGATCGGGAGGATGATGCTTTGGATGTGACCTTGATAGTTGGTTTTGATAGATTATTTTGGTTTTGGGGATTCTGGATGATAATGAAACTAAAGTGCACCTATATTTTTGGATTTAAAATGACTCTAAAAGAGGAATTAGATACTTATAGACTCTAAGAGCTTGATTGATCACAAGGTTTAAAATGATTCAGATCCCAATTGATAGATCTTGGCTGACCCTATAAGGCACTAGTTTACCAGTCAGATGTGAGTTTGGACCAAGACAAATGTGAAATGGGAAACTGTAAGTGAAAAATTTGTTTTGGTCAAATGCAAAATGAAAATTGGATGAATGCAAAATAAACTCAAGACAAATGTGAAAGAGATTGTGGACAAATGTGAGGTTTTGAATTCCCTATGGAGTTTGAAAATGTTTGATCTGTTTTGGGGAATTTTGATCAAGTTATGATAATCATACATTCAGAAAACAGTATAGATAGTATGGCCTTGGATTTTTGGAAACTCTAAAAATTAGTGTTGAGGGCCTAGGTTGGCTCAAATCTGAATTGACTGTACTGCTCTAAAACATCAAAGATTTTCATAAACACTTTGAAGACAAGCACGTGACCTACTTAGGATACAAAGGAAACCATCCAATGGGGCCCCTATGATAGAATACTCAAGTAGATTAGACAGATAGGTATATTGGTGACACTGGCTCCCCTCCACAGAACAAAAACACCAAATCGCTTACCCCGAAGATCTGGAGATCTTGTAACTAAGAGATTCCTATCTCATTCTAAAGGGTACACGAGGGGTATCTATGGGGTATGATCCACACTCATTGAACCACTAGATGTAGGGTTTTTTGGCTCTAAGAACAAAGGTTTTTACTCAAAATCTGGGGTTGCCAGCACCATGTGTGCACCAAGGAAACCGTACTCAAGATATGAAAACCCTTTTGTATTGACAGGAACGACAGAAGCTAATACCAGTGGGCTATGACTTTCATCACACCCTTTTTTATATAGCAGATTGGATTAAAGTACCGCTTAGTTCGTTCCCTATCACTAGCATAAAGATTTGAGAGGCAAACATTCTAATGGGGTTACATAAAGCGGGCAAGTGCCCCAGACATGAAAAACAATGATTAATTTTAGTGGACCAATTGAAGTGTGAGTTTCCAGAGTTTGTAAATGTACCAAGTTGTTCTTTTTATTACACCATATCAAAATATTAATTGCTAGAGTTTGTAAATGCACCAAGTTATTATTTTTATTACACCAAATCAAAATATGAATTAATGTTAAAAAAAAGACAAACACTTCCTCGAAGAACATGAGTTAGTAGTTTCAAATCATTAGTCTTGGTCCCACAAATTCCACATGCTGAAAATAAAAGATTAGTAACAGAAAAACCCAACATAAAATAGATTTAAAGAAAACAAAGCTTAAGATTGTACCTTCAGAATTTACCAGACAGATTTGTTTCCAATTATTGTGCCTGTGGTACCTAGTCAAAGAATTTTTTTTTAAAAAAAATTGTAATATTTTCAACCCCAAAAATAAAATTACAAAGAAGATACCCCTGATGAATTTTTGAGAGCTTTCAAAAAATGTAACAATTTTACAAAAAGGACCTTTATTATCACCCTAGAGAGTGAATTTATGAAAATACATGAATTTCATAGATATAACTTTACGTTAATTATTTGACATTAAAACCAAAAGTTTAAAGAAAAGACCCACTATAAAATTTCAAGAGATTTTCAAAAATGTAAATTTTGTAGAAAAATTCTCTAATTTGCACCCAAAATTTAGAATTTATGAAAAAAAATGTAAAACTATCACATCTCACTCAAAATTGATGATACAAGGCTGATTTTTGGACTATAGACATATTTTAGGAATCTTGACCTTCTGTTAAAAAATATTAGAACAATTTTGATTTGCTCCCAAATAAAATATTTATGAAAAATATTAAAACTACCATTTTCACTCAAAAATGATGCTCTAAGGCCGATTCTTGGGTTGTAGACTCATGAGATGATCCTTAACCTACAATAAAAAAAAATCATGGAGAAATTATCAATCATTTGGAAGATATGATAAAATCTTTGGACACCCTGTAGTCTTGCCTACAACCTGACTTGCACAAAGTTAGTCTTGAAATTTTTGAATAAAACAACCAATTAAGATCACAAAACCTTTAGAATATGAATTTAAAAGAGAGGCATGGATTCACATCAAGTTCACCATTTGTAGCACATGGGAAAATTATCAAATTGAGCTAATTAGATTAACAGGGAAATCACGAAAGCCCTATCTAATTAATGTTATCTATTATTCGCCCTTTAAGGTAAAAATGGCTAAATAGGTTTTGAGTTTGATAAAAGGAACATTAGAGGCTTTTTAGATGTTAAAAGAGGAAAAAGATTTATGATAAAATACCCTTGATAGTGTTTGTTATAAAGTTTAAAATATTGAGTATTTTCCAAAGAAAAGAAATATCCATGTGGTGTTGAGGCAAAAGAAATTCAGATGTTGTCTTGGAGGGAACCATAACTTTGTTTTTTAAGAAGAGAAATAATTTTTTCTCAGGTTTTCTCATGTTGCAAGAGGATGAACTAGGGTTTTATGAGGAAATATTTCAATTCTTATGCAAAGAAGACCACGTTTCTACCATATAGATCTAGAAATAATTACCATTAGCAAAGGATCAGAGTATAAATGGCACGTTACATCTGTTCAGTGAGAATACATGGAACGTTACATGTAAATGGCAAATTCTGGAACTTCTCAACCAGTGTTAAGCATGTGCTAGATACATTCAAAGTTGTTTGAGGTACGGTTTCAGGCATGGTAGTAGTGGCTTTTCTTCTCCTATATTTCTTGGAGAATTTTGTTTATGGGGATTACATGATCTCTTAGAAAAGAGGCTCTATAGAATAGTGATAATAATTTGAATATTTGTATTATCTTATTCACTTTCTTAGATCTTATTCCAAGTACCATTAGGGTTTTGTATGAGATATATTTGAATATACTATCATTTGCAGCATGTGTGAAGATCCTATTTAAACCATTAGTAAGTTGTATCTACACTTTGATTCGAAAGAGATCTTTGGCAGTAGTATGTTCCTTAGGATGTGTTGATTAAGGTTGGTAGGGATTGTCATTAACATCTAGTTAAGGCCTAAAGGCAGTAAAAGCAAGAGGTTGTAGTCCTACATAAGTTCAAGGGTTTTTCAACTCTACAAAAGAGTAGTCTTCATTAAAGGGCATGACAGTCTTTCCCAAGTTCTCAATAACATGTCAAAGTTTGTGGATTAGATAGTGAAGACACACCTCTCAGCCCAAAGAGCAGTTACAATCCTCTGACCTAGAGAAACACTTGAGTTTTATATATATTCACAAAAACAATCCTCTTAGTGTAGAGAATGCATTCATATGGTAGTAAGATCAAGGAGATAGCTTATGAAACGTATAAGAAGTCATTGTCATAGATAAGAACACAAAGAGAGAGAGTTTTGACAGTGTTATGCAAAGATTATGGAGTTTGCTATAGCCATCAAACACAAAGGACAGTTATAAAATATATTCAAAGCAATAAGATTAGGGTTTAAGGAGATAAAGTTGGTTGCATTTATCAGTAAGGACAACTAGCATAGAGCATAAGACCGACCTCAACGTCGTAAATTCTAATCAAAGGGTCATCCAAAGATGGAGCACAACTTAGAAAGTTCAAGGTAGCAACTATCTACCAAAGAAAGGATAGTACTGGTGGAATGAATAAGTGTGGAGCAAACGATGAGATTAATGGTCTTTGTTGATACGTATGAACAACATATAGAGCATTTGGACTTGAAATCATATGAACTATGAATGTTAATTATTACAATGATATGGTATGGTCAATCCCACTTGCCATGGCCATAAGAGTAGATCAAAAGATAATCATGGTCTTAATCTTATTTTACCTTGATCTCCCATAAGACCAGGTGGGCAGAGACAAGCATATGCAGGCATAAAGAAGGCTACAACTAGAGTGCAAAGAAACCATTCACAGTGAATGGAGGTTAGAAGACAATATAGACAATTCAAAAGAGTCTTACACAATGATCATACAATATAAGATAAAGCATACACAGTTCACAAGACAAAGCCACTATAGGACAATCTTAAGAGTTAAAAGAACAGTGATGGTTACAAGAATGGAAGCCAAGCACAAGGGATTGTCAAAACCTGTGACAACAAGGGCTATTCAATGATAGTAATGGAAGCCTAAAGAACAGTAAGAAGAAGAGAGAAAATTGCTTGTATGGAGCACATATTACAATAAAGTAGTGAGTCATTGAAGATGCAATACCATAATAGCCATTATGAAGAGCAGTAATCTCAATGACTCATAAAATAAAGCATTCAAGGGAGAAGTTGCAAAATAACAGTCTAACAAAGAAGGTGTGAAGGGTTTGTGCATGATGGATAAGCTGCAAACAAGGCTTTCTAATCATTAGTTTAAATTGCTTAAATGGTGAAGAGATATAGGTATACCCAAGCATATTTTGATAGTGAGAAGAAATATCAATGATTCAAGGCAATAAGGAGATATCTCGGTCCTAGGAGCATACCCTAGCAACAAACAACAGTGATCAAACACCTTGCCAAATGAATAGATCATCACCATCAAAGAGTTACATTGAAGCTTTGGTATTGAACAGTTATTACATCATTCAAGATACATTTATAGTGAATGAGTGCAATGAATAATATATTAGTGAAGATAGATGGTTTCTTTTGGCCAAATCAAGGACAAATAGCGCATACTATAGTCTTTTTCCAATTTCCAGACATAAAAGACAGTGTTTTAGGAAATGTAGTACAAGCCTTAGAGCAATCAACTCAAAAATAGTAAGAATAAAGGTGAAAATGTTGCTTAGCGTGTGGAGTTCTTATTCTCAAAGCCTCGCATCAAAGTCCTCTTTCTTGTGCAATTTATAAGCTATTTTAACTAGCTTATTAAGTGTAGCGTACTGACTGAATAGCTTATTAACATTGAAAAGTGAAGAGGTTCACTAGTTTATGATGTAAAGAGACCAATGAATTTGCCATCAATTCTATTTTTTTGTCAAATCAAAGAATGCAGGCCTTTCAAAAGTTTCAATAGAAATAAGATTGCTAGGGTATCAAAGACCTTAACAGACCCTCGAACCATAAGACAGATGTCATAATGACAGAGCAACTTGCAAAGGTCATCCCAAGTATTATTTGTAGTCTTCTTAATTTTGGAGAAGCCTTGATGGTAAAAGAAAATGTAAAAACATCATACCCATCCTTCATAGAAAACAAAGTGAACTAGAACAATAATAAAGATACATGAAACACTGTGATTGTTGAGAAGTTACAAATGTCTAGAACAATTTTCTACTAAGAGGGACAGTATAGTCAAAAGATAGCCAAGAAAGATCAAAGACATAGCATGGATAGAGTCCATGTGTCTTTAAAGGCTTGGAAGGGGTGAATAAGGGCGAGTTTTAGGAAGAACTAAAGTAACATTGACATCCATCAAACACTTATGCTACATCATGGTTGAAGTATATTTGAATTTCAAATTCAAACCAGCCATCGATGTAAACTCAAAATTCAAAAATAAGTAAAGGGGGTTGTCCAAACACAAATCCCATGATTTAAGGATGATTTTAAGGCATAAAGGAAGTTTTACACTTGATTTGAAGGCCCCCAAGGGTGAATCATCAACCAAGGGGAATTTTGGGAGCACAAATAACAAGTAAACTTTAGTTTTGACCTAGATTTTCTGGGATTTCCAAGGCCATCTACCCAAGCAAGTTTGATTTCAAATTCCCAAGAAATTAGCACCTGATTTTGAGGTTAAGGAACAACCAGCTCATCAAGTCAACTCAGTCATGATTACTCTAAGAGAGACAAGATTTAAAATTTAAAATGTTGGAGCCACTTTTGAATATAAGTCAGATTTCCTCTTCTCTTCTTCTCTACTTCTAGATTTTTATCTGTACTGTAGTAGCAAGAAATGACTCTTGTAACTCATTTTCTTATGAGCAATGCTAGTTATTTTGTAAGCATTTTCACACTTGTAATGTAAATGACTCCTACATTTCAATAAAGAAGCTTTTTCCTTCTCAAAAATCTTTGTTCTTGTGTTGTATGTGAATATCTTGATAGAGATATTGTGATTTTGTTTAAAAATCCTTCATTTTTATCTTATTTCTTCAATGTTTGACTCAAAGAACAACATGTTATATTGCAGATCATTGAATGTGTATCTAGTTTTGTTAAATGAATGTTGTGAAAACACCATTGTTTTATTTCAAACATGCATCAAACATTAGAACCTTTCACATGAAACATTGATGCAAAACATGTCAATCTGAGTTGTGAACTCTTTAGTTTCAAAGTTGAAGTAGTTGTGAGTCCAATCAACAGATAAAGTCTTATCATTCGTTGGTGCATCACCTGTTAGTTAGTAGTTTTTAGTTTTAAAAGCATCTTCCTATCCCTTTTCTCAAGCAATATCAGTAGTTTCTAGGACATGTAAAGGGGAGCCAGCCCATAATTTGGAGGTTCATCTTCACAATGAGCAACCCAAAGGCTCGAAGATGTTCCAATGTTTCATAGGGTTGATGAGCATCATGCTTAGCTTTTGGGTGCAAATCCCTGTGACAACAATTAAGAAATTCCTACGTAACATCAATGAAAGTATACATGCAAAACAACAAGATGATGAAATAATCAATCCAAAATCCTTATTGATGTGATGTGTGTCGCTTTCATTTCTCTTTTCTTTCTTGTGGAGTGATAGCTCTTAGATTTGAGCTACCACTGCGCTACTAACCTGCAATAAGACAACAATAATTTGAAGATTGTGATTGCTTGAAATGATTGATGTTGAATTTATAGATTCTAGAAGGAGGATTCGAATGGTCAAGATTCATTTGAAAGCTAATTTGATCAACGGTTGAGATTGATTGAGATAAAATTGATTGGAGAAGATTACGATGTGAACTGGTTGCATGACTAAATTGATTGAGAGATAACTGGTTTGATTGATCAGTTGAACAGGATTGAAGGATAAGTCAAAATTTTGATTAACTTGTTAATTGGATTGATTAAACAATTAGCAAAAGGTGATTGAGTGATTAGTTAACTAATTTAATTGAGATGTTAGAAAAAGTTGATTGATAGTCAAACTCAGAGTCAATGGCAGTTAGAATTTAAACATGTGATGGAGGAAATTGGCCTGAAATTCAATTTGATTTGCATTTGATTTTTGAAAATGTTAAATGACATGCAAATTTATTATAAATGAAACTAATTCGAAATTACAAGAAATTTGAATTTGGGGAATTCATGAAATTTATTAATTTAGAAGACATAGTAAGATAATTAAATAATTTAAATAAATTAGTCAATTATGGGAAGAATAGAAATTGAACTTAATTAAACAATAAAAATTATTTGATTAAGGTAGATAAAGCGTAATTAGTTAAATAATAAAATTATTTAATTAATATAAAGGGGGGAAGTGGTTAATTGATTAAATGATTAAGATAGAAATTGAATAATTAATTTGTGATGAAAAATATGAATATTGATTTGGAAGAATAAAATTTAAATTAATTAAATAGTTAAAATTATTTAATTAATTTAGAGGAACAATTAGTGATGTTGGTAGCGAGACAATTTTGAGTGTCTACAATTATAAAGATCATCATCTTCTAGTAATTAATTGCAAGTGGAAAGATATTGACCAGAATTGGTCTTTTGGGAAAGAATCTGGGTTTTTCTCCAAGTCAAGATGAGTTTATTATGCACAATGGCAACCTAAATGCATGTTAAAGGAAAGAAAGTCAAGAGGAATAGAAGGATGGGAGGTGACTCGATAAGCAGGGAGCCTACATATAATACTCTGTTGTTCACTGATATAGATTCTCTTATGTTCTTTGAAAGGTCGAGATGGATACATTTTTGTCTACATCTCACAAGGTATAATGAAGAAATGAAAAAGGAGTTTGTAGCTGCATTGTCAAAGAATGAAGCAATTGTCAAGGGATTGAAGGTAGATGTCTCTCAAGCCACCATTTCAGAGGTCAGTGGTCTTCCATAAACGAGAGAGTAATTTCTTGCATCTCCAGACCCTCAGTTAGCCAGAGTAGAATTTGCCTTCCCTAATGAGATCTTTAACTCAACAACACAAGGTATTAAGTGTCCCTCTCTTCCTCCATTATGGAAAATAGTAACAATTCTGACTATTGAGTATTTCACCTGTGATGGTAGGTATTCAATGTTATACACAATCCATTTTAAGTTTTTGAGTCATTTGAGACGCAATAGGTTGGTGAATGTACCTAATTATTTACATCATATGTTCACCATCATGGCTACAAAGTACAGAGAGAAGAGGAAACTTACCTCTTTGTCCCACCCTTATCTTGTTGTTTTATTAATCAAAATGAGTTTATGTCTGTAATTTGCAAATTTAACCTAGGATGAATTCAAATAATGGCATACAATAGATTGTTTAGGAATGTTGCATAACTTGAAAGGAATGAGGAAGAACAAGCACCTAAGGATAAACAAATTGAAACCCTAGTGGGTGAGTTCTCAAGGGTTAACATAGATAACTCAAATTATTCTTCCTCGCTTCTTCAAAACTCTAGCACGCATGAAGAGAAAAATGTGGAACAAGGAAATACTAGTGGTGATGAGCCAATTGTTGGAATCAATGAACATTGAGAGAGGGGGTGAATCGGTGTTCTACAATTCACAAAGTTATTAAACTGATTCTTGAACCACCAGATGCATATGAATGAAAGTAAAGTGCAGAAACATAAACCAATCAACCACAAAACCATAACACCAATATTTTTACATGGAAACCCGGAAAGGGAAAAACCACGGTGGGATTTGAACCCACAATATTATTATACTTTGATCAGGAGTATGATAATATTACAAAAAGGGGAATGCACTTGCATTCAAGCTCACTACCTAGCTCACTGCTCAAATACATAAAAGGGATACAACCCAGAGGAAGGATCATTGCCTTATAAATGATTACAATTGATTACAATGATGAATGAACTGAATAATAGCATCTACTAATGCCAAATAGCAGTTCTGGTTATTGACTTCTACAATCGTTTTGTCTGTCTACTATGTCATATACCAGAGCACCAAAACCTTCAATCACATTCACCAAACTTCGCACATTCACTCACACAAACTTCTCACACTCATCTCATCTCTCAAAATTCTTAACCAAATCAATCTTATATATCTGCATCGCCAAAATAAATCAATTCCTATGTCGGCTTCTAAAAACTACATAACACGCAACATGAAACGTGTAACCAACAAGTCGGCTCAATCCGTCCATAAATCCATATGTGGACCCCAAAAAAATGATAATAGGCTTCCTACAAGTCGGTCCAATCTCCTCAAACTCAAAATCAATCACCAAAATCAACCCAAATATTTTGGACCACATGTTACACCAAAATAGCTTTGTCCTTCTTGAATTACCGCATACCGAACCTTCAATCTTGCTCATAAATCAACACCGGATATCAAAATTAAAGAATAATCTACCTCGAACCTCGAATCATCTACCTCTAATACCGCAACCAAAATAAAGATATGCACATTGTACTCATACTCTATCGGTTACTATATTCCACCTTCCAGACTTATGCCTCATGAACAATGCAACTTCCGATAAATCAATTTATTTAAACCAGATATGATTTATGAACTGAGTTGCCATCAATGGAAACTCCTAAGCATTTCTCACGCATCAATCTTCACTGGACCAGTGTCTCTTGCCAACAATCTCCCCCTTTGGCGTTGATGGCAACACTGTGAAAAATGAATTGTACACTCAAAGCTGCAAAACTTCAAAAACTACAAAAATCTCCAAAACTTGACAAGCTCAATAAGCTCCCCCCGAGGATTTGCACCATTTTTCACTATTCTCTCTCTCCCCCTTTGACAACAATGCCAAAGATAGGAATCTGCCAAAATTTATATATAGGGATATATACAGTGACTTACAAAAAATTGAAGATATCAGTAAAAATTGTCTTTAGATTCAACAAGTGGTTATCCCAACCCTTCTTCTGACTCTCCAAAATGTTGATCATCCCACTGAAAAGATATGTGTGCATCTCTGCTCCTCTATAGATATTTGATCATTATCATCACAATTATCATAATATATAGGTACATTCTTCAAGTTACCTTCCTTAAGTACTTCATCAATTATTTCATTTAAAGTCATTGGGGGCACAACATCATAAGTACCTTCTACCTTGCCAGACTTCAAAGCTTCATCAAATTCAGACTTTTCTTTCTTGCTTGCTCTAGCTCTACCGGATGGCTCAGCTTTTGTCCTAGGCTTCTTGGTCGGCTGGGCTCCACTGGATTGAGGCTTCCTTGCTACCCTAGAACTAGTAGTTGTCTTCTTCACCTCTTTCACTACTTCATTAGATTCTATTTATATATCCTTGGCAATGGCTGCAACATATTCCCTTTGTGGCTTCTCCTTCTTCCTCTTCTCAACTCCACTGGTTGACTTCGCTTGAGGCTTGGGTGGAGGGATAGGCTTTTGAACACCAAAGGTAGGTGCAAACTGGGTTTGCCTTGGCTTAGTTGGTTTTGGAGGAGTGGGGACAATTTTTGTCTTATACTTTACCAAGTCCTCCTCCTTCAGTATATTATGCTCCCTAGCCCTTTGAACAACTTCTTTGGCTATACCCATTTGTTCTGCAAGCTATTCAACCTCTTTTTTGACCTTCCTCTTCCTTGTAGGCTTAGTGAATTTCTTATGTAGGTCTAGATCCTTCTCCTTGTAGGTACCGAACCTCTCTTCCTTCTCATCTACCAATTTACTTAACAGATGTTGAGCATATGCATCAATTGTGTTTCCATCCACCTCATACCCCAGGGGCATGATCCAAATAGTTCTTGGTTCAATTGCCTCCAAGTGGCATTGATCTTTGTCTACTATGAACCAGATGGTATTTTCATACTTTTCAACAAAATCCTTTGAAATCCTTTCTCTGCTTTGCATCATTGTCTGAAATGATTTGAAGTAACACCACAAAGCAGATTTCTGAGCTACTGTATCACCTAATCCCTGCAAACCTTCCTTAATTTGGACTGTCACTGGTTTATCTTAAGCCTATTGTACTTTTCCTATACCAAGGATATCATTCAAAAAGTAAAGTGTTAAACAAACAATCAGACAACTAAACTTGAAAACATGTTTCTTATCTTGCTTGATCTTCTTTAAGTTGCCCATTAGCTCACTAAGAAGCACTCCACATAGATCATATCTCTTATCTTCCTTGAGCATCTGATAGGCTGCAAATATTGCAGTACCAGATATAGAATTATGTTTGCTAGACTGATACACCTTATATCCCATTACCATTGAGGAAAATCTCACATCATGTTCAATGATATCACTTATTGTCATCAACCGACTATCATGCTAGGACCCAGTAACCGCTATCACTATTGTGTTGTTGACATTTCTTAGATTGGGGATTTCACCGGTTTCACTCAAACAGGTTACCTCTTGAATGGATTTCTCTATGATCTTGTGAGGTCTATCTAGCCATATAAACTCATCGTGGATTTGACTCAAGACATACCTAACCCATTCAGGTTCATCGAACACCAGAAAATGAACAAACTGGATAAAACCCTTGTCTTGCAATGATCTAAATTTAGGCTTCAGATTCCTCATTCCATCTATCATATGCTTTGTGTACAGTGATATCATGTCTTAATTCCCAAGCTCTTCAATATAAAAATAAATATATGCCCTAATATCTTCATTGTGCAACACACCATACGACACAGAAGAAAATGCACCTTTTGGATCATCTTCGATGGATTTGAACAAATGTTTCTTAAACACTGGCCTTGCCCTTTTAGTAATTTCAACTACCAATGAAGTTTCTACACCAGATGATGATGCCATTTCAAAATTAGAGTTATAAATAGATATCTCGAACATGAATAAATACCTTTTCAAGTTCAACTGGATGCTAGGAATCATTGTCAGATCACTTCAAGCTATGTTTCGCTACTTAATCTCGGTCACCTTGCTCTCCTGCTCTTTCTCTTTGTTTGCAATGTGAAGAATGAATAATAGAAATGCCTTTTATCCTTAGAAAACCTAACTTTAAGTTGTAATAAATGCACAACCCTAAAGGCTTTTCCGGATACCTTGCATATTCAAGAATTCATCACTAGATACGCAGATAGACATGAAATCTTCTAGATATAAACTGCACAACTGATCTCCGAAAGGGGGTTTTAAGGATCTACATGAAAATCTTCCCCCTAAGGCCAAAATGCCTTAGTTACTAGATGAGGTTCCAACATCGAAATCGGGTGTGGAGCCATTATGAACATTTGAATCTTCCTTATTAACCCACATCTTCTTATGTTGCTTTGTGACTTATTCAACCTTCACTTTGTCTTTCTCATATGATCTGTTCTTGTCTACCAAAGCATTCTTGCTCACATTTTTGCTTCTGCAATATTTTGCAATGTGATCGGATTTCTTGCATGCATAGCAAACAACATTTCCTTGCATAGGCCTGAAGTTCATCTGATTTTGTCTCATCTTGCATTGGTTAGAAATGTGTCCAAACATTCCACAAGCATATCATCTCTTATTTTGGAAATTATTCATTACTGCTCTGCACATGTTTGACTTATGACCAAAGTTATTGCATTTAAAACATTGACCGGTAAAGGTAGGACCATTATTCATCACCCTATTTCTGCATTCTTTTTCCATATGATCAAATTTATTGCAAATAAAACAATTACCATTGAATTTATAAGCATTAGGTTGTCTTATCGGAGGTCTCATCTAACAGGGCTGAGGTAGCTTCAAGAATTTTTATTTGTACTCATTAGCAGTGGAAATTTCATCTCTCAGAATTATGATTTGCCTTTCAAGTTCTTGCATCATTCTTGGATTGCACCAATTCAAGTTTCAATTGATCATTCTCATAGTTCAATCTGCAACATTCATCATATCTATCCTTCAATGGCTGAGTCAAATTTTCCTCATTCTTCTTCCTGTCTTCAATCTCCTTTGTCAGCTTCATCACAATGGGTTGCATCTCATTCTTCAGGACTATATTCTCTCTAGAAAGCTTCTCACATTCATCTGTCTTGTCTTGTAGGGCTTGATTGTCAATGCTTTGTTCTCTTTCTCCTTGAGTTTATCCATCAGTTCCTTTCTCTTCTCTCTTTATGTGTTCACTTGTTCTTTCAGAGATTCAATGAAATTTTCAGTTGCTTTCAGACTTCTCCTCGGGCTACTCTTCTCTTTCATAGCTACATCAAGATCTTCAAGTGCCATAGTGAGTTGCTTTTGCAAACTGGAGTCCATTGATTCAATCTTCTGGATCTTCCTCAAGTTGTTAGGCTTCTTCCGAGGAACTAAGCTCTGATACCAATTGTTGGAATCAATGAACACTGGGAGGGGGAGGTGAATCGGTGTTCTACAATTCACAAAGTTATTAAACTGATTCTTTAACCATCAGATGGATATGAATGAAAGTAAAGTGCAAAAACATAAACCAATCAGCCACAAAACCATAACACCAAGATTTTTAAGTGGAAACCCCAGAAAGGGAAAAACCACTGTGGGATTTGAACCCACAATATTATTATACTTTGATCAGGAGTATGATAATATTAAAAAAAGGGGAATGCACTTGCATTCAGGCTCACTGCCCAAAGCTCACTACTCAAATACATAAAAGGGCTACAACTTGGAGGAAGGCTCATTTCCTTACAAATGATTACAATTGATTATAATGATGAATGAAGTGAAGAATAACATCTACTATTGCCAAATAGCAGTTATGGTTAAGCTCAAATTGACTTCTGTAATTGTTTTGTCTCTCTGCTATATTTTCCTGCTCTGTCATATACTGGAGCACCAAAACGTTCAATCACATTCACCAAACTTCACACATTCACTCATACAGACTTATCACACTCATCTCATCTCTCAAATTTCTCAACCAAATCGATCTTATATATCCGCACTGCCAAAATAAATCAATTCCTATGTCGGCTTCCAAAACCGCATAACACTCAACATGAAACATGTAACCAATAAGTCGGCTCAATCCATCCACAAATACATATGCGGACCCAAACAAAAAGATAATAAGATTCCCACAAGTTGGCCCAATCTCCTCAGACTTGAAACCAATCACCAAAATCAACCCAAAGATTCTGGACCACACGTTACACCAAAATAACTCTATCCTTCTTGAATTACCACATACCCGACCTTCAATCTCACTCATAAATCAACACCGGATATCATAATTAAAGAATAATTTGCCTTGAAACTCAAATCATCTACCTCTAATACCACAACTAAAATTATGCAACCCAAATCAAGATATGCACACTGTACTCATACTCTCTCGGTTATTGTATTCCACCTTCCAGACTTATGTCTCATGAACAATGCAAGTTCCGGTAAATCAAATTTATGTACACCGGATATGATTTCTAAATTGAGTTTCCATCAATGACGACTCCTAAGCATTTCCCACACATCAATCTTCACCGGATCAGTGTCTCTTGTTGTTGCACCAATAAGTTCACCCACAACATCATAGGATACACCTACAACCTCTAAAAAGACCAAACCCTCTTCCTCAAAATAGAAATTGTCTATGAAGAAAAGTAAGGAATCTATTTCTTCCTCTTCTTCAAAATAGAAAAAGCCAAAGGTTGACGTGTTAAGGGAGGAGTGCATGACCACAAGATATAAAGTGGATAAAACATGACAGACATCCCAAAAAAGGGCAGGAAAGGAGTCAATGAAGGAATGTGAGACTTCTAAGCCAAAGAGACAGTTCAAAAAATAGAGAAAAAAGGATAAAGGGGTTGAGGAGAAAAAGGATTTAAGGAGATGCTCTACCTGCTTTCATAAAAAGAATCTTTTGATAGAGCAAGAAGCCCCAATAGCAACTATCAATGTAGAAGACACTAACTCTAAGAGAGAATATATGTTTTTTAGAAGAAATAAAAATGAGGAAGTGGGGAAATTTGAAATAGAGACTGGAAGGGGAGAAGAATACTAGAAACTTGATCTAGATGATTCTAACCAAGAAAGGGAAGATGAGGATCCTTTTGATCCAAGGACAATTAGTTCTGAGGATCAAAGGATTATATTCCTTGTAGAAAAACATAGTGATGATGGTGAGAATGAGGAAGGACCCAACATTTCTATTGGTCCCAAGTATTGCATTGAAGGGAAAGAGAAAGTAGAGTTGCAATCATCTCTTGATAAAATACAATAATTGCATGTGTATAAGGAGAGAGAAATTAAATTGAAGGACAAGGTGCATGAACTAGAAACATAATTAACATTGTAGAAAAAAGATAGAGTATTGGTCAACATGACCATCATAAAGCTTCAAATGAAGGGATACACCCTTGTGAATGTCAAGGATACCCCTACACCAACAACCGCAATCACACTTGGTTATGCACCTTGGAAACAATAGATAAAGTTTACATGGCATAAGACACAAAGGGCAAGAGAGAAATAATTGATTTAGGAAGAGCATGAGGTAGAGCTGGTGAAGAAAAATGATCAAGTCAAGAAATTGATTGTTAAATTAACATCTAGATGGCTAATTTCGCCAACTAATTGTGAATTTATCACCCTCTTGCCCGAGTATATGCCTTATAATTGCAAGAAAAAATTATTTATTTTCAAATTATTTAGTTATTGAACGATTTTCCCATCGATATAATGTCACCAAGGTCATTCCTAAGGACTTATTCCCAAGTTGATACACACATGCAAGATCAATTATGTGAGTTTTATCTCCATAACTTGGTTGTACCCTATGATGCAACATGGAATCCTTTATATTGTGTAGGAGACCTGTAGCTTAAAGCACTTATATCATATCTCAGGAATGAGTAAGAGCGAGGAGAATTGAATCAATAATATCAAGAGAGGGAGAAAACACATCCATTGAAAATTAGGTTTGACTGTGAGGCACCAAATGATATTACAGATTAATGGTCCAAGATGATTGATAGGCCAAAGGTTTTTGCATAAAACTATGACCTCGGGAGATAAGATTACTAGAGATTCACAACTTTCATGAAAGAAATAGTAAAGGACAAGGCATTGGTACATATGCAACAGAGGTGGATGGAGTTACCTCAAGAACTTAAGCAAAGGGAACCACATTCCCTACATCATTTTATTGCTCTAGAGTTAAAAGCCAAAAGATATATAAGAGAAATAGAGTATAGAGGGATTGCATAGATACCCTACATCTAGTACCACGTTGGACAAGGCATCAAATGATAAATGTAGAGAAAGAAAGGGAGCACTAGGAAAGGATTGATAATAATAGAGGCTTCTACTCCCATCAAATTACATGAGTAACCCAGATTGTAGATTATAGGGTAGATGTTTTAGGACTTAATATTTGAGATTGGTTTGCTTGAGGAAAAGCAAAGGGTAAAGTTGGGGGGTGTGATAAGGTCTATTAATTTCATAGGTTTCTTGGTTGTAATGTTCTAAGTTCACTTGTTTTTGCTAGTCAACAAACTTTTGTTAGACTTGTTATATGGTTAATTGCCTTTAAAGATCGTATTATTGCTAACTATAACACATATGTATATGGTATATTGACATGAATATTTTATGCATTTTGATGAATGTTACATTGCTAAATGTCATGAATGGTATTTCATATGGATTATTTATATTGTTGCACTAACATGACATAGGAAATATGAAGTTAGTTGTAATCAATATGTTGTTGGCACCCCCTGTTTTATTTGCAATCAAAGACGATGGAGTAATGCCAACACACGCGAAGAAGTAATATGAGAGAAAGATTCATGATCAAGGAAGAGTCCTTATAGACTATGTTTCTTTAGAAGACATTGGAGAGTTATCGCATCATGGAAACTATGGGAGTTATGCTTCAGTACTCATCAGTTAATGGAAAGGTCACATCTCTATTCTTGTGTTATTGTTTAATAAAGGAGCTTGTTCTAGGATGGACTCTAATGAGTCTATCTAATGTCCTAGGTTTTATAGAATGATGTCTTCATTTTATACCACTTTCAGGCTATGATTAAGACTTCTTTATACTTTATATATTTAGAAGGATTACAATTAATGTTAATTATAATATGTATACATATGGCACAATGGTATACATATACTATGTGTTTGATAAATGCTCGGGACTAAATAATTGTGAATAATGTTTTTTTGTGAGTTATTACTCTCTAGTACTAACATGGCACAAGAGCACGAACTTGAATGAGGAAAGGAAGAATTATGTTGCAACAGTCATCCTTGGTCCAAGGAAGGGAATTCAATACTCATGCACGTGGACAAGCAGGAGTAGAATAGAGCCAGGAAGAAGAGTCTTTGCAGACTCTGCCTTCCATCCCATTACATGTGTTGTTTGAATCAATCTATATTTATGTGCCATCACTTCCAGAGTGATGGGAATAATTCATTTATGATATGTTGTAACCGTTTAATAAAGGAGTTCCTTTTGTAGCAAACTCTCGTAGTCAGTTTTGTTCCTTCTATTGAATAAGTCAGCTATATGAGCGATAGGTAGTTAGAAGTTAATGAATGATAGTTAATCTTTAACTTCCTCCTTAACTTTCTTAAATAGAGATTTGTTGTCTTATGTAAACAGTTGGTTGATGAGTAAGAAGAATAATTATTAAATTGGTTTCTAGTTTATTTTGTACTTAGTCATTACCAAATACCATGAGAATGAATAAAGTATCTTGATCTAAATTTTATACAACTAATTTGGTTTTATTCTACATTCATGATATGATGAGGAATTGTTGAATGTTTCAAAAGTAGTATTGTAATCTTGCAGGGGAACCACATTACTCAAGTAGGCCACTTGAGGTAACATGGAACTCTCCCTTTTATTTTCCAGTTGTTTGTTTACATGCATAATAAGAATAAACCACATTCATTCATAGTTTTTATTTTAAGTTTGATAATGATGAAGTTAATTTAGTTTGTTAACTTGGTTGCAACCATCTTTATCTACATAGTTGTTTAGTTTAAGTAGGATTTTTGCACTCGTAGCCACTACTGTGTTGCAATATAAGCATTTGTAGCCACTATTGGTCAGTTAGTTCTTATTGCCTCAATTTTATTTTCATTTGGTAATATATTTCCTTTATGCAACGATCAAAACTAGAACCCTTTACTTTCACATACAATGTGAGTGTCATCTTTGAGATACATCCCTAGTCGATAATTTAATGAGCCTTCATTTAAGTCAGCTGGTTACCCCTTCAACACCTCATTCAAGTTCAGTACATGATAAATTTTTTCAACTAATTGAACATAATGGAGACCGGTTAGACACGTGTAGTATGGATTTATTATTTTTAACTTGTTTTCTTAGAATAAGTCGCCTTAGTCTCAAAGAGATGTGACAAGTAGTTAAGAGTTGGTTGAAGCGAGTTAATGTTGTGCTTCCTCTCAACACTTTAAATTGAGATGTGTTATTATGGATAGGTGGTTAGAAATATTACTGTTAGAATGTAGCATCGTAAACTATACACCCTTGCTAGGGTGGTACAATTTCACGCTTGGTTTAGCACTCGCCTTAGTGTGTTTTGCATCCTGCATTTCTAATCTCCTTTAAGAATTTAATTAATTAATTTAATCTAATATAAATTCATATTTCATCACTACACACATTATAAAGTTGGGCCCTTTACCCTAAGTGTGCCCCTTTTCATTTTATTCCTTCAATAAATCATTTAATCATAAACCCTAATTATGTCCTATTTTGACCTTTAAGGCCCAATTTCACATATCAAGACATCTCGAAATCAGTTGTAACTTTTGGATTCGCTCTAATACCATCATATCTAACAATCCTGAAAATTTGGTGAAAAGTTGGTTAGACTGGGTGCACTTTGCACTTGGTCCCCAACATTTTTCCCAAAATTTTGGGAGCATAATTCTATGATATTATAATGCTTAACCCCAAGAAATTGGAGAGAAATTAAAATCCTAGGTCATCTTAAAGATGAATTTAAGATCTAGGGTTTCATACATAAGAGCTCTCTTTCTTCATTTGAAGGGGAATGGAAGATCTAGAGAAGTTTGGAGCGAAGTGATCACAAGGAGCCTTCTATGTAGCGAAAGAGAATATCTTTTGAAGTCTTCAACAATATTAAACAAAACTTATCAAGCATTAATCAAGCATTTTTCATCAATTGGGGGCTTTTGAAGATGTAGGAAAGCAATAGGAGATCATTGACTGAAGATTGGCTTGTACCTCTCCCTTGGGGTTGGCTATGGTTTCATGTTGTTTTCATGTCTTTGTATGAGCTTCATTATATTAATGTTATTTATATTCATGCTTTAGATCACTCTGCATCATTGATTTAGGGCATTTACTTTGTCAATTACAAGCATTTAGGGTTTACTCTTTAGGGTTGCTCTAGATTATTTGTATTCATCTTAGGATCTTGCAAACACACAAGAGTCTTGCACACACTATTTTACTATACAAATCGGCTATTTGTTGAGGTTTAATTCAACAAAATAGGGGTTTGACTAAGGCAAAACCCTACATAGCCACCCAAAACCCTATTTTCAGCTACAGGTACAAATTTGGGATTCGAGTGTCGTTGTAAATTTCAAGACCAACAAAGTACATAGACTCAGTTCCAGAGACCAGATCTTAGCAGAAACCCCTAGGATAGGGGCGTGGCGCCTTGGTCCTCCCATATTTTGGCAAGTTTTGGCAAAAGAGTAGTTTGCAGTCTTCAAATCCTAGTCTGTCAATCACAGCCTCTGGTCTGCAGAATTTGGACAGGGGAGTATCGCTCCTGTCCTAGACATTTTGGCTCAAATTCGGCACAGGTGCACCTCTGAATTTTTCTCTTAATCTATATTTTTCAGCAGTATATCAGTTATTCTCAGTTCTTCATTTCCAAATATGGGTTGCTTGTGTATACTTGTATTCTAGGTTAAATCATTCAAATCTACACTTTGCAATTCTCCTATCTCTCATTTACAACAAGGGAATAGAAACCCTAAGAGGTAATCCTTGACTCTCTCTTCCTCACAAGAAGTAGCTGAAGTGCATTACCTTCCTCAGCTCTTTTGTATTCCACGAGAGTGAGATTAGGGTTTGTTTGCTTAGTCTCACTTTTTCCCCTACACATCTTTGGTGAACCTGACGTGAATCCAATCTCATTTTCATTACATTGCATTGTTAGATCTAGACTTAGCATCTTTCGTTTGCTTTATAATCATAAAATCCCAAAAAAAGTGAAAAAAAGGAGATTTCCCTTTATGTTCTTGCATTATGTGTTTAAATTTCATTCAATTTCCATTTCAAAAATGTCAGATCTTTATTTTCAAGATGTTCATCCTTTTGATGATGTATGCAATTATGTTGATTATGAGTTTAGTGAAGATGAATTAGATGAAGCTCTAGATGATTTTTTGAACCCTAAGCCTTCTAAACCCTCATTTTGTCAAAAACTCATCAACCTTGTTACTATGCCATTTCATGGTGATGAGAAAGATAAGTTGATTGATTTATCTCATGAGTAAATTCTTATCAACTCCTCCACTAAATCTCACAACATGGTTGCCTACAACATTTCCCTTTACGAGGATATGTCTCCTTTTGAATCAAAAGATAAACCTTTCAATCGATATGACCATGCCTTATTGGATGATGCCCTTGATGACTTTATGTCTCTCTCCAAATATTCAAACAAAAACAATACATATAAAAGATTAATCAACATGACAAATGTGAATGAACATATCAAGCCTCTTTTTGTAGTCCAAGGTGCTTATCCTTCTTCAACTTCCCAACCAACCCCTTTTAACTGTTTAAGGTGGATATAGTCATGATTCCTTTAGTACTCCTAACAAACCTGTCATTACTACACAAGGAATAAATCCCACTAAGAGTCCTTATAGTTATGCTAAACAACTAACAAAGGAGATTCATCATGCAGTTGCCCACACTTATAACACAAGAAATAATAGGCAACCTAACCCTCCTTTGGTTATCCCTACTTCTCTTCCTGATCCTCAACCTATTCTTCCTCAAGCACCTCGCATTTCACAAACTCTTGGTAAGGAATGTGATCTTATTGAACAACTCAAAGCTACTCCTGCCAAGATATCCCTTTGGTATTTGATTCAAACTTCTTCAACCCATCATGGAATGTTACAAGATGCCTTGAAAACTTTGAATGTCCCACCTGCAGTGACATTCAATAATATGGCTTCCTTGATTGATTATATCACATCTCCTAAGGCTCAAATTGTGTTTACCCAAGATGAGTTACCCACTAGTGAGATCCAACATCAATATGATCCTTTAATGATTGTAGTTATCATAAATGATAGTGCAATAAGATGAACACTAGTGGACAATGGTTTTGGCCTATGTTTGTAGCATTAACTTGTTGCATAAAATCAATGTTGATACATCTCTCATTAAGCTTGATTCTCTCACTATCTGAGGCTTCGATAATGTTGCTAAATCTTCATTAGGTATCATCACCTTATCTGTTAAGGTAGGTCCTGTTACTTTGCCCACACCTATTCATGTCATGCTTGGAAATTTGACATATAATTTTTTATTAGGGAGACCTTGGATTCATAGCATGAAAGTTGTCCCCTCTACATTACATAAGAAAGTTAAATTCATTTACAACAATAAGACATATACCTTGCTAGGTGATACTAATCTTTGGGCTTGTCTACAAACATCAACATCCAAACCCTCTTCAACTGGTTCTTCCCCAACTATCTTAGATGATTATTCCAAAACTTCTACTCCTACTAGTGTGTCTATTTCCTCGAGTCTATCTTCCACCTCTAGTTCATCTCCCAATGATTCCTCAAATGAACCTAAGGTTCTTGAAGAAAAGCCTTCTCAACCTGATTCTACCACTGAAGATGTCTTCTCTCCTAAAAAGATTCTTGCAGAAGATGATTGGGGATCCCTTGACTTTAATCCTACCTTCATAGGAGAATATAAAATTCAACCTAAAGAACCCAAGGTTGAAAAGAAGAAAGAAGAAGAAGAACCTAAAAAGAAATCCACTTTACCCTAGCCATTGAGTAATGACTCTATGGTGACTTCTCATACTTCGTCTCCCTTGGTTTCTGACTTAGAGGATTTTGATCCTTTACTTTATGAAAACCCTCCTTCTCTTTCAGAAATGGCTAACCTTTATGGTCCTGGTTTTCACATCCTAGCTAAGTTTGGATATAATGGTAATGGATATGGTGCCCAAGAACAAGGGATAAAAGTTCCCTTGGAAAATAACTTTCGTGATACAACATTCAAGCTTGGCTATGATCCTTTTGAGCATACTAAAGCTTCTATGAGACCATATGTTAGTGTTAATGTCATCTCTACTTCCCTCTCAATAAAGTATCCAAAATATATTGACTATGATTCTTCTAGTGTCTTTGCTTTGGATGTTTTTTCCACTGACGGCCTTCCTCATTATCACCATAATCGCGGTTTTCCCTATTGTTTAAATAGAGAAGCTTACTTTGGGAAAGAAAGAAATAACGATGAGATAGTTAAAGAATCTCCTCAGTTGAAAGATGCTCCTCAACAAAGTAATATCCTCATAAGTGACACTATTGATATCAGGATGGATCCTTGTATTGAAGACAAAGTCATTAAGATAGGAAAATGTATTGATGAAGAGGAACAAAAATAATATTCTGAATTGTTACATGAATTCCTTTAAATCTTTGCTTGGATATATTCTAACATGCCCGACATTGATCCTAAGATTGTCACTCATAACATTGTCTTAGTTCCTGATGCTAAACCTGTGAAGCAAAAGATTTGAAAGATGAAACATAAAGCAGCATTGCTCGTTAAGGCTGAGATTGAAAAGTTATTGGATGCTAGATTCATCCGTCCTATCAATTATTCCCCATGGATTTCAAACATTGTGGTCATGGCTAAATTTGATAACAAGATTAGGATGTGTATGGATTTTCAAGATCTTAATAAAGCTTCTTTGAAGGATGATTTCCCTCTCCCAAATATCGATATGATAGTAGATTTTGTAGTAGACCATGCTTTATTATCCTTCATGGATGGTTTCTTAGGATATAATCAAATCTTCATTAATCCTCAAGATCAATTCAAAATTGCTTTCACCACCCCTTGGGGCACGTTTTGTTGGGTTATGATGCCTTTTGGATTGAAAAATGCAAATGCTACCTATCAACATGCTATGACCCTTATCTTCCATGATTACATGCATAAAATCTTAGAAAATTACATTGAAGACATCTTAGCTAAATCCATTTTTCGTATAGATCATGTTAAGATCCTTCGTCAAGTCTTTGAAAGAATTTGCAAGTATAACATGCGCTTGAATCCCCGAAAGTGTGTCTTGAGTGTTGATAGTGGAAAACTGTTAGGATTCATAGTTTCGCATCATGGAATTGAGGTGGATATGAAGAAGATAGATGCCATTGTTAACATTTCACCTCCTAAAAATATTTCCCAACTAAAAAGTTTACAAGGAAGCATTCAAGATATTCGTAGGTTTATTTCTCAACTTGTGGATCGTACCTTTCCTTTTACTTGGTTACTTAAAAATAATATCATCTTTCAATGGAATGAGGATTGTCGTCAAGCATTTGCAGATTTAAAAACAAATTTGGCCAATCCTCCTATTCTTCAACCTGTTGACCCTTCCAAACCCTTTCTACTATACACAGCTTCTTCCCTTCATGCTCTTCAAGCCTTATTGACACAATGTGATAAGAATGGTAGAGAATGTTCGGTTTGTTATATAAGTCGCACTCTACTTGATTAAGAAGTCTGATACTCTGGAATAGAAAGACAATGCCTTGCTTTAGTTTTTACAACCCAAAAATTAAGGCATTACCTTTTGAATGTTGAAGTTCATGTTATCATTAAATTTGACCCTCTAAAGCATCTTTTCTCCAAAACTGATCTTTCAGGATGCTTAGCCAAGTGGGTTATGATGTTGACTGAGTTTGACCTTAAGTTTGTCTCGCAGAAGGTAATAAAAGGTCAAGCGTTGACTGACCACTTGGTTGAGGCTCCTTCATCCTTCTCCCTACCTAACCCAGAGTCTTTTCTAAATGAATGCATTCTCTCTACTGAGGTTGATAAGATTTGGGAATTATATTAATGCATTGTCTTAATCTCTCCTAAAAAGAAACCTATCCCTTTGTCGTATCGTCTCAATTTCTTGTGTACCAATAATATTGCTAAATACAAGGCTCTTATAGTTGGAATTAAAGCAGTCCTAGTATTAAATATAAAACATCTACATATCTATGAAGATTCTCAATTAATCATAAGGCAAGTGACAGGAATTTATCAAGCTCAACAAGATAAATAATCACAATATAGAGATTTAGCTATATCTTTGTTGCAAAAGTTTGATTCTTATACCATGGAGCCTATTCCTCGAAAGGATAATCGACATGTTCATGCAATGGCATGTGTATCCTCTCTTGTGTCTTTAGGGGACCCCTTGGTAGATCTCAAATTCACTATTCACAACCTCACTGCCCTGGCTATTACCGACAATCCTAGTGATGCGACATATTGTTGAATTGTAGATTTTGATGAGTGGTCCTTGCATTTCACAATATATTTGAGTGATGATACTCACATTTCACAAGATATTTGAGTGGTGGTACTCTACAAACAATAATACCAGGGCTAGGATTCGCAAGTTGGCTGCTAGATACATTATCCTTTCTAATGTTTGTTTATGGTGAAAATGGATAACAACAATGTTGAAAGACTAAATAGATTCAACCACAAAACCCTAGGGTAACAACAACAAAGATCCACCATAACATATGAAGATTACCTAAGATAATGCAAATCAAATGAAATCACAAAGATTATACCATCACATGTCCAATAGGGTTTGGATCTCCATTCTTCCTATCTCCATTGATCTTGTTTGATATATTTGCTCTCAGATTTTGTGCACAAGAGCTCAACAAAGAACGGAAATGTGGTTGCAAGTAGGATCGCATATGAAAGTTCAAAAGCGCAATGTAGTCGAGTTGTAAGCGGGATGCATAGTTTGATTATGAAGGAAGCATCTCCTTATATAGAAGACACTATAAGAAATGGAAGGATAAGATTGAGAGGTGTAAAAGATAAATGGTCGACTATGATTAAAGGGTAGGTAAAGAAAATAAGAAAATAATAAGAGGGTAGGTAGTGTATGAATTAAGAGATGAATGACATGTGTCATAGATAGAAAAGGTTAATGAATTAATTAAATAAATAAATATTCATTTAATTAATAGAGGAAGTGGGATCAATTAAATAAATAAGATATTTATTTAATTTAGGAAAAGGATAATTTAAATAAATAAATGTATTTATTCAAATAAGAAATAAGGCTAGAAGAGGATAAATGAATTAATTAAATAAATAAAGATTTATTTAATTAATAGAAGAATCAGGTTAAAATAATTAAATAAATAAAGATATTTATTTAATTAGACTAGACAATTTTAGGTGTCTACATTCTGCCCCTCTTTGAGACAATGCACCTTGTTGCGTTGTTTCAAAGAAGATAATATGAACTGATACAAAGTTGCCCCAAGATGGGAATGATATGCCCCCTTGAGAGATTGGATGAAAATGTCTGAAAAGATCGCAAACAATCTCTCGATAAGAAAGAAAGGCTAGAATGGACTGACTAGATAGGATAAAGTGACAGAGTCACGGGATAAAGAAGACTGACTCAGGAAACGAGGGCTAGGGCTAGGGCAGTTTATAAGATAGACCACAAGGGCAAAACATCCTCATTGTCATCCACACATCCAAGAGATCAGAGTGCAGAGAGAGAATAGAGCAGCAACAGTTAGCAGGGATGGCATTGGTGCATAGATTCAATCGCGTTTGCCGATATCAGAGGCTAGCAGATGCAGGAGAGCTGGTAAGTACCACAAAACCTCCTTGTACTTTGTCACATTAATTGTTGTCATTAATGCATGTTAGGTAGTGCAATAAATGTGCTTTTAGGTAATGTCAAAAAATGTCAAAAACGTGTAGGCATGTCTGCGTTGGTTCCAGGCGCGTCTAGGTTAGCTAGGCGTGTCTGTGTTTGTGTCAGGCGCATCTATGCTGGGAAAAGCGTTTGTGCTAGATGCGAGCGCATCTACGTTGTGTAGGCACATTTGTGAAATGTGGACACGTCTGTGCAGGACAGGCGCATCTATGCAGACCATAGGCATGTCTGTGTATTTTAGGCGCGTCTGTGCAGAGCAGGCGCATTTGTGCAGTCTGTAAGTGCATTTATGTCATGAAGGCACGTTTATGTCTTCAAGGTCAAATCAACAATTATGTGATGAACATACGCTTTCGATTAGATAAGTTGCTGAGAGGATACACTCAAGCAGGTCCTCAAGGGAAGACTAGGATAGCAGATAGGGCTAGGATTGACAATTATGTGATAGAACATACATTGCCAATTATGAAACTATTCAAGAGGATACACTCAAGAAGAGGCCCTAGGATAGGATAGATCGAGGCACTTTGTGATGAATAGTGAGTACCAAGACATAGTACTTTGTGATGAACAGGGAGTACCAATAGGAGCAGCACTTCGTGATGAACAGGGAGTGCAAATATGAGCAGCACTTTGTGATGAATAGGGAGTGCAAAACACGTAGTACTTTGTGATGAACAGGGAGTACCACTAGGATCCATAGCAACACTTTGTGATGAACAGGGAATACCACTAGAATAGAAGCAACACTTTGTGATGAACAGTGAGTGTCACTAGGATAATAAGCAACATTTTGTGATGAACAGTGAATGCCACTTTGACTGACACAGTTGATTTGCTTGACTGCAAGAGTACCTACCTATGCTAGAGTCACGGGAGAGATTCCCATCGACTCAGAGGTTATGACCAAAGCTGATATTTGAGGACAGAGCCGACCAGAGCTGATATTTAAGGACAGAGTCACGATTGAGGTTATGGGTCTGCAATTTATTCTGTATGTGCCTAAGTTTCGAGCGAGCATGGGGTTGCAGACTACGCTTACTAAGAGATGGCACTCAGAGACTTGTACATTTCATTTGTCGATGGGTGAGATGACAGTCACCTTGGAGGATGTATACAAGATACTGAGGATACCGATTGATGGGGAGTTAGTTCCTTACGATCAAGATAGAGATAGGGATGCCCTGAGACGAGTGTTTCAGGATCCATGATTGGAGATGAGGGCTGGACATGTGGCATGGGACTGAATTGGCACTACCATCAGTACTGGCAGGAGTGATCAGTGGGTTCCTGTGTATCACTCTTGTACTATTTTGTATGATGATGTAGACACCTTCGGGTGATTGTAGCCATATGATTTTGACATCATTATATCACGACACTCATATATATATATATATATATATGAGATGATTCATCTTTGCGACAGCTATATGCATGTGTACCTATGTGATGAGATGTTTTTTATGTGATGCTTATGATATGGATGCAAATATGTACATGATGAAATGCAATATTTTTGTTCTTTTATGTTTTTAATGTGTTATGCCAATGGAAATGTGAATGTATGAAATTTATATGAATATGATAATGCAAATGATGAAATGCATGAGTAAAATGTAGAATGTGCTGACATGTGTTATGTCCAGGATGTGATGCAATTGTGATATCTATATGTATGTATGAAATGCTTAATATGTGGTAATGCAGGTGCAATTATATGAAATGCAAATGTTTTTGGTGTGTCATTATACTCAGTCATGTGATAGCAAGCTACACGGACTCAGGAAGGACGGTGGAAGTCAATCAAGAAAGGGGGATGGAAGACAGAAGATATGAAAGTGAAAGAGCTTCTTGTGCGTTATCATCATTGAGCTTTATTGTGGCAAGTAGGTTATGACAATCGAGGCATATGTTCGACCCAGAAAGTCATTTTACCCATTTGCATGGAGATAAGACAGTCACAAACAAGGAATGCCCCAGTTCACACTAGACTCTTAGTGTCCTCATATCCTTGGAAAAGTCATAGCATTACTAGGAGACAATCCATAGACAACAAAAGAAAAATAGGTGATGATACCCCATCCTCGCCTTTCTAGTCAAAGACATCCTGGAGATAAAATCTCTAGTCAGAGACATCTTGGAAAAGCTAAAAGACATGTCACCAAAAGATAAAATCAAAATAACACCAAGACTCGACACCAACATTCATTGTAGTCCTCAAGTTTAGTGTCTCTTGTCACTTGTATGAGTCTTATTTGATTGTGGTCACAATGTTTACTTTCACAAAAAGGATAGATAGCATTGAACCATAATGTTGTTTGAGTCTGTTGAAAGATTTGATTTGTTGAAGCCCATTGTTGCTACTGTGTCTTATCTGAAACTGACTGAATCCATGAAACTGATACTTTATTGCAGAGAAGACGAAACTTTATTGCGGATCTATGATGCAAATGTTGCTTTATTGTGGATTGTGCGCGGATAGATTGAAGAAAACTGGAAGAAACTGTACTCCTCGGAACATGTTATGCTCTCAGTTTCACACCCATCACTAGACGTAAGATTTTCCTTAGCCACAGATAGGAGCTGATTTATTATGGATGGAAAGGGGCGAAAAGGAATGTTTATTATGAATGGCTAACCAATCTTGGGTAGATCAATAACAAGCCATGATGGGAATGGGTAAGTTTATTATGAATGGATAGGTTGTGAGTGTGTGCAAAGTGAAGGATGAAATGGAATCCTAAAGGAGGGAGGAGCAATGTCTCTACACATGGCTCCGGTGACCCAGTTTTCACCATGGTACTTGCCCAGGGCGCCACCAAAGTGGTTTTCACCGTTGGACGAAAAATGTTTTTCTTTACTTTTTTTATTTTTCAATTTTTTTGTGTCACAAGGCGCTTGTTTGCCAAGTTTTCACCAAGTAACGAATTTGTATTTTTATGATTTTTTTGTATTTTTGTATTTTTTTGTATTTTTGAATCAGGATATTCTGAAGAGCTATGTGTTGAACTTGCGAAGGTGCATGCTATTGATAGGATCCTCCAAAGGTTCGCCCTCTAGGGTTGAGAGCTGATATGCACCGGATCCATAGGATGTTGTAATGATGTAAGGACCAAGCCAATTTGGTTCAAACTTGCCCTTCTTCTCTCTGTCTTGCTGATTTTTAGGATTTTCTCTGAGAACTAAGTCACCCACCTCAAATGTGCGAGGCTTTACCTTGTGATTGTAGCTACATTGTTCCTTGACTGAATGATGTGTTTCTCCCTTGATTGTCTTCCTTGATAAAGGAACTGAGATAGAATTACTAGTGTGTGGACTACATAGGCCTGTATGTGTGTCACCTAAAGAAGTTTGGGCATCTCTGATAACAAAGTCCTTCAAGGAAGTTCCATTAAAGGTCCATGATATATCGCCAAAAGGGAATAGATGTATGGAACAAGTGGATGAGTGATGAAGGCTTATGATTGTGAAAAGAAGTGAAAGTAGGATAGCATGATGAAGACTTAGGATCAACAAGTATGCTTTTTGACTTGAAATTTTAGAACTTTTGCCCCCAGTTATTTTGATATTAGGGGAGATCATCTCTTGTTCTTTTTCTTTCATAGGATTTTTATCCTTGACTTTGATTTTTGCAGAGTCCAATAGCTTTTGATTTTGATTTGGATTAAAGGACTTTTCTTTAGTTTTGACTTTTAGATTTTTCTTTTCAAAGCTTGATTTTTCATCCCCAATGAGTAAGGGCTTTTGTAATTCTTGTTGATCCAAGTCTAGGAGTGGAGTGGAAATGGAATGAGTGGATGATATGGTAAAGCTATGTGAGTTGTCAAGAGGGTTGGCGATATATTCAACAGATTCTTTGTTGGAACCACTCTTAGGGCTAATTATATCAAGAGATGCTTGCACCACTAGAGGAGATTTGCATTCAAACTTAGTAGCCACAACACTAGGTGGTTCACACCCAGTTCCTTGCAAATTATTTATAGATTGTTCCTGTTGATTGAATACCTTAGGAGATAGTGGGAGTTGATCAACATGAAAGATATACTCACCACATCCCATATCTTTAATCTTGAATTTTTCTTTGAGCTCTGCTTGCTTTGATGTAGAAGGTTTCAAGGATTCTGGATCCACATATGCTGATGAAGAAATAGCTTCTTGATTGACTGGGATTGTTATTTCTGATCGAGGTTGCAAATTGTTGCAATATATGAATGGATTTGGATCCGCTTTGATGGTCACTTCAACTCCATTGTGTGGAAACTTGATACATCGATGATATGTAGATGGGACTACGCTCATCTCATGAATCCAAGGACATCCTAGAAATATGTTGTATGTGAGATCCAGTTCTAGGACTTGACAAACCACATCTTGTGTAACTGGCCCAACTCTTAGAGGTAAGGTGACTGTGCCCTTGGATGAGCGCTCTTCATCACCATATGCCTTGATGGTAATTTTGTTTGTAGAATTCACAGCTTTATCTGAATATCCCAATTGTTTAATAGTGCTCAATGTACAAATGTTTAGACCTTCTCCTCCATCTATCAAGACTCATTTTATTCAATGTTTGTGTATGAAGGCTTCAATTTGTAAAGGTACATTATGTGGTTGGCTCACGAAGGCATCATCAGCTTCTGTGAATGTAAGGGAGTGTGGAACGGAAAGGTATCCCACCATGGCTTGAAATTGGTCCACGTTTAGATCAGTAGGGACAGAAGTGTCTCTTAAGATTTTGTCAAGAATGGCTTTATGTGCAGGGGATATGCGTAAGAGCTCAAGGATGGATATGAGCGTGGGTGTCTTCCCTAACTGTTCTACAAGGTCATACTCAGGTTTGGTTGATGAAGAAGTGGTGTTTTTAGCTAGAGCACCTTGCAAAGTGAATTTACCTTGATGAGTTGTAACATTACATTCAGAGGTAGGTTCGGAAGAAGATCCAATGCCTTTTAGGACAATCTTGGGTCTTTGGGTAGAATTTTTAGGTGTTTTCTCCTTGATGATAATGGTAGAGACATAATTGTCCATCGAAATGTGATTGAAAGTTGAATCATAGTTATAAGATGCTCTGGTATAGTTGGTTTGGTCATCTGTGGCTTTAGACTTTCCCTTGTCATGCTTTGGGAATGGTTCCTTAAACATCTCATGTTCTTGATTGGATGAGTGTCCTTCAATCTCCATGTCACCTCTATCAATGAGATCTTGTATGATGTTCTTCAGTCGATGGCAATTTCCTGTTTTATGTCCTTTGCTCTTATGAAATTCATAATATTCATCATCATTCCACCAATTTGGTTTAACCTTTGGCTCATATGGAGGAAAATCCAGAACTGTGATTATCTTGTTTGCCACTAGCTTCTTGAAAACTGACTCAAGTGGTTCTCCCAATTGACTGTACTTCCTTCATGATTTGGAAGTTGTTTGAGTATTCACTTGATTGTTTGTAGACTTGATCTCGAAAAAATGATTTTGGGTCGCGTTGTATTGGCATCAACAACACCATCATTGACTGTGTTCTTTTTTTTATTCCAAAATCTTGGCTTATCTTTTCCTTTAAAGTCATCTTTGTTTTCCTTGAATATCTTAATGACTCCTTGTTCAATTAGGACCTTCTCTGTTGCTAAGCCTTTTTCAATGATGTCTTTGAAGGTGGACAAACAATCTTTTCTTAGGTCATAACCAATGTCTTTGTTAACATTCTGAGTGAACATGTCTACCATTTGTTTCTGTGGAATTTCACAAGAGCATCTGTTGGCTAGATTTCTCCATCTTTGTAAAAATGATGAAAAAGATTCTCCATCCTTTTGCTTGGTGTTGCACAAGGTAGTGACTGATATGTATGTCTCTATGTTGTATGAGAAATGTTGGATAAATGTCTCTACTAGATCACCCCGTGACTTAATTCCAGGTGGAAGTTGGGAGAACCATTCCATGGCTTGATCACCTAAGCTCTGTGGGAATAATCTCATCAAATATGTCTCTTCTGCTGCTACCTCAATGCAAGCTGTGAAAAACTGTCTTATGTGTGCCTTAGGATCCCCTTTTCCTCTATACTTCTCAAACTTAGGTGTCTCGAAATGTGTAGGAAAAGGAGGCATTGGAATGCTCTTGTCAAATGGATAAGGACATATGTCTCTCATTGTGTAAGTTGGCTTCGGTGTATTTATGTCCTCCATTTTCTTTTGTAAATCCTTGATTTGTTGTTCCAAATTGTTCTTAGGTGGAGATCAACTTCTTGGACCATACCCCATGCCTAAACCACCAGGTGGAGGAGCATGTTGCATATACAGATGATATTGTTCATACACATGTTCATATGGAGGAGGTCTATAATGATGATGCATATACGGACCACTTGGTATAAAGTCATGTTGAGGAACAAAATATCTGCTTTGTCCATGTATACCATACTCTATAGGAATGTCATGAGTTTGGTCTAGTGTGTTGCCCCCAAATTTGACGGGGGGTTTCCTTGTGTCCAAATTTGGAGCATGCCTCTAGATATCCAATTGCTTTGGTGGTTGATCCTGAGCTTTGGCATATTTTTCTGCATAAGACTTACATAATAGTCTACGAAGGTGAGTATCATATGCTTGACCATGTGTGTATGGGACCTCGGGTTTTTGAAACAAAGATGATGGTGATTCAGGCGCCATAGGTGGTCCTCTATTGCCTCCACTATTAGGCCTCCTTTGATCCATGTTGGAGTGAGTTTGTTGCAAAGGTCGATTTTCTATTATTTGAGACATGTCGAAATCATGAGGGATCTTGGCTCCACTTTGTGCCATCACATGTAAGAAGTATTGTCTATCTCTCTTCATTATTTCCTCAACCAATCGATTGAAATGGGGATTCATAATGGTGTCTTCCACTTCTTCTGAATGTACGGAAAAGTTGTCCATATTGTCATTGTGTGCATCATTGTTGTTTGTAGTGTCCATGTTCTCAACATTTGGAATGTTTCTATAGCCATCCATGTCAGGTAATGTAGTATGATCAGAATTGAAAAAGATATCATTGTCATATTCATAGGAACTCATGTTTGCAGACTCTTGAGCCTCTTTAGCTTCTCTCCTAGATTTTTGGGAAAGGGTTTCAACCATGAACTAGGTATTGACCAAGATGTGCGAGACTAGATGAAAATGGAAAGAGTATGGAAGACCAAGAGTTGGATGAAATATAAATGAATCTGAAGTTTACTTGCAATGTCCAAAGTGTAAGACCAAATATGTATGTAGTAGAGTAGGTGTGACTTCCAAAGAGATGATAGTTTCTCTTGATGAGGTAAGTTGACCTTGACTCTAAGTAAGACCAAATGAGACCCAAAGGTGATAGACCTTGATGAGGGACCACTTAGCAAAATGTTGTTGTATGTAATGTGTTGACAAAGTATGATGAGGACAAGCAAGTGACCTTTTGACTCAAGTTTAGACAAATGTGAATGTAATGTAAGGTGTAAAGCAATGATGGACTTTGTGAGACCCAAAGATAGGTTGAATGCTAGATGGAAAACCCAGAGAGATAACCTATGAAGCTCAATAAGTCTGAAACTAATTGCTCTTGTTTGTTGGACTATAAATTTTTCCAATTTGTGAAGTTGTTTTGTTATGACCCAATCTGAAATTTTGACTATATTTATGTGACAAGAGGACACAATGTTGATGAAGACTCAATGTTTGCAAGTGTTTAGACTCAAAATGACACAAAGAAAAATGTCTTGTTTGATGTAGAATTGTTTTGCATACACTTGAAGACACAAAAGACACAATGTTTTGTTGTTTGGTCTTGAATGTTTGATTGTTCAAAATAGGACAAGCACAATTCTTATGGTTGGCCAGGACAATAGTTGTTGATCCCACATGGAGTTTCCCTCGATGCTACGCTATTCAGAGCAGATACTTAGATGCTTGACCCCACTGGCTCCACCCTTGGCACTCACTTCTCGGGGCAGCCAAGCATCAGTCCCCACGAAAACTCCCCTATGGCAAACTTTGTATCTCTACTAAGAACCGTATGTGTGTGGGCCGCTACCAGAGGTCCGACCTCCTGCCCCAACAACTAGAAGGATTTTGGCTTCTAAAACAAAAAGGTGCTAGTAAGGGCATCCGCTCGTGTGGCCATACATGCGGTACTTTCAGCTCTGTAAATACAGAAGGCTCCCAGCTGGTAGGGGTTATGCCCTACAACAGATCAAATAAATTTGATCAAACGGGTTTATGGGGAGACATAGTGTCGGTATGAACTAATCAGCACACATTATCCATAGTTTTCACCATGAATACAGTTGTTTATAGTGGTTCGAAAGAGGATGGTTTTTCCTCGCTACCACTTGGGTCGTTCTCTCCTCACTAGTAGTCCTAATGACCACACGGGGAGACAGGCCCTCTAAAGATGAAATAAAAAGAGCCTATTGCCCAAGACACAAAAGACAATGGTTCAATTTTAGTGTACCAATTGAAGTGTTTGCTAGTCTATGAAAATAAGGCACACAATAAAGATCAAAAACCCTTGCCAAAATTCTGCAACAAAGATTTGTTAGTAGTTTTGCAATAATACCCCTCCTGCAAGCACACAAGTTAGGTTAATTTTAGATCCAAAAGACTGTGAAATAGGGGCCTTCAACAATGCGGTTTTTTTGACCAATTCAAAGATCTGATTCATCATAAAAAAATACCACCTGTAAAATTTCAAGAAATTTCAAAAAATGTAAGAAAATCCAAAAAATTTGCTAATTTGCTCCAAAAATTAATTTTTTATGAAAAATCATAAAAAATTCATATAAAATGCAAAATCAATCCAAAAAATCTGAAATTTTTACTAGAGAGTCTTGATGGTCTTTCAAACCTGCATAAAAAAAATTCTGCAACAAATCCAAGTAGTTTGTGAGATATGAGTAAAATAATGCAAAACCTTAATTTTCAAAGATCCGATTTTTTAGGAATGATTTTGCATCAAGTTTAAAATCACAAAGAACATATCCTATGTATAATTTTGAGAGATTTCCAAAAATGTAAGACAATCCAAAAAATTCTCTAATTTGCTCTCAAAATTAATTTTTTATGAAAAATAATAAAAAAATTCATATAAAATGAAAACTTTATCCAAAAAATCTGAAATTTTTACTAAACACCTCTGATAATTTTCCTGACCTGAAAAAAAAATTTGATGCCAAAAGTCGAAGCCGTTTGTGAGATCTGATCAAAATAAAGAAAAAACCCTAATTTTTAAAGATCCAATTTTTAGGGAAACATTTTACATCAAAATTAAAATCACAAAGAACAGATAATGTGTATAAATCAGAGATCTTTTCAAAAATATAAGAAAATCTAAAAAAATTGCTAATTTGCTCTCAAAATTAATTTTTTATGAAAAATCATAAAAAAATCATGGAAAATGCAAATGTGCTCCAAAAAATTTGAATTTTGGATTGAGAGCTACTAATACTGTCCTCAACTTGCAAACAAAATTTGGTGCAAAAATTCTTAGCCGTTTGTGAGATCAGATCAAATCTCTCCAAGATCTTGATTCTGTGTCCAAAACCCTAGCTGCACAAGGTTATTCTCCAAATTGTTTTACAAAACAGCAATATAGGGTTAGAAAAACCTGTAAAAAACACAAATCTAACAAAAATCCATGTCCCATAGGGCATGCCAAAATGTTTATGGTGAAAATGGATAACAACATTGTTGAAAGACTAAATAGATTCAACCACAAAACCCTAGCCTAACAACAACAAAGATCCACCATAACATATGAAGATTACCTAAGACAATGCAAATCAAATGAAATCACAAAGATTATACAATCACATGTCCAATAGGGTTTGGATCTCCATTCTTCCTATCTCCATTGATCTTGCTTGATATATTTGCTCTCAGATTTTATGTGCACAAGAGCTCAACAAATAACGGAAATGTGGTTGCAAGTAGGATCGCATATGAAAGTTCAAAAGCGTAGTGTAGTCGAGTCGTAAGCGGGATGCATAGTTTGATTATGAAGGAAGCATCTCCTTATGTAGAAGACACTATAAGAAATGGAAGGATAAGATTGAGAGGTGTAAAAGATAAATGGTCATCTATGATTAAAGGGTAGGTAAAGAAAATAAGAAAATAATAAGAGGGTAGGTAGTGTATGAATTAAGAGATGAATGACATGTGTCATAGGTAGAAAAGGTTAATGAATTAATTAAATAAATAAAAATTCATTTAATTAATAGAGAAAGTGGGATCAATTAAATAAATAAGATATTTATTTAATTTAGTAAAAGGATAATTTAAATAAATAAATATATTTATTTAAATAAGAAATAAGGCTAGAAGAGGATAAATGAATTAATTAGATAAATAAAGATTTATTTAATTAATAGAAGAATTAGGTTAAAATAATTAAATAAATAAAGATGTTTATTTAATTAGTCTGGACAATTTTAGGTGTCTACAATGTTATTTACATAAAGGGTTATAATGGTCTTCTCCTTCAATGTCTTAACAAAGCTGAAATCCCTATTGCTCTTGAGGAAGCACATTCAGGTGCTTATGGGGGGCATTTTGGGGGTAGATTGTTAGTTCAAAGATTGCTCTGAATGGGATATTATTGGCAAACCATAGAAAATGAAGCCTTTGCATTTGTTAAGAAATGTCATCAGTGTTCGAAACATAGCAATTTGATCCATGCTCCTGCCCAAGAACTTCGATCTCAAGTGGCATCTTGGCCCTTTTCTAAATGGGGTTTGGATCTTGTTGGTAAAATAACTCGTCCCTCATCTCAAGGACATGCATTCATCATAACCACTACTGATTACTTTACGAAGTGGGTAGAAGTAGTTCCTCTTCGATCCAATACCATCGAAGTTATCGGTCAATTCATCTTAGATAACATAATTTCTTGATTTGGAATACCTTCCAGTTTGGTTTCAGATAATGGGACATCATTTTAAAAAAAATATGTGAAGAAGTTTCTCAAGAAATATCATATTCAACATTAATTTTCTACACCCTGCTATCCTCAATCAAATGGTCAAGTTGAATCTTCAAATAGAATAATCAAACAAATCCTTCGTAAGATTGTGAACAAGCATGGTAAGGATTGGCACACTCAGTTAATCTATGCTCTTTGGGCTTATCGAACAAGTGTACATATTGATACGGGTTGTACTCCTTAAAATCTTGTTTTTGGTGTTGATGCTATTATGCCTTTGGAGCTAGAAATCCAACCTCTAAGATTTTTTCTTAAGGGTATAATGGATGATGATTCTTATAGAGAACAAAGGCTCCAACAACTTGAGATGCTTGATGAATGATGTATAAATGCTCTTGAGCATATTCAAGCATATCATAAAACTCTACAACGAGGCTATAATGATAGTGTCATTAAAAGTTCCTTCTCAGTAGGTGATTTAGTAATTTATGAGAATCAACACAACGTGAATGCCTTACCTAAAGAAAAAGAAAAATTCAGCCCTAATTGGCGTGGACCGTACATCATTGTCTAAGTCTATGGATCGGGTGCTTACAAGATAGCAAATGTGGAAGGTACATATTTATATTTCATATGTGCTAGCATGTTATACAATTTCTTATGTGTTAAGTAGGATTATATCATATTATATTTAATTAGAGGTAAATAAATCACATTAGTCATAAAGTTCTTAAGCTTAACACATTTTCCTTCTACATCACCAAGGTAGCAGTTAATTAATATACTTAGTTATTTAATTAAATCACACATGTATGAATTTAATCATGAAGCATTAAGAAATCAATCACATGGAAATTAAATTAGACATACACGTTCATTACCAAATATGTTACTTTTAATCAAGGCAATGCATACATTGTTTCAATAATTAAAATAACATGTTTGAGATAAAACATAAGCATAAATAGATATATATCGATGAATGTCATAGCATGTATATCACTATACATCAAAAAGTGTCACAACATAGTGATCTCCTATCCCTACGACTAGCAACTGGAGGATGGTGACTACATGTCCCCTTCTGATCTGGTCGTGGGGGTGGACCCATGGGTGTGTATCATGATGTGGAACGTGAGTGACTCCGTGAGGAGCTCTGTGCTCCCTATCCATCATGATACTGTGATATGTAGTTGCCTCCGCTTGAGTCTTTGCTTGATCACGCTCTGTCCATTGTAGCCTCTCTAACAAGGTACTTTCCCTCTCTTGCCAGACCTCTAACTCCACCCGGAAGGGGGTGAATAGATCCTCATGCCGCCCAACACTCCTTTGAGGCCTATGCACTATTTGTGAGGAGTTAGGAATGTGTGAGGTAGTGATGATGTCTGTCACTGCATTCTGGATAAGGGGAGCGCCACTCCTGAACTCCAACTGTAGAGATAGAAAGAAGTTTTTCATTAGTACATTCTATATCATCAAATCTAAATAATTAAGATGCATAAATTGAGAATTCATCAAACACCTTACCTGGATCTCCCTCTTGCCAATAAGGGTCATGGAAGAAGACCTCTTATGACTGGGACCTGCTAGACTCTCTGTGCTCATAATGCCTTTGTATGGTGGGCACGGGACGGTGGGGACTGGAATCAGGACCCCTTATAGGGTCCTTCTCCCCTCGAGATGGAATACTCGGTGGATCTAGGGCAATGGTGTCATCTCTGGAGTGATGTGGAACTGCATCTGACTCGTCCTCCTCACCCTCCTCGCCCTCCTTGTCCTCCTCATCCTCCTCATCCTTTGCATCCTCCTCATCATCACCATCTTGATCTCCCTCTCATGCATCAGGATCATCTCCATCACCACCAGCCTCTTGCTCTCCTACATCATCGTCCTGATCATATGTGTCCTCCTCACCAAGGTCCTCAGATGTATCAGGGTCCTCCTCATCACCTGCATGTCTCCATGGTCCAGGTTTCCCTTTAGGGAAGTCTGTCGAAAAGATAGCTCTAGGGTATGTCCTACCCCACCATGTGATGTACCGCCACTACGCGCCCACATCATCTCTATAGTCGGTCGCAATATACCGATCCCACCCATTTGAATCTGTGATATCAATCTCATCACTGGTAGGTCTCGGAATGGCTCCTGTCCCAAGGGTCACACGTGAGTGCCAGATGTAGATAGGCACATCTATAGGGACACACTGCTCAAACTCAAACTATCGCCGGACTCAGTCGAAGTAGAATGGGACTATAGTATGGCTATACTATCCCTCTAGAAGATGGTTCCTCTACATACAAAACAACTGCCTATGTATACCTTCCCACATTTACATCCTAAGGTAAGGTCTCCATCTATTAACCTCTGATGTCAATTTGTCCAAGGTCCCTCTCCAATGCAACAAGTCTCTGAACCACCACTCACAAGTAAGAGGATATGCAAACACCCTAGGCTGCTCCGGAACTAAATCAATGGGAACCCTAGCAGGTCTAGTGCATGTGATATGCTTAAGAATCCAAACCCGTAGCAGTGTCCAGGTCATCAGGCTGCATCCCTATACAAAAACGTACTCTCCTAAGTCAAGATAAAGGTGGGATAACATGCTCCGCCCCCAGGAGAATACCCTCTGATGTCTCTCCATAGATCTCTCTGCATAAGTGACACCTTCGTGCATATGCGTGTCACGCCCATTAGGGCACACGACTAATGCAATTGTAGCAATCATCAACCATCTCACTAGTGGTACCTCACCGATGGGATGTAAAAGCCAACTGATCATAATGTGGCCTTTCGTCTCATCGGGCATCTCTCTCCCAATACAATATATTTTTTCCCTCCTATAGTCAGTAATAGTGCTATCAGCTAGGTACCTCACCATCACTCCTCTGATAGGCAGATGGAGTATGCGGTACACGTCCTCTAGAGTGATTGTCATCTCCTCCACAAGTATAAGAAAGGTGGAGGTATCTACATCCCATCTCTCCATAAAGGCCATCAACATCGAAGGGTGGAACTAGATGGTGGGCATGGTCATCACATACCATAGACCTACTACGTGTAACAACTCTTTGTCCTCTATTGTAAGCCTCAGAATCTGACTCTGGAGGCTCCAAAAGGTTTGACCGACATTGTGCTCTCGTATGTAGGGAAGAATCAACAAAACAAAATAATCCAATCATCAGTAATCACTCATCGATCATCATCATCTAAACATCATTCTATCAATCAGACGTCTGATCTCGTTCAATCCTCGGTGACTCTGAGCAGGGACCAGGGCGCCCTAGGAGACCATGGTGCCCGGACAGGGGGCATGCACATGATCTCGACGCTAACATCATCAACACAAAAATCAAAATAAAAAAGTCAACAAAGATTCAATGGAAGGTCAACTCACCTCGTCAAGCAGTCTGCTGGTCAACACAGCTTGGTGCAGGATCTCCATTTGCATGGGTTGCTCGGGTCAATGTCGAGGCATGATGGTTGACGTGTGGGATTCTCTGCAGTGAATAGTGCCAAAATTTAAAAAGTGACAAATTAAAGTGTTTCTTTCGTATTTATGAGGTATGCACCTTTTTCATTTTTATAATCTTAAGTTAAAAAAACCCTAATTTCGCTCTTTTCACTTAATCTATCATAACTTGAGCTCAGGAGCTCTGATTCTTGCACCATCGGTGGCATCGGGATTGTGAATTTGCTCTCTCGCTCCACATTTGTTCCATAAAGTGCTTTGATGTACAATCGAGCCTTCTTGTGAACATTTCACATCAAGGTCTCTATCATAATTCGTTGTGGTAAACATGATACCCTGTTTCACCTCACTAATAAGCAAGCCGAAACAGGGGGGCATATAGCTACCCATGAATTTCATCATCTTCCTTAGTAAGCATTAGGTGATTTTGTGGTCTAAAATGTGGTTTTGTAGGGTGCGGTTCCTAACTGTGTATTGTAGATACCATTGGGGGTTTCGTCCGACAACTTATGGATATATCCTTTTTAAAAATAATGTTTACTTTTTTGTACTTTAGCTTGCATATGCACGTAGTGTCATATGACCGCTAAAGTGGGGGCTAAATGTAGTGTCATAAATTGTACACCCTTGCTAGGGTGGTACAATTCCATGCTTGGTTTAGCACCCGCCTTAGTGTGTTTTGCATCATGTATTACTAATCTCTTTTAAGAATTTAATTAATTAATTTAATTAAATCTAAATTCATATTTCATCACTACACACATTATGAAGTTGGGCCCTTTACCCTAAGCGTGCCCCTTTTCATTTCATTCCTTTAATAAATCATTTAATCATAAACTCTTTTTATGTCCTATTTTGACCTTTAAGGCCCAATTTTGCATATCAAAACATCTTGAAATCGGTTGTAACTTTGGGGTTCGTTCTAATATCATCATATCTAACGACCCTGAAAATTTGGTGAAAAGTAGGTCGGACCAGGTGCACTTTGCACCTGGTCCCCGACATTTTTCTCGAAATTTTGGGAGCATAATTATATGATATTATAATGCTTAACCCCAAGAAATTGGTGGGAAATTCAAATCCTAGGTCAGCCTAAAGATGAAAATAAGATTGGGGTTTCATACATAAGAGATCTCTTTCTTCATTTGAAGGGGAATGGAATATCTAGAGAAGTTTGGAGCGAAGTGATCACAAGGAGCAAGCTAATGGGGTTCTAATGCCGATTCCAACTCAGTAACTCAAACCATAATACGTAGATATGTGAGATATGCTTTGAAAGTTGAAATTGAGGTAGGATTAAAACTGAATGAGGATGAAATATTAAAAAAGGGGCACAACTAAGATCAAGGGCTCAATTTATGGAATGTGGAGATTAAAAATGACTTAGGTCCAATTAAATTGTTAATTAAATGTCTAAAGAAGTCTTATAATGCATAAAGAAAAGGGGAATACTAAAATAGGTTCTAGGAGAGTGTGAAATTTGACACACTGATAAAGGTGTGCAATTTACGACACTATAGAATTTTCATCGGTGGAATTTGCCAAACTTTCCCCCTTCCTTATGTGTAGTGCCCTTCCCTGATTCATCCTTTATGATGCTTATGATAAATACTTATGGACTTGTTTGTGTCCTTAATACTCTTTGCTTCTTGTTTGACTCTTTATACTAATATACTCTTTCATATTAGTGGATTCATTATGATTACTGCGATGATGTTGATTCTATACTCTAGATTGATTATTATGTCAAGGTTTATGTTTGGTTAATTGGTCTTTATTCATTATCTATTAGATGGGGTTTATATTTATTAATTATGGTGGCTTGTCAGGTGCTAACCCTTATTTTGTGATTACATTAGATGTGGATGATGTTGATGTTATTTAGTATGTTATGTCTTTGCTACGATGTCTTACTATTGTGATGTGAAATGGATGATGTCACATCACTCATATATGAGCAGGGTGTGATGTCGTGATTCTCTTTTACCTGCTTGTATATCTTATGTTTATATATATGTTGTGTATAGACGTTTGGTGTTATGCATGATGCATGTACTAGGCATCGACTTCACCTGCTTTCACAGGTCTGAGCATGCCTTTAATCCCAATAGCAGTTGACCAAAGGTGACACTAAGGCCCTACCACATCTTAACCCTAGTTACTATCTTATGTGAGTTCCAATGTTCTTGGTCTAGAGTCGTCTTGCTAGGATTTGAGTGGTTTTATGTATGTTGTCGTTTATTTAATTTCGTTGATGGTTTTGATGTAGTTTATAGTTGTGGTAAATAATAAATAATTATAATATGTAACCCTTGGTGTGAATGATTAATTATGTGGGGATTTATTAAGTGGTTCTTGTTGGCAACAATGCAACAAACTGAGAGGGGGGGTGAATCAGTTAGCTCAAAAACTTACTACAACTTAAACCACAAAACGTATCTGATAATTAACAACTAAAGCATCAAAAAACACCACATCAATAACACACATAACACTGAGATTTTTGATGTGGAAAAACCAGTTAAGGGAAAAACCATAGTGGGAACCTACCCACGATGAGATAATACCTTGTTAAGAAAAAATGAAATATTACAATGGGGAATGCATATGCATTCAAGCGCACTGCCTAGAGTTCACTGCTCAAATAAGAAACCCAAAAAGGATAGAACCTTAAGGGAAGGCTCACTACCTTACAAGAAGTCTCATTGACTTACAAAAACATTTAGACAACAAGCCAGATTACATGAATTATGAAAATAGCATCTCTCCATATGCCCGAGTACATTTCCGATTAAGCACACAATCTACTCTGCAACTCTACTCCTTCACACTTCTGAAAGATCAAATCACTTGTTCGCACATCCAACTCGATCCACTCGTAGATACAACGCAGACACTCACAAACATACATCTTACATGATTATTACATTTATTTATACAAAGCCTCAACCTTAATTTTAAGGTTGGTTAAACCCTCAATACAAGTTACAAAATAATATCCTCACATGCTATAATAATACATGCAAACCAAAATAATGTCAGCTAAGACATAGTCTAGACCCAAATCAATACTGCAAACATGCAACACCTCCAAAAATTATGCCTCGATCATCCGCAATACGCTACAACCACCAAGAATGTCGCATAACACGAAGAACATCACCAAATTAGGAAAATCTTCAATAATAAAGACAACAATCAATGCGGACCACCAATATGCATAGCACACGATCTAGAAACATCCATACACCACATGAACCATAACTGCAACAACTACAATAACTTGCATTACTAGAATCATCATCATCTCTCTATCGAAGCACAAGAACACCAACATAACCGACTATCAAAATGAAAGATTAGCTTATGGATCTCCAAATCATGAACCACTCAAACCGAGGACACGTATCATCATCCATAACACATCCCACACATCCGCAACCAAATATATTATGATTCTGGAGCACAACATACGAATTCACCAAAACTGCCAATACTGAACAACTGAATAACCAGGCACAATACCGAATCACCTAACATGATCAAATCATCATGCAAACCTATGCAAAAGGGAATGAACCATCTATAGACAACATACAAAAAACCCTTTAAACTGCATTAGCTCATCTGTAACATACAGGCTAAACCAACTCAACCAATCTGACTGCAATACAAAAATACATATTGACTTCACATATGCAAGTGGACAATAAACAACCAACCGACAACATTGGCGCAACTGGAGTTGATAGTGTGGATGACAGTCTTGGCCTTCCATCCGAGTGAATTGCACCATCATGGGTGGTGGAAGGGGCAATGGATATAGGTGTTGACTTGCAAGGGCAAGAAGAACATGGAACATTCACCTTTCCTTCACCACCAATAGGTGTCATGTCGGAGGTGGTGCACTGCTATGCAGATTCTAGTCAATCTAACAGTGAAAATGATGTAGGTTTGACACAAGAAACACCAGAAGCTGGTAATGTCGAATGTAATGCCCTGCCAGGAAACCTCGAAGGGATAAAGCTAAAATACAAGAATATAGTGCAAATATATATATTTTTAAATTAAACACAACATAATGATACAATGAGTTATCAAAGTTCAGATTACACAATGGAAGACTTAAATAACCCTAAAGAGTTTCCCAACGCGATTACTTAATTCAACACTTAACACAACTCACACTAATTAATCCAATTAGGTTGATTAACTTAATGACAAGATAATACTCTAAACAAGGATAAATTTGTTCGGTAAGTTAAAATTATAGATAACATGATAAAGTTCATCCATTAAGGTTAAATATATAGATAATCATGATTAAGTTCATCCATTACAATTTAACCATACATTACGTTCAAACTTTCATTAAAACATAAGTCATGCAACTAATTTCATTACATACTTTAATTTATAATAAACTAACGAATACTTTCTATGCATACTTTAATTGCATTATCAACAACTGAATACATTCCATTAATCAAATCTACATTCTTCATGATCCAATTTACTGCATTTAATAAGATGACTACATACATACATTTAATATTAACTTCATCTAATCCACATTATACATTTTAACTATAATGTCATCCAAACATGCTAAATTATAAAAAAGGAAACATAAGAACATAAACACCACATAACACCGAAATGATATCCAAGTTCACCCCTAGTGGGCTACATCTTCGGGTCTGCTCAACTGCAAGACCCCCCTGATAAAATAATAGGGTTAAGAATACATAAGGTTCACATCATTTACATCCTGTCATCAAGGCGTACACAAACCAATAATACATACGACCACATCAGTCCAATAGATACGTGAATGATCCTTGAATAGGAAAGGATCCAACTGAACATGATAAAAAACAGATACAAATATCAACTGGAGCACCCACGAAACTAAGTCTTCGTGACCCATCATAAGCAACTCATGGTCTAACATGAATATTAGGTTCTCACGAGGGCATAAACAACCAGACGACTCCACAACAGTGCTCCTAACAAAGACAACTCAACCAACACACTAGCGAACATAAGGGACAAGTGTCATCACATGACTTGGTATGGCTACCATGGCAGGTCTCCATAGGTTTCGGCCCCATCTACTGGGTTACCCTGGCAACCTATTCCGAACCTCCGACCCATCCAAGTCCCATGTGGACCCAACACATCCTTTCGTGAAGACAAGGTTGATGATTTGCCATTTCAGGCCTTCTCATTGCATGTCGAGTCTGTACTAGCACTCATCCCATGCGTGAGGCACAATTATCTTACTTAGTGATTTCCAACAACTAAACTCTCTAATATGCTATTAGGTTATCACTTATTTAAACACACTTTCGATGGGTTACCCAACAACCACTTTGGGCGCTACCCCCAATCGAAAGCCACTTTCCCATATGACACTAGACCACAAACATACGAAACTCCTAAACCAAGGCATACGCCAGGACAAGATTATTGAGTTCAATACAGTAAGAATACACACGTGGTCAAACAAGTCTACATACAAGGTGCATTGACTGACGGTTCTCTGACTAGAGACACGACCAGCTATGGTCAACCACATACCAACATATCAAATCTTGCATAAAGGACATGACCGGATACAACACCATCACATGAAAACAGTCAAAACTCAATATCAAGGACATAAGTAGGTACCCCAAATCAACATACGACAATATCCAACAATCACAATCCAGGACTTGCCATTTCTTAAGCAAATGTGAATACATAAAATTAAACATGCATAGGCATAGATCGGAAAGGACAATCTTTTTCCATATTGTTTAAACATTAAAATTGATCCAATTTTCTAATTGGTCTAATTTGATTTCAATCTGTCTACCTTGTCTAGGTACATGTCGCTCATGGTTTACTAACTCACTAAAGCTTGTTTTGCATCATACAATAATTTAAATACTTCATCATGAGTTTTCAAACCAAATCACATTACTATAATTAAATAAATATTAATCAATTAAAATATGATATTCATTTTCCAAAATAAAACATCATTTTGTATTGGTTCGAAGACAATTTATCTAACTTTTTCCAATCCCCGAGATACACTCTCCAAAATATGGAAATATACATTAAAAGAAATTATAGTAGATAATCATTTCCTAATGAAATAAAATTCAATCTCAGAATTTTCCAAACTAAAATATTATTTTAATTCCCAAGAATTTAGCAAATAATATTATATTTTTTTATATTTTTTTTAATATTTTCCAAATAATATAAATATTATTTCATTCTCTGAAATTTACTAAATAACATAAATTAATTTTTACCTTCCAAAATTTATCAAAATCATATGTTAAATACTTCCAAAATGTCCTCATAACATATATTAATTTACTTAACAATTTATATTTAAAGAACTACAAATTTAATATAATTTAAAACATATTTTAAATTAATATTAAAATATAAATATATAAAAAAAAATTAACTTTATAATGATGCATTTTTATGCGGGCCAAAGCACACTGCAAAATAGAAATACGGGGAAGGGGGCTACTACCATATGGTAGCAGTTCGCTACCATTGGTAGCGCTGCTACCATACGGTAGCAGCTCGTTACCTTTGGTAGCAGCCAACTACCATCCCACATGGTGGGGTCTTCCTGCCACGTGGGGGGGGGGGGGGGGGGGGGCTAACAAGATATTTTATTTATTTATTTATTTTTCTCTTTTCTTTAAAAAAAAAAATTCCCAGTTCAAAATACAGTCTCAATTGAGACTTAAAACGGTTTTCCCGAAAACCATGGGTTTTCTAATATTTACATTTGCAGAATAACCAGACCCATAAAAGGGGAAATTTTTCCAATCAAACATCATATTGGCAAACTTAAATAAATTTACACCCATTTATCCAATCCATTCCACCAATCTTGCCCAAAACAAACTAATTTCCCCAGATTAAAACTTAAATCTGAGAACATTCTTGGAGTTTTATCAAAGTTTAAATGAGAACAACCAAAATTTTATTATGGAGATTGGGAAAGAAGCAAGAAGGGTTTGAGTTTGTGATTTCATTACAACTCTTCCATTTTTCCACAAAATATAAGAGCTTACCACAAACACAACCGGAAACTTCAAAATCCATAAAAATCTCTATTTAGCAAATAAACCAAAGAGGTAAACCAGAAACCTACCTTATTCATCAAGCCTGGAAAGATTTGAAGGAGAGCCCAACCTGCAAGCTCCAAAAATCCTTCTTCCCCCAATTGCCCAAAATTTTCTCCATCCAAAAATATTTTCCAAAAATACTCTCCAAAAATAATCCCCCAAAAACATTTTCCAAACCTAGGTTAAATGGAAAAAGTTTGACCAAAATTTCATTTTTTGGATTTAAAATACTTTCTTTCAATTAAAATAAAAAATCGTTCTTTTTAAACTATTTCAATATGTTAACTTGCTTTTCTTTAAAAAAAAATGATTTTCTCAGTAAATTAAAATTAACCTTTGTATTTCCAAAATGCCAAAGAGGTTAAATTATTTCTATTTCGAATAAAATTTAATCTTTCCTTCCAAAATGCATAAACTGAATAAATTTATCATTTAAAATTAACCATTTAATCGAACTTGCTACAAACATGAATAGAGCAATTCTAATTAATGATTAATCGCATAAAGGGGTCCTATTTAATTTAGTCCCTTAAATACTAATGCGTAAAAGAACACATTAAATCAAATTAAATACTTAGGATTAAATACTCAATTTTACCACATGCAAAGCACACAACCCAAGAAAGCCAACCAGATACACGACCCGCATACCCAACCAAAGGGGATACTGATGGACGACTGACGACGCTCACTTGAGCACAACTAGGGTAAAACGAGGGTCTTACGACCACCTAATCCAAACTCTAAGGACCAAAGAGGTACACTCAAACTTGTGAATCCAAGTAGAGACAAACCTCGTACCTATGCGGTACTGAACCTGCAATCTCCTGCAACCATGAACCACACATGCATACATCTATATATATCAAATGAAATTGTTAGCCCGAGATTAATAGCACGAATCAGGAGAACAATTTAAACTTACATAATAATCGATGCGAAAGCACATTAACAGGTACACAAAATAATCATAACATCTTAATATAACATTATAACATGGTAAACTAACCAAGGTCAAACCGAGATTAGAATCTGATTAGGGCAGGGGTACTACATCCTCCCCCCTAGGTTCCGACTTACTCCTGAAAGTCGTAAGGCTAGATGGAAAACATGCAGTACGCATTAGCCTTGAAACTCATTTAACAAATATCAATTTGCACATATGAATCTTTTCACAAATAATTGAAACATTATTTCTAAAACCTCTACGAATGTCATTATTCATCAGCAAGATACATCTAAATCCATACATTTCTTAAAACATACTAGGAACTATCTATAATCATAGCAGAGAAACAAGAATTTTCTTCCTTTCATCACACCAAATTAAAGCATTGAAAGAGGTAAACAACAATCACCATACTCATCTACCAAATATGACAATAAAATATGCCATCATGGTCAATTTCTTTTACCAATTCATCCCCTTCATAAAAATTTTATCACATAGAACTAGCTTCATATTTCAAATTCTACAACCAAGTTAACTTCATGAAATAAGAGCAACATTTATAATTCAATTGTTTACACTTGCCAGGCATATAAAAACTTTTCCAATGACTATGTCCCATAACATACTGACAAGATAACACGTTTTACTCCATGATTACACATAATAACCATCCACATAACTGGAATGTCCAACTCAAAAGGCCACATGTGAGCATGTCTAATGCTCGGTCATAGATAATATGCACGACCAACATCTCTGTGCCTAATCTCAGAACAAATAACATGATAATATATATCCAACATCTCACTCAAGAGCTTGATGGTGCTAGGGCACACCATAGCAGTGCTACCTTCCATAGAAGACCCTCGTGAACATCCCTTGTTGCGTAAGGTGGTTATCCTCCAAGAGATAGTCACCACACATAGGTAGGTAGTGGATCCTAGCTGCATCACAGCTTCACATACCCCCATCCTCAAGGTTCCTTGCGTCTACTTCCTTGTACACACTCAACCAAGACCGTCTCATATGTCCTTGGAGAGGAATTCACATTTCAACACAAGACCAACATACGAAAACAATAAGGATAAACCGGTTTGGCCACCAAAATACAGATGAATAAAGATAATAAATCATCAATTCCAACAATAAGGCAAGAAAATAATCCCCAATTTGCATCACCAAATCAAGTAAGCAAAAGATCACAAGATCGTGGCTAAACCTTCAAAGTCAAAATAGAATAAATTGTTGGTCCACAAATAAATAAATAAGAATATCATAATTACACATAACATCACTATGTGACTAGCATCTAGCCACTAACGAGGAAGGAAGGAACAATCATCTAGCTATCGTAATAGCTCATCATGTGGTGCGACCTAGTCACACATCCACATGGCATGGCAGTGTGCACCTCGACATCACCCCGCATCATGTCGTCACGTGGCATGGAAATACTCCAAGCGGAAAAGACACACAATGGACGTATCCCACATGGTAGTGTATCTCACGGAAAAAGGCACACGCAGGTCACATCCCGCATAATGATGTACCTCACAGGATACTCATTGTAAGCCAATGGTATACATGGCTAAGGTCCACCCACATGTCTACCAACGGCTACTGACTGGCAACTCATGTGGAGATAACCTACCTTTCATGAAGACGAGGCAAAGAGATCCTCCAAGATATATACACCTTCACTATGCTCAAGAACTGCCATCAATATGCTCAAATAAAAGAGAGGAATAGGTTGGCACACATAAACCTTATAAATTGGTTCATCAAAAAGGGAAAGTATTGAGTACACCTTTAATATAGTTTCATTATATAACTATATTTCTCCTCGAAATAGAGAAGCTAAAGTCGCTTCGCGCCAACATTACTCGTACGTTGATCCATACTATTCAAGGAACGGTGACTTCAAATACTACCCCTTAACATACTGAATTACCAACAACCCACGGTTTGGTACTCAGTAGGGTAACAAATAAACAACATCACATAAACAGTATGGTTTCCCATACTCATAAGTAAACATATCCTCCATGGTTGATTACTTCACCATCCCATGGGCACTTAAAGCAAGCACGAGTCTCTTACAATACACAACGAAAGCACTAGTACTGGTTTATACACATTTACGGGGAGTACTTTTCAGTACACTATCATCTACTAAAGGAAGGTTTTGATTATGCTTCCCAAATGAATAACTGAATAGAATTTATTCTAGGTACAAGTACTGAAATTCTTTACAATTCAAAATTACATAAGGAAGTAACGTCATTCCTATATCTTTCGCTAATACCACTAAGCATTCATATTCACATTACTAATCATGCAAATTTCTTTCAGAAGCTTAAGACTTCCATCTTTCAATATGAAACCAAAATGCAAAAATACAATTTCACATGCTTTATAAACATTATATTTAAATCAATGCATTCTTTAGTATCATTTCTAAAAATCTTATAATCTAGGCAAAGAGAAGGGAAAGAGAGTTTGATAGCCAGTCCCAATTTATACATATGCACAAAATCAACAGGATCACACAACATGCTAAAATTTATCACTATAAGTCTATAATCTTAATTGAACGGTTTTCATTTCACTGCCATTTAGAAGAATGCCAATAGGCCTAACATGACGTTCCAAATATTATGGTTGCAATTGAATGTCCTAGTTTTCCAAACAACAAAGATCAAGACATACAATCTTTTCGATAATACAAGACCTCTTGCGAACACTCACTACTCTTAATTAATACGAAACATATCACAAACTGCAACCTTTCATCGACAATCAAAATATGATAAGAAGCTAAATGAGGAGCTATCAACTACATAATACATATTAATGCATGCACATCAAACAAGCTCTTCTTTTGCACTTTTTTTCATGCTAAGTCGATAATATATATTCAAAAGCAAGTTCAATATAGCATTGTTAAAATAGGTCCTCAATTGAATCGGTATTATGAAACACATAAAACAATCTTTCATGGAACACATCAACACACTCTTAGCCAAAATGACATGTTCCCTTTTATACATCTTTATACAAACAAGACAGTCTCACATAACCGCTATTCGCATATTAATGCACATTACTAAAAATAGAAATTCCATTATGTTACTCCTACAACACACTTGGAGAATTCCTTTACAAACACATACAATTTTCCTCCCAATAACCATTATTATCTTTTAAACCCATAGCCCTCTTATTATCTAAATGCACAAAAGCATCATTAGGCTCACACAAGGGTTCAAGAAGTCGCAACCTTTCTCTCACAATAAGAAAACTTACATAAGAGATAAATACACATATAACAAGCATTTTAATTTCTACAGAGAAAGAGGAGGAAGGATGGTGAACATTCAATTCACTACATAATAAGCATTAGACATCTACCATACAAGTCCTTCAAGTGGACAACACTAAGCTAGATCAAAATCTTAAAACAAGTACATTTCCTACTTCCAGATTCAAGACAAGCACCGACCAACCCAAATGGATTAGTCTAAAGAGTACAACAATCCAAAAAGGGAGGTACATATGACTCTCTCTCAGAATAAGAGTAATCATAGACCAAGATATCTAATAAGAAACAAGGCACATATAATCACTCAAAAGCACCAACTTCAAGAAGGTGAAAGCAAGGTGTGAACACACACGTTACATACAATTAAGGTTTGTTCAAAAGAATACACAAAAAAGAACAAAGCACAAGTCCTTAAGATCTTCAAGATCCTATGCCTCAATCACAAGCATACAATAGGAGGGCAAGCATACAACACAAGGTTTGTACACCTCACACCAACTAAGGGCACAAGTGACACCAGAGATCCCAGTGTTTGCAACATGGGCTCTGATACCAAATGTAATGCCCCACTAGGAAACCCTGAAGGGATAAAGCTAAAATACAAGAATAGAGTGCAAATATTTATATAAAAAAAAGTAAACACAACATAATGATACAATGAGTTATCAAAGTTCAGATTACACAGTGGAAGACTTAAATAACCCTAAAGAGTTTCCCAACGCGATTACTTAATTCAACACTTAACACAACTCATGCTAATTAATCCAATTAAGCTGATTAACTTAATGACGATATAATACTCCAAACAATGATAAATTCGTTCGGTAAGTTAAAATTATAGATAACATGATAAAGTTCATCCATTAAGGTTAAATATATAGATAATCATGATTAAGTTCATCCATTACAATTAACCATACATTACGTTCAAACTTTCATTAAAACATAAGTCATGCAACTAATTTCATTACATCTTTAATTTCATAATAAACTAACGAATACTTTCCATGCATACTTTAATTGCATTATCAACAACTGAATACATTCCATTAATAAAATCTACATTCTTCATGATCTAATTTACTGCATTTAATAAGATGACTACATACATGCATTTAATATTAACTTCATCTAATCCACGTTATACATTTTAACCATAATGTCATCCAAACATGCTAAATTAAAAAAAGGAAACATAAGAACATAAACACCACATAACACCGAAATGATATCGGAGTTAACCCCTAGTGGGCTACATCTCTGGGTCTGCTCAACTGCAAGACCCCCCTGATAAAATAATAGGGTGAAGAATACATAAGGTTCACATCATTTACATCCTACCATCAAGGTGTACATAAACCAATAATACAGACGACCACATCGGTCCAATAGATATATGAATGATCCCTGAATAGGAAAGGATCCAATTGAACATGATAAGAAGCAGATACAAATATCAATTGGAGCACCTGCAAAACTAAGTCTTCGTGACCCATCATAAGCAACCCATGGTCTAACATGAATATCAGGTTCTCATGAGGGCATAAACAATAGGACGACTCCACAATAGTGCTCCTAACAAAGACAACTCAACCAACACACTAGCGAACATAAGGGACAAGTGTCATCACATAACTTGGTATGGCTACCATGGCAGGTCTCCATAGGTTTCGACCCCATCTATTGGGTTACCTTGGCAACCTATTCCGAACCTCCGACCCATCCAAGTCCCATGTGGACCCAACACATCCTTTCGTGAAGACAAGGTTGATGATTTGCTATTTCAGGCCTTCTCATTGCACGTCGAGTCTATACTAGCACTCATCCCATGCGTGAGGCACAGTTATCTTACTTAGTGATTTCCAATAACTAAACTCTCTAATATGCTATTAGGTTATCACTTATTTAGACACACTTTCGATGGGTTACCCAACAACCACTTTGGGCGCGGCCCCCAATCGAAAGCCACTTTCCCATATGACACTAGACCATAAACATACGAAACTCCTAAACCAAGGCATACACCATGACAAGATTACTGAGTTCAATACGGTAAGAATACCCACATGGTCAAACAAGTCTACATACAAGGTGCATTAACTGACGGTTCTCTGATTATAGACACGACCAACTATGGTCAACCACATACCAACATATCAACTCTCGCATAAAGGACATGACCGGAAACAACACCATCACATGAAAATAGTCAAAACTTGAGATCAAGGACATAAGCAGGTACCCCAAATTAACATACGACAATATCCAACAATCACAATCCAGGACTTGCCATTTCTTAAGCAAATGCGAATACAGAAAATTAAACATGCACAGGCATAGATCGGAAAGGACAATCTTTTTCCATATTGTTTAAACATTAAAATCGATCCAGTTTTCTAATTGGTCTAATTTGATTTCAATTTGTCTACCTTGTCTAGGTACACGTCACTCATGGTTTACTAACTCACTAAAGTTTGTTTTGCATCATACAATAATTTAAATACTTCATCATGAGTTTTCAAACCAAATCACATTACTATAATTAAATAAATATTAATCAACTAAAATATGATATTCATTTTTCAAAATAAAACATCATTTTGTATTTGTTCGAAGACAATTTATCTAACTTATCTTTTCCAATCCCGAGATACACTCTCCAAAATATGGAAATATACATTAAAAGAAATTATAGTAGATAATAATTTCCTAATGAAATAAAATTCAATCTCAGAATTTTCCTAACTAAAATATTATTTTAATTCCCAAGAATTTAACAAATAATATTATATTTTTTTAATATTTTCCAAATAATATAAATATTATTTCATTCTTTGAAATTTACTAAATAATGTAAATTAATTTTTACCTTCCAAATTGATCAAAATCACATGTTAAAGACTTCCAAAATGTCCTCATAACATATATTAATTTACTTAACAATTTATATTTAAAGAAATACAAATTTAATATAATTTAAAACATATTTATATATAAAAAAAATTAACTTTATAACGATCCATTGTTATGCGGGCCGAAGCACACCGCAAAATAGAAATATGGGGAAGGGAGCTGCTACCATATGGTAGCAGTCCGCTACCATACGGTAGCAGCTCGTTACCTTTGGTAGCATTCGGCTACCATCCCATGTGGGGGGGGGGTGTGTAACAAGATATTTTATTTAATATTTTTATATTTTTTTTTCTCTTTTCTTTAAAAAAAATAATTTCCCAGTTCAAAATACAGTCTCAACTGAGACTTAAAACAGTTTTCTAGAAAACCATGGGTTTTCTAATATTTACATTTGCAGAATAACCAGACCAAGAAATGGGGAAATTTTTCCAATCAAACATCATATTGGCAAACTTAAATAGATTTACACCCATTTATCCAATCCATTCCACCAATCTTTCCCAAAACAAACTAATTTCCCCAAATTAAAACTTAAATTTGAGAACATTCTTGGAGTTTTATCAAAGTTTAAATGAGAACAACCAAAATTTTATTCTCGAGGTTGGGAAAGAAGCAAGAAGGGTTTGAGTTTGTGATTTCATTACAACTCTTCCATTTTTCCACAAAATATAAGAGCTTATCACAAACACAACCAGAAACTTCAAAATCCATAAAAATCTCTATTTAGCAAATAAACCAAAGAGGTAAACCAGAAACCTACCTTATTCATCAAGCCTAGAGAGATTTGAAGGAGAGCCCAACCTGCAAGCTCCAAAAATCCTTCTTCCCCCAATTGCCCAAAATTTTCTCCATCCAAAAATATTTTTCCAAAAATAATCCCCCAAAAATATTTTCCAAACCTAGGTTAAATGGAAAAAGTTTGACCAAAATTTCATTTTTTGGATTTAAAATACTTTCTTTCAATTAAAATAAAAAATCGTTCTTTTTAAACTATTTCAATATGCTAACTTGCTTTTCTTTTAAAAAAAATGATTTTCTCAATAAATTAAAATCAACCTTTGTATTTCCAAAATGCCAAAGAGGTTAAATTATTTCTATTTCAAATAAAATTTAATCTTTCCTTCCAAAATGCATAAACTGAATAAATTTATCATTTAAAATTAACCATTTAATCGAACTTGCTACAAACACGAATAGAGCAATTCTAATTAATGATTAATCGCATAAAGGGGTCCTATTTAATTTAGTCCCTTAAATACTAATGCGTAAAAGAACACATTAAATCAAATTAAATATTTAGGATTAAATACTCAGTTTTACCACATGCAAAGCACACAACCCAAGAAAGCCAACCAGATACACGACCCGCATACCCAACCAAAGGGGATACTGACAGACAACTGACGATGCTCACTTGAACACGACTGGGGTAAAACAAGGGTTTTACAACCACCTAATCCAAACTCTAAGGACCAAAGAGGTACACTCAAACCCGTGAATCCAAGTGGAGACGAACCTCGTACCTATGCGGTATTGTACCTGCAATCTCCCGCAACCATGAACCACACATGCATACATCTATATATATTAAATGAAATTGTTAGCCCGAGATTAATAACATGAATCGGGAGAACAATTTAAACTTACATAAGAATCGATGCGAAAGCACATTAACAGGTACGCACAATAATCATGACATCTGACTATAACATTATAACATGGTAAACTAACCAAGGTCAACCCGAGATTAGAATCTGATTAGGGCTGGGGTACTACATGGAAGACGAAAGTCTATTGTCACAAGTAAGTGAGACGCCTAACTCCCAACAAGAGAACTCACACGATTCTTAAAGCTGCCAACTCACATTGTGAACACGAAACATGGCAAGGGGTGGTAATGACATCCACTTTAGCTGGGAAGGGTAGTTGTTGACTTATGATGAGTACATGGAATCTTTCATGGTGTAGGAGATGAAGAACATAGATGCCTTGGAGACAAAAGAAAGAAAGAAAGAGAAGATCAAAGCAAACAAGGTAGCAAGTTTATTGACAAAGGAAAAGGACAAAAAGGAGAAGGTGATTCTACGTAAGGAAAAGGAGAGACTGAAAGAACTAGAGAAGAAGGAAAATGATGAAAGACAACAATGAGAGAAGGCAAGGATGGAACATGAGATTGAGGAAAGCGCAATCGAGGATAAGAGGACTATTTTGGCAAGAAAGAGGATGTTAAACAGTGAATCCAGTCCATCCATGCCTTTGCCTGAATGACATCCCATAATGCATGATCTGATGAACACAATCTTGCCAAACTTTCCAACAGGGTTAAATTGTTCACCTACTTCCCCATCCCCTACCTTTTATGCTCCTTCAAACTATATTGCAGGGGTGCCAGCATATGGTGCCAACCTCGGATATTATAGCCCAATGCCAAGCGAACTGAGTTCTAGTGAAGCAACTGAAGGTGACGAGAACATGGTACCCATTGCAGCATCGAGGGCATCACTTGTAGGGCCAAGAACTTATTTGCCTCATTATTTCAACTAACTTCTAAAAAGACATATGTCATACTATTTTTTTGATTTCTGATTTACAATTACACATAAGAACTACAAATATATGTAAATAAGACATTGATTCAATATGGATTCTGTCATCTTTTAATATGACTTTCTCATTTACAAGTGTATACACATAAAAATGGCTATGAGCAATTAAATAAATATTTTATGTTTATTTAATATTTATTCTTCTATTAAATAGTTAATTTGAAAAGATTAATTTATTTAATTCATTTCATGTCTTTCTATTAATTAATTTAATTGAAATATTTTATTAATTAATTCATTTATCCTTTTCTTCTAATCAGTTCATTAAATATCTAATATTTAATTATTCCTTCAATCAATTAAATATCTAATATTTAATGGTTATTCTTTTATCCTATAGTCTCAAATATTAAATAATTTCTTCAATTATTTAATCCCTTTTCCGATTCACCTTCCATCTCCACTTCATCTTTCCTTTGCCAACTCATCCATCACGTGGCTAAATTAATTTAACAAAATTAAAATTAATAAAATATTTATTAGCCACTTATCTCCAACTTCCAAAATAAATGAAATATTGTGTACATGCACATATTTCCTAACCTTCTTCTATATTCTCTCTAACATCCCTATATCTTAGGAAGGAATTGAGTCCACTTGTACTCTCATACCTAAATCTTCTCCAACCATCCCTAGATTCCCTCAGTCAGCAACTCAGTCAAGGTGAGATGAGTGACATTTGTCTTTTCCTTCCCCCTTTCTCTCAACCTTCACCTTTGCTCACAGCCATCCAAATTTGCAGATCTGATTATGATCATTGATCCAGGACACATCATCTTATCCTCTCAAAAGTCTATAAAAGTAGGAGTTTGAGTTGAGAAAGAGTTAGTCTTCAAGTTAAAAATTTGAATAAACTTATGCATCCGTGAGTTTTATCTTGACGCAATTAGCAATTTAGCATTAATCATTTAGCTTAAAACCATTTGCATTGCATATCATAGTATCAATTAACAATCAGTTATCAGTCCATTCTTCATATGCCATCTTGGAAGCTATCAATGCTTGTTTGAGAGCACATCATCTGCAACCAAGAACAATGGAGTTAGGACACAATGAGACTTAAATCATGAAGGTAAAAATAATGTTTTTATTTTAATATTCACTTCATGTAGTTTCATTGGTTGAATTTGGATTTCCTGTAGCATTTTCTTTGTATTTTGTGAAACTAACATGTTGCAGGTAGTATTCTAATGATGAAATTCAAGTCGACACAACAAATAATGGGATGATTGAGCAATTTGTCAACAAATGCCTGTTTTTTTTTTGTTTCCAATTATGTGCATTTCATATGGTTTGTATGTTGCTGCAATTCACAACATGTAATGGGATGTTTGAGCAAAGGTGTCAACAACAACATGCTTCAATTTTCATCAATTAGAAGGATTCAAGCTTTCATTGCTTTGCAATTATGATGATTGCACAATTGAGATGGCTACCCCCAATCAAAATTTTGTGGCTGACCCAACATAATGCCACGTGTGCTATACCCATTCGTTGGAGTGGTAGAGCTTATGCCATTTCGGTCTGTCGACCAGAACGTGGCTGGGCCATCGTTAACCATTTAATATTTCCATCAGTTTCGAACGGGGTTGCTGCGTGGCATTCTCATACATGCCCACCCAATCCACCAACTCCTGAGTCCAGAGTTCCCGTCGCCACCTTCAAAGTTTCTTTGCAGTGACATTAACTACGCGTCACCTCACCTTTCATGCACCCGTCTCCTCCTGTGTTTCAACCACAACAACATTCAATTCAATTGCCTCAAACACATGGTTTTCTTCGTACAAGTATAGTTTTTAAATGATCTACTGCAACGAGAACACACAACCATTTGAAGACCTTAATACTTGTGAATTGTGATGCACAGACCATTCAATTTGAATGTTTCGGTGTAAATAATTCAATAGTACAAAAGTTTCAAATGACGACATGTCCTCATTGTTTAGGACTTTGACAATTGCAATTAGAAGATGAAGGACCCGTTGTGCATGCAACACATGGTTGATTGTGTAGATTGTACACTTTATTGTTCAATCTGCCTGGGTACTTGTTCAATTTGTGCAAGCTCTATGGGTTCTTGTTCCAATTGTTGACATCTTCGCCCAATCATCACATTACATGTGAATGGATTGGATAGCACAAAAGAACTTTCTGAGAGATTAGTTTGTGGACCTTTCAAGTTCTGGCCCTCGCCTCTAAATGTATTTTGATTTCTGCAAGTTCTGCCCTCCTCATATATGTACACATACAAAAGTTTGATTTGTGGTAGCCAACTCAACAGTCCACGTGGCCAATGGTCAAAGTTGGTCCCCCGAAGTTAGGGTGCGCACGTTCTGGCTCCTCCCCCCCATGCACATACATTCAGACATGTAGATACATACATGTAGTTACACACATGTATATCTCTAAATGTACATACTTACATGTACATACATATAGTGAAATACACGTACATACATATATGGAAATATATGTACATACATATACGTATACACATGTACACATAAATGTGTATACATGTACATACATATGTGTATACACATGTACACTAGAAATGTGTATACATGTACATACATACATGTATATACATGTAGATACATACATATATGTATATACATGTAGATACATACATATATACACATGTACTTATAGTGAAGGGTTTCATTTTCAGTTGTAAGTTATGTATAAACATATATGTACATACAAACATGTACATACACAATTGTACATACATATATGCATATACATGTACATACATATATGTATATACATGTCCATACAGACATGCACATACATACATGTGCATACATAATTGTTCATACATATATGTATGATATGTCAAACTTGTGTTGAAGGGTTTCAATTTCACAGTTTAAGGGACTCAATCTAATTTGTATACGTACACACCCACACACACACAAAAAAAAAAACACACACACATGGACATAAATTTATACATATATATATATATATATATATATATATATATATATATATATGAACAAGTGATAGTTAAGGAGAAAGGAACCATAGTTAATGCCACTGCAAGGAAGGGTGTACTGTATACCCTTAAACCAATACTTGTTGTGGCATACTGAAATGTGTTAAAGGGTTTCAATGTCACTGTTAATGTTTAAGGGTTCAAGGGTTCCTATTTCACAGTTAATGTATTCAATTTAACAGTTTACTTTCATTTGAAGATTATCCATTTGACATTTGTGGGCAACTCTATTTAGAAAGAAGTTCAACAATGAAAAATAAATATGAATTGGACCCTTCACAATAGATGACAACTATTTAAAGAAACACGAGAACTATTTATAAAACTAAGAAAGAAACATGACAACTATTTAAGTATGGAAGTTCACAAGTATTAAGAATCATGACAACTATTTATAAAACTAAGAAAGGAACAAGTTCAACAATGAAACCAAGTATTATATATACCATTTTTCAAGGCATTAAAGGAAATTGGCCGTTCATTGACTTAACAATACATAAATGAACATGGAAACTATTTAGCAAAGAAACAAATAAGTACAATTAATGAATCTAAACACGTTACATTGAAAGGTTTTGAAACCATTGAACCCTTTAAACCCCAAAACAATGCAGGCGAAATTGAAAACCATTATACATTTACAAATGCAATGTGATGCTCTAAATGGAAATGAAGAATGTATGAATATGAGGATGAAATTGTGAACCATTATACATTTACAAAATACTTTGCATTTGAAACCTAGAAAGCCTTCTACATGGTGGGGTTTATGTTTAAATGCATGGAAAGGAACAAGAAAACCCTAAATGAACAGTCCATTTAAAACGATGGGTGCATACATATTGTGGATGTGGAAACCATTAAACGCGAATGGTGTAAAAAAACTTTAGGAAGAGTGAAAAAGAAACCCTCAACCAGTTACATTGAAAGTGTTTGAAATCATTGAACCCTTTAAACGCTCAAAAAATGCAGGTGAAATTGAATACCCTTAAACCATTAAAGCAATGTGATGGTCGAAAAGGAAACCAAGAAACCAAAATATGAGGTAGATGTTGTGAACCATTATACATTTACAAAATACATTGAATTTGAAACCCCTAAAGTAGTAGTGGGTTTTATGTTTAAATGTAAGGATGGGAACAAAAAAACCCTAAATGAATAGTCCAATTTAAATGATGTGTGCAGATATATTGTGGATGTGGAAACCATTAAAGATCATTAGTGTAAAAAAAATATTCGTAGAGTGAAAAAGAAACCCTCAACCAGTTACATTGAAAGGGTTTGAAACCAATGAATCCTTTAAACCCTCAAACAATGCATGTAAAATTGAATACCCTTAAACCATTAAAGCAATGCTATGGTTGATAAGTAAAACAAGAAACCAAAATATGAAACCTATACACATTGACAGTAAAAAATAAACCATATGCAGAGTGAACCTAAAATCCTGAACCATTCAACCCTTCAAACCATTCAAACATTGAACCCAATCAATCATTAAACCATTCAAACCCTCAAACATTAACGACAAAATTTAAAACCCATTAACAGTGCTACTCGAAATCAAAATTTATAACCATTTTTTAGCAATGTGATGCTCGAGATAAAAAATATGCCACCAATATTAATAGTGACACACAAAATGAAAACCATTTGTATTGAGAAGTCACCATTAAAACTATAGTAGAGCTTGAACAGAGGATTATGATTCCCTTTGTACATGTATTTGTGTTCATGAACACATTATTTCGTGTTCAGAAACAAAAAGACTTGCACGCAAACGAAATAGTGGAGGACATAAAAATGGTGTCAAAAAATGGCAAAAGAAGAAAGGACAATAAAAAAATAAAAAAATAATGGAATTGGTTGGCCTTAGTGAGGACAAAACCTCACCTAGGTCGAATGGGGATGACGGCTTCCAGTTCCATGTCGATGGCATCCTGCCCTCAATGCCCGCCATACCTACAAACGACAAAAAAAACGGAAGTAGAAATAAAAGAAACAAAAAAACGGAACCCCCCCAAAACCAGAAAGCCATGCAATGCGGTGAGAAAGTCTTCCATGTACCTGTATGCAGGTGCACACGTTTTGATGCCATTCCAACTATGTTCAACGACATCGCGAGCAGGATGTGGAGCGAACAACAGGGAGGACTGGAGAGAGCACGACAAACATACTAACTTCAGCTCGCTTGAATTGCAAGGAGGCTGTCTAATTGAATGCTGCTGTGGTTGAAATGTAGGACGAGCTAGGTGCATGCAAGGTGAGGTGACGCGTAGTTAATGCCACTACAAGGAAACTTTGAAGGTGGCGACGAGAACTTTGGACAAAGGAGTTGGTGGATTGGTGGGCATGTACGAGAATGCCACACAACAACCCCATTCGAAACTGATGAACATATTAAATGGTTAATGGTGTGGGTCCAACCACGTTTTGATCGATGGACCGAAATGACATAATCTTGACCACTCCAATGAATGGGTATATCACACGTGACATTACGTCGAGTTAGTGCATAAGATTTTGATTTGGGGTAGCCAACTCAACAGTCCACATGACTAGTGGTCAAAGTTGGTCTCTAAATCCACATGACAACCCTGAAATTAGGGTGCGTACGTTCTGACTCCTCTCCCCTAATAAACAAACAAAATAAATAAAACAAATTAATGTGACACGTGTTAAATTTAAATACTAACCGATACAAAACTTTAAAAAAGCTGAGAATGCACTTATCGGAAGTGATAAGTAAACATGGAGTCCTAAACCACTCGTCTTCTCACCTATCATGGTAGGCCTATGTGATAAAATCTGCTGTAATTGTTAGCGAGAATATACGCAGAGTTGGGGTGAACGAGGATGGCTGTTACCGTTACCGTTAAACCTTACAAGTTTTTTTCGTCCTCCCGCCATTTGCTTACTGGCTGTTCTCGTTCGTTGTGTCATGGAAGGGTCGTTGCATCATGGCCGTTGCGGCGGAACATGGATGCTCCAAAGCCTACTGTTAGAAAAAAATTGCTCGTTAATGATGGGAAATACGAACCTATAGCGAAGCCCAAGGTCGATATAACGCAGCTGCTTGCGAAAACCTCTCATGCCCAACCTGTTTCTGGTAACTTTCCTTGTTGCTGTTTTTTTATATAAATTTCTGAGTGCTGAACAAACAGAAGATGATTTCGCCCGGCATAAAGATTTTCGAATGTTCGTTTTATTTAAAAAATTGTAAACCTAGCGGTAATTTGAGTTATTTATATAGGGGTAAACGTTTTTTTTTTCTGAATCCTTGAAATAAACATAAACATTCAGCAATGCAGTTTGAACTTTGATGAAAAAAGAACAATATCATAACCTAACCACCATACCCTATCAATATTGACTATTTGAAAAATATTTTAAATAGGAACTGCTTTCATATATTTAAAACAAATTGTATTACATTATAAATAAATCTATTATTTTAAGAACTATTAATCTTGATAAATTAGAACCCAGTTGATAAATAAACAGTAATAAACATGATAATTAAATGGGAGAAATTAGTTACTAAACTCTGATATTGATGATGTGAAAAAGGTTGCGATGATGTGTAGAATTGAATGTGCATTATTCTGACTTGTACCATCTGTCTGGTACATGTTTTGGAATTGAAATATACGCAGAAAACTTCAGAGTTGATCCTAAGGTCAGCGAGTCCAATCCCGGCTGCCGCGGAGTTGAACCCTGACACATGAATCTGAACTGTTCAAACACAGACTTCTCAAACCTGTTTTCTCCGATCTCTGGTATATAACCACTTGCAAGGACTCTAGCAGTTCTTGGAATTGAAATATTCACAGAAAACTTCAGAGTTGATCCTAAGGTCAGCATGTTCAATCCCGACTGCTGCGGATTCGATCCCTGACACATGAATCTGAACCGTTAAAACAGACCTCTCAAACCTGTTTTCTCTGATCTCTGGTATATAACCTCTTGCAAGGACTCCAGCAGTTATAAACATCAAGAAAAATTGTGGGATCACTAGGGTCAAGTTTGGCTAGGTTAAATACTTGGTTCAACTGGCTTTAGCGCTCTGAGTGAAAGATTGTAGACATCATACACAAGTGTGCAAATGACCTAAATATAGATGCTGTAGAATTATTGCAGGTTATGTATTTTCAGTATGCTGTGGTAATTTGGACAGATTCAATTTGATGCTGTTTCCCTCTTTGAAAGCCGAACGCTACTCTCTTGGATGAGTGCTATTGCTGAATGGTTCGATTTGTATTTGATTGCTGAAGGTTCTTTGCTCTCTTAGGAGAATTGATGTTAATTGTATTGATTTCCTCCATTGATTGATAAGTCCCTTTCAAAACTTGGAATGAATTCTCATTTAAAATTTATAGGTGGAAGGGTCACCACCTTTCATAAGAATTGAGTCACTACTTTTCATTGCTGCCCTTGAAAATATTATATTATTACTCAAATTGATCTCCCCTTTTTAATTTCCTCCTCAAATGAAAACTTCTTCCCTTTATATCCTCCAATATGAGGGAGAGCCACACCTCTTCATAATGGCCACAACATTTCACAATTACCACCCTTCGCAAGGGTCACGACCCTTCATCATTGCCGCCCCTTTGGAAGAGTCACTTCCTTATCTTCTACCCATTTATGCTTCCTTAATTTCTTTGCTCCCTTCTGTTGACGTGGGAAATCGTACAGCTATTCTTTCAGGTCAACACAAAATAGAATGGTAAGTATCCTATCCTCTCTTGAATAAGGAAATCCCCAATGCTGTTCTAAATGATCAATGGGGACAACCTCAAGGTTCCAACTGTAGGATAACTTAGCGGTTTGATGTGTTTTGCTGGTAACACAAGGGGGTTTAGGAATGCAACAAGTTGGTCTACATTTGACAATGCCTTGGATCTCAAATTGGGGAAAATAAAAGTCAAAAGAGACAGGGTTTAGGAATCTTACGTACAATGGTAGTAATGGCTGGGAGACAGGGTTTATGAATCTTAAGTACAATGGTCGTAATGGCTGGTGCTGCGGATAGACAGATTTCAAACAACTAATTCTTGTTTTGCCAAAGACACCCTCACAACTCAGCAAGAACAGTGCAAGCTCCTAGGAAATTAAAGGTTTTCAGACTAGGGACATTCATCCAGGCGCCCAATCTTGGCGCAGCCTGAAGTAAACCACCACAGTTGAACTAAGCACAATAATGAGGTTCAGACTAACCATACGCGGAGACCAATGGTATGAACCTGAAATCAAATCGGATACCTTCACACTTCACCATTAAAACCATTGAACTCTAACTAATCAAATGAAAAGAAACCATGCAAAGAGAGTATTTCAAAAATAACAAACACCATACTTCAATGTTTATATATATGTTTCAACTGCCCTTACAATAATTTCTTCCAACAATCCTATTCTACTCCTAATCTGCTAACTGCTAAAAATCTAACTTTCTCACCTTCTAACTCCTAAAAAATATAACCATTTACAAAAGAGAGGCATTGGCTTTTTATAGTCTTTACAATCAGATCAAGGGCCAGGATTGAATCCATCTAATGGCTGCAATTTGCCTTCTAGAAGTCTAGCAGCTTTAACCCATGCCTAGTAACTCCCATAACTTTCTAGCTGCCACTTCCAACCACTTTCTCAGCTACCTACAACTATTGGACATCAATATTACAAATCAGAAAAACCATAAAAAAATAAAAAATTACAAATCAGGTAGTTGGAAATAACTGACCTGTGACCTTGCATTAATGGGGGCCCACAGGTAGTTATTTTACAATAAAGCAATTAAGTTTTTTTACAAATAAACTGATATTTGGATTTTCCAGCTGTGCAAATCTGATTCTGAATATTTCTGGGTCAATATTCTAGTTTAGCATACTATGTGTTCTGCTGATGCCTCCAATCTTGCTGCTGAACTTCAACTTGTTGCTAGTGGTGGCGAAGGTCCTTATCCTCATGCTTTGCCCCCGACTCTGCAAAATAAAACGAGTTCGACCTGAATCAATTACCTTGAATATTAAATAATTGTAGCAAATATTAAATGCTTTCAAGGCGACATCGGGCTTCATTTTGGTGATGCCAAGATGCTTGATTTTAAAATAATACCTTTATTTTGTGCGCTTCCATTTTACTAGCCCCCAATTTTTTGGTATATTTTCAGTATTTTTGGGAGGTTGAGATACCGTTTTGGCCATTTTGTGATATCAAAGTCTGAACATTTTGTATTTTTGACCCGATATATATTTTTTTTCATTTAGCGTTTTCAAGATAGGTTTAGCGTTTTCAGGATAGGTCAAAAATAATAAATACGATTCCTTTTTAAAATGGTGCCCAAACTTGATATTTTCGTTTTGAGTTCCAAATACCGAAACACTTTATTCGGCATTACTTTCAGCCTTTCTAGGGTGTAATAACAAAAGTGTCTTGGCCTTTAGAAAACATACGGTCTCTATTTACACGCTTTAACTGGGGCCCTGACCCCCTACCTTGGCACTTTTATCAAGCAAAATGAGAGGTGATTTGAGGGGGGGCGATAACTTAAGTTAACACCGAAATTTTGCCTTGCTTTTTCTTTTGACTTGGCATTATAAGTTATTTTGGGCTTTTATTTGTCTTTTATAACAAAATACCCTTCAAAGTTTTATTTCACTTTCATCAATTTTACAATAGCATTCAACTAGTTGATATTTTGGCGACATTTTCACGGGGATGGAAGGCACGAATACAACAAGTGATGGCAGGAGACAAAAAATTGCCAAACTTCAGATTATTCGCTTTGATTTTGCCAGGGTTTATCTTGGCGATTTTAGAGGCGTGAGCAAGGGCACGATATCACTGTGATTTTTGACCTTTTAGAGCCTACCATTTCCGTCGAGCATTTTTCGATGATTGCAAGGGTATTGGCGAACTTATTGAAAGCTTGTATCTTGGCAACTGCCTGGGGATTCTATTCTATCAGGTTTTCTTCGATCTTTTTGAAGGTGTTTTCACCAAAGCTGTGGCAAGGAAATACAAACCCAAATTTTGTTCTTTTTGATTGTTTTGACTCATTATTTTGGCCCTACAAATTCATTCTGACCTTCCTCGGGTTGACAGAGGAATCGAGCTAAGATTTGCCTTTGGTACTTTGCTCGGCGTTGGAAGGCATGGATAGAATGCATCATTCCTTGCTTTAGAATGTTACCGAAATACTTTGGTGCCATTGATGACCTGCGCAGGGGTGAAGACAAACCGAATTGATCCTCTACAGGCCCCTCATGGGCAAGCTATCAAAAACGGGGGTCCCCATCAGGGATCGCTGTGCGAAGCACAACACCTTCTTTCTTCCTTCATCTCTTTTCTCCCCAAATTAAGTTCTCTTCTCTCCCTTTTATATCTCATGTTTGATGGAGTCACAACTTTTCATTTCATGCCCTTTGACCATTCATTAAACTTAACTAAATTTTAATTATATTAAATCTTATTTTTATTCTTATTATTTATTAATAAATTCTATTTCAACAAGGGGACATTATAGTGACAAGATGGGTCAATTAGTTGTCAGTAATTTAAAATTTGTGGGAATTGTTTGGTCGCTAGTCACCATAATTTGTGGGGTGTCTATAAGTTACCTTCCAATTATGAAATGGATTGTCATAACTTTAGGATCACACGAGGGGGAGAATATAGGTAGTACTGGAAAGAAAGGGGGATCATCTTTGAAATCAAAGACCAAAAACTGTCACCTCCCCTTCTCATAGGTTGGTCAAACAATGAAATAAAAGGTGTTTCTTAACACCATTATAAGTGTATTAATAAATATTTAAAAGTAAAGCTTAATTAAAAAAATCGCAGTAATAAATAAAAAATAAAAAAAATATATATTAAATTTAAATCTGGTGCCTAATTTTGGGCTGACTAGTGTTATAATAAATAATTAAATACAAAAAAAATAATTTCATGCTATTGGTCAGTCTGCTTTGGGATCTAGAGCCTATGTACTTGCAGGTATAAATACTTGTCTTGTAGGTTGGGGAATCATATGGAGATTTGGTATGATTTTTGAGCCTCTGCTCTGGCTGGTCAATTGGGATGAAAACCCTACCTGCCAACTCAGGTCAGGACGAAAACCCTAGTTTGGGGTCATACCTGGTCTCTTTACTTCTTTGAATTAATAAACAGGGCCCAACAATCTACATCTTGAGGTCTAACTTGTCCGCTTTTACCTTGCAGATTTGATTTGGGAATTTGGATGCCATTTGGGGGGGGGTGGCACAATCTCAACATAATATATTCAAGACGTGTTTGGAAGAGTGTGGATGCCCTTATTGAGCTATGTCTAAGGGTTTGCTGCTGTTAGTGGGGTAAAGAGGTGGCACCTTCCCCTTTAATAAGGCGATCTAGCACACCCAGTCACTCATCCTTCAAAGATGGTGGTTATTATTTTCAATTCTGCCGCTGGAGAGTCTAGGGCTGAGCATGGAGAGCTTGAGCACCATTCCAGGAGCATACAACCATTAACAAACCCTATGATGCCATTCTTTGTTGATGAATTGTCATTGAGTAGTCATTTTTTAGACCAGGACTTTTATAGCAGCGCTATATTGAGGCCTATGTTACTATTGTCATTTTATGACACCCTTGGTCCATCAGTAAGAACCGATCAGAGATATGTTCCATGGACCAGCGCTGCCCAGTTGATCAAGGAGAAAAGCAGTGAAATCATAGTTTGAAGTGTGTCTTGTCGGAAGTTCCTTGGCCCTCTCTTTCTCTAGCCCGGAAGTTCGGAACCTCGAGGTTCCGAGTTTCTTTGCCTTAGCTTCTTTCTTTCCTGCTTCGGAACTTCGGAACTCCAAGTTTCCGAAGTTCCCTTCCTTCCCTTAGCTTTTCTTCTGTTCTTGTACCCCGGAACTCCGGAACCCCCAGGTTCCGAATTTCCTTAGTCTTCAACCCCGGAACTCCGGAACCCCCAGGTTCCGAAGTTCCTTGTCCAACTACGGAGACCCCGGTCCCCAAAGTTCCCCAACTACGGAGACCTCGGTCTCTGATGTTCCCCAACTACGGAGACCCCAGTCTCCGAAGTTCCCAAGTTCCTTAGTCTTCTACCCCGGAACTCCGGAACCCCCAGGTTCCGAAGTTCCGTAGTCTTCAACCCCGGAACTCTGGAACCCCCAGGTTTCAAAGTTCCTTGTCCAACCACGGAGACCTCGGTCCCCGAAGTTCCCCAACCACGGAGAACCCGGTCCTCGAAGTTCCCCAACTACGGAGACCCCGGTCTCCGAAGTTCCCCAAGTTCCTTAGTCTTCTACCCCAGAACTCTGGAACCCCCAGGTTCAGGTTCCGAAGTTCCTTAGTCTTCAACCTCGGAACTTCGGAACCCTTCCTTGTCCAACTTCGGAGATCCCGGTCCCCGAAGTTCCCCAACTACGGAGACCCCGGTCTCCGAAGTTCCCCAACTACGGTGACCTCGGTCTCCGAAGTTTTCCAAACTACTTCTGACTTGCAACACTTCCGGATGGCGTGATCGACACTCAAGGCTTTAAATGCTCCGACAGTTTTGGTGACTTATGCCCTTTTTTTTGTGGAGCCACAGGGTGCATTCAATGTTTTTGGCAGGATTTCCATCAAGGGAGGTACGGGGCCATGCTGGGTGACTTATGTCATGACTGACTTTGGAAGGTCAGTCAGTCTATCTTCCTCAGAATTGCCTTTGGAGGTATGGCTAGGTTGCTTGCATGTACAAGCCAAGTGCATGCACTTCCAGACTGACATGCAGGGGTCATGATCACCATTGTAACCCATTTTTCTATATAATGGCTTTTAAGCCTCATTGTAAAGGGTTCTCTCCCTATTTGCCTGGAGTTTTCTTATGCTCTCCTCTTCTCTTGAAGACTTGTAATCTTTGCATTTCTGCAACTGTAAGATTGGCGTTTGGCCTTATGATTAATTGAAGAACACTATTCTTGCCTTCTTTCAACCTATATATGTTGTGTATGCTTTCTTACCTTCATCATAGGTGTATGTTGTGGCTCTTTCTCTTCATATATGCTGTGTTAACTGGTTTTCTGAGTGTGACTTGTGGGAATTCTTCTCCCCTCTTGGCATTCAATGGATTCTAACCTTCATCTATGCATTGGGGTTACTCATATAACTGAAAGTTGTGCATCTTCAAGGTGTTTTAGTTAATTACTTGTGTCATTTCGGTAGGGAGAGGAACTATCTCTTCTTGGTGCATCACCTCCCTTCGTTTTCAAGCAATTTCTCTCTTCTCTTTTCCTTTGCAAGTTGTTAGGGTAGGATTAGGAATTAGCTTTGAAGTGTTGAGCTGGTTCAACACCCGCACCTAGATAGAGAAGGAAGCCGGCCTTCTCTGGAGATTCAACCCCCTTGTGCAAGGTCCTACACTTCGGGGTTGTTTCCATGTTTCACAAGGTTGCTGAGTTGATAGCTCAGCAAGGGTGCAAGCTTTTGTGATAACAGTTACCAGAAATGAGAAACAGAAATCACAATAGCAACAGAAACATGGCGAGGAACGGAAATATTTCAAAGTTGCATATGATATATATATATATATATATATGCAACTTATATAGCAGAGATAACGAGATAATACATCCCCTTAAAATATGGATCATACTTATATAGCAGATACAGAGATAAAAATGCATGCAACTCATAAGAATACATCCCCTTTTCAAGTTTTCTGAGCTCAATAGCAAAGATAAAGAGAGTATCTTTGTCAGACTTTCAGATCAAGCAAACGAAGTATTTCTAGACCTCTCACCGCGTAATGGCATCTCTAGTTTCATAGTTAGAAAATCAATAGTTAACTTGCCTAATCTATAGTTCATATTTAGTAAAAGTAAAAGATCAAATCCAACTCCCAGGCAACGGTTTGGAAACATTTTGCACGCTTGGAAACAGACATTGGCAATGCAGAAACCTGTTGGCTGTTGAAACGAGAAACGACATTGTGCCGTCACGTTTCTGGTAACGTAGATTGAGGCCTCTGTATTTGGAATTTACCTCAACACAATGTGAATCAGAACTATTCTCTTTGTATTCTCTCTGTTGGACTGTCATTCTGATGTTTAAACCTAATTTTTATACTAGTAATTTACAATCAGAATTTCTTGTGTTTATGATGCCTGTATTTTACAATGAGTGTGATTTATTGTTTAAATCTCATTCTGCACATTGTTAGTTCATTGGAATTTACTTCTATGATTCATACTGAGTTATTGGGAGAATCTGACCCAATGATTGTAATGTCCCCATTTGGGATTTCCCTTAATTTAATCCTGAGACAACCATTCAGACTTAAAGTGAGAACTGGAATGTAAAATAGGCCCAAACTGAAGACATTTCGTTATGATATTTAATTTAAATTTTTGAGAATAATTCAGAAGAATAGAACTTATCTTGATAGCTTTCCTGATTGAAAGTCGTCCTTCTATATCATAAACTTCTGCTCTACTAAAAGAGATCCAAATCAAGAACAAGGATGTTACTGCCTGTAACTTAATAACAGTTCTGATCTGATCTGCTGCTCTTATTGAGTGCATTCTTATGCATTAAGAACATATATCTAAGATCTTCCTCCCCCAACGGAATGAATTCAATCTTCTTTAAATATCCTTTGCACGAAATGGTTGCAACTTAGGGTGAATAGTTATAACCTTTGTCAGTGATTATACTTCCTTAATATCGCACCTCTCCATAGCAAATCGATTTGACTTAATCTTGTTAGTTTAGTCGATATTTCAATCCCCTTGCTTAAAGTACACATCATTACCATCCAGCTCATTGTCTGCTCCTTAACTCGATATTACTTAATATGGCTGTAACATTTGTTTGCAGTATTAATATAAATCCGCTATCAATGTCAGGAGGTCTTCTGTGGCTATTTTCCTATTTAATTTTTTCCACTATTATTCATAAAGCGATGATTCCCCTGTCTGATTTTATTCTGCGTAACCTAAAAAGTGCCGAAGGTAGGTGCCCGACTGTAGCAGATCCGAAATATGGATACAGTTCATAAAACAATATTCGATACCTGGTTGACTGACTCTGAATGGCTTCTTATATCTTGCAATTGGAGTGATAAGTTATGTTGCAAAGACATAACTCTTACTTATCCGTAATCACCTCCTAAATGCACCGTTTCATGACTACTATGGTTATTGATTAGACTCGCCTTCTCCATCGATCTAATCTTATGCTAATCGCATCCTTCCATGTATAGTCGGTTATGTTATGACTACCACTTAATCTCTTGTAGATCGCCGCTTTTAATTTTCCTCATATATATACTCGGTTGTGATAATGCTTATCTGGCATTGACCACACGGATGGATGGGTAGTGGCTTTAGTATGGACGTATTATGTTGTAGAGAAAGATTCACATCGCTGGCAGTAATGTTCTACTCTCCACACGGTGATTGCCGTCATCTTTGACAGATTGTGTTGTTGCCATATGTATTCTTGCTTAATAACTATATCGACGCCTACCATTCCCCAATGAGGAGCCTTCGACGGTCTTCAGAGATATGACTATAAAGTTCACGATCTTCAGAGATATGACTATAAAGTTCATTGAGGGTTATGTAGTAAGATTTTCTAATAAGTCGATTATATTCAAGTCGTGGTCAACTGTTATATGACCGGCAGCGGTATTGAAGGTTTCTTATGCTTGTTAATCAATAAGTTTAGATATCTTTAATTATTTTAGTTATAATATTGATAATTTAATAATACAGTATTATTTTTTATTTTGTCAATAATTTAATATTGTAAAATTTATATTATTACTTGATAAATATGAAATTATATTAATATTTAATAAATATAAATTATATATTTAATCTTATTTATTATTATTATTATTATTAAGATTTTATTCTATTCTTTAATTTGGTTATATATATATATTTTATATTTTTAATTGTATTATTATTTATCATTAAATTCCATCATGTTCAGATGGGGACATCACAATGATTTAGAAGATTGCAAAAATAAAATAAAAATAAAAATCTTAGGGTTATTACAGTGGTATTAGAGTCATTGTTCTTGCCAGGCTATGGGAATTGATGTAACGTAGGTTCATGGATAGGAAGAAGAAAATATGAAGGAAGTTATTTGGAAAAACAGATAATTTCAATCCTCTTTGAGAGCTTCTATGACAGAGATAGCTCACATTTTAAGGGAGGTGAATCACTAATGGAGGGTTGGTAGATCCAATCAGCCTGATGCAGAAAGAAGCAACTTAGCTAATGATAGGGTTTCAAACTAAGTTTGCTGATTTGGGTACGGGTGTGGGTACAAGATATGGAATCCAGTTTACGAGTATGACCATTTTTTTACTTGGGTATTGGTACGGGTATATATATATGTTCAAGCATTCAATTGGTCTGTATAAGCATCCATATACATTTAAAAAAAAAATGGCCTGTGTAAGCATCCATACAATCTGTAGTTGGCATAAAATGCACAGCAGTAATCTGGCAAATATGAGATTAGTGTAAACAAGGCATAGGTTCATCTCATTGTTTGCATGACACTTAAAATCTTGCATGCAGGTTTTACAGTATAAAGCTTTTTCTAGGGTGCACATAATATGCAGAGTTTGTTGATACATAATATGCAGAGTTTGTTGATACCATTAAATACTTGACTTTTTGTTTTCAAAATTTAAGATTTTTAATTTGACTCTTAAAGATTGTTGCTATTACCAGGTACTCTACCGGCCATACATTCTAATTGTCAAACATGGCTGCCTCCAGCTCCAAAAGTGGAAAAACCTCGATCTATCTATAATGCAACCACCTTAGCATACTTGGGAGATTGTATTTATGAGGTGCATATCTGTTATTTATTTTTTTGTTTTATCACTATTTTTTTTTCTCTTGATGATAATTTGGTAATATGATACTGGATGTACGCATTGTGTTTCTAATTTGTATCTGGACTGAAATCAAATTTATAAGAGCATGAACAGTGAAAAAATTATCTTCTGCACTTGAACTTACAAGCAGACTCGTGCCTTCACAGATCTTGTGAATGCTTTGTTGGTTTTGATATATCACAGGTTAGTGTGTTTGTAGTGGTCAAATTCCCATTTGTTTTATATATGATTGATAACAGTGCAAATATATTTCAATGCAAGATCATATATCTTAACATTTGGAAGGTCAATATAATTTTGCACCATGAGAGCTTTAGATTTTTGTTGATTCTCTGTTCTAGTTTGGCCTTGGTTGAGTTATCTTTATATTATGTCAGTTTCTGATTTGAGCAATGTAGTTTCATGCTTTATTTAATAACTCCTGAATAAAATTTTTAATATCTTTGTAATACAGTTTGGTGCTGTGTCAGGGGACATTATCATGTCCAATTTTGTTAAAATAGAACTCTGGTTACTAAATTCATTTCTTTTTTAGTGGAAAACCTAATGCTTGACATTTCTAAAGCACAACTTGTATGAATGTATATTAAATTTTATTGATTTTTTTTCTACTGGTCAAGATTGATGATTCAAGTTTTTCTAGCTGAAATAATTTCTGTTGTAGGAAGTCTTTATACATTTTATGATTTTATCTTGATTTGTCATAAATTTACTTTATGGCATATTTATCATTAGTGCAAGAAGAACACAACAGCTTCAATGCTTTTGGTAAAAGCATTTGTGGTATTTGCCATTTTGTTGTTGGTCCACTAGGAATAGTTCACTGCCTGTTTAATCCAAAGGATATGAATAAGCAATGTAAAGTGGTAACCTGTACATAATATACAAGTTTCCCATCTAAAATTTTGATATTTTAAAGGAGGAAAAGTAGTATATAAATTATATAAATACCAAAAAGTTTAGGACCTGCTGTAGATCAGTGCAGAAGGTTTCAAAAATCAATTATCTAATTCTACAAGAAGCAAACAAGCTTGTGGTCCTGTTGACGTGTATTTTGTACACTATCAAACACAGAATAAAATACCCAAGGGTACCTTATCCTCTCTTGAGTAAAGTCTCTGAATGCTGAAGATATCGCAAAAAAAGGATCAATCAGGGTGACTTCAAGGTTCTTCGCTGTAGGATCTCTACGTGTGGATAAGCACCAGTGGTCGTTGTGAATGCTGTTTCTTCAAGGGGTCTTACGCACTTTAAAAGTTTGTCCGTGTTACTCTTTACTTAACTGCAGGAACAAGAATTTCCTAACACTAACAAATTTAAAAAAAAGATCAAAAGATAGGGTTTTCAAGAGATGAATTCTAATCTAATCCTAAGAATGACTCAATGTAGGCTAGACTTGGTAAGATTCTACCAATTTCAGTATTGCCAAGGAATTACAACTCCACTGGAATTGATGCGATCTTCTAAGGTGATTAGTGATTTTCAAATCATCAAGAATTATAGATACTATCATAAAGATACATATCAATATTTCAATAACGATTGAAGTTTCAAGCAATCTCAATATTTCCAGTTGACCACACAAGGTGTCCTTACAATCAGTAAGAAGCTAGTGGTTTGGAACGTGAATCTCACCAAAGATCAAGCACAACACTTAGTCCTTCAAACTTAAATACTACTTCGATTGAGAATGATTCAAGAAAGTAAACAACCATGAAGATAGCTACAAGAATTGTAATAAAACACCATAACTTCAATATTTTATTGATCTCAAAGCCAAAATAGACAACAATTGTTCGAAATTCTTTCTTCACTACTCATTCTTGCTACAAAATAACTTTCTTCTCTCCAAAGCTCTAACTATTATCTATCTCCTTAATATCTAATTTCTAATAACAAAATGAAAATGAGTGAGAGTATATATAGCATCCTCAATTACAATGAACGGCCCAGATCAAAAGAAGATCAATGGCTGAGATTCTGACACCTAAACCTGTTGTGACGTTTTCACACATCGCCCCATTGCAAATGGGGACCCTTGCTTTTTTGCTTTTTAGGGTTTGTTTTTTGGTCTTTTAGGGTTTTGTTAGTTAGCCTTTGCATTTTGAGTGCTGTAGGGGAGATCAATAGGATAGCAGGTCCTGCTAGAGTGAAGTCCTGATCCTGAAAATTTGGCTAAGTTTGAAGTCCTGATCCTGAAAATTTGGCTAAGTCTGAAAGTCCTGATCCTGAAATTTGACTAAGTCTGGAAACTGAAAAACCTCAAAAAACTAGATTTTGCAATATAACTCCTGGAGGTCTGAAACCACTCTCAAACATCCTGAAAGTATATATGGAATATAACTTAAAGTATAAGAAGGAAGAAAGATAGAAGGAAATGTCACTTATAAATGTTATATTCCATTAAAATTATCCTGATAGAGAGTTCAAAAAGTCAAATTTCGCTCTTGTCCTTCACTGAGGATCCAGAGCAAATTTCGCTCCTGTCCCTCTCCAAGGAACCAAGATGAAGCGCTCCTGTCCCTCACCAAGGGTCCAGGGCGAAAAGGCTTATTTGAGTCATTCCTGACCTTGTTTGGTCAAATTGAAACATCAAAGACACAATGAAGGACGAAATGAGCATGATAGAGCATCCAGACTTGACAATGAAATGATGAAGTTTTTTGCCTAGAAGGTCAAATTCACTCCTGTCCCTCACTGAAGGACCAGAGCGCTTTTCTTTATATGCACAATTTTAGACCTTTTTTGGACATTAACTTTTATTCATAGCATGAAGTAAGGTGAAATCTTCCCTAGCAAAGGAAATTTGAGATGAAAATTGTAGTGATTTGGCCTTGAGGACAAAAATCGCTCCTGTCCCTCACTGAAGGACCGGAGCTTGATTTTCAAATTTGCACTGTTCTTGCAGGATCAAGACAATTTTATGATTGGAAGAGATCAAGGAGGGCATGTTTTGTCCATTGAATATAATTTAAGCAGTCTACAAAGGAGTAAATCAACCCAAATGACAAAAAGTGCTCCCGTCCCTCACTGAAGGACCGTCCCACTTTTCCAAAAGTGCTCCCGTCCCTCACTGAAGGACCGTCCCTCTTTTCTAAAAATACAAATTTCTTGCAAAGGCAAGGCAAGTTGCGTGATTGAAATGAATGAAAGAGGGCAAGATTCATCCATTGGAGATAATTTCGAAGACTAGCAAAGCACAAGTGAGCTTATAATTGCAAAATCGCTCTTGTCCCTCACCAAGGGACCAGGGCGAAAAACACATTAACAAGCCTTCCTCCTCAAATTGGGACGAATCCAGGTCAAGGCACAAGATTGGAATGATATTTAAAAATGCTTCAAGGAGGAATGAAGTTACAAAGACCACAAAATTCGATGAAAATTGGCCAAGGCGCTCCTGTCCCTCACCAAGGGACCAGGGCGAAAATGTCCTAAGGAACACTCCTTCCAAAGATCGAATAGATTAAACTCAAAATTCCAAACAAGAATCCCATTTTGGACGTCCAGGAAGAGATTTTGAACGTGAAAGCAAGGAATACAAGGCCAAAATGAAAAGGCGCTCCTGTCCCTCTTCCAGGGACCAAAGCGAGGTTATTAACAAATTGATATTTTTACTATGCCTAAACGCTAATGTCCTTCAAATCACATTAAATGCCAATTTCGCTAAAACTCCAAAATATTTTAAAAATCAAATTGACATTTAATAAAAGTGCATAGCATTTAATAATTAATTTTGAGCCTTGGAAAATCGTTCTTTTATTATTAATTGAGGCATTTCGAAGTTAATTATAATTAAATTAAAATTAAAAGAGGAAGTGCTTGAGGTATTATTTTTATTCATTTTATCAAGTCGGCCTCTTCTTTTTTTAATTTTATTTATTTTTTTTGCCTTTATTTGCAAGGTCGGCCTCATGGGTAAGTGGAAGGTGAGCACTTTATATATTGGAGGTGTTTTTTCATTATTCGAATCATTCACTCATTGTTTCAAGTGCGATTTGGAGAAGCAAGGAAGGAGGTGCGAAATCTAGCTTGTGTGGAGCGAATTTCTACCAAGTGTGGAGACTAAGGAAGGCGAAATTCATCTTGAAGGCTATTGGAGAGGCGTATTTCTTGCTAGTTTGGAGGATAATTTCCAGATTTTTGAAGACATTTGAAGGCGAATTTCCAGATTTTTGAAGAGGAAGGTGGAGTTCTTTTCCAAGCTAAAGGAGGTGCATTTTATCCAAGGGAGAGTCTTGATCTACATTTTGCCTAGCGAATTCTCCTATTTTTGCATCATTTTTTTAGAATTAATTCCCAAGTGGAGGTATGGCGTAATCACCTTGGCACCATTTTTGAAGATTTAAATTTTGCTTTGAAAATCCTAAATTAGGAAATGATAACTCAAGATTTATCATGAGGTTTCCTAAATTAAAATCTTGAATCTTCCTTTTAAAGTTTAATTTTTAGATTTCAAGATATATTACTAATTTTGAAATGTTGTGTAGGTATCAAGGACGGTCTCCTCCAAGGACAATCAAGCAAGGACAAGGGCGACCTCCTCCAGTCTAGCATCGACAAGGACAACCTTCTTCGATCCAGCATCATCAAGATAAGGGCGACCTCTTCCAATCCAGCATTCCAAGGCGAGGTACATCATCATCCTGCAAATCAAGGACACAAGAAGTTAGAGCAAAGGGTTCGTTGAAGAAGCAGATAATTTCAGAAGAGTTAATTAAAGATAGCTTCTCAACAACATGAAATTGAATATCTACCAAGCTACAAGTGTCAGACGAGTTGGCATCCTAGTCATCACTCCTCCAGTCGGATTGGTCCACCTCAACAATGTCCAGATTCAATGTACCTAACTCATAGAAGGTGGCACAAACTTCGATGTACCTACCCCGGCTATCCATTGGTGGAATTTTCCAGAGAGGACATCTGTCCAAGCAATACAATTTTATCATTGGTCAAGCATTAAATGTTATGTAATGGTTGTAACAAACCCTAATTAGGGTTTTCATTATTGAATCTTGGCCATTGATCTCAAATTGATCTTAGCCGTCGAATTGTATTGTGGGCACTATATAAGCCCCGACTCTTCATTTTGTAAAAAGGAATAGTTAGGAATAGTTAGGAATAGTTGGAAGCAGTTAGAAGATAGAGAGAGAATAGCAATTAGAGTAGAGTAGAGAGAGAAGGCAAAGATTGTTGCCAAGATGTTGTTGTAAGAGACTTGTAACTTCATTGAAGAAATGGTGAAATTTATGGGTCGATTCGACAATTTGCATGGTCTTTATACTTCTCATATTTGATTTCATGTTATTAGATGAGTGGAAGAAATGTGCTTGATTGATGGTGAAATTCGTATATCCATACTACTAGCAGTTTGTTGATTGCAGACTTGCCTTGTGTAGTCAACTGGAATCATTCAGCTTAAGCTTAACTTCAATTGTCGCTTCTTCATTGATATGCATCAACTTGATGGCGTCTATGCCTGTAGTGATGATTTGAACATCATAAAGCTTTCCTTCGAAGATCGCACTAACCTTGTGGAGATGTTCCTGTGATGTCAAAACAAGACTTAGTTAGAATTTCATCGAAGATCAATCATTGTTCCTACATTCCTTAGTATTAGGATTAGATCCTCTCCTCGCCCTCGTCTTTTTCCTTTTTTTTAAAATCAAAGCTAGTAAGAGCCTGCGTTCCAGCAAATGTTCAAAGCAGATCAGAAGTTCAGGCATCGAATGTAAGTCCCCTTGTGATTCCAGCAAATCACATCATACCACAGAGAGCTTATCCACACGTAGAGACCCTACATACAAGAACCTTGGAGTCATCCTGATTGATCCTTTTCGCGACATCTTCAGCAATCAGAGGCTTTACTCAAGAGAGGATAAGGTACCTTTAGGTATTTTATTCTGTGTATGATTGTGTACAAAATACACGTCAACAAAACCCTAATTAGGGTTTGTTACAAAAAGTTCCCCTTTTAGATGAACATTATTAAATGCATAGCCAAATATTTAATTGGCACAAAAATCGAGGAAACATAGACCAATGATAATTAAGATGCCACATCATTCTATAACAACCGTTCTTCTAGAACCTTATTCCCCTTCCAATGTTCTTTCTTAGCAAATGCAACGAATCTGGACACAATTCCTTCAATCTCAGCAATAGGAATCTCGGGAAAATTCCTCATTCGCTCCTCCAAGTGGATAACTTGATCAAAGGCAGTGAGAAGAGCCGTTTTCCATCTAGGTTCGAGTTCTTTGATCTTCTCAATCAGGAGCATAGTAGTGAACATTAGATCCCATTGCTCATCTGTGATGACATTCTCATCTTTGCAAAAGATGACCTTGACTCTCTCTTCCAACTCTTGGAGGTCCACATCCGTCTCAACTTTGATCCTCCTGCCAAGAATGGTACACAACACTTCAAACACCTTATCCTGAATTGGATGGATGACACCTTCAACTTGATAGCATTTGGTGCCGATGTCCTCGAAAAGAACCTCTTTCATCTGGAGTAGAGTTGACCACTGAAGTAGGTTATGAGCTCCTCCATCCATTATCTTTTCTTGTGCTAGGATCTTCCTTGGTGTTTGCCTGATTACTTGCAGAACAGGAATGATAACATCTCTAGTGTGAGCGAAAGCGGCTACAGTTATCATTAGGTTGTGGACGATCTCAAGGACTTGGATAGCTCGGTGGATTGTCTTCATCATTCTTGTTGTAAATTCAACGGCTACTGTGTGGGATTTGTCAATCCAAGAGCTCATAAGCTGAACCAAGCTCTTGACTCTTTCTGCCTCGCCAACTGATTCAAAAGGAAGTGCTTGCACAGGAGATACTGCCGGATCCTGACGCCCCAAGGGCTGATTGAGATGACTAAAGTAGCCTCTCCAAGCACCGACTTCTCTCTCAAGCTTTCTATTCTTTTCCATTTCTTCTTTAAGTTTGTCCTTAAGTGCTTCAAATGAATCGGTTGCCTCATCCAGTGCCTGTTCAGTAGTGAGGGGACCAAGCTCAAATGTTTCTACATCATACTCATCTGCAAGGATTTCATCTTCATACTTGTCCACTACTGGCGTAGCTATCTGCAATTTCTTGGATCCTGTCTCGTCTCTGATCACCTTGGACATCTTGGTGGCCCTCTTCTTCTCCGTTACCTCTTGAGAATTTCCTATAAGACTCTCTAAGTCAATCACATCCTCTTCATCCTTAATCACAATCACCTTTGTCAATCTCTCTTTTAACCAATCTGGAATGGCGGATCTTGTCTCTCTAACTTGTATTTCCTTAGGTAACGCTTCATCTTCTTGGAGAGGAGATGTCGCCTCATCATCATTTTCCTGATCCTCCTGTAGCTCATCAATTTGTAGCGGTTGACTTGATGAATGCTGAGGTGCTTGTCCCTTCTCTAGTTTATCATTCTGTACCATGGATTCCATAGATTCATCAATCTCAGGTACTATCTTCTCTTGACCTTCAGCTTGACTTGCCTTCTTTCCATGTCGAGAAGATGTGCCTGATGGGCGATCTCGATTGGCCTCTTGCTTCTTCTTGGAGGGTTCTCTTTTCTCAGGTCTTTCTTTCCTCTTTGTGCCTCTGGGATGAGAATTATCCTCACTTGCGCTCGCTCCTCCTTCTTCAGGCCTTTCCTCCAAAGTAAAAGTCATTGGTATGTTCTGCTCTCTTAACTTCTGATGTTGTACATCCACCCATCTGCGAGTACATGACAAAACTGGAGCCATCAAAGCTCTCAAGTCCGAAATCTCAGGCTCGCTCCAATCTATCTTCACTTTCTTATCTTCTTTGTCATAGGATGACTGGAGATGTCTACCACTGTCCTGAGCTTGATCAGCTACTCTGTAAACTTTGCATTTCCTGATGAAATCTAAAGGTAATCTGGAATGCATCTTTCTTTTCACTTCTAAATCACTTGAGAGATTCATCCAAAAGTCCTCTACCTGAAACTCGTGTTTGTACTTCTTGCCAACTGTCTCCTCCATATAACCATGAGGATCGAAATTCTCCCTCGAGGCAAAGAACGTGAATGAATATAAAGCCAGTTCCTTCTCTGCATCTTCCGAGGCTTGAGTATTAGGACATACCTCAACTGAATTCCCCAATATGATGGGCGCGGGAACTCCATTTCCATGCTTGTGTCTGAATGCCTTTGCATAAGCTGCCAACTGTCTGGTCACCTCAAGTAGCACTATCCTGTCTGTCGGATACCTCGGCAACATGTAGGGAGGTGAAGGACACCCATGAATTCTGATATATGTAAACTTTTGAAACTGGATGAACCATGCACCATACTTCTTCACAAGTTCTTGTGCATCTAGAGATAGTCGATTGTGAATCCCACCTTGCAATATCCTAGTGATGTTCATCGTGAAGGTGTCATTGACTAACTTGTAGTCACCTCTAGGAGGATGATGCAAATGAACATAAGAGTCACAAACTCTCACTTCTCCGGGTCCTCTTCCGATCACTCCTCTGTGAGGTAGCCCTGCATATTCGAAACTCCTGATCAGGGCATATATGACATATGAGCTCATGTGGAATGATTTAGTAGGTCTTAGTCTTCTCAACTGCACATCCAGACAATGGCTAATAATTCTAGCCCAGTGAATCGTTCCTTTTCCTTGGACTATCACTTGGATGAAGAAGAACATCCACTTTTCAAAGTAGAAGGCTTGAGGAGCCCTTGTAACTCGATTGAGCAAAGTTATCAAATCTCTGTACTCCTCCTGGAAGTCGATCCTATGTGGTGTGTTGGGAATCTTGCTCAGGCGAGGACGACTTTTGAGCAACCAATTCTTATTGATGAGATTCAAGCAAGTGTCGGGATCATCTTCATACATTGACCTGGCTCCTTCTAGGCTTTTGTAAATCATATCTTTATGCTCTGGAAGATGAAGAGCTTCACTTATAGCCTCCTCTGAAAGGTAAGCCAAAGTGTTTCCTTCCTTGGATACGATCGACCTCGATTGTGAGTCATAATGGCGGGCACACTCGATCATCAGCTCATGACACTGGACTGCTGGAGGGAAACTGGCCGCCTTGATGATGCCACTTTCAATTATCCTCTTCGCGATAGGTGATGGCTTGCCAATGTAGGGGACCTCTCGAAACTTCTTCATACTGAAGTTTCCCAAGTTGGTATCTCCGATATTGCTCCATTTGGACACGATCTTGGTCTCCAATTCTTCGTTCTTCTGATCTTCCTTCATGAGAGCCGAACGACTAGTAGATGCTCCCACCTTTGGAGTTGCCATCTTGACACCAACATAACATTTCACAATTAGTAATATATCTTGAAGCGTAGAAATATAGAGTAGAAAGGAAGATTTAAGATTTTAATTAGGAAACTTCATGATAAATCTTGAGTTATCATTTCCTAATTAACTATGCCAAACTTAGAATTTTCAAAACAAAAAGTTCAAAATTCAAATCTTCAACAATGGTGTCAAGATGATTTCGCCATACCTCCTCTTGAGTATTAAACTCTAAGAAATGATGCAAAAATAGGTGAATTTCGCTAGGCAAAATGTAGATCAAAGTTCTCCCTGGATAAAATGTGCCTCCTTTAGCCTTCAAAAGAATCAATTCCACTTCCTTCTAGTCTTCAACACTTGAAATAAATTCGCTCCAAGCAAACCAGATTTCACACCTTCAATCAGCCTTCCAAATTCGCACTTGAAGCAATGATTGAATGATTTGAATTGTGAAAAAACACCTCCAATATATAGAGCGCTCACCCCTTTGCTCCCTCTAGGCCGACTTGGCAAAAAGAGGTTAAAAAAAAAAAAAAAAAATTCCAAAAAGGAGGGGCTGACTTGGTAAAATAAATAAAAATAAGACCTTAAGCACTCCATATTTAATTTTGAAAAAAAAAATTAATTTAAAATGCCTCCAGGATAGAAGTTCGATTTTTAAGGCTTAAAATTAATTTATTAAATGCCAAAATGTCTTTTATTAAATGCCAATTTAATTTTAATTTTCCAAATGACTCAAAATTAGTAATTTTGGCGATCATTCTAAGGAATATCAACGCTCAATAATGTAAAAAAGAAGGATATCCCCAACTTCGCCTTGGACCTTCAGTGAAGGTTAGGAGCGATTTTTCAATTTTGCCCTAGCATACCTCCCTTTTTTCATCCAAAACTTCATCTAGGCATTTAAATGGCATTTTTAACTGTGGTTTTGAGTTTGATTTCTTTTGATCTCTAGGAGGAAAGTGCTATTATGACTTTTCGCCCTGGACCCTTAGAGAGGGTCAGGAGCGATTTTTCACTTTTGCTCTTAATCCTTCATCTTTTAATTGTCAATTCTCCTTGTGGGATAAGCAACGATCTCCTTTACTCGTTCTATGCATGCTTGATTTGCTTTTGCAATGCAAAATAGGGGCTTCAAAGATTTTCGCTCTGGGTCTCCAGTGAGGGTCAGGAGCGACTTGGCAATTTAGGCTAGGATCATCAAGTTTTGGAGGTAAATCTTTGTTCATCACGTTTTGGAGGACTTTTCCACCCTAGCACAATCTTGCCTTAGCGTGATCTTGAAGGGAAGTTGTTGGTTTTGCAAATTTCGCCCTGGGCCTTCAGTGAGGGTCAGGGGCGATTTTGAGTCTTTTGCACAAATTCTTTATCATTCCAACTTCAAATTACTCTTAAGGCGTAGAAAATCATACTTCACTCCCTACTGAGTCTTGAGAACAAGAATATCATCTCGAAATGCAAGGAAAATGGGCATACTTGGAAATTTCGCCCTGGACCCTTAGAGAGGGTCAGGAGCGATTTTCCCTATTGTCATCAAAATTTGCACTCTTAGTAGCTCCATTCCACTTCAAGGCATTTCAAACACCGTTTCTACCTTGTGCCTAGGCTTAGCTTTGCTCAATTTTGGAGAAAAAGTTGGATATTAGGTTTTTCGCCCTAGGCCCTCAAAGAGGGTCAGGAGCGATTTTGCAAATTCAAGTTTATCCATCTTTTGTTAGCCCTCTAAATTATCTTCAACGGTCAAAACACCCCCTTCCTCACTCATTCAAGCAAGATTTTATCTTAATTCTTCAAAGAAAGGAGAGAAACTTAGAAATTCGCCCTGGACCTTCAGAGAGGGTCAGGAGCGACTTTTCAAACTTGGCTTGATTGCCTCCTTGTTGATTGTCCAAATTATATTCAATGGGTAAAACACACTTGCTTTCATCTATTCCAATCATAAAAATCACTTTGACCTAGCAAGAAATGTGCCTTTTGAAAATTTCGCTCTGGACCTTCAGAGAGGGTCAGGAGCGAATTTTGCCCTCTAGACCAAAATGCTTCACTTTTCATCATGAAATGTCTTTGCTAGGGAATATTTCATCTTGTTTCACGCTATGAATAAAAGTTCATGTCCAAGAAAGGTCTAAAAATGTGCATATAAAGAATTTCGCTCTGGACCTTCAGAGAGGGTCAGGAGCGAATTTACTCCCTTTGGGCAGAACTCCTTCAATTCATCATCTTCAATCAAGTCTGGACACTTTATCATGCTCATTTCATCCTCCACCCTGCCTTTGATATCTCAATTTGACCAAACAAGGTCAGGAATGACTCCAATAAGTTTTTTCGCCCTGGACCTTCAGAGAGGGTCAGGAGTGATTTTGAAGATTCCAACAAGATCCTTCATCACTTCAAGTTAAAACTCCTTCAGGTGGATGGAGAAAGTCATTCATTTTCCATTTATGCCCAATCACTTGGTCCTTTTTCACTACCAGATGAGGGAAATCAAAATTTCGCCCTGGGCCCTCAGAGAGGGTCAGGAGCGATTTTTCCCTTAGCCTTCAAAATTCATCATTTTGCATGCCTTCAAATCTTCAAAAGCACCAAGTCACGTCCAATCATCCCTCTTGGAGACCCTGCACAAAACAAATTAGAAAAGTCAGTGACAAATATGCCTTAAATAACATTTTTGCCCTAGGCCCTCAGCAAGGGTCAGGAGCGATTTCACCCTTTCTGGCTAAATTATTCAAAATTTAAGTCTCCAATCACTTCACAAAGCAGAGTTAGGTCATTCTCAAGGCGAGGAGCCAGTTAGCAAGCCTCCTCAAAACAAGGATTTGTGTTTTAGGATGAAGTCCGCCCTGGACCTTCAGAGAGGGTCAGGAGCGACTTCTCTATTTCAGGCATCATTTTGCTTTAAAAAATTCATCAAAACTCACCTAGGCAAGAACATAATTTCACCTTCAAAAATATGCTAATCACTTAGCCAAAATTGGATTTTACCCAAAAACCTTTATTGGACCTTAACCTGAGACCTATTTGACCCTCCTAAAAGATCTACCTTACTTCAATCGTCTCAACTCTCAGGAGGATGCCTAACAACTTTCAAAATTTGACTGGACTTAGCTTGAATGACGTCAAAAGAAACCCTTAAGGCTTAGCCCTAGCCCAGACAAACCACTCACTCACTCAAAACCCTAAAAGCAGAGAGAAGAACAAGCAAAACAAAAGCAAAAAAGAGGGGGTCCCCATTCTGATGGGGCGATGTGTGAAATGGTCACAACAGGTCCAAACAAGGAAATAAAGGCAGAATGTGAAGTAGCTGACTGTCTTTTTGGATCTCAGTGGCATATCAACCATAGCGATTTCCGAAGTAGCTTTCTTTAATGTAGGCTAGAGCTAGTAACTGATTTTCTTTTCATTTCTGAATCCACACGCATTTGATAAATTATGAGGTGATGTCAAAGAAATTCTGGACAGGAAAGAATAAGTCAATTGATCAGTTCAGAGAAGGTTCTAGAAATCAATTATCTAATTCTACAAGAATCAAACAAGCTTGTGTTCCAAACAGGGAGAAAGAGACAAAATGTGAAGTAGCTGACTGTCTTTTTGAATCTCAGCGACATATCAGCCATAGTGATTGCCAAAGTAGCTTTCTTTAGCTTAGGCTAGAGCAACTGACTTTCTTCTCATGTAAGAACTCCCCATGCATTTGATAATTTATGGGGTGATGTCAAAGAAGAAATTCTGGACAGGGAAGAATAAGTCAATTGATTCAAGTTTCTCCATCAAATCACAACAAATTAATTTGTAATCTTGAATAGGATACAATGTCTAGAATCCTGAGAAATTATCCTCCTTGTTTCGATCTTAACTATTTTTTTTATGATTTATCCAAATAGCCCTATATTTATAGTATATAAATCCTTGTTTTGTTACAGAAATTAGGGAAAGTGAGGTCAAGTGAGTGAAAATTTAGTTTAAATAATGTTAGAAATGCCATTGGCAACAACTAACCCAACTGATGAGGAACTAGTGTACAAACTTTACAAGAGGAATTTTGGTGTATCGTACCCATGTACCCACGTAATTTATTATTTTAAATTTAATAAATTATAAATATAATTTTATAATTGTTAATAAATTACAAATATTTAATATTTAAATTTAATGATATTTATCAATTACCTATATAATTATATGTAATAAATTATTATTATTAAATATAAATTATATAATATCTACTATAGACTATACTCTATAGTAAAACAACAAAATAAATTAATTTTAGATTTAGTTTTAAAAATTAATCAAATTTTATTAGGTTTACCTTTTATTATAAAATATAATATAAATTTAAAATTAGAATTTTTAATATATTCATAGTTTAACTAAAACATTAAGCGTTAGTCGAATTAAATCTGTAAAAAAATTAGTAAACTAGGGTTTTTCTTTTTCTTTTGAGTTTTAATGGTTTAGATTTTACATTTTTTATTTTTCAAAATGTAGAGAAAACCCTACCTGAATCAGTCGTGCGTCCCTGGGAACTGTCACACGTCCAACTCCCGAACCCTTAGCTTGCGTCCAATTGTCTCTGCATCACGTCTATTCTATATCATGTCCAAATGCCTCTTTGTTGCACAACGGGAATGAAAATTGAAAAAATGCTAGGTTGCCGGTTCGGGTTTGGGTTCGAAGAACCCGGTATGCCGGTACGGCAAAATTTTGAAAAGGGGTTTGGGTTCGTTTGGGTTCGTTAGTACAAAAACATGTAAATATTTTATATATATATATATATATATATATATATATATATATTTTGATATTTGTGAAGCCTATAAGCATGAATTAAACTATGCATGTCACATAGCATCATATAAACAACAAAACAAACATAAACTTGTAATCATAGCATCATGATCATACCATAATTGATAATAGCATCATATACATCAAGTTTAATACCAAAATGACAAAATATTCAAGTATCATTGTTTCAACTTTCAACAATATAAACTTAAAGTTTAATCATCAAATGGATCATCTAATTCATCATCCTCCTCCTCCTTCTCCTCCTCATTGACATTACATGAGCCAATGCCACTTGCACTTGCACTATAAGTTGGCTCAATTTCCGAGTCATCAAGTGTCAATGCAAGAAGCTGAGAAGCAGGAGCGTCCAAATCAGTATGCTCTGGCTCTATATCCCACATCTTTGTTTCCCCTTGTGTGTAGTCATGTTGTTTGTGTGAAAGAAGACGTAGGTTGGAATGCACATATACTAAATTCTCCGCTCTTTTTGATAGCAGCCTATTGTGCTTTACTGAGTGGATCAAAGAGTATGTGCTCTAATTTCTTTCTGAAGCAGATGAACTAGCAACCTATGAAGACAAAGTAAACAATTAAAGTTATACATTAATAAAAATAAAATTACTAGCAACCTATGAAGACAAAGTAAACTATAAATAAACTAAAACTTGTAAATTTAAAATTTTAATTAATTAAACTTACTTGTGATAAAACTTTTATAGTGAGGGGTTGTAGGTGTTGGAAGCATGTGCCATGGAAGTACCACCAGCTATGAGCATCTTTCTTGGATCTATGACGAAGTGCATCAACACTTAGACCATTCCCATTTGCGAATCATAGCATCATGATCATACCATAATTGATAATAGCATCATATACATCAAGTTTAATACCAAAATGACAAAATATTCAAGTATCATTGTTTCAACTTTCAACAATATAAACTTAAAGTTTAATCATCAAATGGATCATCTAATTCATCATCCTTCTCCTCCTTCTCCTCCTCATTGACATTACATGAGCCAATGCCACTTGCACTTGCACTATAAGTTGGCTCAATTTCCGAGTCATCAAGTGGCAATGCAAGAAGCTGAGAAGCAGGAGCGTCCAAATCAGTATGCTCTGGCTCTATATCCCACATCTTTGTTTCCCCTTGTGTGTAGTCATGTTGTTTGTGTGAAAGAAGACGTAGGTTGGAATGCACATATACTAAATTCTCCGCTCTTTTTGATAGCAGCCTATTGTGCTTTACTGAGTGGATCAAAGAGTATGTGCTCTAATTTCTTTCTGAAGCAGATGAACTAGCAACCTATGAAGACAAAGTAAACAATTAAAGTTATACATTAATAAAAATAAAATTACTAGCAACCTATGAAGACAAAGTAAACTATAAATAAACTAAAACTTGTAAATTTAAAATTTTAATTAATTAAACTTACTTGTGATAAAACTTTTATAGTGAGGGGTTGTAGGTGTTGGAAGCATGTGCCATGGAAGTACCACCAGCTATGAGCATCTTTCTTGGATCTATGATGAAGTGCATCAACACTTAGACCATTCCCATTTGCGAATTCTATGAACTCATTTGTAACAACATCTCGCAAATCATCATCGGGATATAGTCTAAGAAATGCTGCCTTGTACCCATCAGATACTTCTAGATCTCTCCATGGTGGAATCCTTCCTGGTTTATCAAGAAATTGATTGCTATAGTACTTAGGTGTCAAGGCATAGGCAAGAAGGTGCAAAGGAGTGGTCATCTTATTCCACCTCTCTACAATAATTACTTCTAGTTCTTTGAAGAATTTCTCCTGAGGATCATTCTCTTTTTCATTTATAGTGACCTTTATTTTTTCAAGCATTGAATCAATGCCATCATAAATCTCACCTATGCAAGGCCTATCCATGTCTGTATAGCGAATCATGCTCATGATGGGCTCAGTGATACTTAGGAGATATGTAACAAGATCCCACCATTTCTCATTCAATATTCTATCCCTAATTTTTTCTGCCCTCTCAGTGCTACTTTGCTTCCATACAGTCCAATTGGTGCTGATCACCATATTGCATAGTGCCACTTTAACTTTCACAAGTCGTCTTAAGACGATTGTGTTTGATGCAAAACGGGTCTCAGCAACCTATAACACAAATTAATGCCAAAAGATTAAAAAATAAAGCCAAATTTTAAAGAATAATACACAATATAGCTTACACAATGATATTATTAACATTGAAAATTCAAAAAAATCAGAAAATGTAAAATTAAATTACTATTTCACTTACCTTTAATAGCTCCAAATTCGAATAGGTTCTAAAATTCCCTTGAGACGTGGTGGTTTGTGATGAACATTTGGATGTCCTCAGCCTCTGCATACACATCTCTGATCCATTTTATTTTTTGCCCAATCCTTTGTAGCATAAGATTGAGTGAATGTACCGCACAAGGTGTCCTAAAGATGTGATCATAGCGTTGCTCAACCAACAAACCAGCAACTCTACAATTTTTTGCATTGTCCGTTATGACTTGGACAACATTGCGGGGTCCCACAGACTCAATGGCAGAGATGAGAATTTCTGCAATAAATTGGCCATCTTTTATTTGGCCCTCACAATCCACAGCTCTCAAAAACATTGCCCCTTTAGGGGACACCTATGACATTGATCAAGGGACGGTTTTTAGCATCTTTCCACCCATCTGAAACAATTGTTACCCCTGTCTCAACCCATGAATCCCTTATGGGTTTCAATGCATCTTCAACCCTCTTCACCTCTTTCTCCAATAATGTTCCATGTACCTTCTCATAACCGGGGCCCTTATACCCTCGTGGTGCCTCATTAACACTTTTTATCATTTTTTTCCAATATGGGGAGCGAACAACATTGAATGACAACCCATTTGCATAAATGCACCTTACTATATCTTGATCAGCGTTGTCTCTACTCTCATTTTGGAATGCGGTTTCTAAAGGCCCCTTTGTTCTTTTATGTGTCAAGGGTGGTTCACTTTGAGGTTCATTTGTGGCAAAGAAGGGGTGGTCTTCTACTACAATACTGGGATTAGAAGGGCCTTGCATTCCCTTTGTTTTCTTTGATGCGGTTTGGTTCAATCTACGGGCTTCCCTCTCTTTTGCCGCCTCATGCTCCCTAATATATTTCATCACTGTCTCATCTGGTATAGGTTTACCATTTTTTCTAGGGCATTTTTTGATGCCTCTTCCTTTTATTCCACACAAATGGCCTACCACCCGATAATATGAACTATTACGTTCAATATCACATCCATGGCATTTCCAACGGAATCCCCCACCTCCCGGAAGTTGTTTTATAATGTCCACATATTTCCATAAGGGAGAATTTGGATCATTTCTTTGTTTTGCAATTATTTGTTCATTGCCAATGGAGGAAGATGTAGATGCCATTCTAGTTCCTATGGCAAGAAATAAAATAAACATATTCAAAAACAAAAACTAAATAATGAAAAAAAATTCAAGTTTCATGTTTGACAATTTGTGAAACAAAAATAGTTGGAAAAAAATGTTTAAAAACCTACCTCTTGCAGCCAATGGAAGCTTGAAAATGTATGGAAATGATGCTGCAACACTTGTTGAAGCTTCTAAAATCAGTCTTCAACTCCTCTTTGATCTTGGAAGCCAAATTTTGTTCACCCTTTCTTCAACCTGCTCTCATAAAATTTTGTTTGCAACACAAATGAGGTGAAATGAGTCAATAAAATGTTTTAGAAGTGGTTTTTAGGTTATAACTTTTACTTTTTACAAGGCGGAATTGAAAAAAAAAAAAATTTGCTTTGTTTTTTGACTTTATGGGCCACCTAGCTGCCTGGGTTCGACTGGGTCCGCTCGGGTTCGACTGGGTTCGACCCCAGGTTCGACCCCAGGTTCAACTGGGTTCGACCCACTCTGGGTTTTTCGAACCCTGGTCAAACCCAGGTCGAACCGGACCCGTACCATGGACCCGGTCGAACCCGAACCCGGACCCGTACTAGGGCGTCCCAAGGGCGAACCCGGTAACCTAGAAAAAATGCAATGTTTTAGGGTTTTTTTTTCTATTTTAGGCTTTTAAAAAAGTCAAGTCAAAGTACTGCACCCCTGGAATTGCCTTGGGATCAGCCTGGAATCACCATGTTAGTGTCGAATTCAACAGGAAATGGTAGGACAGACGCAGGTATATTTTGGAGTTAAAAAACCAGATTCTTGGTCGAATCCATAGATGTTTCATAACTGGATCTGATTTTAGGACTTTCGTATTTGGAATCAGCAGGTAAATCCTATGATTCAGCTACCTAGGATATAAGGAAATAAATTGAATTTCATTGGATAATGCTGATGGGGTCCCATCTTCTCACCCACATGTGAAAAGGATTTCCCAATATGTATGCAAAATGGGTCACATGTCTATAATATTCTTTATTGAAGTCATGAGTCTTGTTCAGTGTTAGCTTCAGTGGCACAATTCCGCACTATAAAATTTTGAGAAGTATCAGAACAGTTTCTGACTCTTAAGCAGACTGAAAAGCAGAATGAATTCTTCTTGAGCTCTCTTAGAAACTCTATAAATCTCTTTACAAGAATTTTTTCCTTTAGAAGGAGCAACAATAACTGAGTTTGCTACAACTTTAGATCTGTTTGAGATTTGAGATTGTTTGAGATTTTATTAATTGATGGAGTTTGGGAACATCAGATTATCATATTCCACTATTTAAGTTATAATATTTAACGCTTTTGTTTGTCCTTGAATTCCATATGTATTTCTGTCGAGTGTGTGGATTTTCTGTGCTGGAATTATTGGGTTTTGAAATTCTATCAGTCTAAAGCAATTCATTTTGTCACAAGTCATGCAGTCTTTGTGAATAAAGAAATATTTTATTGTCAAGTATTATACATATATTTTGTAGAAGTTGACCTGGGCCTGCATTAGTCATGATTTAACTCTACGACAGACTATAGGAAGAAAGAACGAAATTGTATTAATGTACACAGATTATATTCTTTTGTTTAAGGAGACTATAGAGGTTATCCTTACATAAGGTTAGTTATATGGTAAAGCATGCCTTGAAGACTAATCTTACTGCATCTTTCATCTTTCACGTTGGATCATTGTGCCACTGTTCCATAATTATAATACTCTTTAGTGTAATCTGTTCCTGCTGTTTGTTTAGATATTATCAGATCTATATCATAGTTCAATTTTTCTTGATGGTTGTTAACATGTCAACAAAATTTATTCCTATATCCTTTATTTGCATTGAATATTATGGTGCTAGTTGGGGGGGAAATTTTATGTTGACAAGAAACATTATGATGTTTAGCTGACAATAATATATTTTATGTTCCTGGTTCATAAGCATGCCATAATTCAAGTAATGTTGATATTGTTCTCTGAGTGGAATGATTAAATAAATTTTCACCATGACCATGTACCATCAGGATTCAATATAGTATATCCACTTGGAAGTTCTTAAACATTGAGTGTAGAGAGATCTGCACTTTTGATTCCCGTTTCTACACTCAATGTTTATATACTATTTATAGAAAGAATTATGATTGACATTCTGATACAAAATCTACATCTCTCTATATCAATGCCAAATAGGTTTTATCTCAAGCTCTCCTTAATAAATAGTTTTGGAAACAAAATGAAAAAACACATTCCAAAACATGGGATATTATTCAAAAATATAGTTAGTCCTAACTCCTAAGATTTATTGGTTTTCACATCAATACTTTTCACCTTTATGGTAATGCCAAATAGAAACCAATTCAAGTTTTCTTTGATAAATAGTTCTATAAAGATATTCCAAAACATGAGAGCTGTTTGGTCCATAGATCAAACAGTTGGTAAGTTTGTGCCGAGGCTTTGGGTTCTTCCCATGTAGGTCCAGGGTTCAACTCTCGACGGTTGGGTTTACCTGGTGGCTGGGTTGTGTGAGGCCTCTCAGTCATCCATCGAGGTATTCTCGCCTCAGCTCACCCCCTCCATACCCCAAAACTTTGCAAAAAAGTAAGATCGAGGCAAGTGGGTCGCTGGGTTATCTCATGATATCAAAAAAATAAAAAACCATAATACCAATACAGATGACTAACTTTTGATTAAAAAGGTACAAGGTAAACTGAATTGTTGCTACAAAGTAGACGGAGCAGCTGCGCCGCCTTACCTATTTAAAGTTTGAAAATAGGTCGAGGGCGTTATGCCCCCGATCGAGAGGGTGAAACCTGCAATCTTGTGAAACATGGGACTACTCTCAGGCTGTGGGTATCCTATTGTGAGAGCAGACCTCCAGATTATAGGTCGGCATAATAAATCTTGGAGCAGCTAAGAATTTGTTTGGCCTTCAAAGCTAGAGCAGTCTTCAAGGGAGACAGGTTCATATAATTTGATCATTGTCTTTCACAGTCCTAAATAATGAATAAGAGTACTATTGTATTCAAGAAATCATTAGCAAGAAAAGATAAATGGTGCCATGAGAAGATTTTGATAGAAGAAATATTATCAAACATTCACAATGACTTGAATGACAAAAACTACCTTCCATCTTGCTAATCTATACAATTACATGAATGACAATTGACCTGATTTGTTGCCATCAGGTCAATCAAAACTGGATTTCAGAGGTCAACTGAGTACATGAGAAATCTTTATTGCATATTGTCATGATAATCCTATTTGTGCAGAACACATTAAAGGTAGGTTACTATTTTATTACTGTCCTTGTGTGGTGCATTCTACACCATCTATGGGTTTTGGACACTCACACACGATGGAATGAATGAATTAGAAAATAACACTAAAGAGTCCATGCAATTGTTACTGAAACAAACAAATAACATGGATGGACAAGGCATTTTTAAAAATGAACATACATGCACTGTAACATGTAGTCCTACTACAATTTTGTAGCAAGACCTATCTCATACAATACCACTGGACAATAACAATTTCATATTACTAAGCTGGAGCCAGGTACCCAACTGGTCATTATTTTTCTGCACAGGCATCTAGAGAAAATTAAGGATGAAGTTAGAAGGAATTAGAAGAACAAGTAGATATGGCTCACTAGCACCTAAGATAAATCGTCTGTTTCTGCAGTAGTGTTTACAAGGAATAGGATGAATGGCTTCTTAAATATTTGTATTGACTACAGTGAGTAAGACAAGAGGGCCATCAAAACTAGTTTCAGTTCCATGTAACAATGAGCTCTTTGCTGAGTTAAATGGTGCAGACATGCTCATAAAGATTGATTTGAGATATCCCCAGATGAAGATTGAGAGAATGTGGTCAATTTAAGTCTGTCTTTGGATTCATCATGTTTACCAAGAGTAGATACATTGAACCTTAATCTTCAACCTGTAACGTCCCCTAATGGGACCCTCTTATACTCTGACCTAGAATCACAATTTTAGTGCATAGTAAATACAATAAAGGGACACTATTGTCAACTAAAGCTTGGTCTAGAACCTGCACAACAGGTTAGTCAACATTTCCATTATGCTATGATAGATCATATATTCAACATTCTTTATATATTGCCCAGTTTATATGAAGGATTTAACAACCCTTTCTCTCCCTACACCTGTCCCCATTATGGAGCTCAAGGAGAATCACACAAGGCGCCTTGAGTCTATCCCTCTCCAACAAGCCCAAGAGCACCAAGGACCTCGTCAACTTGGCCTCTTGGCCTCTTGGCTCACACTCAGGGTTGGCGTACTTGCTGAAGCCTAGTGCTCTTGCTTCCTTGTATTCTCCCTCCATAATTGGATGGTGAGATTGAAAGGTATTACAGACTCCATCATATAATTTACTTAATCGTCATATGAACAGTTAGTGATAGAAAGGCATTATTACACTGTCATTACTATCTTATATCATCCATCGGGAAGTATAAAGATGAAAGATAAATATATTTGTACAGCCATAACCCAGATTCGTTATGCTATGTGTAACACGGTCGAACTGCTGTATGCCTCAATTTATTATCAATATCAAACCCGATTCCTTCTTCAAGGACTGTACAAACTGATGTATATAATGGCTGTATGGTCTAAATCGTGTTTTACTCAGATTGGACCCTTGTCCGTTTTTCCTCCTATGATGGGATATCTTCCTTCAATGCTTCTATTTGCATCGGCTGAGACTGCGATCTTTTTTAGACTGTTCTTTTTATTCTCAAATGATTGATTCCCTTCCTTTATATCTTTCAATGTGAGGGAGAGGTCACACCTCTTCATCATGTATGCCCTTTGGCAAGAGACACACCCTTTCACCATTAGCACCCTTTGAAAGGGTGCAACTCTTCATTATTTCTGCCCTTTGAAAAGGACACAACCTTTCACAATCAGATCTGCACTTATTATTTAAATCAGATCTGCACTTTTGATTCCCAAATTATCCTCCCTTCAAATGAGTTCTCCTCTCCTTTTTATACCTCGTATTTGGGTGAGTCACAACTTATCATTTTATGCCTATTGACCATTCATTAATTTTAATCAAAGTTTAATTATATTTAATTATATTCTTCTATATTTTAATTTAATTTTTATTTTTATTCATTTGTATTTTAATTTTATTATTATTATTCATTATTAAATTATATTTCAAAGTGGGGACATTACACAACCTTTCGTTGACGAGGGTTATTTGTTTTTGTAAACTGTTTGGTTATAATTTTGATAGAAGTATAGTGTTGTTGCAGTTTTTCCTTGAATAATGCAATATGGTTTAGCTCATAGAAGCAAATCTATTTCTCAAAATTTCTTGGCAAACCAAGAGATAAAATATTTCCAATTCTCAGGATAGAATCAGGAGAAAAAAACTGGGAAAATATTGGGAATCCAAAGAATTTAAAAATGTAGAAAAAAAGAAAAAAGAGCAATAACTGATGATTATTTCATTTAAAGACATCCTAATTACAAAGAGAGTCAGAGAGTGAAACTGTGGAAGTAAATGACACTGTAGATCTGAATTTTGAAAATTTGGATTTTTGATATTTTTCTCTTTAATTTTGAGATTGTTGATAACAGTGCACACTGCAAAGTGCATTACTATATAGTTTGACTAAAAATTTCATATTCTTAAAATCAATTGCAAACTGCAAAATTCAAATGTCAAGCTACAACTTATAAATGTTTTTGCTCCAATATTTTTTTTTTTCTATTAAATATATATGATCAAAGCCATAATGACATCTCATATGGAGCTGTTACAACCAGCAGCAAAAAAGGGGGCATACATGATCACTACCAACTTATCATATATGCTACCAGCCCCAGCAAACTACATAGAGTATCAACTGTTTAATTACAAAAGAGGATTATAATGTAGGAAAGTAACCTATGATGAGAATCAGATTCATATTATGTCTCCTTGCCTCCTTGGGACCCAAGCCAGCCAACCCTTGGGTCCTTCCATCCACCTGAGCATGCGATTCTCTTCAATCTGCTGTTTGTAAGGGTGCTGAACAACTTCAGCTACTGGTATAGCCTCAGGAACACCACTTGGTACAGCACCTTGTGCATCACCTGGAACATCACCAGGCATATCATCTGGATCATCACCTGGTATATCCCCTGGAACAGCTGCCATTGGGACTGCCCATATTGCCTTCTGTCGTTCCTGCCTCTCCTTCTGCCTCTGCTCTTCCAGCTCTGCCATGAAGTTATGCAAAGCTATCTCGAACGGAGTCATCTCTTCTGATATCCGGGACCATGTGTATCCATGTGAGACCTTCCAGTAACCAAGATGCCCCATGCCACTCTTAAAGAGATCCTCTAGCTTCTTTTTCTTCAATCTGATCACAACTGTTGCCTGCACATTTATTTTGTGAAATATGAGTCTCCTGAGAGACTCAGTAAGATTTCTGGTACTATACCCAAAAACATTATCATTACGAAACTTCCAAATATGCCACAGTATTAAAGCAGAGAGAAGGGCAAACAAACTATTGAAAACTTTCTTAAGACCTTTAATATGACCAGTAATAATCTCATAAATGGATACATCTGTATTGCTGGAAAAACCAAACATCTTCCATATCTCTTTAGCAAAATAGCATTCAAAGAACACATGCCTAACAGACTCAGGGAGCTTGCAAAATGGATCATTAAATGGATCATTCCAAGCCTAAGATGGATCTTGAAAGAGTACATAATTTTGTAATCCTTCTCACCAAGTTAGAAAGTGAAAAAGACTACATCCGGTTCAAGGACTGGATATTAATTCTGGTGGGTGAGACCTCAAGCAACTTAGATGACTTTGTTTCACTTGCAAATACCATATGAACCTTCTATGTGTTATATATCCTTGGCAGAAACCACACCCTTAAACCCTAAAAAATAAGCCAAAACTCAGAAAAAATCAGAGCAGAATGGTAAAAAATTGCGAGCAAAATAAGTAAAAAATTGCAGTCCACAGGGATATATAGGGTAAAAACAAAAATATTGGATTTTTCTTGTGAGCTTCTTGATCAAAATATCATTTGACCAGTATTTATTGAAATATTGTGAATTTCTCAGTGCCTGCAGTGAGAAATGATATCTCAGAGATTTTGGCGGGAACTGCTTCTGTGGTTTAAACTTAAATAGTTTACTTTCCTGTTTACTTCAGTTTTATGATTAAAAACAAATCAGTTCCAGATTTTGATGCCAGTTTCTTTTTTTAATTTTTGCTGTAGTTTTTCCATTTATTACCATTTTTAAGAGTAGGAATGGATTTATCAAAGCTACTTTCTTGGCCACATTCTTGAAATCGGTAGCATTCTCTGTCGAGGGAGCCTTTGCTGGTTCAACGGGCAAATTAAAGGATAGCATGAACCAGATGAACAATGGTATCATGACGATGATAATTGTTATGATTCTAGGTTGTATTTAGGGTGAAACCTTAAAGATTTTGTTTATTTGTATTAGAAAATATGATAACAATGAGTCATATGAGTCATATGTCAAAGACATATCAATGGGTCATCGGAATGCCATAGGTGTTACATGGGATCTTGTCAGAGGTCATAATGGGGAAATTTCATGGAATATAGTCATAGCAGTTTAAAAAAGAAATGAGAGAATTATAAAACATCTTATAGATGTCATGGGAAGTCCCAAAATTATTAAGGTATTTATAAAACATCTCAGGTGTCATGGGCGATTAATTGAGACTTACAAAGCATGTTAGGTGTCCTAGGGAGTTTCAAAGAATCGTCATAATTAGTAATCAGGAAGTCATAAGAATGTTAACTATAAGTATAAACTATTCTACATGGAAGAAACAAATCATAAAAATGGCTTTAAGCCTAAGAGTCTGGAATGTATTGATTGTTTTTGTGGTCTGGGTATTCTTTATGTGGATAGTCTGAGGAAAGAATGTCTCTGACCAAGTGCAGCACTCATGAGAGTATTCATTATTTTTGCATGCTTTCTGCGAAATGCTAAGGGGCCAGAGATGGTGCCTATATCTTCTCATGAAAGTATTCTTTATTTTGTATGCTTTCTGTAAAATGCTATTTGAACTCTTTTCAGTTGGTGTGTATTTCCAAAAAATTCTTTCAGTTCTAAGAAGAGTAAACTATTGAATTTCTATTTCAGATTTTTAAATCTCTGCTATTGTATTCCTGTTTCTTATTTTTAGTTGATAAAAGTTGTACTAGATGTTTTTGTTAATGAGCATTTATGTGCACTATTACGTATAGGACAATTTGGGGCATAGATCAGAGGCCCCTGTGTGGTCTATAATATTGGAAAAATGAGATTTAGATACATTTATTTTTTCAAAGATCGAATTTGAGTTTTCTTATACATAATAATCTACATGAATCCTTTTGAGTGGCTAAATGATGACACGTAAACATAGAATTGATAGTGATGTTAAAGTAACTTCTGATTTACTTTTGACATTCTATTTTGCTGTTTTTTAATTTTGAGGACAAATTGCTATACTGTGATTGGTAGAAGACATCTGTGCTTTGAGAAAGCATTCTGTCTGGTTACCAATGAAGTGTGATGTTTTGAAACGGTGAAAATCTGGAACTTGTTGAATCTAATATGCTAATCTGGGCTGTTTGGCTCTCATTGCTTCTTTGTAAATTATGTATGCCAAAAACATGTTTGAATTTTTTTTTTAGGTATCTGTAATTCTCTAATTTAAAACTTGTACTCTCTCAAAAATGGTAGAATCAGATGGCTGAATTAATGGCAAACGCCTGTGAGGTTCTTATGAATTGCTTATTTTGTTAAAGGTATGCAGCTATATGTGCTCCGCCACTTCTTTTTTCCTCCTCTAAATATAAATGAGTACAATCGCCGTGTAATGGCTTTGGTGTGCTGTGAAGCTCAGGTATGCAGTACTACATGAACAAACAAATAGATTGACTGTACTTTTCTTACTAAACATAGTGTTTGTCAAGAAATTTTTATATACTCTACATGTTCTGCATCATTTTCTGTTTGAAGGCTTTTGAGTTATAATGGTACATTCTTTAAGCTGTTTTGGTCTGCTTTCCTATGACCAGAGTTGTAATGTGACTGGCATTGTGACTACAGTGTCCCCTGTAAAACATTTAAAAAGTTATGCTTCTCTATATGTTAAACATAATATATTCCACCCTTTTCTTAAAGCAATTAGCTTTTTAGTTTTACTTGCCTTGAACAAGTTTATAGTATATGCATGAGATTGATTCTAAATTTTCTTGCTCTTGATTTCCTTCCAGAGGTCCATGCCATATGGGTTGAAAGTTGAAACTTTAATGTCTAGAGGACTTACAATTTAAGTAGAAACTCTAGGATTTGACATCAAATACTTAATTACTGTGAGCATCATTGATATAAGGTAACTATGAAGTATTTGAGCATCATTGATACTGGGTGAACTAAATGTTATGAACAATTATGGTTTGCCATGGGCCATGGCAGCCTTATTCTTTATTAAAACCATACTGCTATTCAACTTGGTAATCTGCAACTCCATGCTATGAGGGAGGGTTGCATTATGTAGATTTGGGTTAAGTATATTTTATCCTAGCTTACACTTTTTCACTGCTATTAATTCCTTTTGGGCAAAGTTGCATGTACACGGATACGGATATGGCCATTTTTTAAGACCCTCAATATGGATACGGATGGATACGACTGTTTGCCTCATATGGGTAAACGATTAAATGCAGACAGTAAATGCACAGAACATGATGGAAATATATTAAATAACCAGTCTCTGTATTAATTCAAGAGTCCATGTACATCAAGTGCTTATAACATTACATCAGACACAACTATCATGATGATACTAAGAAGGAACGGTATGCAATATATAATATCCTAAGGGGTGCGACCAACCGTCGCGTCCAACTGCCCTTCGGGACGAATAACTAACTGATTGCCGTAACTCATTATTACCGACGACAACATAAACAAAATATGACAACATAACATAATGATTATTCCCGGCAACAACAACATTCATAAAAAACACGTACACATATATTCAACAAAATTTTTCTAAGTTATTAGAGGAGATTTTTCATTGCTTCAAAAGTAATATAGACAAATAATTGCTACAAAAATAGTTATAAGTTGATTTAAGTTTTTAACAATTTACACTATGCAAAACTAGTAGAGTTGCGTTGGAAGATAATCCAAAAAAATAGGTTGCTGAAATAAAAAAACATTTCATTTGTTTTTCTCATTTGGTTAGGTTTTGTCTATACCAAATTTTTTAAATAAATTGCATGAATGAAGTTTATTTAAATTAAATTTAAGAAGATTTACGTCAAATTTTGAAAAAATCAAATAACATACTATTTGGCTTGGTTGGAAATCAAGGTTTTTTGGGCATGTGTGGGTACAACATCTGACGTGTATCCAGGCTGTATCTGATACATATCCGTTTCGGATACGAGGATACACACGCAGGAGTTTCCAGCTACTCTGCTTTTGGGCATATTATGTGAGGTTATGGATGCCATAAAAGTTTATGAGTGCTTCTGTTCTTTTTGCATAGTGTTTCTTGTCTATGATGTTCAACTGTCCTTTTCATTGATTTCCATCATTAATTTATTAGTAAACTATTTTTCATGCTTTTTTGATGTAAGAGATTTTAGTTTGTGACAAATAAATGAAGAAAAAATTAATCTCTACAAACAATAATTATAGACCTTTGTTTTTTAGGATATTTTTAATTCATGCTTTTTTGATATAAGGAATTTATGTTACATGATGTTTTGGGGATGATAGGGAACGACAGGATGCCTTAGTAGTACTGCAATTTTTTTTCCCTAGAAGCAAATAGGGATGAAACAATCAACTTGCCACTCCTCCCTCATACATTTGTCCGTCACTTATCAATTTCACGATTTCATGATTGAAACGATGAAGTGATCTACCTCCTACCAAGTGCTTCCTTTTCCCAACTCCCTCGATGTAGATATATAACAGGTGTTTTTTAATAGCATAGGGTGTGATCTGGTCATCCTGGCTTAGCTGCTATGCTGTACTAACCGGGGAAGACTTGGGTGGCGGTTCCGAGGTCTCAGTGCTTCCTGGCAGTGATCCCAGTGTATTGGATTTTCTGGAGATCTGCAACAGGGAGTTACCCAACATTATGAACAAATAATGAGCAGGATGCATCCATCCAGTTTAGTGTCATAATCCCCAGGGCTATTGCGAAATCAATCAACTTAAGTTGGTTTGAATGTTAGTTCCACAGATTGGATTCTAGAGATCACACCCACTTGGTTGCAGTTGTACATTCTCTCTCTCTATATGTAATGTCCCTGATATATGTATGATCTAATTATTGGACAGTTACCACTAGACTGCAATAATTCAACAGCTCACAGCTACAAACACTTGAACAAGATGGTCTCAGTTTATATGATTCGTAGAAAATGTTAATTTTCTGATTACAATGAGGGATCAAACTGAAATCACACACAATGATAGCTACGACACTCAAACAGAAAATAACAATCTGATTTTATTCGATCTCACCATAGATCTGATTTCGTACACCAAATGAGCAGGTTTAGAGTTGTGCGCCCAGATAAAACGAGGATTAAATTGTCACTCACCGACTTGAGTGTATCTTGGTGATCTGGGATGTGAATGAGATCTTCATTCGCGGCAACAGTCCCAGATTTTGCTTCCTCAGAGATTGGACAGGTTGCTACAGTTCAAATAGTGCTGGGAAATGATATTTGCTATCTGTAATCTTCCACAAGTGTGCCCACATCAGACTGTAATTTTCACGAATAACAGCCCGCAGTAGGGTATTAATGTGGGTCGATCAGAACCTATTCAGCAAATATAGACACTTAGCTTAAACTAACTTGCTTTAAAACTCATGTGCTGTACTGGGATCAGTTTGGCGACTCTAGGGTTAGCTGGTACCAATCATCAAGGGTTCCTTTCCTCACTTTCATTACTTCCTTTGACTGGTGCCTACCTGCATATAATTATAATAATGCACAAATCTATTCTTTTGAGTGGCAAATGGATTTAGGCAACTCTGAATTTTGACTGAGGGCAAATTGTAGGGATTGATTCCAGCACCCAGCAAACCTTGAAAATTCGATGCAAATCTCATATCTGTCCTGCTTGCAATTCCTGTGTAGAATTGCCAATAAAGAGGTAAGCCATTGTGTCTGGACCTCTTTGAATAGGCGAGCTAAGAGGGCTTTCATCTTCCTAATTCACATGTTCACAGCCAAGGGATTTCGTCCTTGATGCAAACTTCAGTTGTAAGTCAAAGCTCAATCAGACAAATGAAATTCCATGATAAAAAGAAAATTAATATCTGGCCTTCATTATACCTACATTTTAGGATGTATGGTGTAGTCAGTAAATAATTCTATTAGTTTTATTGTTAGTTGGCAAAGTTAGTTCTTGGTTGTAAGGAGTTGAGAGTTGCTGATGGTTGGTAGTCCTCAACAACCATTGGCCATTTTTTATATATTTCTATTGTAAACATGATTGGGGGATTGCATGTATGAAATTTCTTGAACTAATTTTGTAAACATTTGATGGATGAAATGAATAGAAAAATCTTTGTGACTGTTGTGAATTCTTGTTGGTTTCTGCATTCATTATATTGTTTACTTTGTGATATTCACTCAAGTAGAATCAGATAGTAAACATTTGGCACTATTGCCTTTAAGTTAAGTTGCCGGGTTCGGGTTTGAGAACCCGGTTCGTTGGTTCGACATAATTTTGAAAAAGGGTTTGCTTTTGTTAGTACACAAATAATGTAAAAATTATATATAAATATATAATATTATTATATATTATATAATACATATGATTATTATATTATATTTTATAATAAAGTAATAATATTATAATATTAATATACAATAATATTAATTAATTTTTTTTTGGATCAATTTAATATTATTAATTTATTATATAATATAATATATATTATATTATATAATAAATTAATAATATTATATATATATTAATATACAATATTATTATTATATTATATAATTTAATTTAAAGACCATGGTGCATTTGTATATTTTAATAATGACGGCCAACTTAAATAGTTGATTCCTTATATTAAATAATAATAATAACCAACCTGTATAAATGGATGAATGATGACTTCTGTAGTGGTGAAAATGAACTTAGACAATTAAAAATTTCCCGACGGATGACTTTATTTTTTTCAACGGATGACTTTTCAAATATACGGATCCGTTGGCGAACCAGACCAGTACCACAGACTTAGTGCGAACTGGACCCGGATCCGGCTGCCCAACCAACGACCCTAGCAACTTAGCCTATAAGTATCATGGTAGAATACAAAGCAAGGACAGACAAAATGGCAATTTAATGTAGTAGTATGCAGAGGAACAAATACAAGTGAACAAAGAAAGGGAAGACAATCTTAAACAAGTTCTTGCGAACTTTTGGGACATTTCCATCAAGGAGCACATTTAAAGGGAAGCCATCAATCCATCAGGATGTGAGTAAACAACGAAGTCAACAATCTTTCTAATTGATTTCCAAGATTCCTTGCACACCACTTTATTATTCTTCAAGACCTTTGTGAAGAGAATTAACAAAAACAATGTTGACAATGAATAAAATAACGATACGAGGAAAAGAACCGAAGGGAAGAAGAGGAACGTTGATGGGCAAAAACTCTCAAAATTAACAGGAAATGGACTAGAGGATCCCACACGATATTGCAAGACGTCTGAAACAATATGGTTAGCGAGTGGTTAGAATGATAGAGACTATTGGTTGAACACATTTCTAGCAACCCTACAAGGCACAGCAATAGATTGGTACATAGAACTTGTGGCAAACATCATAGCCACATGGGATGCATTGAAAAAAGCATTTAAGGAAGAATTTAAAATTCTTAGGGATGAGAATGAAATTGTATTAGAAATCTACAATATAAAACGAGGGAAACATGGAAATGTGAGAGCCTATAATTGTAGGCTTAAGGAACTTTTGATGAAATTAGAAAACCAACTTGCAAACAGATGGAAGAAGAGGTGGTTTTATGGAAGGGCTGATTCCTTCACAAAGGAAGAAGATGAAAGTTGTACCACTATTCTCTTATGCTGATGCTGTTGAGGATGCGGTAGCTTCAGTCGAATTTCATAAGGATGACTGAGTTACCATAATTGTCTAATTGGCCATTGGCCTTAGACAATTACGTATGCCAGCTATTAATGAAAACGATATTAAATGTTGATATGTGCCGTTTAATAAATATGCAATTATTAATGATTACTAGACAAGTGTTGCAACCGATTATGTTTGAATCAGTTCAACTAATTAAGGTTTGTCAATAACGATTAGGTGTTGTTCAGAATATTATCATCAACTCTAAGGAAGTCCGATATATTACAGATCGTGACATATAGAAATATATTACAGATCGTGACATATAGAAACATATTGCATATCGTGGCATATACATACACCAGATCGTGTGATATACAATAAGTGCAGATCTAAATACAGTAGGTCATACTCTTCAGTGAATATGGAGGTCACACAGCAGATCGGTGACATAGACAACAAGCAGATTGAATTCTACGAACTGATCTGTGGTACACACACACATCATATTTGAAGGATTTAGTTTGATATCAGATTGTGATCAAGGCAAAATTAAATTTTTAAATTACCTGCTTATCCAAATCTGATCAAAACTTAACAGATGCTTATAATTAGGCTATGAACATAGAAAGTGAAGATAGAACATCTAGAGAAGCTGAAGACCGAAGAAGGCAACAACACAAAAGATAGTAGTGGTAACGAATTCAAAATTGTCCATGCCCTTGAAAGAATTAAAGGTTGAAAGGAAGATACCAAAGAAAATAAGGAATTATGGTGTATTGAATGTAAAATTAAAGGGCATATTATAAAAATGCCCTAAGAAATTGTTTTGTGATATCTACCAAATCATGGGACAATCTATTAAGGAATGCCCATATAACCTAAAAACAAGAAGCACACAAATGCTCTTCACAAAAGGGGAACAATTGACCCCACTAAATACACAACCACAACCACAGACTCGGGACAACAACAATAATGCATCCCTTGGTGGGTATTGTAATAGGAGAGGGAACAATAATCAGTTTAACGATAACAATGGGATGAGAAGTAGAATTTAGTGCGATGCCAAAGGAAGACCCATGATTAAATTTTGCAAATGCAATGAATGGGGACATTTACCAAAGAATGTCAAAATGATCAGAACAAGGTTGGAATGCTATGCAAGCTGTGTGGAGTAGGTGATCATGAAGACCCAAATTGTCCAAAACAAAAAGGCAGCATCAACATGATAGATTTAGAAGTACAAAATGAGGCAGTATTGGATATCATTTGAGCACAAAAAAGGCCACATATCTAGACCCTCATATGGAGAAAGAAAGGCTCTAAGAAGAAAAAGAAAAAGTGGAGCAAGCCATGGCAAAGGAACGAAGGAGTTCCATTGAAACAACTAACTCTACACGGGCAAAATCTGAAACAAAATATTGTATGATAGGTTTTACAAATTAATATTCTTATAAGAATGAGAAATCTCCTACAAGGTATATCACAAGTAAGAGTGGCAATCAGCAATACAACATGGACAACCAAAATAAAAGACAAGAATGTACAAGTCCAAACATGATAATATAACTACCACCACATGGAAAGCAAGTCATTGACCCAATGTTGCTGATAGTAAATGGGGAAGAAACCAACTATTGTTCATGTGTAGATCTTGGGGAAAATCTTTGACGACTATGATGGTTGACAGAGCATCAAGGGTAAACGTGTTGCTAGAAGACACATGGAAATGCTTGGGGAAACCAACTCTTTGGTCACCGACCTTCCAATTAGAAGAAGTAGATCAGAATGGAATTAAACCTTTAGGAATACTAATGGCACAAAAGATAAAGCTCGGGACTCAACAATTCTTGCTAAATTTTGTGGTTATTCCCTTAGAGAAGAAGACTTATGATGCATTATTAGGGAGGGGATTTCTGATAGTACCCAAGGTAGATCATAATAAAAAGAGGAAAACCCTTTTGTTAGAGAACAAGGAAAGAAAATACATTGACTTGAGGAACCAGGTAGTAAGCGAGGGGGTTGATTCTTTGGATTTAGAGTTGGAGGGAGGAGGAATATGAGAGAATAGAGGTTTTATGGAGCCGAATGATGAAGGGATACTTGACCTCTAACATTCTTCAGAAGACGAAACAAATTCCTTAAATGAACTCTTTTGTTGGCAACTACAAGATAATATTCGAGCCAAATTGTGATATGCTATAGATTGAGAAAGTGAAGAGGAAGAAAATGATTAGGCAACAACAAGCCACATGTTCCCTCTAGAATATGAGGAGTACAAAGATGCAGTTGCTAAACTAGACGATATGCCAACACATAACTTTGAATGAGACTAGATAATAAAGTACGAGGAACCAATGATGAGAAACTAAATCTAGAAGAGGAGGGTAGCTCCTAGATGATCATGGTAGGAGACAATTGGGACCTAGTGCTGAAAGTTGCCATGTTCAAAATTTTATGGAGCACAATGACTCCTTCGCATGGACATACAAAGATATGAAGGGAATTCCTTTCATATGAGGAACACAACTCTTATGGAAACGATAGTATAGAAGAACAAAAACTTTTTTGTGAAAGTTCAAGAGGAAATACAAAAGATGCTGGAGGTAGGTATAATATTCAAGGTAGAGACTAGTGCTTGGGTCTCTCCAATAGTCGTATCATTGGAAAAAGAGTTTGAATACATCTAGATATGTGTACACTTTAGAAGTGCTATTGCAGTCACTATTAAAGATCCATTGCCAACTCCTTTCACTGATTCAATCTTTGAGGAAGTTGTAGGTAATGAAATCTCTTCCTTTATGGACGACTTCTCTAGGCATAATCAAATAAGTATAGGAAAGGAAAACAAGTTGAAAATCACATTTGTGGTAGAAGATGGAGTTTATGCATGTAATCGGGTGTCGTTTGGATGATGTAATGCTCCAGCTATGTTCCAAAGAATGATTCTTCATATCTTTGACAATATGTCGGTGGGGAATTTCGAAGCATTTCTTGACGATTGGTCAATCTACAATGACTAGGAAACCCTCTAGGTGGCTCTTGTTGAATGTATGGAATGATGTAGATCTGCATATTTGGCCCTAAACACTAAGAAATGCCGATTTATTGTATCACAAGGTAAATTACTTGGACACAGTCTGTAAAGTGAGATTAAATACCAGCCTAGATACATGGGAGATCATCCATACTTTTCCAACTACAAGAATCAGAGAAACGGGAATCCCCAGAAATCGCCGAGTTTGGGCGATTTCCGAGTCGAGTCGGTCTTGGTGAGTCTAGGGGGCTCGGACTCAGACTCGATCGAGTCTAGGGCCCAAAATCGCCCAAACTCGGACTCGGCGATTTTGGTCGAGTTTGGCCATTCCCGACTCCCAAACCTAGCTGATGACATGTAATATAGAGGCTGAGGCTTAGATAGACCCTGTCTTTAGTGACAACGACATTGATTGGATCTACTAGGCAGATACAGAGGCTGAGGCTGTAGCCATGGCAGAGGAGGAGCAGAGAGCACGAGCAGAGACAACATAGCCAAAGGCAGACAATGACACAGATATTTACCTAATGTTGGTGAGGGTGGCATGGTGTCACGGGGAGAGGCTATGGCTGTCGAATCATTCAGGACCTACCTTAGACGCCTTCGTAGGGGGGATGCAGGCTCCTCCGAGGCATAGGCTTGTATTTGTTTTTACTTTTGATATTTGTATGGAACATTTCATCATATGATGTGTAGTGTCCTAAAATTGCACCCCTTGCAATTTTGACCGCATTTTGGGCCCTCACCTTATCGGTTTCATCCCCATGCTTGATTGGGACCCGTTTATGCCTCCCCTATGCAACCAAACCTCATTTTTTTCATCTTGTACCTTGCATAGCTCTTGATCCTAGCCCAAATTAGGGTAGGACCAAGGCGCCACGCCCTGGTCCTCCCTAATCAAGACCTATTTTGGCCCCTAGGTCCTATCTCAAGTTTGAGCAGGAAATTACTTCCCCATGTCGGCATATGTCGGAAAATTAAACAATTGACGACAAGCAAGTATATAAGGAGGTTTTCCCTCTCATTTGCAATCAATCAATCATAAGGTGAGAGCAGAACAAGGTGGAGAAGGCAAGGAGACTACATTCAAGCATTCAAGCATCCAAGCATTCATCATCTAGCATTCTTGAATGCTGCATATTCTTCATCTGTCCATTGGAGCAACATTACATCATTCATTTGCAAGCATGTGTGTGTGTTAGGGTTTTGTCATGTTCATGCCATTTCATACAACATATGTGATTACATCTAAAAAGCAAAGCATTATCATCATCATCTATTGCAGATCTTAAGGTATACCTTTCCATCATTTATTTCAAGCATTTGCAATATTTCTTTCAAGGTTGATTCCAAACCGGGGTTTGACTTAGGCAAAACCCTATTCCCAACCCCTTTCTTCTTCTTTCTGTATGTAGGAAGCAGGTGCGCAGCTGTACTTCTGGAATTAAGCTTTATTTGTAGAGACGGGAAAACCCTTTTCGATGTGCAAAAAGTTCGGAGGACCGATAGGAGGGCGACCTGGTCCGGACACACGGTCCCTGCAACTTTTGGTAGATTTCGCAGAGCAGCTCTGAATCATCTCAAACTTCTCAGATCCAAGTGCACGACTGAATCCCAAATCTGTAGCTCACTGTTTCTGCCTATTTTGTCTTCAATTCCAACACTTTACTTATTCAACTTACAAAAAAGGGTCAAACACATTCCAAACATCAATCAATCTACTTAGTATTTAGTCCTTGCATCATTTAGGATTGGATCTAGTAGATTCATCCACTCTTTTGAATGTAAAGTTCTCCAAGTGAAAATTGACTTAGTGAATTCTCCTTTCCAAGTGGTGAATTTGCTAAGCCTCCAATTTTCCACTTTACATGATAACATGGATTTTTTATTCCATGAGTTTTGTAATATTGTATACATTTGACAATATTTATATATCTATGTTTGTTATTTCCTTCAGCTACAATTTGCGTTTATGCTTATTTGATTGATGTATACTTGTGTATTTAATCAAGTTAGCTTCTATTTGATGATGTTATTGTGTCTTTAAGGTGTATTTAATTAAGGGTGCATGAAACAAGTTTTAAATCTTTAAAAATCTCTAAATTTCTGGAGTTTTTCACTTTGCCGAGTCCAACTGAGTTTGAGCTGAGTTTTTTTGCCAAGTTCGAGTCCCGAGTCGAGTCGGCCTTGCCGAGTCCGAGTTCTGTTTCTATGACAAGAATAGATACCTTCCAAATAGATTGCTTCCAATAGTCTTCAAAAGAGATATATTACAAATTTGATGGAAAACTCTTGGCATCTTGAATTCCATGGATAAGAAAGACCTAATGCAAAGCACAATAATGAAATCTAGAGGAATTCAGCTGCAATATAAAAGGGTTTGATACACAATGTCACGTGATAGTGTTAATGCCAATGTGAGAAAATCCACCAATCTAGGAATATTGACCATTTAGGCAACAACTTTTCTTTAATCCTAAGGAGAGAAGCGAGGAGAAACTTGCATATGAATAGATAGATGGCAATTTCTGCAAACTAGGGACTTAAAGTGGAGATACCAAGCAATGTGTATTTGGGAAGGCATTATCAATTGAAGCCTGTTTCGCATCTGCAACAACATTTTGACAACTAGGTTTATCAAGAACATTGATATCAAACTCTTGTGCAATAAGTTTGCCTAATAACTCTTCCGTTTGCAACTTGTTTATTCATCAAGAAATGAAAGGGAAAGTGACTAGCATGAACAAATATCTTATAACTAGTTATATAGTGGTGGAATTATTGATGGCATATACAATTGCTAAGAACTCTTTTTCTATGACTATATAATTTAATTTTGTAATGGTTAATTTTTTTAATTTAATAAATGGCATAACAAAGCATACTTTCCTTTTGTCCTACACAACTCCCGTGGATGTATTTGAAGCATTTGTATGAAAATGAAAAGGCAATTTGCAATTTGGTCATTGTAACATAGGTGTGGTTACGACTTTATCCTTGATTTTCTCAAAGGCTTGTTTACTCTTGTTAGTCCAGCACAGTTTGGTATCCTTACCTAGAAAAACCAAAAGTGGTGAGAGATCCTACTAAAATTTTGGATAAACCTTCGATAATATTATGCATTGCCAAAAACACTTGGTACATCCTTTTGACATTGTAGAATAGGAAGGTGTTTAATAATCTGCACTTTCTTAGGATCTACCTCTATGCATTTTGAGGAGATGTAATGTGCTAATACTTTTCCTTCAGTCATCAAAACATGACACTTTTTGTGCCTAAAGGAAAGATTAGTATCTTCACATTGAAGGACTTTTTCAAGATTATCCTTTGCTTCTTCATAAATGTTGACATATACTATAAAACCATCCACATATGCCTTAACACAATCTGCAAAAAAATGTAAGACAATTTTTTGAAAAGTTGTAGGAATGTTACATAAATCAAAATGAAGAATCGTAGAAGTAAATGTTCCCTAAGGACAATTGAAGGTTGTTTTGTCTTAGTTTAGAAGAGCAATCTGAATTTTATTACATCCTTTGGGTCCATCCAAGAAATATAAGAACTTCTTCCTTGTAAGACTATCTAGTACTTACTCAATAGAAGGCAAAGGAAAATGAACTTTTCTTGTTGCTTTATTAAGCGCTCCCTAATCTACACAAATATGCCATTTGCCCCCTTTCTTAGGCACAACTACAAGCGGTGAAATTCATTTGCTATTTGAGATGGGATAAACAAAAAACACCTTGAATAGTTTTTGTAATTCATATTTAATAATTTGCCTTAAAATGATTAATCAATGCTTTGGTTGTCTCATTGGACAACTTTTTTTTTTCCATATATATATGATGAGTATGAGTGTTAGGATGAGTGCCCTACATATCTTGATATTTTTGTGCAAAAGCAATTTTGTGTATAGATCATGGATAATAAATTTGCTATTTGTGTTGGATTGTGTATTCATGTTAAATGTTTTTCTACGTAAGATTTCTATTGCATGTGATTTGGATGGTGTGGACAATTCTATAGTTAATACTTGTGATGCAGATGTCGTAGATGATTTAGACATTGTGTGAGAAGTTGATGCAATGAACGAATTATTGGACAAGAATGGGCTATACAAATAGTCATGTAGTAATAATCGACAAAAGGTCATTAAATTTTGTAATGATCTCAAGTTAGCAAAGAAAATTTCCAAATGGAGAATTATCTATACACAAATGGAAATTTAATAACTATAGAACATCATTAAATGAGTATACATTTTGAAGACTATTAAAAATTATAGTATTTTCTAACAAATCCTTTAAAACAAGGTTTTGATCAATAGTTAGAACAAGTAGTTGCTTTTCTATGTCACTATCAACCCATAATGCATGCTTTGTAGCCAACAAAGGCCAACTTGGTGGGTATAATGTTAATTGTTTCTTTTGGGCACCATTGGAATAACCATGTTACTTGAGCGGCAACTGATGAAGACATTTGTAGTGGCTAGCCAAGGATCTCCAAGGATCAATGATTACCCTCCCCAATTTAGCTTTGTGTTGCAAAATCATAAAATCAATAGCGTGTTCCCATGAATCAATAGAAATAGTGACATCTTAAATAATACCCTAAGGATTAACTAGTGAATACTGAGCCATTTGAAGTATTGTTGGTGTAAGGCTTACTCCTTGTAAACACGATTTCTCCTTAGTTTCATTAGTAATGACATTCTAGGCACCACCTAAGTCAATGTGTGTATTTGGAATGGAAACTTTACCAATATATACTTGCTTCATTGGACTTCTAGGATCCGAATGTTTGAGCATTCCTGGCATGAAGTTATCAAGTTGGGTAACGACTTGGATGGTTTTTTGATCTTGTTTCTTATTCTTTTTTTGCTTACAATTCCAAGGTTGTTTGTGTAGATTGGGATGTTTTTCGATCACATGCAAACAGGGAACCTTAACACACTAGTTTCCTAAGTCATTAACAAGATCAAATTCTAGTTTGGGTGCTTCCTTTTGAAAATGAAACTTTTTTTGGATACGGGGGTGGCAATAGTTGCTCAAGCATCTTAGAAGAACTAGGTTGAGGATTTTCAAATTTTTTAAAGGGTTGTTGCAATTCAGTGATTATTAGTGTACTAGATCCCTTAAGTGTTTTGCTATACCTAAGTGGTAACTCATTAATATCAAGTATATTTGCAAGATAGGTTGGATCTTTTGCAACCTCATTATTGTAAGTAGGTCTTAGCCACTTTATTAGTGGGTTTGGTGATGGTTGTGGACATTGTAGCAGCACTTGGTGGTTGAGTTGAAGTGGAAGATTGATTACTTGGTATGGATGGTATAGGTGATAAGAGTTGCTTTTTGGTGGTTGATATGGAGCTAGTGTAGATAAATTGATGCTGGTGTTTTTGACCATCCTTACACCACCATCATTGTTGCCATGGTTGAAATGAGGTTTGTTGTGGGTATTGGTTTGGTCATTGTTAATAATGTGGAGGTTGTTGCCATGTACCTGTTGTCATTTCTATGACATCCTTGGTCCATCAGTGAGAACCAATCAGAGATGTTCCATGGACCAACGTTGCCCCAGTTGATCAAGGACAAGGCCAATGGTCATGAAGGGTTAAGTGTTGTCTTGTCGGGAGCCAAGTTCCCAAGCCTTTTGAAACCCAGAACCTCGGAATCCTGAAATTCCCAAGTTCCCAAGCCTTTTGAAACCCAGAACCCTGGAATCCTGAAATTCCCAAGTTCCCAAGCCTTTTGAAACTCAGAACCTTGGAATCCTGAAATTCCCAAGTTCCCAAGCCTTTTGAAACCCGGAATCTCGAAATTCCCATGTTCCCAAGCCTTTTGAAACCCGAAATTCCGAGATTCCCAAGTTCCCAAGCCTTTTGAAACCTGGAACCTCGGAATCCCAAAATTCCCAAGTTCCCAAGATTTTTGAAACTTGGAACCTTAGAATCCCAAAATTCCCAAGTTCACAAGCCTTTTGAAACCTGGAACCTTGGAATCCCAAAATTCCCAAGTTACCAAGCCTTTTGAAACCCGGAACCCCGGAATATCCCGAAATTCCCAAGTTCCCAAGCCTTTTGAAGCTCGGAACACCGGAATCCCAAAATTCCCAAGTTCCCAACTCCTCTTGCAGCAGGGCCCAACTTCCGACTTGCGACACTTCCAGATGATGTGATCAACACTCAAGGCTCTTAATGCTCCACCAACCCCTGCGACTTGTCTACTTTCTTTCATGGAGCTATAGGGGCACATTTAATGCTTTTTGCAGGATTGCCATCAAATGGAGTACAGGGCCATGTTTATCTATGGTTACTTGATGGCCTTCATGTCAGGCCTGTATGCTCTGACTTTGGAATGTTAGGCCTGTATGCTCTGACTTTGGAATGTCAGGCAATGCACCTTCTAGAAATTTTTGTCTTCTTGGGATTGCCTTGTGAGGGTATGGCAAAGTTGCTTGCATGCACAACCATGTTAGGTTTGTGCACTTCCTTGCCTTTCTTGACTGACTTTCCGTTATGCATGCCAGGGTCAAGGTTTCCCCTCTTTGACCATTGGTTCTCCTCTGCGACCAGTTTGCTATATATAGGGTGTTAAGCCTCATTGTAAGGGGTTCTCTCCCTACTGGCTCGAGTTATTCTTTGCTCTCTCATTTCTCTTGAAGGCTTTTATATTTCTTATATTTTTACAACTATAAGTTTGACCATTGGCCTTAGAATGAATTGAAATTATCATTCTTGCCTCCCTTCAACTTATGCATGTTGTGTATGTTTCTTTACCTTCATTATAAGTGTATGTTTTGTGGCTTTCTCTCGTGTATATGCTGTGTTAACTTGTTTTTGGGTGTGACTTGTGGGAAGCCTTTTCCCCTTTTGACATTCAACAAATTCTAACCTCCATACATTCATTTGGGGTCATTCATGCAATTGAAGTTTGTGCATCTCCTGGGTATTTCAATTGATTCTTTGTGTCATTTTTGGGTGGAGAGAGAAACATCTCTTATCTTGGTGCATCACCTCCTTTCATTTTAGCATTTTTCTTCTTCCCATTTCCTTTGCAAGCTGTTAGGATAGGTTAGAAGTAGAATTTGTACTGTTGAGTTGGTTCAACACCTGCACTTGGATTGAGAAGGAAGCCAACCTTCTGTGGAGATTCAACTCCATTGTGCAAGGTCCCACACTTCGGGGTTGTTTCCATGTTTCACAAGGATGCTGAGTTGATAGGTCAGCAAGGGTGCAAACTTTTGTGACAACAATACCATACCATCCAAGTGGAGAAGTATACCGAAAAAGAGTACATTGGCCTCTAGGTCTCATGGAATTATAAGATGTATTCAAATCACTCAGCAAAGTTGGGGGTATTGCTTGTAGTTGCCAAGGTCTCCTTTGAGCCATGAAATCTATGGGTGTTTAATGTAATTCATGTCTGCCACTTCTATAGGCTTCAATACATTCATCCCTAACTCTTAAAAAAAACATTGCAATGGATTCCAATGTTTTTTGAGCTTGCCTTGATCTTTGAAGATTGAATAAGAATCTTTCTAGAAAACCTCTTCTTGTCTGTTCTTCTTGTTTAGATGTTTGGAAAATTTACTCACAAACTTCTTTTGTTCTGCAGTAGTTGTGATATTTAGCCAAAAATTGTTCTTTCATCTTGTTCCATGTGCGGATGGTGTGTCACCCAAGTCCCATGAACCACTGCAGTGCTGTATCTTTATTTGTGATTAAAAACAACAACACTTTTGGAGCATCACTTTGATAATCCTAGTTGTGACATAATACATCAAAATGAAACAAACACATATGAGGATTCTCAACAACAAAACCATAAAACATTGGTAAATCTGAATAAGGAATATTTTTCATGGGGGCTTCACCATCAAGAAGATCAACAGGTACTCAAACGTTATTGTCTCGTTATCAGCCAAGGCTCTATTGGCTTCATTGTTGTTGTTTGCTCCTTGTTCTTCAGCCATATGGTCTTCAAGTGCCCAAGGTGTCCAATGAATAGTGAGATGAAGAAGATCATGGCTTGTATTGCCTTGGTTGCTTTTTGAGCAGCATCCTTACATAATCCATATGGAATTTAAATGCTTCTAAAAAATCAAGAGCTACAAGATCAAGTGGCTTTTGTGATGGATGAAGCAAAGATTCGGGCTTGTTCGATTCACCTTCAAATGGTTGAGTATTATATATTGATGTCAAACTTTGGATTATATTCAATTGTTTGTTAACTTATTGATTCCAATGGAACTCCAGCTAGCTTAATTATGTCTTCAAATCAGGTTTAACTTGGTTCTTCTCCACCTATTTACTGACAGGTCGTGGCTTAATCATGAGTAATATTTCCTCACTTGGATCCACTACTCACAAGAGGCTGTTTAGTAATAAATCTACCTTGATCATCTCTAGCTTGACTTGTGCATCTATATGATTAAAATTTTAAACAACACAAATCAAGAGTAGTTCTTTTAAATTGAGTTTTGAGGCTTTCATATTGTTGACAACCCATTTTGTTGTCTCTCATTTTGCCTTATTTTTTCCTAAATGTTTGCATTTTGCTTTTGATTAGCCCAAGTTTATAACTAATCTAAGATTATAAATGGGCTAGTCATGCTTAGAATACGCCTTTGGTTGTGTTGCTTCCCCTTTTCATGTTTAGTCAACTTCCCAAGTTGAAATATCCAAAATTGGCTGTGTGAAAGTTGTCGAATTGTCGGAGTTTCGAGGGCAGCCATCCTTGCATGTCTTTCCTATCATTCTCGAAACCCCACCTTGAAGCCTTGTGAAATTGTGTAAGTGTTGAATGCATTGGGTTTTCAAATTGTCAAGGTTTCCTTTCCATTCGTACCTTTTCCTTAGGTCGCCCAATTTTCGGGGTGCGAAACATATAGTGGCTAGCCTTGTGAAATTGTCTAAGTGTTGAATGCATCGGGTTTTCAAATTGTCAAGGTTTCCTTTACGTTCGTACCTTTTCCTTAGATCCCCCAAATTTTTGGGGTGCGAAAAATATAGTGGCTAAGTGTTGTTTGTTGGGTTTTTGGACCGATGGGGTCTTCCTTGCTCTTGTACCATTCATCCGTCTTGTTGATGTGTTTTTTATGACAGCGTCTAACACAGAATAAAGTTGCTTAACGGTCACTTCACTCTCTCTTGATCAAAGTACGATTGCATGCTAAGATTGCAAGAAGTTCAAACAATCGACTCCAAGGTTCCTTCAATGCGTGGACGTGACTCGGTTGGCTGATGTGATTGCTGGTAATCCAAGGGGCCTTACGTTTGCATCATTCTTTCAATTCTTTGTTGTGGCTGGAACTCCATCATCAGACATGGCAATTCTGCGATGCTGTTGCTTCGAACGGACTAAAATGAATTGAAAGTAAAGGGGAAAGGGTTTAGAAGGATGTAAATCTATTCCTAAGGGCCATGATATCAACAGTTACTGCTTTGGTGGACAAATTCCAAACAAACCAAGCTCTGCTTCGCCAAGTTAAACTACAACTCCGCAAGGACCGGTGCAATCTTCTGAGGATGTTGAAGAATTTTCCTATTGAGAAAGTGCATTTGGATACCCAACACGGCGCAATCCAAATGACCATTCACAATCGAACTTAGCACAAATATGGGGGTTTAGGCTAACTTTACACTGCAACTTACAATTAGTAAGATGCAAAAAGTATGAACCATGGAAATTCATCAAACACCATTACATTCTCTATTGAAATCCAAGCACTTTATCTAACAACTGAGAAAATAAAATTTTACTCTAAGCGAGGAAGGTGAAACCATGCAAGTTTTGAAAAAATAACTTAAGTGGACACCATTAGAGAACAATGTTTCACTATTATTTTCTAAAAAACTTCTCACAACAATTTCATACAAGGCTCCCTCCTTTTACAAATGAGGGGGTCACCCCTTTATATAGGTCTCAAGCCATGATTACATGCAAACCCTAATTAGGGTTTTCCCTAAAAGATTCTCCACTCAAGATGCAACAAGGTGGGAATCTCCAGTTAATAACCCATCATGCCCATATACAATTAATTCAAAGTACCCAAAATAGCATCCATTGCGCATTAAATGCACCACCTCCTTCAAATTCGCCCAACATGCGTTGAATATTCATCCATGCAAAAATCACCCCATTATGTCATAAATGCTCCATCATTTCCACATGCGGAGGCTGCATACAAAAGGAATCTGCCATAAATTCAACATGCAATGATCGGGACGCCATTTGGTCAAATATTTCGGTAATGAATGCGCCAGTCTACTGCCACGTGTTCAATAGATCCTCGCCATTCAAGTGGACCCCACCGTCGTATATCCGCTCCTGCATATCTGGAATTGTTAGAGAGGAAAATTCGATTCAGGAAGAATTTTCTTGAAGTCTCCTCAACTTTCCTTGCCTTAGAAATTTTATCTTCAATTCGTCCTTGGATGTGATTTCTTGTTGTGGAGGAATTCTCCTTTGGAAAGAAATTTGTTCCTTACCCTGAGGAAGGAAATTCTTCATACCTTAGCCAATTTTCATGATTTCCAAGAACTATGTCCTGAAGGAAGAAATTTCACACACATAATCAATTTTTCACCTTTCTTGGAATTTCTTCTTCTTGGGTGCAATTCTTCCCCGATGAAGGAATTCATCTTTTTGTGCACTGTCCATGAGAAGATCAATTTAGCGCACTCCTGTGTTCTTGGGCGGCATTTTACACTTGGAGGGGAATTCTTTCAATTTCGTGGATTCCTTGCATCCCTCTATCTAGCGCTCCTCTCACTTGGGCGCTAAAATGCCTTGGTCAAGGACTCTTGCAATTTGCCTGTTTCTCCATGCACTCTTCATTCTGGCACCCTCCACAAGGCTGGGGCGGAAATTCCTCCTGAGGAAGGAATTCATTGTTTTGTGAATTGTCCATGTCTTCTTTTCAACATCCCTATTTTTTAGGGATCCTCCTAAAATTTAGGAGCCAGGTTCATTGGATGGAGAATCCTGCCACGATTCCGAATCTATAACAATTTCCTCATTCTAGCGAGATTCGGTGTCTAAAATTAGCAAATTCAAAAATTTGCCCGAGGGGAATTTTATTTTCTATTCCTCCTTGACCCCTTGGATTCCATGCCTTAGGCAAAAGTTTCAACTTATTAACTTGGGCGTCGAATTCACTGTGCCTTGGAATTTTTTCATTTTCCAAGCCTTCCATGGAATGTCCAGTTTGGCGCCTAAGTACACATTTGGGCAGATTTTTCATCTGGCCAAGGATTCATGGAATTTTCCTTCTATCCATGGGAATCCCATTTTGGCGCCCTTCCTCATGTCCTGGCGCAAATCACACTTAGCCAAGGATTCATGGATTTTTCCGTCTGTCCTTGCCTGACCCATTTTGGCGCCCAACTGCATACTTGGGCGGAATTTTGCTTATGCCATGGATTCATGGAATTTTCCATCTGTCCTTGCATGGCCCATTTTGGCGCCCAATTGCATACTTGGGCGGAATTTTGCTTATGCCATGGATTCATGGAATTTTCCATCTGTCCTTGCCTGCCTCAGTTTGGCGCCCAATCATTTCCTTGGGCGGAATTCTTCATACATGGAGGATTTTGATGCTTTTCACAAGTTCCAGGCTCTTCGCCAGGATATATATATGAAATATAACATTTAAGTATAAGAAGCCACTTATACTTTAAGTTATATTTCATATATATTGTTAGGATGTTTGAGAGTGGTTTCAGGTCCATAGGAATCATAATGCAAATTCTGGATTTTGGAAGATCTTTCAAGTTTTCAGACTTAGTCAAATTTCAGGCCATTTTCGGATCAGGATGACATTGGTGGATTGATGTGAATTAATGGACTTGGATGATTTTGCATGCTCCCCTCTTCTAGAATAGGATTTCCAAACTTAACCATTTTTTGATCCAACTTGTCTGCCTTCTGACTCTTTCGGATTTAGAAATGGTCTTCAGGAACGTTCAGTCTTCAGTGTGTTCGGTGATATTCAGCTTTCAGTGTTTTCCTGTGAAGATCCTACCAAAAATAGATTTTCCCAAATAGTAAGTGTTTCAAAATGTCAAGATTTGGGCAAAATAGGACAGAAAAGAACTTACTAAAAATAGAAACTTACTAAAAATGGAAATTACTAAAAATAGTAAGTTTGACTTTTGGCAAAATGACGACATTCTGGGACTCAGTAAAATCCCTAAAAAATAGGAACTTTCTAAAAATAGAAAGTTGCTCTGTTTTGGCTCAAATTTTATTGGGAGGTTCCTTGAGGGGTCCTGATTCCAGTCGCATGTTCAGTTTTTCCAAAGCCCTATCAGAAACCCCTAAAATCTAGGACAAAAGGCAAAAACCCTAAAAAAGGACAAAACATGCCCTAGACTTCACCAAACTCGCTCAAACGAAAAGCAGATTAAACCCAAATGACCCTCGAACACCTGCAAAGCAGAGAGACTGACGAGACTACTGTGAAAAGACCCCAAAAACGCAAGCCAAAAGATCGGGAGGGCCTAAAAAGAAGGGGGTCCCCATTTGCAATGGGGCGATGTGTGAAAACGTCACAACACGTCTCTTTGATCTCCAAAGTCCTTGTTAATGGCTAATGGTAGGATACAATTGGGACTTAGCCATTGAAAGGTATATAGGCATTGCAATGATCTAGGTTCATCCCAAACATGTTATACACCTTTGCAGATTGAATGATTAAAGGCAGAATCAATGTAAGTTGAGTGTCTCCTTGTGTATGGTATGTTTTTTTTGGATATTTGTATTTTATTTGGTCAACTAGATGTCTGAAAAATGCTCGCAAAGACATTGTAAGGTATATTTCAACATATTAAAAGAAGTGTATGGTTATACTCATGAGTCGTTAAGAAGTCCCACTCAATATTTTTCAACCATTTGTTGTTTTTTCGAATGTATATCTAGAACCTAGCTTGCTTGTACATTTTGAAAGGCGTAGTCTTTTTGTGATATCTTGATTAAAGTATTACCTTGGTTCCTGTTATTGCATGTTTGGATGAATTCAAAGACTATGCTGCCTAGCTAGATCAAGGCACCGGTCTACTAATGGCTCCATCTCCCCATCACCCAATACACTTAAAACAAGACAATTGCTAATCATTCTCTTTTAGGTATGGTTTTATTACTCATGCTTCCATTTATGAGCACATAACTGTAATAGGGGTTTGTTGACGTGTATTTTGTACACAATCATACACAGAATAAAATACCGACAGGCATCTTATCCTCTCTTGAGAAAATAGTCTCTAACTGCTGAAGATCTGCAAAAAGGATCAGTTAGATGGACTCCAAGGTTCTTTTAGTGGGGTCTCCACGTGTGGACAAGCTTTTTAGTGGTATGATGTGATTTGCTGTTTCCTCCAAGGCGTCTTACGAATTCCAAAGGCTCGAAGATTTTACTAATCTAAAAGGAACTTTCAAAAAAGGCAAAAGGACAGGGTTTAAGGAAGTCTAATCTAGCCTAACCCTATGAACGACTTAGCATGAATGAGATTTGGCAAGACTCAACCAACTTCAATTTTGCTATAAGATAACAACTCAATTGAAATTAGTGCGATCTTCTAAGGTAATAATGGTGTTCAATGCATCAAAGACCAAGGACACTACTATGAAGGTACATATCCTAGATACGAAAATGCTTGAAGGTTAAGGACGCAAAGTGTTTTCCATTCGACCACGCAAGGCGTTCCTACAATCAGCAAGAAGCTAGTGGTTTGGATTGCGAATCCCACCAAATATCAAATCTCACACTTAGTCTTTCAAATTAACAAACTACTTTGATTGAGCGTGATTCAAGTACATCCAACAACCATGAAGATAACTTAAGAAATTTGCAACAAAACACCATAACTTCAATATTTTATTGATTTCCAAGTCATCATATACAACAATTGCTTGAATTTCTCTCTTCAAGACTCAATCTTGCTACAAAATAAAACTGCTTCTAATTCTAATCTCTCTATTACATCAACTATTATCTCTTACACTATTCACTATTTTTCTATTACCAAATGAAATGAAAAATGGGGGTATAAATAGCATCCCCAGTTACAATGAAAGGTCCAGATTGAAAATAAATCAATGGACAAGATCATGACACCTAAACCCTAATTAGGGTTTGTTACAAATGACCTCCTTTTTACTGAACAACATTAAATACATAGCCAAATATTAAATTTGGCACAAAAATCTAGGAGGTATCAACCAATGAGAAATAAGATGTCATGTCATCTGTAACAACCTTTCATCTAGAATCTTATTCCCTTTCCAATTCTCTTTCTTAGCATATGCAATGAATTTTGTCACGATTCCTTCGATTTCTGTGCTTGGAATCTCGGGAAGATTCTTGATACTCTCTTCCGAGTGGATAACCTGATCAAATGCATCTAGAAGAGCTGCGTCCCAAGTAGGTTCAAGTTCCTTTGTTCTATCAATCAGGAGCATGGTGGCATACATCTGATCATACTGCTCATCTGTAACATCTGCGTCCTTGCGAAAGATGATCGTGATTCTATCCTCAAACTCTTGTAAATCCACATCAGTCTCGACCTCGATCCTTCTGCCAAGAATGGTACGAAGTACCTCAAATACTCTATCCTGGATCGGATTGATCACCTCCTCAACTTGACCACATCTAACACTGATGTCCTCGAAGAGAACACTCTTTATATGGAGTAAGGTTGACCACTGAAACAAACTGTGAGAATCACCTTCTAAGATCCTCTCTTGCGCTAAAATTCTTCTGGATGTGTGTCTTATAACTTTCAAGACAGGGATGACAACGTCCTTGGTATGGGCAAACGCAGCTACTGTTGCCATCAATCTGTGAATAATCTCAAGAACTTGGATAGCCTGATGGGTGATCTTCGACATCCTTGTAACAAACTCAATGGCCACCGTGTGAGATCGATCCATCCAACTACATGTACGCTGGACCAGGTTCCTGAATCTTTCTGCTTCATTGATCGATTGAAGGGGCAATGCCTGCAATGGTGATCTAACTGGATCCTGACGTCCCAAAGGTTCATTGATGTGACTGAAATATGTCCTCCATGCACCGACCTCTCTCTCTAGCTTTCTATTCTTTTCTACTTCTTCTCTAAGCTTGTCCTTCAATGCCTCAAATGTGTCGGTGGCATCATCTAAAGTCTGCTCTGCTGTGGATGGTCCTAACTCAATAGTCTGTATATGATAGTCTTCTGCTAGGATCTCACCCTCATATTTGTCTGCTGCCGGTGTAGCTATCTGCAGTTTTCTAGATCCAGTCTCATCTCGAATCATCTTGGACATCTTTGTAGCCTTCTTCTTCTCTGTTGTCATATGTGAACGTCCCACAAGGCTCTCTAAATCAATTGCACTGTCCTCGTCCTCAATTACGATCACCTTAGTCAATCTTTCCTTCAACCAATCTGGGATATTCGATCTTGTCTCTTGAACTTGAATTTCTTTATGTACTATTTCTTCTTGTCTGGGAGGAGATGTTACTTCGTTATCTTCTTCTAAATCATAGTCTTGGAGAGATCCATCGGATGAAACATGCTGTGCCTGTCCTTCCTCCTGTCTATCATTCTGTACCATCGATTCCATGGACTCTTCCACTCGAACTGTTCCATCCTCTGGTCTGGAAGAAGTACCTGGTGTTTGATCTTTGTTGGCACCTTGCTTTTTCTTGGAAGACTCTTTCTTTTCTGATCTTTCCTTTCTCTTCGAACCTCTCGAATGGAGATTGCCCTCACTGGCACATCGAAGGTTACCTTCACCTGAATTCCTAGGATTAGGATTGCCTTCACTAACACTGGCTCCACCTTCGGCTGGTTTCTCTTCCAAAGTAAAAGACATAGCTATGCCCTGTTCTCTCAACTTCTGATGCTGAACATCTACCCATCTGCGAGTACAAGACAAGACTGGTGCCATCAAATCGTCGAAATCCACGGCCTCGGGCTCATTCCAATTCAAACTTATTGTTTTGCTTTCTCTATCATATGAAGATTGGATGTGCCTGCCGTTGTCCTGAGCTTGGTCGGCCACTCTGTAAATCTTACATTTCCTGATGAAATCCAAAGGCAATCTAGAATGTATCTTTCGTTTCACTTCGAGATCATCTAGGAGATTCATCATAAAATCTTCAATCTGGTGCTCATGTCTAAATCTTCTACCGACCGTCTCCTCTAAATGTCCATGTGGATCAAAACTATTCCTCCAAGCAAAAGATGAAAAAGGATAGAAGGCTAACTCCTTCTCTGCGTCATCCATGGCTGAGACATTGGGACATACCTCAACTGAATTACCCAAAATAATAGGTACCTGAACTCCATTCTGATGTCTGTGTCTGAATGCCTTCACATATGCTGCCAACTGCCTTGTTACTTCAAGTAACACAATTCTGTCTGTCGGGTACCTCGGCAACATGTATGGAGGTAAAGGACATCCATGCACTCTAATGTAAGTGAACTTGGGAAACTGAATGAACCAAGCACCGTACCTCTTGATGAATTCCTGGGCATCCTGAGATAATCTGTTGTGAACCCCTCCTTGCAACGTCCTGGTGATGTTCATCGTGAAAGTATCATTGATTAACTTGTAGTTCTTCCCTGGTGGATGATGCAAGTAGGTATAGGATTCACAAGCTCTGACCTCGCCGGGTCCTCTTCCAATCACTCCTCTGTGAGGTAGTCCTGCGTACTCAACGCTCCTGATTAAGGCATAGATGACGTACGAACTCATGTGGAAGGACTTAGTAGCCCTGAGTCTCCTCAACTGTACGTCTAAGCAATGGCTAATTATCCTAGCCCAATGTATCGTACCCTTTCCTTGAACAATCACCTGGATGAAGTAAAACATCCATTTCTCAAAATAGAAGGCATGAGGTGCTCCTGTAACTCTGTTGAGCATAGTAATCAAATCTCTGTACTCCTCTTGGAAATCAATCCTGTGTGGTGTGTTCGGTACTTTGCTCAGACGGGGACGACTCTTGAGTAGCCAGTTCTTGTTGATTATGCTTAGGCAAGCATCTGGATCATCATCGTACACTGATCTGGCTCCTTCAATGCTCTTGTATATCATGTCCCTATGCTCTGGAAGATGGAAGGCCTCACTTATGGCTTCCTCTGAAAGGTACGCCAAAGTGTTTCCCTCATTGGACACAATTGTCCTGGACTGTGGGTTGTAATGACGGGCACACTCGATCATCAACTCGTGGCACTGAATAGCTGGAGGAAAACCGGCCGCCTTAATGATACCACTCCCTATTATTCTTCGGGCGACAGGTGATGGCTTGCCAATGTAAGGGACCTCTCGGAACTTCTTCGTGCTAAAGTTCCCCAAGTTTGTATCTCCAATGTTGCTCCACTTGGACATGATCTTGGTCTCCACTTCTTCGGTCTTCTGATCTTCTTTCATGAGAGCCGAGCGGCTGGTTGATGCTCCCGCCTTTGGGGTCGCCATACCTACACAACATTTCATTATAAGAAATAGATTTTGCAATAAATAGCGTAAATAAGAGAGAAAAGTTTTTTAGGAAACCTCATGATAAGTCTCTAGAGTTATCATTTCCTAAAAACAACGATTGAGCCAAGAGATTCAAAAATTCAAAATTTCAAAATTTGAAATATGACGATGAATGAATAAAGCAATAATAATAAATCGCCATACCTCGATAGAGAGCTAACTCTAGAATGCAAAAACAAAATTTGCCTAGGCAAAATTGAGGTATAAAGTAATCTTCAATATGATCTCCTCAAAATTGACTTCGCCACCTCTGGAAAGAACGTGATCTTCAATTATCGCCTTTGACGTGGTCTCAAATGGATCTCCAAGTTCGCACAAACAAATCTCCAAGTCCTTAGCAAATTCGCCTCAATGTATCCTCAAGTTCGCACTTGGTGTGGTCTTCAAATTCGCACCACCCTTGGTCTTCAACGTAATTCGCACTCTATACTTGATGATATACTTCGCATCACCTTTGGTTTGGATTCGCACCACCCTTTGATAACTAAGCGCCACCTTTGGATGAATGAAACTCGCACCACCTTGGATAATATTCGCACTATCTTTGAACACACTTAGCACTTTCCTTCGTCTTCCTCAATTCGCATGTAGAAAGGTAAAATAATGATGTAGAAATGATAGTTTTTACCCCCCTTTATATATAGCGCGCTCATCCTTCACCCCTTTGGCCGACTTGATAAAAAAATAAAACCATTTTTTAAATGATTTGCAATAAAATAACAAGGCCGACTTGCCTAATTGAGCGCTCAAATCGATTTTTAATTATTTAATTCATTAATTAATTAAATGCCTTTTATTTTAATTAATAAATTTCGATCTTTTTAAATCAAGGCAAAATAATTAATTAATGCAAAACGCCATATTAAATGCCAATTAAATTTAAATCTTATCGAATTTTGGCTTTAAAATGAATTTAAAAAGGTTTATTTGGCGCCAAGAATTTTGAAAATGAAGTGGACGTACCTCATCGCCCTGGTCCCTTGGAGAGGGACAGGAGCGATTCACCATTTTTGTCATGATTCTTGCGTTTTCAACGTTCAACTCCTTCATTTCCACGTTCCAAATCGATCATCTGGTTGGGTTCTTCGAATTAGATTGCCTTGCATGTGCGCATAAGTGTCTTTAGATGTATCATCGCCCTTGTCCCTTGGAGAGGGACAGGAGCGATCCTAAGGTTTTTGCTTAAAATTCTCCATTTTGATACGAGCCTTTCCTTGTATCATCTTCCAAATGCCATTTAAAACCTTATGCATCCTTGTCTTAACGTGATTTTCAAAGAATATCATGTGTTTTGCCTAACATCGCCCTTGTCCCTTGGAGAGGGACAGGAGCGATCTCCATGTCTTCACGTTCATCTTGTATCTTTGACCTTCGAACCTCCATTGTAAGGCGAATAATATCATTGCTTGTCCATTCCACGCACGTCCCACTTGCTTTTGCAAGGTACCTTTGATGTTATAAGGATCATCGCCCTTGTCCCTTGGAGAGGGACAGGAGCGATCCATGTTTTTTCTCCATTTTGAGCTCAAGTTGGTAACGCTTAACCTTGGTTCATTGTTTATTGCCTTCGAAATAACGTCCTTTACCTCGTCCATCCTCGCCTTGCCTTGACTTTGAAGGAGTATGAGTGTTTTTGATGAAATCGCTTTGGTCCTTGTCCAAAGGACAGGAGCGATATGGACTCCTTAGCTTGATTGGTAATGTTTGGACGTTCAAAACTCTTGCATGTCATCCTCAAAAGACGTCTTGAACCCTTTACAACCTTGTGAAGCCTTGACTCAACGTAATTCTTGCATGGATTGATCAATATACTCAACATCGCTCTGGTCCCTTCCTGAGGGACAGGAGCGAAGTTCAACATTGTGAGCTTGTTCTTGTTTATTTCAACTTACAATTATCTTCAACGCGTGTAATGACGTCCTTTCGATCCTTGGGGTCGCTTGATATTTGCTTGTCTTTTGAAATCGATGCCTTAATGGAAATATCGCTCTGGTCCCTTCCCATGGGACAGGAGCGATCTGGGGTCTTAGAGTGCAAATCCTTCCAAAGTGACGACCTTGATGCTTGTGTTCGATTGAAAATGCCTTGAAACGTCCCTCACCACCTTGTCCTGACTTGTGTCGACCTTGAACTTTGGAGGAACGACCTTGAACTTGCGTAGGAAGTATCATCACCATTGTATCGCCCTGGTCCCTTGGAGAGGGACAGGAGCGATCCTCCCCTTGTGGTCTTCATTTCACTTTGCCAGGTTCCAAGTTTATATTCAACGGACTCGTCCTTCTTCACTCTATTCGTTCATGCCTTGACATTGTTTGTAACTTTGCAAGAAAAGCAATTATATCAAAAATCGCTCTGGTCCCTTCCTGAGGGACAGGAGCGAACTAGGCATTTAACACTGTTATGGACGTCCCAAAAATCTTCAATTTATATTCAACGCATTTATCTCATGTTTTCCCTTGTTTTTGAACGTAAACTTGCCTTGACCTTTGTCTGGATTTTGCATAATGAAGGAAATCGCTCTGGTCCCTGGGAGAGGGACGAGAGCCACAAGGTACCTCGCCCTGGTCCCTTGGAGAGGGACAGGAGCGATTTGGTCAATATAGGCCATTCTCCTTCGTTTCTGCATCTCAAATTATATTCATTTGGCAAAGCATCTTCCCTTGGACGTCCTCAAATCATTAAGTTTTCAAAATCTTGCAAGGACAAGGCGAAATTTGAATTGTAGCTCCGGTCCTTCACTGAGGGACAGGAGCGATTTTCCTCCTGGAGGCATTTCTGTGCTCATAAAAATCTTCAATTTATATTCAACGGAAAGATCTCGTCGTTCTCCATCACTTCCCACTCGAAATTTGTCTGGACTCTGCAAGGACGATGAGATATTCGAAAATGAGCTCCCGTCCTTCACTGAGGGACAGGAGCGATTTTGCTCCTACAGGCCAAAATAACAAGATTTTTCACATTTTAACACTTCACGAGGCGAAAACAAATCAATCCCAATGCCCAGGATCAAAATTCAAAAAAGTCAAAATTTGGTCAAAATATTCAATCGGACAAAAATTCACATTGACGGTCAACACTTAGACAAATTTAAGCTCTGCATTAACATTCCAATTGAAAATTAGACCATTTTGACGAATTTATTGCATTCAAAATTTGCATCCTAGAAAAGGAAGCTCAAAAGCTCTCAAAAACGATTGGATTTTGGCTTGAAAAGGCAAAATTTAAAACCCTAAGGCTTAGCCCTAAATCCAGACAATCAACTAACTAACAAAACCCTAAAAAACGAAAGCGAAAACGAGCGAAAAACAAGCAAAAAGAGGGGGTCCCCATTTGCGATGGGGCGATGTGTGAAATGGTCACAACAGGGTTATTACCAATATCTTACATACTCTTCTTGATAAGCATTTTTTGTTACACAAAAGTGCATAGCCTTGCATATCCAAACCAGCACATAGGTATATTGTGACACCAGTATTTGGATGCTTTGTGCAAGGGGTATGGTTTATAGCAAGGAAAATGTTCGATCATAGTACTATTAGTTAGTTTAGCATCTAAGGGACACCCACCTTGGTCTTGCAGAGCTAGAAGTGAAGGTGGTCTTACCCACCACAACAGTTGGTCTAAAGTTGCCCAACTTGAATATAGCTTTGTAGTAATCTTCACAGGTTTGACACCCCTGGGACTTGGGGGATTACTAGGCCTTAGAGATTTGGGGTCCACAACTCAGATCACCAACATACATATTTATTCTGAAGACGTGCAATTCCTTCCAAATTTTAATTACTTTGTCATCAGCATTTTGCAGCCTTCATGAGCATGGCTGGCATATTTACCCACAAATCTTCTTTTCAATCATTACAATTGCATCAATACACAGTATGATATAGTGATATATGTTCTAAGAGCTCTGATAAGATGGCAAGCATTGCGGACATGACATTATGTGTCATGTGGAATAATAGCAGGTGTTTGTTACATAAGCCACCTTGCACTAAATGAGGCTTGAAATCATAAGGGTACTTCTTGATACCTGAGGAACCCCACATGATCTGGTTTTAAATGCATTGGTATCCATGGATGAAGTAAATGTGGCTGTGACTTCCAGGTTATGCAGATTTTAGCTTATGAAAAATGATGAGAGTGTATGTGTTGTCTAATTATACAATGGTTTTATGGCTAGAGAGAAGATTTTCACTCATTTGGGTTGCCAATTAAGGTTTTGACTCACTTGAGGATTCAATCCTTGTAGAGAGGAGCCTTATCATTTGTAGGAACCCTAGGAACTCTTCAATCCCTTATCGTTTAAGGCTAAAATGTTGCCTTGATGTCTTTTACTCATGTAGAAATAGTCAAGGAACAGAGTCTCTATAGAGCTACTTACCGTGTCATTAGGTTTTGAAAGGACCTAAAGGAATTGAGTTTGAGGGCCTTTATTGGATTCTTGAGATAGCCACACAACTTTCCCTATATGCATGATCTAGAAGAAAGAAATAGTAATTCTGTGTTTGAGGGTCATAATCATGCAAGCAGTTCTGCATAACATGCTCATTCTTCAGCTGTACTATTTTCCCTTTATAAGTTTCAGGTACCAGAAATGGCTCCTAATATAACTACTTCATTACATTTGTAGGGGCTTAATGCTTCTTTTTACCAATATTTAGGTTCTCTATCTAGTCTTGGGCTGCCCTTTGGTGCTTTATTTTCAACTTTATGCCTTCTGGTATTTCTAATCATCAGATGGCTATAATTGAAAACTGAATAGACTTTTGGTCTTTAGTATATCATCTTCTGTGGCTTTTTTCATAATTTGATCCTTATTTTTCATTGCTTGTGAAGTGCAAACAATTAATTATGCATTTTGTTTTGCAGGATGCATTGCTCAATAAACTACTTGAGGGTGAATTCTTGTCAGAAGAAGAAAGGTTGAGAATCTCACCGTCATGCTTACTTACTAGTTGTAGTCTTTTTTATTTGTTATTTTAAAAGGAACTAGTTATGCCACCTATGGTCAGTTTTATCTTTTGCTAGTGTTATGTGTCACTAATATGTCTATCTTCCCATTTTTAGTGTTAACTAGTTTTTGTAAATAGATGACTATATTTCATATCTTCAGCTGATGAGATCTTAATTCCTAGAAAGAGATGCCATTCTTTCCTCAAAAATTTTCTTACGAGTGTCTTTTGACCTGCTGGAATGTATGTATAGTGTTTTTTCGGTTTCATAAATTTTAACTTTCAGCAGGAGGAGTGCATTTTAGGTGCATGTTGGTTTGTTGTAAAAGCTATGAAACTTGCAATCATCTAAAAAAGATTGAGAATTTATAAACATCAACCTTTAATTTTATACAAGCAAAGCATATGTAGTATGCTGCCCTGTTTTGCCTTGGATTTCCTTTTGTTTTGAAAAGTGTTTTGCAATAGTTTTTAATTGACAAATAAAGTGCAGATAATATAAGTAATTGCAGCAAACTAATAACTCATAAATTTGACAAAACTCAGAAATACATAAGGCTGAAAATTCCAGATTTTATTTCTGATTTGAATATACAATATTTTTGAAAACTATGAGTAACCCAGATCATTAAATTACATTACATATCTATTTCAAAGTTCAAACATACCTAGAAAAAAGGTAGCAATGATATAGCTTGAGCTGTTCACAAAATATGCAATTGAGATGAGCCAAAAGTGGATGCCAATCTCCAAAAACTCCACCAAAACTCACGTAGAGGACAAGCAAGATAAAACAGATCCAAATCACCTCCAAACAGAAGCTCTTAACTTCTCAAACCCTAACCCCCCAACAAATAAAGAATATGGCCAACCTCAAAGACGTATGACTAGCATATGAGAGTACGACTAGCCTCAAAGAAACATGAACAACAAGAAGCTCAAATATCAACTATCAAATATCAAACTCAGCATGAGAAATGAGCTCGACAAAATTGCTTTTATAGCTCTCCTAGGAAAATCGACCCTCTTCACTTTTTGCTTTTAATTTAATGAAAGTCACTTTTTGATCTTCCAATGTAGCGTCCAAATATAAAAAGGCCCCATTCATTTAAAATAAATCATCTTTCACTTTATAATTGACCCCTATAGTCTCTTTTTTAAATAATTTAAAGTAACAATAGAGTTAAATCTTTAATTTAACTTTATTTTTTAATAGTTCATCATTATTTCATTTAAAACCACTGGACTCTATAAAATGCAGAGTTAATCATCAAAACTGAATCCACTGACAATACTAAAAATATTAACCTTGATAGTTGGCCTAGTTGGTACTCGAAATTGACTTACTACGTATTGGAAGACTAACCCAAAATCACCCCAGAAAAGGGTATTATGCTCATAATAACGATGGAAGCTCAACTAAACATTAAATATTGCCAAACCATCGGACAAACTATCTCTAAATTTTAAAGTTCCCTAACCCGAACTCATTAGCTAAGTTCCATTGAGTTTCGAGGATGGGGACAACAGGGGACGACGAGATGCATTTCTAGTATGGAGGTACTTTTGGGTCATTGTTTAGGGGATGACAGGGTACGATTGTTAAAAGAATAGTGGGATTTTTAAAAATATAGAGAAATTTCAAATATGCATATCATAACAATGATAAAGCATTCATCATAAACATCGTAGAAGCTTAATGCATATCATTAGACTTGAATTGAGATTTCACATGTATTGACAAACATTTTACCAAAATTCAAATGCTTTCATTCATCATTGCCAATAAATATGTCATAAACATCCATAATAGATGCAAGAGAGAATGAAGAAAATATATGGCTGTCCATATTCAACACATGGTAGGCCTAAGAGTCTAAATCAAAATCGAACTTGAGTCCGAGTCACTGCTAGTATGAGGGGCTGCCTCAGGAGTCATGCGATCCCGTAGCCGCGTTGCACTATGAACAACCACTAACTTCTTCGACCGTCTAGAGGTAAGCTGGTTCCTCTTTACTAATTGGATGAAGGTATATGTGGATCAATTCCTCTTTGCAATAGAGGAATTGACAACCTATGAAAAAAGACAAACGGCAAGTACTCTTAGGTTTGGCACATCCCTACCATGCCACGTCCACCATCCAATAGGGTTGATTTGAGATAATGTAGCTCTATCTGACCTTGCCTCTTGCTTGTTAAAGGTTGGACCTTAAAGTTTAGTAGATTCATCTTCACTATACATTTTTGCAAGGGCCTTAAAGAAGCCATATTTCACCTCTTCATCACTAGATGGAGCCACTCTCCTAGGTCTCGGTGCATGCCATTTGGGATTGAAAGCATAGGTTGCCATATGTAGTGTTGTGTTCATAATGTTCCACCGTTGCATCCCAATGGGCCTAAGATGCTCCTCATAAAATCCCAAAGTAGGGTCCCTGCTATGAATATTTTGCTTGATCTGCCCAAGCATGGTATCAAAGGTCTCATGAATCTCTCCAAGGGTAGGCGAGTTAGTATCAACATATCTAATCACTCGCACAATAGGTTCACTAAAGGAGCAAATATATTTGCAAGTGCAAACAAGTTACAAGTTAGAAGCATATTAATCATTAAATTAAATTATTAAATGAACATTTTAAAATTAAACAATAAAATTAGCAATGCCAATTTTCTTACCTCATTGTGGACCACCAGTTATCATCAAGGGTTTTTTGCTTCACACTTCTTCCCTTCGGTGTGCTTGCCTCATGCCATCTAACCCTCTTTGCATTGACCACCATGGATTGTAGACCCTCCTTGATCTCAAGCATCCTTTCTAACAAAATAAAGTAGCTAGCATATCTAGTCTCCATGGGCTTGAAAAATTTCTCCTTCAAAAATGTCCTAAACAATGCAAGTGATGTGTGATGGTTGCAAATGAACATTTGCACATCTCTAGCCTTTGATTCACCCAATCAATTTTCCCAATGTCCTTCAAGGTATTGTTCAATGTATGCACACATGGGGTCCAAAAAATGTGCTTATAAGCACTCTTCACCATTAGTTCAGCTAACTTACACACATTGGCTGAATCAGTCACTACCTGCACAACATTAGAGGCTCCAACCTCTTCTATGGCCTCTCTCAAACTCTGAAATTGGAAGGCTGCATCCTTCCTTTTCCCCGAGTTAAAAAATAATATATTCTATATTTATCAAAACTAAATATATTCTATATTATTATTGTTAATTAAAAGCTATTTAATTAGAATCTATTATTAATAGTTTATTTAAAATATAATATATATTTTAATGTAGAATAGAATATGTGTAGTTAAACATAAATATATTAATATTATAATAAATCTATTATTTTATATTCTATTTAAAAAATAATAATTAAAAAGTTTAATACTTCATTTCAAAATAATTAGATCAAAGTTATTTAATGAAAAGCTATTGTTAGTTGTTTATTTAAAATACAATATATGAGACGGAGAATGATCTTTGCAGATCACACAACAAGGGTTTACTCACAAAATCTATTGCTAAGTAACTTGCAAGCCATATGTTGGTTGAAATTTTTGTACACCAGGGTGATGTGCAAAATTGTGGTTTCAGCCACACTGTGTGAGTATGATACTCTCCTAATTTAGGGAAGCTCCCCCTATCTACAAACTAAACTAATCTAATATGGGTGAGAGTCCGTGAGACAACTGTCTTTGTTCTTCTTTCAAGAAAAACTATATTCTTTTCTCTTGACAGAAAAGTGATAGCAATTGGAAATAAATAACAACAAATATAGAAATGAGACTTTTTTGTAGGATTTTTGGAACATAAAGGGAAGCAAAGTTTCCATGAAAGCACAAAGACCTCCGTCACTTCCTCGGGACAGGAAAACAGAAAGAAAGTTCAGTCTTCAACTATCTATTTTCCTATCAACCTTTTTAGACGATTTTCTGGTAACCAAGCACAACATGTAGCAACTCAAAGTCTAACTACATGATGCACCTCTTATGCACAAACATAGAAAATAAAAACAACACAAAGTCTGCAAGTTACCCCGTTTGCTTGAGCTTTCTACACTAGCTTCAAATGTGATAAACAACTCAAAGTCTGCAAGACCAAGTCTGAAAACCAAACCTATATCTCCAAATGCAATTAGCATCTCAAAGTCTGCAAGATTGAATTTAAATCCCTCTAGAACAATAGAACAAAAATCACAATCAATTCCAGAAAATGTCGTCACATAACAACTTGAATTGGCACAAAGTCTTAACACAACTTGCCTCTTTTATTGAAAGCAATCTGATTTACATCTAAGCTCAAAGTCTTAGAGTGCACATACAAATTGGCAGAATTTTGTTGCATTGCCAAAAGATATCAATTACAATAGAACCCCTCAAGTATTTATAGGAGAGGGGCCTTGAGAAAAAGGTGGGAGGATCCCAACTAACTTGATAAATTCTCTCAACCACCATGACTTATTCCAACTACTAACTAAGACTGATTCAAAATTACAATTCCTATTCTAAATTGTCTTGTAATCAGCTTATTTGTAATTACAAAAGTGCAAGTGATAAACTTGCAATTACAAAATTGTTTTTTTACAAGTAAACTTGTCAAAACAAAATTACAAATACATAATTGAAACTATTCTCTGTGTCTGAAGACACGACTCTAACTACATCATCCTCTGTTTTGAAAATCTTCATGCTGCTTCAGGATGCTAGAACTTGAAGTATTCGGGATTGGTGAAGACATCTCGAACCGGAACGAGAATTTGCATCCTTAATGATTTTTGTGTCTTTCGCCAACGAACTTCAATCTTATCTTCTTGCTTGGGGTAGTACTAGCTTTTCAGTAGGGAAGTTCTTTGCCAGGCTGAAGTAAGAAGCCTATTTCTGTCTTGAAAGCATTCTATGCTCTCAATCATTCACATCACTTATTTATCTCCTTGTGTAGCTCCGTCATGTTATTGTTCTCTCTTTGTATTATCCTCCAATCTTGGAATCTGCTTGCAAAATAAGGCCCATGCCTTAATTTACTGATTTGGTAGGTCGTGTGTGCAAACATGATGACATGGGTGAGACAAAGGGACTGCAAAAATGGGCTTACAAGTGAATTTCGGGTTTTGAGGACCGGATTACATTTGTGGAAAAACAAGAGCATTGACTTGCAATTGTGGAGAACAAACATGCAACTTCATATGTGTAATGGGTAACTACAAGTTTGCACTTGTAATTGGACCCTAGAGACTCATTTTCCAGTGTTTTTTAGTGCATTTTGGACCAATTTCGGGTTCTAGAAGGCTGGCTGCAAGTGAAGACACAATTGCAATCGGGTTTTAAAATTCCGACTGCAAGTAGACTTTAAATGGGAAAAAATGGATGTAAGTGTGATAAATGACAAAAATTGGATTTTGGCATGAGGGAAATGATGGGAATAAAGCTTATGACCAAGGATAATAAGTGTGGATGACCATGAATGGAAATTTTGAAGGACATTTTCATTTTGACCATATGTAGAATGGGAAGAACTTTCACTTGTAATTAGGTTTATAAAACCCGATTTTGAATGGAGAGGCCTCATAACAACTATTACTACTGCAAGTTTGGCAAAAAGAGTGTTAAGTCTTTTCTACCAAAGGGGAAAAACCAGCATTTCCAACTTACTTGCAATCGGATTTTAGAAACCCGAATGCAAGTAGATGAAAAGAATAGAAAGAGGAAAAACAATGCAATCTCCAAATTGCATTCAAGATTTTAGCAAAATGGGAAGAACTTTCACAAACCCGAATTGAAAACAAGGGCAAACACAAACAAAGCATGATCAAGATGCCCTTGAAAGAAATGAATAAACTCTGAAAGAACCAATCAGCTCTATAAATAGAAGATGAAGAAAAAAACGTTGGAAACCTTGCTGAATCCGAATTAAAACCGAACACAAACTTCTTGCACCAAAATCGGGATGAAAAGAGGGAAGAAAGATGTATTCAAACCCCACGCAAGAAAGAGGAGGAAATACGCCCAACTATAGAGGAAAAACGTGGCCAAGAGAAAGCCATAAACGCCTAGCAAGGAGGAAAAATGTGGCTCTATAACCAGCACATGTGGAGAAAAAACGTCCCACGCTTCCTTCATTCAACGCCCTTCATCTAGAAAATCGGATTCAAAGCCATAAAAATCGGGTTCTTGAGAGCAAGAATGCAAGTCGGGTTCTTCATTTGCAAATACAAGTAGCAAATGCCTTAAAAAAGATGCAATCCGGTTTTAGAAACCCCATTGCAAGTTTTAATTACTTCACTTTTCTCTTGTTTAGGCAAATTCGGGTTTGAAAGGAAGAAGAGCAAAAAGAAATAACAAAACAACGTGTAATAGGGAAATAAAATCCCTATTACAAGTTTTAAAAACATAAAGTAGGAACTTTTATCAGTTTTTACAAGTTCTCATTAAACTTATAATTTTAAATTCACTTGTAATTTGTCCAAAAGGGGAAATGGGAAATAAAAAGTAAGTTACAAGTCTTTTATAAAGTTCACTTGTAATTGCTTGAAAAAACCCCTACAACACAAAAACAAAAGAAAACTCCTAACTTGCAAAAGAAGGAAAATTTCCCACTTGCACTCAGGTGGAAAAAACCCGAATTTGAAGGAAAGACATAGCAAATGAACTCGGAATGCGATGAAATTTGAAACATGGATCAAGGATGAACCAAAGATTAGTCCAGTTCAGAAAGGAGCAAAAATTTTGTCTCGAAAAGCATGCCTTATGAGTAAAATCTCCAACTTGCAGTGACTGCTCTGAAATCCGAAATTGCACAGAAAGCTAAGAAAATGAAGGCCAAAACTCACCTAAACTTGGACAATGATGGCAAAGACAACCCCCAATGGTTTGACACTAACAAATGTGAGTTCTGCACTTCGTAAAACGTGCCTTGGAGACAAAAATGATGCATTTTAAGCAAAAATTTGTAAGGGTTGTCATATTTTTGAAAATCCGAAAATGAGGACAATACCATAAATGACAATCATTGAACTATCATTGATGAAATATGAAGTATACAATGAGATGCCTTGTTTATAAAGAGAAGGTTGGGACATAGGATTAGACAAGATTGTGACATGTGTTTTTATCCTATGTGATGAGACTACCTCAATCAAATATTAAATGACCTAGGTAACTAGAATTAAATACAAGTCATAAAGATAAGATATGATAGGATCTTATTTAGACAACTAAGACCTCTAGAAAAACGCCTAGGACTTGAGTAAACTTAACATGTGAATAAGTCCCCCATTATGCACTAGCTAGCTACAAGACCTTATTCACACCAATAGCCCCCCTTAAGTGCAACTTAGGGAGAAGCAGATTATTATGCAAAGATGCAAGATTATTATGGGTCTTAGCTACTAGGCCATGTTAGATATCCATTTACAATGCAGTCTTTCACAAACAGAGAAAAGCAGAAAACCCATTGGGAAAAACACTCCTCTCCAAAAGAGAGAAAAGATACAAACAAGGATGATGTATGGGGGATTCAATGATACCCCCCAAGGACTACATCGATCATGAAAATACAATCAATGATCCCCCCATAAGAGGGAAAGAGAGAGACTATGTAGCCCCTCCACAATGTATAGTATCCTACAAAAATGGTGAGTGCTTGAAGAAAAAACACTGTCCAATGCCTACAAACAACATTTCTCCCATTGGGAAGAAGATAGACCAAGTACAAATGGACTTTTTACATCCATTTGACAGACTTTCCAGCCAAATTGAGCTGCTACGGCCAGAACTAAATGGATGGTGCTCATCTTGGTTGTAGGAGCGAAGGTCTCCTCATAGTCAATACCTTCTCTTTGTATGGTTCCTTCGCCCAACTACCCCATTCCATTGTGGAGTATAGGGTGTTGTGTATTGCCTCTTGTCTCTTGATTCTATGTTTAGCACAAAAGTTATTGAATTACTTTGGATATAATTCACTTATGTTATCAGAGAGTTATGATGTCATGTCTTGACTCTTTCTCTACTAATGATTTGAACTTTTGAAATTTTTTAAACACATCTGATTTTTGCTTCAAGAAAAACACCCAATTTTTACTACTGAAATCATCAACAAACAAACGAAAATACTTGGCACCCGTGACTAATGCCATATTCATTGTTTCACAAATGTTTGTATGGACCAGCTGTAAGACTCGAGGTTCTCCAAGCCTGTCTGTTTGAAAAAGGATTTTTGCGTTGCTTCCTTACTTGGCAAACTTTGGAAACACCTTGTATTTGTTGTTGGATGTTTGGCATTCCCTCTACCAAATTCTCTCGTGCAAATTGAGAGGGGTAGGTTAAGTTGAGGTGCCCATACTACTAATGCATCCCCCTGAACATGTCTAGTATCAACAAGTCGTTACAAACCATGATTTTGGATACCAATAGCAATGATTTTCTTGGATTCCTTGTCAGCTATAAAGCATTTGTGTTTGCTAAATATGACATCCACATTGAGACAATGGCACATAATTTGACTCAGAGCAAATTGAGCTCCATTCGCAAAACATAGTACACATTGAAAAAATGGAGATTTTTCTCTCAAAAAATCTTCACATTTTCGCTGACAACAACTTGTACTCACAACCATCGAACTTCATTGAATTCGAGCAAGCTGTGTACTCTGTGAACCAATCTTTCTTGTGGTTGAAATGTCAAGATGCTCCAAAGTTGTTGTACCAAGTAGAAGACTTTAATTGATTTGTTGTTTGTTTGGTTGTGAAATCATAAAAGGTTGACATGAGACTTTGATGGAGGCCCTCCCGGGTTGGATTTCTTTTCATTTAACCTCTTTTTGTGGTGCTTCTTCATGTAGCCCAATTCACCACAATAGTGACGTGATATTTTTCAGATTATTTGAAGTATCTTCGTTATTTTAGGCCATTTTTCTTTGCCCTTGGCTTTGGCCACAAATGCTTGTTTCCACACTCTGTGTATTACTACAAATTCCAAGCTGTTTCTTTCATTTGATTTTCTGCAAGAGCTTATTGCACAACTCTTCGAACTTGAGGTCAACATTGGTAGATGTTATATTGAGTGTTTCAATAAAATGCTCACAGGCCCGTGGTAAGCTTTTTAGCGTAATGACCACCATATCTTCTTCCATCTCATGACCTATGGTTGACAATTGATCACAGATGTCTTTGATCATCATCAAATGCTCCTAGAAAGATATCTTCTCATCCATCATGATTGAGAAAATCATATTTTTCAGGAAGAAGGCCCGACCTTTATGTAATGTCTCGTGCAAATCTCGTAGGTGCTTCCAAATTTCTGTAGAGGTTTTGCTTAGTTGAACCTCAGAAAGCATTTCATTTGCTACTCCATTCTCTCAACTATTTGTGAGATTTCTTCTAAGATGGTGAATTCTTTCCCAATTTGGAAAAGTGAAATTTTTTGCTGAAAGACTATTTGATCATTTTCTCAAAGGTATGTAAATAGAATTATATTCTTTGTTCTCTGATAGCTAATGGGAAGTGTAGACGACAGATTTGTTGTGAATAAATAAATAATGCTTTGTTTTGTTTAAACAATTGCAATGTAATAAACTATAGTTCTCGAAGGGGTAGTTCGTAGTTGCCAACGGTTGGCACACTTAACCAACCGTCGAGTGATATATATATCTCATATTGTATCGTGAGCGAAAATGGTAATGATTGCACTCATTACATGTTTTGGAATGCAAGATATATCGTTATGCTATATGTTGTTGTGAATTTTGTATTGTTTGCATGCCTGTTACATTTTCTGTTTACTTCCAATAGTTAAAGCATCCGGGAAACGAACCCGGGTCACCCACGTGACAGGTGGGAATATTCACCACTATACTACGAGGAATACTCATCCGCTGTAAGATGTCATATTTGTTGGACGCACTAACAAGGAAGGGTGAACCGTTCATATGGGGAATGGAGCAAGAGATGGCATTCAAGGAACTAAAGTCCAAGTTGGTAAGTGCACCTATCCTGGTGTACCCTGACTAGGACAAGGATTTCACGTACATGTAGATGCTTCCAACTACACCATCGGCGCCACGCTGGCATAGGCAAGTATGGGAGGGCTAGGCCACCCCATTTTTTTCACCAGTTGCCTACTCTCCAAGGCCGAACAAAATTGGCATGGTATACTCGGTGTAGAAGTTTTGACACTACCTTCTGGCGACATCGTTCACTTTCTACGTAGATTACCAGGCACTGATGTACCTAGTGAGCAAACCAATCATCCAAGGGAGGGTGAGTAGGTGGTTACTCTTGCTGCAGGAGTTCACCTTCACCATTGTGGTACAGCCTAGAAGAAGCCACGTCATAACAAACCAACTCTCAAGGATTAGGTTCGGGGAGCCTCTAGAAGGGATGAATGAAGATTTTGTTGACACCCACTTGTTTCAGATTGCTGTGTTACCACCTTGGAATGGAAGCATCGACAAGTACCTATCTACTTCCACACTTCCAAGGGACATGCCACCAAGCCAATGGAGGAAGTTGGCTCTCAAAAGTAAAACCTTTCAACTCATCAATGGGTTGCTATATAAGATGGGACTCGACTAGGTCCTATGGAGATGTGTGATGGAGGAGGAGATCCCAAGAGTGTTAAAGGAGGCACATGAAAGGTTAGCTGGAGGCCACATGGGTTTGAATGTCATTGCACGAAAGGTGCTAATGGCAGGGTTGTGGTGGCCAACCCTACACACAGACGCTTGAGAATGGGTGCTTGGTTGTGATACATGCTAGAGGGCTGGCAAGCCATTGAAGAGGGACTTCATGTCTCTATTCCATTCGTGGCCACAGGAATTGTTTGAAAGATGGGTCTCGACTTTGTTCGTCCATTGAAAGTAAGTAATATGCACTTGTGTCGATACATTGTAGTGGTGATAGAATACCATAGGAAGTAGGTGGAGGCAAGGGCACTGCCAGACAACACCGCAATCAACACAACAAGATTTCTCTATGAATAGATTGTTACGCGGTTTGGCATCCTCATTGAGATCACAAGTGATTGGGGGGTACAGTTTGTGAATCATGTCATTTGGGCAATGATGGCGGAGTTTAAGATATTCCATAATCTGTCGAGCTCGTACTACCCCCAGGCCAACGGACAAGCAGAGTCTACAAACAAGGTACTAGTGTTGATCATATACAAGTCATGTGGAGTGGAGCAAGAGGATTGAGAAGAAAGACTCTCGACTGTACTATGGGCATACCGCACTACGTATAGAGAACAACGGGACACACTCCGTTCTAGCTAATGTACGGACAGGAAGTAGTGGTGCCAACTGAGTACACTATACCGAGCCTAAGGATTGCAATGGAAAGCCGTCTAGGTGATGCAAAGAGCTTGAATGAACATCTTGTAAATCTGACTAAGGTAGATGAATGGATGATGATAGCACAGTGGGCCACGAAGGTGGCCCAACGGCGACAAAAGTTTTGGCACGACAAGCTTCTTCGGAGAATGAACTTCCGGCTAGGACATTTGGTGCTAAAATATAACAGCCGTAACGAAACTCGGGAAGTTCAAAGTTCGTTGGTTGGGGCCGTATAAAGTCAAGGAAGTCAACTTGAATGAGGCAATAAAATTATCAACTCTTGGTGACAACCCCATCCGGGATCCTGTGAATGGATCAAAATTGAAAATATACAGAACAAGGGAGAGACAATTGTGGCAATCAATCTGTTGGGGTATGCAACCCGGGAAGATTGGACAATTGAACGAAGTAAGGAACTTGAAGAAGACCCTATAATCACTGGAGAATCGTATAGACCTGATGTGGAGTGGGTTGAACTGATGACAACACTAGAAGAAAGGTTGGTGAGGAAGCACGTGGAAGGCATTGTGATGCAGAGAGTCTTGGAGCCTATTTGTTACACCTTCTTGAGTGACTTGTCCTACTCAACCCTACAACTACTCAAGTCCTTCCCATGGCACTTGGTAGGGGTTATGATAATGAGACCTCCAAGGTCTGAACCTTCTTGACTTGCCTCCTAGGTATAGCCAATGGTTTCTGGACAATCAACTCCACCACTTGAGGTTGCCATCTCAGTTTCCCACACACTCCTCTCTTGGGCTCCAACCACTCCTGCAAGGATCTTAACACACAAACACTTCCTATGGTTTCCCAATGCATCTACAAGGTGTCTTCAATGTGTTTTGAGGTTTAAGGTTCACCAAATCCATCGCCTTGGCTTCCTAACCCTTCTAGGTCTCTACCGGCACCTGAATAGGCCTGATTGCATTAGCCCTCCCTAGGCGGTTTTTGGGTCTTAATTTGCAAAAGTCCCAAACAAGCCTAGAAATAAATCATGGATCTGAGTACCCTTTTGGAAGTTGCAGACAATACTGGAAAAGTGCATATGGGTTATCCGTACAAGTGGGGTTTCCAATGCTGCACTATTTTGAAGGGTTTTAGGCCTAATCGGTGACTTGGCAAGATGGGTCTAAAACTCTTCACCAGTCAAATCTCCTGCTCCAAACAATTTGGGAACCTTCAAGGGCACTCAGAGGGCTTTCCATTCATGTGCCACTTGGTCCTGCACCAATCCCCAGGTGCTCATAAATCACACTTTTCTTGCTGTCCCAACTCACCTACTCCCAGCGGTGAGCCTAGGGCTTCATTGTTTCTCCTCCTCCTAGACCTGCAACACCACACACCCTATTCTAAAGCTATGTACAGACCCTAACCTAGCATTCTTAGTGATTTCAACAGGTGCCATCAAAGAATGCCTAGGTTAGAGCCATTTTCTTGCTCTTAAAGCCTACTTGCAAGGGTTTTGCTCCTAGTTGCAAAGAATGGAAGAAATCTCTACAACTTAGGACAATCAAACCTGCAAATCAACCTTAAAGAAGACAAATACAATGAATACTTAGAATTGCAATGGATTTACGCCATCTAGTCCATACTGGACCGTACAAACAATGAAAACAAGACAAAAACTGTCCAAAACCGATGGAAACAAGGTTGCTTCACAAACCAAAAACTTGCTCTTGCATTTCCAATCCTCCAACTCGTACTATGAAGTGAAATTTGGCTTATATCCACTTGTTTCAGTCGGTTCAACCAATTTCCTAACGCCTATAACCAAAAATGCAACTTTTGCAAGAAATTGCAAAATGTTACTCAACAACTTTTGACAACTTTTTGCTCCAGGATGCAATTTTGCATTCTAATGCATTCTAAGACTCTTGAAGGTCCTCAAACACCGTAGAAGACCTAAACACAACTCAATTGACCCCTAATACATGAATACATTCATCTGGAGTACTTTACCTGTGAACTACCTAAGCATCTCACTTCTCAGGCTGTCAGCATCCTGAGCACAATTGACTCAAACCAAAACTTGGACAACTCAATCATGGCTCTACTGAGTCCTCAATGGTTGGTCCATTATTACATCACAAATATAGCACACAAACTTAAAAGAAAACAAAGCTTTCATTCTTGGAGTGTTAGGTGCCCTGCACCACATTGCCATTTCCCGAATCCACAAACATGTTACAAATGCTTACTTCGACACACCGACGCTATGGACGAGACTGGGGGGATACTGGAGACCAAAGGCGATGTATGAGGGACCACGTTTAGGACATTTGGCTTATGAAGTCGATGAAGAAGCGGAGAAGAAACAAAAAGAGGAAGCTACGAAGGAGCATGTAGATGAAGAGGAGGTGGAGGAAGAAATTGACCTTGCTGAATATGGTGAGATACTCGGGCAACGCCTAAAAATGGTGATCAAGGCAAAAGATTACTTTCTTGCCGAGATACGACACGGTGAAAAGGAACCTACATCTAACTTGTTGTGGTGAGTTATTCCCAATCCAGCCAGTCCACCACAAATCAACGGGGAAGTAGTGACATGGTACCAATAGTACGGTGGTCGGTACATTGATAGTCGTTACAAAGGGATTGGATTGGCACCCTTGTTCCATAAGATTTTTGACTTGGAATATATGGGTACGTGTTGTGAGTAGGAATGCTACAAGCGCCCACCATTCACTTGTTGGTGGCGATACAACTCAGAAATTGAAATGAGATCTTGAGACGAACCCAAGGGAATGAAACGACAACTTGATGACGACGGGCCCATGCAAACCAAAAGACATAAAGGTGACGAAAAAATTAAACAAAGAAAGAGTTGTTACCAAATGTTGAAAAATAGATGATTCAAAGGGAAACAAACTAGAAGACAAAGAAACATTGAAATAAGTCTACGGAAAAAAGCAAAAAAAGCTAAAAGGTTAGAAAATTGGAGATGAAAAGAAAACAAAGTATTTTTCATTGGTAAACTTAGAAAATTGATGGAAGAAAAAGTAAAATTTATAAAGTGGCAAGAAAACATAGAGGGAAGAGAAAAAATAAAAAGCGGTTAGTAGGGCAAAATAAATAAAATAAAAAGAAAGTTATTTTTTAGAAAGTTAATAAAGTTCGTTATTAAAACCCTAACCTTGGAGAAAAGTCATAAATATCCTCCAAAAGACCTTTTGAACTCAAAGGAAGTTGACAGTCAACAGAAGGGAAGATTTTGTGCAGGGAAAAGGTTGTACGAAAGTCATAGAGGGAAGGAAGGTGATTGTACGCTACCGTATGGCATGGAGTTTGAGGCAGGAGCCGTACAGGGATCACTGTACGGACAAGAGCGGTTGGTGGAAACACCATACGGAGGACATATGCTGTACGAGTAGAATCCATACATGGAAGGTAAGCTCTCAAGCAAGGCAAATGCTATCAGTAGAAGTCCGTATGAAGGGAAACACGAACAATATGAGGGGTTGTGTCAAGCCATACATCGTACGAAGGTAGAAGGGTTCGTATGAGCACAAAGTATATTCGTATGGAGTTGGCAATTGGTGGCAGAGAAACCCATATGATAGCGATTGGCATGAAGACCGTACGGAAGTGGGGGAGATACCGTTTGTAAAAGCAAAACCATATGGAGGTGCCAGTGAAGGAACCATATCGACAAGACAAACGACAAAGTCAAGGAAAAATCTGCATGAAGGTAGAAACTAACGCAGTGAGGAAAAGCCAGAAGGGGTTGTACGTAGGGAGGAAAAGCTAGTAGGGGTCGTATGCAGAAAAAGTGACCCGTGGGGACAAGTATGGGGAACTGTGGCAAAAAGTGGATGGATAGTTATGACAGTTATTTTGGAGGAGATAAAATTAAAAACGACAAAGGGAAAATGTCGTATCAGGCAACCATGGCGACAACAGTAGGGGGGGGGTAGCGGTACCAAGAAGACTCGACCAAGAGTCCATTGTGTCGAAGGGGTAACTGTTGAAAATCTCACGTTCAAGAGTATTAGCGGCATTGAGTGCCACACCTGGTGGGACAAAACCCTAGAGAACCACCCCTTGAAAGGTTTTCTCAGAAAGGCCGAGGTGGCCAATGCTATCTAGATGCCGGTTTTCAATTTCAGGGAATTTGAGCATGTTCTCAAAACCCTCATGGCCGGTTATGAGTGCCACTTCTTTAAGTCGATTGCCTAGTTCCAAGGGTACACAATCATGGTATCTTTCAAGTCTGCCGAATTTTAGATAGTGTTCGACATCCCTAATAGAGGGGAAAAGGTGGCTAAACTAGGGAAGAAGATGACAAAGGAAAGGAAGAAGTGGTTGTTGGAGTTGGTGTTCTGTAGGAACTTGTCAGTAGAGGAGTGGGGGAATCTATGGAGTAAAAGTAGCTGAGGGGTCAAGAAGACCTTTATTAGTTCCCTTGAATGGCGGTGTTTGATGGACCTAGTGAAGAGCTATCTCACAGGAGCTAATAAAGCTTTTGATATTGCAGTATGGATAATTGCTCTCATGAATGGGATCAGGAACAACAGGGTATACAATTGGTGCATGTACTCTTGGACTGGATAGAGGAATTCCTCACCCTCCAACATACAACATTTTATATGTGTTATCACGATAATTAAACTCTTTTTGGATGCCCTATGCACATAGGTACGCATCGATGGATGGGGAAGGTTCCAACCCCTTAGCCAAGTGGAACATAACAAGCCGCCAATGTTTTACTGGATGCACCTCGATACACTCACAACCAACGACTACCCTCAGTGCAGAAAGAAGAGACGACTAGAGTGGCAGGACTTGTAGGATGTTGAGCCTAGTGTCGAAGAGGAAGACGTCGAGGACGAGGGAAGCCCCGATGAAGAGGAGGTCAACATTGTTGATGTGGCATCCACGAAGAGTGAGAGCGAAGATAATTCGTTTTGAATGGCGGTGCATGAAGTGAGGCATGAAGATGAGAGGGAGATTCACTCTGAGGGCGAGGCATTGGAGGACTCCGAGGGGCTTTGGTGGCTGCATCACATTCGCACCAGTCATGCTTTCCCCTACAGCACGTTTGGTGGCAGCAAACCAAGTGCGTATCTCCACACCACTCTGCGAAGCAACTCTTGTGGGTATTTTGTTACAACCTACTAGACCTCAAGAAAGGGCTGCCACATTAGTCGTAGGTGGCCATGTACCCAAGAATGCCGTTGCAACCAAAGGGATGGTACGTGAGAATGTTGCACCCGAAGGGGACACACTTGTGGCCGAAGGGATGATAGGTGTTGTTGTGGCCAAAGGGGTAGCAGGGGATGTCGATGCTAGGCTTGATAGTTTCTTGAGTAGATTTGATATGGGTACTACAACCATCCCACCACTGTCACAAAGCCTTACTCGAGGCATCCATGTGGAGAAACATGCAAAAGGGCCCTCGAAAGCACAAGAGGGCGATGCTACACAAAAGGATAGATAGGCCAGGGAAGTGATCAAGATCGAGGAGGAGAGTGTACATCTTGGTGGTGAGGTGAATGTGTATAGACAGGTGGTGAAGGCAGTAGTTGATGCATCTAACGGACGGGCAACACATGAAGGACATCTTCGGGTTTCAAAATCTGACCCACAGGATGCCCTTGGTACCATTCAGAGGTACCTCGCAGAGATTGATGAGATTGCTACGGTCACTCGGGAGGTGGCTGAATTGGCAGAGTGGGTTGACATAGGCCTAGTACCAGTTGAGGCCGAAAGACTCATGTTTACGAGGAGCAAATGCGAAGCGGAGTTTGGGCAGCACTTTAGAGCCCAAGGGTGGCCAAATATTGAGACACCTGAAATGGTGGAGTCATGGTGCCGACCGCATGTTGGGGAAGGATTGAGTGGGGTGGTATGGAGAGCACATTTCGTGCTATTTTTTATGAGTTGCAAAAGACAACCCACTCGACATGGGAGGTAGAGGCAGGCAGATTGGCCGCAATGGAAGAGATGATACCACAGGAACGCCTTGCCAGAGCAGAGAGGGAGTGGAGAGTGGTGTTAGAGACAGAATTAGAGTAGCAACAGGTGGCCACTGCGAAGCGAGATACACAGCTGAGAGAGGCAGAGGCCTGTCTAGCTGCATTGTTTGGGTAGTTGGAGACCACACGGAAGGATCTCATGGAGGCAGTTCAATTGGTGAAGGTAGCTCGGGAGTGCTAGAAGATTGCCAAGAGAGACATTTGGATTCGGGCTGGTCAGGTGCAATACCTCTGCCAACAACTTTCCACCTTTCAGGGTGCACCCTGACTGACCTCTTCAGCTATTCGAAGAACGTCCCCTCTTCTCAGTAGTTCTAGTTGACTAGCCCCATTTTGTTTCCATCGTAGATCGTAGATGTGCCACGAATAAATAAATAATACTTTGTTTTGTTTAAAAAATGGCAATGTAATGAACTATATTTCTCGAAGGGGTAGTTGGTAGTTGCTGGCGGTTGGCACTCTTAACCAACCACCGAGTGGTATATATATCTCATGTTGTATTGGGAGCGATAATGGTAATGGTTGTACTCATTACATGTTTTGGAATACAAGATATATCGTTCTGCTATACGCTACTTTGAATTCTGTATTGTTCGCGTTCTTGTTACATTTTCTGTTTACTTCCAGTATTTAAAGCACATATCTCGTAGGGAGTAAATAGAAGCAAGGATGGAGATCCTTTTTGAGTGTGTCAATACTCAACTTCATGAAGGCTAGTTGATGTAAGAAGATAAATCCTTTGGAGTAAATTTTATTTAACTTTACCTAATTTTAAGCCATCCAATTCCTGATTTAATGACTTGTATTAGTTTAACATGTTTGTCTTGGATGGACATGATACTTTGTAAATTGTTAATGAATTCATGATGCCATGCAGCAATTTCTAAGCTAAGAGAATCAAATACTATGAGTATGAATTAAAGCTATTTCTATAATGCTCAGTTCATTAGATTTAAAACAATTTCTTTGGAAATAATGCTTCTTGGTCCATAATTAATTAATTGATGCCCTTTGAAACTAAAATTGCACAAATTAACTTTTGCTTGCAAGCTGGACTTAAATGCACTTCTAAATTATTGTATTGTATGAAATATCATTTTGAAATCATACTGCAAATTTATTTTGTTTTGAAATTATGAGCTCTGCAGTGTCTTAATTTTTCTTTATTTGATTTGTTTTCTTTGTAGAGATATCATACGTTGGGGCAAGAACAGAGAATCTGGTAAAACACGAACAGTAAGGCGTGCTGGAGCAGCAGTGTATAACAGGGCATCATCTCTAGAAACTCTTGTGAGTCTTTTCACAGTAATTTTAATCTAAATGAACTATGTACTGTTAATTTTGTTTTTATTTTCATTGGTTACTTTTATACTTGTGGACTTATTTCATCTTCTTAAAGGAAAATATTTACTGTGATAAAAGTGCCTTGCGGTTAGTAACTCATACTGTCTAGAAGTAAAATTGTCAACTGGTTCAATTAATATGCATTTTATCTGCAATTTTTTTTGCTGTAGTTTTCCCTTGTTATTTTTCATCAGTTATTCATGGTTTTCAGCATCCTCGTTCCATTAGAATTCTGATTCTCTGTAATGTTCCCACCATGGTCATCACGATACTAATACTTCACACTGTTTATCAATTTCGTGAAGTCTCTGAGAAGAGACAGAATTGTAGAAGAAGTGGATCGAAGTTAAATACACAATCGATAAGACTAATATATATATGTATAATAAGGGACAATATTCAGCAATCATATAACAGCAGCTATGTAGTAGGGAATACAGATTACAATTACATACTAATCCTCAAAATAGCGATGGAAGATAGATTAACCGTGTTAATACTGTAGAGGCAGCAAATAAAATGAATTAGTGTCAAGACAATGAGCACGATAATCATTATCATGGGTATACAGAAAACATGGATTAAGATACCAAATGACATCGATTATAAACACAATGATTACCACCCAGGGTAGATTGAATAAGACAAGTTATAATAATAAAGAAAGCAACCAATTTGATAATCAGCGATCACGATTTAATCACAGAAAGGTGCATTTAAAAGTGGTTATGAAAGAAAACGAGTATGGAGGGGCATGAGTCATGTCTTATCACTCCAAAACACAAAGTATAAAAAGGCAACCATTTCCACTTCATTAGGGGAGAATTAGGGAAGTATGGGAAGAGTTGGAAAAAGCACAACGTTGCTGTTGGAGGGATTGAGATTAAGATCAGTCCTTAGGTAAGTAACAAAGACGTGAGAATACACACCGCATCAGTACATACATTAAGAGGACAAGAATCAGACAGAACTTCAAAATACATTTCACACTTCATTCTCAAGCCTGGAATCAGATATTGTAGTTATTCAGAAGACACAGAATTAGAACATCATCAAACTGTCCAGAATCCTATTATAATTGCAGCCAACCCGGCCTGCGCAAGTTATTTATAATGAGAGATTAATCACAGCACAGCATCATTCCAGAGGAACAATATATTTGAATACTTTGGTATATGTAAAAGATATATCTTTTCAGACTGTATACAATTAACTTATAACAGATTTAACATTCAGAGCATTTTGGAGACAATTTCATCTGGTCATTATCATTAACCAGCCAGTAAGGGAAAGTGTCTGTTGCGGATATTACACCAGCCAGTAAGGGAAAGTGTCTGTTGCGGATATTACATTCTCAGGTCTCTATACCTAGCAGGCTAGCAGTGTTACTCTTGAAAAACACAGGATTAATCATAACTGATTATGACATGCCATCCTTCCGATTCTGTTTCCACAAATTTCCAAAATTTGAATTTAGATTTTTTCCATACATAGCTATCTTTTTTCTTTCACCCATTTTTACACTCGTAGAAGAAAACACAGTAAGGACAGACTGATATTTTTTCGTTTAGAGTAATGTTCTTGGGTGTTATTATATGTTTATATTGAAAAATGTGCTTCGATGTTGATTTGGTTTATTGCCTTATATTGAGCACACAAATGAGAGTAAGATGGAGAAAGGGAATAAAATATCAATTGTTGTGATTCTCATAGCCTGAACAAAGTAATAAATAACAAAAGTTATATGTGCAAGCATTTGCACTAATTATGTATTGTGGAAGATTGAAGTCTCTAATATGAGCTTCTCTTGTAATGGTTCTAGAACTAACAATATTTTTATTTTTCCCATGTGTAGGTTGGATATCTCTATTTAACTAATGGAAATCGCTTGGATGCATTAATGAGAAGCATGGGGTTTTGCACAGATATTGTTGCATAATTGATACATGGACATTTGAACCTAGCGAACAAATTGTTAGTTCTGGTTACTTTTGCTATGTTCATCAATTGAGTATAAGATACATATTAATTCATTTTTTCTTATTCTAAATATAATATATGTTTTTAATTCCATAGTTTGAAGAAGGATCTCAGATAATATACTACAAGCGTTAGGATGGGACGTTTTTTGTGAAAATGAGATGATATCCACTTGTTAATTGTTCAAATAGATGTTGGAATATAATATTGAACTTTAAATTTTATTTTGATGTTCAAATTAGTGCCTCCACATCTTAATAAACATTTTAGAAAAAAAATAAAATGTGCATTTTATAGTATATTCATGTATTAGCATCCTGAGAATCACCCAGCCAATACTGAGAGGGGAGGTGGGGGGAGAGGAATCAGTATTGGAGATTTTTGCAAACTTAATAACTCATGAAAATACTCAAAACAGATATATAGAAATGGAGACAAAACCTAAAAACCAGAACACAAGATTTTCTCGTGAAAAACCCTTTCGGGTAAAAAACCACGGTATCAAAAGACATTCATTAGCTCCAAATGGGCACCAACCCTATTTACAAGATGATAAATAAAGGAGAGCACCAACTCTCAGTGGGCACCAACCCAATGGGCAACAACCTGCAATACAGATGAGAGTTCCAACTCTCAGAAAACTCTTATTTTAAAACACCTGAAGCACCGACTCCAGAGAAACGAGGCAGCAACCTCAATTACAAATAATTATTAAAAGGAAATTGAAAGCCTCAGCACAGAAACAAATTTTTCTTGAATATTCAACAGCTCGATCAACATATAGACATAGCAGTTCTCAGAAGATATGATCTCAAAACTCCTTAATGAACATAGAAAAAATTCTATCCCAACACCCAGCTCTCTCACATAACCTTTGATATCTCACCTTAAAACTTACACACCAAAATATAACTCTCAACTACAAGACTTCAGTCAGATGTCTACAAGAACCCGACACCTATCCCCCTTTAAAAAAAAAAAAAAAGAATTTATATACTGCATAATCAACACTGTTCCTGGTTTGACCAAACAAAGATTTAGGATCTGGGAGAATCGAAAATCATTTTGAACCTCGAAACCAACTACAGCCGCACTATATCTTCAGAACCTTTTACGATGCTGTTTTTGACCATGTCCTCTGTACAGACTCACTAATGCTGCAGCCTTCCACACCTCTACTTATTCATGCTCAGAAAACAAACTGCTGTAGTTCTTCAACAAAAATATATACTCTTGTGTTAGTCGCTGTTAAGAAGAATATAAAATTATATCGCAACACACTGCGAAGAAAAATCTTCACAGCCAACTGAAGCTCTACGTATATAAAGCACACAGGCACCACGCACAGAACTTAAAATCGTTACCAGCACAAAACAATCATTCTTTTCAGATCACTGGCTTAAAGATTTCCCACTACCTCTGCAGAAACTCATACAGCCATCACAAAAAGGATGTTTTTTTATTTAAAAAAAAAACGTTCAACCTTACTGCCAAAAAAAACGTCTCCACGATCCAGCGCACTCACTTAAGGAAACTCCACGAGCCTGCCAGAGATGTAATTCTGCTTCATATATTTTCAAACTTCCATGTCGTGCTCTGCCAGAAAACTTATTTCTATTTGCCACGAAGGCACTCTTCGGAAAAAGCTGTATTTCAAAAATACGAATAAATTTTTAGAGCTGCATTCAATACATTAAAAACAGAAAGAAATGATTATCCATGATATCTTCAAAAAATCGTGGCCTTGCTGGACACACCTCCCAGCCACGTAAGAAAAGACTCAACCCCAAAACAGCATCCACAAAGTTTGAAAACGTAGGCCAAGATAAAGTTCTTCTGACGCCAATAAAAGCACATGCAGCTCGAAAATTAAAAGCAATTCTCCTCTTACTTCAGCACACTATATCCAAAAACTGAGCAAGTAAATTAAGTTTTCTGAAAAAAAAAAAAGTTACAAAAGAATACGTATGCCCAGCCAATAAAACATATGTGTAATTTGATGCCAAATAAATAAAGTCTGAAATCATTATCGGACTTGAAAGAAGTCAAAAGGATTCCAAGGAGGCATTGACTTCTTTTTAAAAAAAAATTCAGTGATGATGTGTCATATTGAACTGACATGGCAACTAAGTAAGTAGCTACCAAGGATAACAAGCAAGCTCACATACTGCTGATGTAGACACACAAGCAGGTCAAGCTGGTCAAGCAGCTCAAGCACGTCAAGCAGCTCAAGCAAAATTTAAGTAGCTCGAAAAGCACTTCAAACTCAGTCCAAAATTACTTTGAATAATCCTCTAGCTTGAATAACATAGGCTTGACAAAAACCACTTGACATCAATGACAAAATGTGTAACATATCCGTCATGTTGAAGTGCATATATCCCTACATATGATGCATCTCAAGGTCAGGCCCCTCAATTTGATAGTTTTTTGACCTCTTTTACCAAACTTTCAGAGAGCTCATAAAGGTTGACCTTATGGCTGTGTTTGAAAATTAGAGACAAAATAAGATGCTTCATCGTATTACTGTGAACAGACTCATATTCTTTATGTGACTCGCGCTGGTCATTTGGATCCATATCAACCTCTTGCCCTGAGAAACATGATGTATAAGATCATATCCAAGCTTCTATCTATCTATCATAGCAGTTAAAATATTATCTCCATACTCAAATCACCCTTTATCCAAGGTGTTATAGCTACCCTAAAGGATGTCCTCATGGCTGTGTCAGAAAATTCCAAACAAAATTGTATGATTTGTTGTATTGATTTGAATAAACTCATATTATTCATGCAATTCAGGCTGGTCATTTGGATCTATATATCCCCTTGCCCAGTGAAACATGATGTATAAGATCATATCCAAGCTTACAACTACCATACTTAATAGTTACAAGATTATCTTTGATCCTCAATCACCCTTTTTTGAAGGTGTTGAAGTCACCAAAATATCAATTGCAACGTTAAAATAACCTTCCACACAAGAGAGAAGCACTAGAAAATGCTATAATGTCACTCATACAATAAAATATAGAGTAATGCAAAGAAATGTGCATAGGGCACCCTTGTATATATAGGCAAGGATGAGACGTAGGAACATGAGACGATAACAAGTTGTGATCTCATGGCTTGAGACACAAAAATAAATAACTTAAGTAAACTTAATTAGCAAGGTGTGAAAATGAATCTAAAAGGGAAATTGGCTATGGAAAAATTCCATTCACACCAACACCCACCTTAAATGCAACTTAGGGAGGAAAAGGAAAATCAAAATATCAAATTACTCAAAAAAGGGTCTCAATAACAAGGGTTGATGAGGTACCTAGGAACAAAAATTATCTCACAATCAAAGAAATAAAAGATTCCTCTCCAAAAGAGAGAAAACCTTACCCGAGGACACTTTCCCAGGCTAAAATCCTCTGTCCTCGTATTGGGGACGTTTCAGGGACTTGGGGATGGCTAGGGTATGTCCCCCGTCGTCCCCAAAATTGCAAAATCTGTGGGAAACGTCCCGTAAACTTGGGGATGACAGTGATTCTCAAAGGGGACATCCCCCCGTCCCCAATATGGGTTGGTGACATCTGTGATGTCCCCTAACTATCCTGGGGATGGCCAACCGTCCCCCTTTTCCCAACACATTTAAAAAGCAAAAAAAAAACTCAAATGCTAAAAAAAAACATTTTTTAAATTTTATTATAAGTCTGTAAAACTGAATTTTCACTAATATGACAGGTAAACATGTCTGAATCACTTCCAAAAGCACTTAGAAATAATGAGCAGCAGCCTGGTAATATATTTCATAAACACTTAGAACTCGGTAGTGCATAAAAAAGTGGTTGCAGGTCTGCAATATTGGACTTTCTGCTGATATGAAATGTAAACAGGTTTGAATCATAGCCAAAAGCACTTAGAAATATGAATAGCAGCTTGTTAATGAATTTCACAAACACCCAAAACTTTGTAGTGCATAAAGAAGCGGTTGTAGGTCATAATAGTAATGAAAAACTATAAAAATATCCTCCAAGCAGAAAGAAACAATGAACTACATGCAAACAATTGCTGGCATATTGACAATGAATTTTCACTTATGAATGCATATTGAGTATTGACAGTAGATTATGAATTATGAATGCATATCGAGTATTGACAATGAATTATGAATTATGAATGCATATTGAGTATTGACAATGAAACGTAAACAGGTCTGAATCATAGCCAAAAGCACTTAGAAATATGAATAACAACTTGGTAATGAATTTCACAAAGACCCAAAACTTTTTAGTGCATAAAAGAAGCGGTTGTAGGTCATAATAGTAATGGAAGATTATAAAAATATCCTCCAACCAGAAAGAAACAATGAACTACACGCAAACAAGTGTTGGCATATTGACAATGAATTTTCAATTATGAATGCATATCGAGTATTGACAATGAATTCTGAATTATGAATGCATATTGAGTATTGGCAATGAATTTTGAACACAAATGTGGTATGTTAAGGTTCTATAATGTACATATACCTACTTTATCCATGTTTTCATAGGAATATAATGTATATATACATGCTTTATCTATTTTTCATACGAACATTGAAATTTCCCTATATTTTATATAGCTGTCCTCTCTGCCGTCCCCCCGCCATCCCCAAAATTGGCAATAAATTTTGCCATCCCGGAAACTCGTCCCACCGTCCCCTGGTGTGCCCATCTCGGAATCTCAGGGTAACATAGGAGAAAACATAGCATGTGAAGGAAGGACGACTCAAGATGACTCCCCAAAGATAATTTCTTTCACCCCAAGCATTGATTGCAAGTGGAGATAATGAGGTGATGCCAAAGGCTTAGTGAAGATGTTTACAACCTACTCCTTAGTGAGAAAATACTCTTAAGTGAAGAACACCATCTTAGATGAGTTGTTAAATGAATTGCACATGCATCTCAATATTCTTAGTCCGCTAATGCTCTATTGGGTTGCATGAAATGTGTATGTACTTTGATTATAACACCAAAGAGTAGTGGGGTGTTCAGGAGGGAAGCCAAACTTTGTCATCAACTGGTAAAGCCAAAGAACCCGCTGACTAGCAAGAAGGACTTCTTGATGCTCAACCTTTGTAGAAGAGTATGCAATAGCTGTTTGCTTCTTGCAATACCATTTAATTGAACCCAAATCAATGCAATTGGACCCAATTTAAGTTAGTGAAGCCCACAATTTGAGAACCTCTTGATAAGTAGTGAATGCTAAAATATGAATTCCTTGGATAATCTTCAAGACACATTTGGTTGCCTTCCACTATCTCTCATGAGGAAGTTGAGAGAAATGGGAAAACATACTAACCACAACGGAAATATGTAATGGCCACCCCCAAACACCCACACAATTTCCTATCTTCTATCATGCAGGCATTTTGTCAAACACTTTGCATTTTGTTGGTTTCAATATATTTCAATGTGTTTTCTAAAAGTTAAACATTCATATAGAAATGCATTCCAACTAGGTGTTAATGCATGGTAGGTACGGTAAGATAAATGATTGAATGAGAGATAAATGAAGTCTCTCATTCAATCATTTATCCTATCGATTAAACTAGTAAGAAAAACTTCAAGCTATTTTATTTGGTGATTATTCCTCATGTATATCAATATCGATAATCATATCATGGCATATTGGTAATCAACGATATTAACCATCTATCCCGATCTATATCGGATGTGTTCTCAACAAAAGATTATTACATTGCTATTGGGTGGCATAGTAATGCACCGGTTAATGATTATAATCCTTAGTTAGTGATCGATGTTGGTTAACATAGACACCGATCCACTTCGGTTAATTTGCAATGCCAAACGCCATCATTAATACCGATTGGAATATCGGTTAATATGCTAATATGATTACGTGAGTCCTGATTAATATTGGGTTGGTAAATATGTTATATGCTACGTAAACTCCGATTAATATTGGGCTGACAAATATGTTTAACACCGGTTGATATTATATACCAAAGGGTGCGATCAAGTAGTGTCTTGATCGGTCATGTCCATAAGACATGACTGGTCAAGGCACTGCTTGATCCTCCCCTCTCATATATATATATCATTTGGCATTTGAGAAAGAGGATATTGAAATCAATAAATACTCCTCTTACCTACCAAACAAAGAAGATAGTCAGAATCATAATTGAGATAAAATACATAGATATATAAAGAATAAAATTAGAATACATCTTGCATATTGAATTGTAAATTGAACAAACATTTACATGGTATCAGAGCTATAGTTAAATTGAACCTGAGGCTGTTCAATTTTACATAAAATTCAAATCAAACATATATTCAACATCACAATCCCATCAATGGCTAGCGCTATCAGATTTGAAGACAGACTCGTAGGAGGTGATGACTTCTCCGCATGGAAATTCAGAATTCAAATGATTCTAAAAGAAAATAAAGTCGAATCATTTGTAAAGACTGAAACTGAAGAACCTGAGATTGAACCTGACAAAGCAATTTGGAGAGAAGGAAATGATAAGGCTATCAAAATCATAGTTGATGGGGTAAGGAACAAAATTATGCCCATTACAAGGAAACATCAAACAACCTTCAACATGTTCAAAGCACTTGAAGACGCTTTTGAGATATCTAATGCCAGTAGAACCATGGCTCTAAAAAGAGAAATAAATCACATAGCCATGATAAAAGGAGAATCAATCAATGCCTACTTCATGCGAATATCTGCCCTAAGGGATGAACTGGCAACCCTTGGATATGAGATCCAAAGCAAATAATTAACCCTCATTGCTCTAGATGGGTTGCCTAGCATATGGAAAACATTCATCCAAGGCATCAGTGCAAGGGATAACTTCCCAAAATTTGATAGGCTAAAGGCTGACTGTCTCCAAGAGGAATCAAGGCAAAATAAGAAAGGGATCAAACAGAAGAATATAGATGAAGATCTTCAAGTTCTTAATACGAACACAAATAACAAAGGCAAGCAAAAGCAATTCAGGAAGAGAAAAGGTCGTCGCGGCAAGAACTCCTTCAAAAGGGACCTCTCTCAGATTCAGTGTTACAGATGTGACAAATTCGGGCACTATGTTGCCAAATGTCCAGAAAGAGCTAAACATGCCACATTTGCCAAAATAGGAAAATCCAAAAGAGAAGAAGACTCCGAGAAGTATGTACTCTATTCAACACTCACAAATCAAACATCAAATAAAGTGAACTCCTGGGTGATCGACAGTGGCTCATCCAGACACATCACAGGATTTAGAGAAGTACTAGGCTCAATGAAAGAGAAAAATGATGAGGAAGTAACTATCGGAGATGACTCTACACACCCTGTCAAAGGAGTTGGAACCTGCACCATCAAACTAAAGTCGGGTGTATCATTACAACTTAGAGGAGTGCTATATGTTCCAAGCATCAAGAGAAATCTAGTCTCAATATCAGCACTGGAGGACAATAGATATAGAGTAACCTTCATGGACAACAAAGTATTGGCTTGGCCAAAGAACTCATCCATCAAGAAGGCTAAAACAATTGGTCAAAGACAAGGCTATTTGTATGAGCTATGTACAGAGCCCAACTTAGCCCTAATTCATGAGACCATAGATGCCAATGAAATATGGCATAGAAGACTAGGCCACCTAAATTTTAGAGCTTTATCATCAATGGGAGACCTTGTCACAGGTCTACCCAAGTTAAAGCAATATCATTCAGGGGCATGCACAGGATGTGCCCTAGGTAAAAATACTAAGGGTGCTTTTCAGAATAGTACTAGGAAAAACAAGTAAAATTTTAGAGTTAGTTCATTCTGATGTATGTGGACCTATGTCCATGCCTTCATTGGGGGGATTTCTGTATTATGTAATATTTGTTGATGACTACTCTAGGAAAACTTGGATCTACTTTCTGAAATGTAAAGAATCAGAAGAGATGCTTAATAGGTTTAAAGGATTCAAATCACTAACAGAGAACTACTCAGGAAATAAAATTAGAATACATCTTGCATATTGAATTGTAAATTGAACAAACATTTACACTAGGTTTGGATAATATTGCCAAGGAAAGTGAATTAGCATTTTGTCAAACATATACATGCACAAAGGAATCTAATAGATAATGACAATCTAACCACAATCTCCAACATTATATTGATCATCGATTGAAATGCTTGCTCTTACAAAGTTCTGATTACAAAAGCAGTGTTACAATGCAAAAGAAAATGACCCACGGTGATATTATACTGCTGTCACACAAATATAGGCTCCTGCAGCTTGAAATAAGAGTGTTGTAGACGAGACTATGAGTATATCTGCTTGTACACAACTTCAATCCTCTCCAAACAACAATGTTTAACTGCTTTAGCTTCACAAATAAAATCTGTAGCTGATAAACTCAAAAATTTGCTTGTAGACTTGACCAATGATAGTGTTCAGATCTCACCTTTCAATATAGTCTTCAGAAAATGGGGTGGTTTGCCCCCTAAATGCCACATACCATCCTTTATGATTGTTGCAACATCCCATATGCAGTAAAATCTGCTCTATCAACTATGTCTCAGTCCTTTCCACCTCCAATGTCCTCTCACAAGGCATCAAACATGCAAGAACAATAGAAGCCAAGCTAAACCATCCAAATCGTGGCTTTTACCAACATAATCGCTCCCCAAAGAAACCTCCATAACAAGCGACCATTCCATATGTTTTCAATGTAGCCCTTTTATATATGGTTTCAGCTGTAGCAAGCCATTGTCCAACAACATTCAACAAATAAACCAAAAACACAAACTTTCTGCACAAGCTTAGATTTTGAAGTAAATCTACCCGGAAAAGTTTCTTGCATAAACTAACTCTATATGAATCACATAGTATCAACCAGGGAGAATCTTTCACCACCATGACCAATCTTCTCCAAGAGGGTTTTTGTCCTCAAGAAGGTTGAAATGAACAAGGTCAAAATAGACACCTAGGTATGTTAAACCCCTTAGCTCAATGCCCGGAAAGATCTGGCACCATACATAGCCCTGTCAACCCCAAGAGAGGGTGCAACTAGGACCTGCTCCAAATCAACCAAAAACTTGCACCAAGAAACACCACCAAACAAGCTAAAATCTCACAATAAAAAATGAGCTCAAACCTGCAAATTAGTTGACCTGGAATATTTTCATTTTCTTCAAACTGCGGATTACAAAACACCATGAAAATCAATGTGTTTCTTGAATGAAAACACCATGAAAATCAATGTGTTTCTTGAATGAAAACACCAAACCAGCTAGGATGGATCTACCACCATCAAAACAAGTGAATATTGATGAAGATTTCATCTCAATCAATCTTGGGAGAACTTATTGCAACTTTGAATAATGAAAATGAGAGCCAAAAACCCCTTTATGTAGACTTGGAGAGAAATTAGGGCAATTTAAAATAATGAATAAAGGATGGATCTGACACCAGCAAAACAAGTGAATATTGATAAGGATTTTCATCTCAATCAATCTTGGGAGAACTTATTTATTCACTCCAATAGCATCTTGGTATGTGTGCAACTTTGAATAATGAAAATGAGAGCCAAAAACCCCTTTATGTAGACTTGGAGAGAAATTAGGGCAATTCAAAATTCATAATAAATAAATTTCCACCAAAAGCCTGCACTCTATAAAATAACTATATGTCTTAGTCAACTTTTCCCCTAAATGTCCACTGGAGGGGGACAAAACATAACTTTATTGGGATTAAAACAATAAATATTTCAATGTTAATAACTTTAGTGTAATAATTTAATAATCCAAAGTTAATAATTTAGGATTCCAAACCACTTTGTCTTTGTGGAGAGCACTGCCAAGACATCAAAAAATGAAACTGAACATGCCAGGAAGGAACTAATGTTGAAGAATGATGTTAGGTGCCAAAACAGGCACTTACTAAAAATAGCGGTGTTACCCAGAAGGCCCAAAATGCTACAAAGAGCGTCATCACAAACAAAAAAGCCAATTGAACTTCAAACCATCATCGAATGCCAAGTAAACTTGAAAGTGAGCTCTCCAAGAACATTGAAACTCTCCCAACTCATCTAGGAACTTATGGAAAACCTTGAAAATTGGCCAATGCTTATAGAACAATATGGCATAAATTTGGGGACATTACATTTTTGCATCAAAGTACTCCATCAATACTTTTTGAACACCTTGGATAATGGAGGTGGAACTACCTATGAGAATCAAGTCACCCACATAGAAAACGAGTATCGAAAGATCCTCTCCATGTCTTTGAGTGTGAATTGTGCAATGGCAATAGGAGAAACTAGAAGCAAGTAAAAAGCCATTTATCTTCTTATGCCTAGCCTTGAGGCTTGTTTGAGACTATAGTGAACGATGAAGTTTGCATACAGGTGAAGAGTCTTGCACAAAATATGGAGATGCTCCTGTTGGTGTACGTTTTATCATCTACCAAACATTAGAATAAGATACCCAAAGGTATTCTATCCTCTCTTGAAAAATCACTGTTGATTCCAAGGTCTATATGTACGAACAAGCGACTTTAGTGGGATAGCTACTTGGGTAGTGTATGCTGAAAATCTCAAGGGGGACTTACGTTTATGAATGTCTTTCAAGCTTCTGGACTTAGATATATTTTATCAATTTCAGGCTCTTTCTCTTTTTGGATTTTTCGAGATTTAGACCTTCAAAAAAAGGGAAAAAGGAGATAGGGTTAAGAAAGCTGATCTAAACCTACGAATTCTGGAGATGGTATTAACTATTAGAATATTTAATTATATTTTAGTCACCTATATTTAGTTCCTTGTTTAATGGTCATTTAGCTTTTTAGTTAATTAGCTTTTAAGCTTTATTTAGCATTTAGCTTTTTCTTTTTCATGGTATCAGAGTGGGTCGATGGGATTCTTTAAAGTTCGACGATTCTTGGTGGGTTTTTCGAGACCTCAATTGGGTCATCGTCAAATTTTTTTGGGTGCATCGTTTTCTGTGCCTCGATTTTTGAGCCGTCGGATCTACATTCTGATTTCAGATTCTTGGTGGGTTTTTCGAGAGCTTTTCTAGGTTGGTCTCATATTTTTTTGGGTACCTCGTTTTCCATGCCTCGAATTTTGTGCCAGTGAATATGCCTTGGAATTTAAAACAATTCACAATTTCTGCTATTTCTGTGGACGTTGGGATTTTTGTTGTTTTTTTTGGGCACCATTTATGGTGTTTTAAGTTTGTAGAAATATTTTAATTTTTGGGTTTCTTCCAAACCTCAAAATTCGCGCCTTAGAATTCGTGCCATAATTCTCCTCCAAGGTTTCAGATTTTTTGTGCAACTGCTTCTATTTTGATTTTTGAATCAAATTCTTCTGTCTCATGCTTTCACTAGGTCGACCTCGTTCAACCTCCATTTTCGTGATGGCATCTTTGACCAACATCATGTTGGAACACAGTCAGAAGTTTAGTGGCCTCAACCACAACACCTGGAAATAGTGCATGTTCACGATATCTGAATATCGTTGCCTTGATCAGATTGATTTAGGCTAGACCTCATCTTACAGGTCCCAGGGTTTTTACGATTTTTTCCTGAAAAATTGTTTGTCGGTTTTCTGATTTTTTCCACAAAAAATCATGGGAGGGTTTTCACGATTTTTTCCTCAAAAATTGTTCGCAAGGTTTATAATTTTCCCTTAAAAATTATCTCATCTGTAATCTGCGATATTCGCGTAAGATTTTAGTTATCTGGGTTTTACCCTTTTTTTCCACAAAAACGATGATTTGTAACCTCAGATTCCTTGGTTTTTCGATTTTCTCCTCAAAATCATAAATTCTCTTTTCGAGGGTTCCTATTTCAGGGTTTAGAATTTTTTCCTTAAAATTATTATCTGTCATCTGCAAAGCTTGCGTGGATTTTCTGATTTTTCTCCACAAAAAATCATGGGAGGGTTTGCCGATTTTTCCTCAAAATCATGGTTTCAGGTTTCAGTTTGGTTACCCAACATCAGGTTGGATGGATTCTGGTATTCTTGGTCATTAACACTTTTCAGATCCAGGGAGGGTCTCCACTGTAGCATAGTGTTCTTTTCATTTGTGATCAAAAGACCTGCAGTGTCTTCTATAGGGTAGTTAGTAGATAGAGTGACCATTAAGGGAGGGTATTAGAATATTTAATTATATTTTATCAGCTTTTCAGATCCAGGGAGGGTCTCCACCGCAGCATAGTGTTCTTTTCATTTGTGATCAAAAGACCTGCAGTGCCTTCTGTAGGGTAGTTAGTAGATAGAGTGACCATTAAGGGAGGGTATTAGAATATTTAATTATATTTTATCAGCTTGTTTTGGGCAAGGAATCTTGTCCTACAATAGCAGGTGAAGATCAAGACAAACATGATGTGAAGAATCGAGAGGCTGTCATGCTTATCAAACTCTCCGTCACAGATGATCAACTCCCACAGGTGCCTTCAGGTAAAACAACAAAAGAGATCTGGGATCTTTTGAAGAATCTTCATGAAACGTCCGACAAGAGCCGAGCTTTCTTTCTGAAGAATATGTTGTTTTCTATCATGCTGGATGAGAAGTCATCTATCCAGGCACATCTTACGAAGATCAAGGACATCCGTGATCAGTTAGAAGCAACGGGTGTTCTTGGGAAACCACACTATGCTTCGCCACACTAAGGACAACTACACAAAGCGGGTGCAATCTTCAACGGGTTGTGCTTATGATTGAAGTTTTGGCATACACAGGGGATAGGCTGAGACTAACTTTGCATAGTGAAATGGAAATCATCCATTCACCAAAAGTATGAGTAGAGATACATCGTTAATTAATACTCATCAAATCCTTCATTCAATTCCAACAACTTTGAAAGCAAATCTAAATTAACTTTTAACTAATGTGTTGAGGAAATTGAAACCATGCTAATCACTCAAATAACAGAGATTACAAAGCCTTAAGAGAAAGTGCACGTGTAATGTATTATTTGAAAAAATGACCTTCATGCAACAATATATCAAAAACCTCACACTCTCCAAATGAGAGGAGGTAGCCTTATATAGTTTTTCAGGAAATAATGAACGACCGAGATCAAACAGTTATCAAGGGCCCAAATTGAAATTTATAAACCCTAATTAGGATTTCTCAAAACTCTATTAGTTCAGATAAACAAAGAGTGACATGTGGCACAACTGCTATTGTTACTGAGGTGAGTGTCCAGTTCCCCTTTTTGCAGATTCAATGTATCTGGACACAATGAGGCAAATCTCTTCTATAGTGACACTTGGCAAGTTAGTAATCTGGAAGTCGACAACGTCCACATCATCAATACATGTGGTGAGGATGCACTTCCACTCAACTGCCTGGGCAAGAAAGTTGTCGTCAATGAGGAGAAATCTCACAATTCTTGAGAGATCCCCTTTATCGATCATCCTTGAGACTTTGAAAAAGCTCGACTGAATTCTGGCTCTCAGGTTCTCTGCCTGCAGGTGTTTTTCTCGCATGCCCTTACTTTGCCAAATTTTCGATGCCACATGAAACACTTTACTTAAAATTTCCTTGACATTCTTCTCAATCTCAAAACACTTAGTCTCAGATTTCTTCAGGACCTCAATCCTGGTGACCAAAGCTCAATACCAAGTGTTAAAATCATACTTATCCCCAACCTGGATGACACCTGCATCTATCAAGTCTCGCTTTGATAGACCTTGGATAATCCTCAATTGTGGAAGTATTTCATCTTGGATTTCTTCCATATCCTCCCAATTTGGTACCAAGTCCTGAATTCTATTGACTAATGAAGAAGTCAACTCATGTGCCGATACCAAATTTTCCACATGTATGTCAGGCCGTGCTGAAGCATCTGAGGTCCATTTCTTAACTTGCTCGAATGTGCCCTTCATGTCCTTGTAATCTTTCATCGAATCCTGCGGAAGAGGCTGTGGAGGGGTAATTGGTATCTCATGATCAAGTGGCTTAGTTAGATGGAGAACATATTTTCTCCATTGCTGATTCTCTTCCTCAACCTTAATTCTTTTCTCCATTTCCCTAGCTAATCTTGCCTTGAGGGCATTGCAAGAATCATCAAAATATTGGATCTCTTGAGCCTAAGTAGGCTTACCCAACTCTACTGTAGTTATCTTATAATCTTCTAGAGCAACATCACTCTGGGTCTTTCCTTCCTTTGGTACAGCTATCTGAACTGTTCTGAACCCTGCACTGTCCCTTTGAATCAAAGAGAATTTTTTAGTTGGCTTGGGTGGTTTAATCACAACTGGTTCTTTCACCTTCGCCAAAAATGCTGCAGTATTCTCTTCTGAGTGGGTCTCATTAGGAACCTTAGCCCTTATCCTCTCTCTCAACCAATCAGGAATGGTTGATTGCTCCTTAGTATTTTTTATCAAATTCACCATCTATTTCCCCAGGGTCAGTAACTATACCATCAAGAAAAACTACTGGAGGCTCAGCTTGTTCCTTGGTTGGATTTTGGACGGCTTCTCTCATTGTCTCTTCAACCGAAGGAGAAGGCACTCTTGCTTCATTATCCTCCATATTTGTGTCCATCTCCTGTTCCTCAATAGTATTCTGGTCAGGCACAGTAGATGTGGCACTCAAAGTTGAATGACCTTCATTTGATTCACGTCTTTCCCCAACGATTTTCTTTCCCTTGGCCTTTCTAGAATTTCCAACAGGTTCCTTTCTCTTGCAGGACCCAACACTTTCTAGATTCCGAGCATTGCCTGAAGAGATACCATGGCTGGAAGACATTGAATCATCCATTCCCATCAAATGATAAGTCAAGGCAACACCTTTGGATTTTAGCTGCTTTGTCTTCTCAGACGTCCACCACTTAGAGTATTCAACCACTGTCTTCATAAGGTCTGCCAAATCCGATTTCTCCCCGTCTTCCCAATCAATCACGACAAGTGGCTCATTTCTTACTTTCTCGAAACCCGAATGTTCAAGTTCAGGAAAGACTGTCTTCTACTTGATCAACGACCCTGAATACTTATGTTGCTCTTACCATACCTAGGGGAATTCTTGACCAAAACCTTCTTCTGATTTCGAAACTATTGGCTGCATTAGCCCAATAATCCTCTAGATTAGTTCCATGTTCAAACACAATTCCTTCTACCCTTTTCATCTTGCGGAACGGATCAAAGTTCCTTCTTGCCTTGTATAAGTAAAAGGGGTACCATGCCAGCTCCTTTTTAGTAGTGGCAGCAGCTTGTGCTGATGGACACGTTTCCAATCCATTTCCAATAGTGAGAGAAGATGTTCCTGCCTTCTTCTGCTTCTCTCTCTGAACCGTCATGAAGCTCTCTAGTTGCCTCACAACTTCTAGCAACACAACTCGGTTGGTGGGATAAATTGAGAGTTTGTAGGGAGATCCAGAGAATCCTTGAATTCTGATATGGGTGAATTTTGGGTATTGGATATACCAATACCCGAATCTGCTTATGAGGTCTTTTGAGTCTTGAGAGAGTCTCTGATGTAGTCCACCTTGCAGTGTTCATGTGATATGCATCAGAAATGCATCATTCACCTTCTTGAAATGTAATTTCTCTTCCATGTGCAGCTGGGGGTAACAATCGTAAACAGGAAACTGATTTTCCATGTTTCCCACCTCTCCTCTACAGGCAAGGCCTCTGTATCTATAAGTTCTAGCTAGGGAATAGAACAAATACGAGCTCATATAGAAGATTTTATCTCCCTCCAAATTTTTCAGCTGACTATCTGAGTTGTTGCTTATTATTTGAGCCCAACCAATCATCTTGACTCCATTCATTATCTCATTAATGAAGTAATACATCCAAGGCTCAAATGGAGCGCCTTGGGGATTATCCATTATTTGGTTCAAAAGGACAATCATGTCTCCGATGTCTTCTTTGAAATCTGCCCTCACCAAGTTTTTCTTTGATAGCTTAGAGGCCCCCTTTCTTGGTTTATCCAGCCATGAATGATTGATGGTGGCCTCGTACTCCTCCACGTGGTCTTGGTACATTTGATTGGCCTCATCCTTGGTCACATATACAACATTATGATATTCTGGGATTCTAAATGCCTCCCTTATGGCTTCATCACTGATATTAGCCAACACTCTTCCATCTAGTGCTACAACATCTTTGATGTTAGGGTTATAGTGCCTAGCACACTCAACTACTAACTCCGTGCATTGCATAGTAGGGAGAAAGCCAACAGCATGTACGATGCCACTTTTCATCATCTTACGCGCGGTCATAGTAGGCACAAGGTTGTCCAAACCGAACATCCTTTTCTTAAACTCCCTCAGATTGATATGTCCGAGGTATGTATCACTGACATTATTCCACTTCGAGTTCATCCTTGATTCAGGAGGAGCATCCTTGTCTACTTGAAACTTAATCGCGATTGAAATCTGTGAAAACACATGAAGCCTAAGTTAGAAATCAGAATTTCAAAAATTTGAGGTTTTGAATGACCAAGTGGTTGAAGTTGTTTACTTCATTTTTCATACTTACTCATTTAAATGGAGTTTTTACATGTAGGAATTTCAAAAATAATAATAAAACTCCATACTCTAAATTCTGATTTTAATCCAAAAATCAGGTTTGCAATAACATCAATTTCATCCAAACTTGTTAAGTAAGAAAGAAAGTGTGAATATTCAATCCAACATGATCTTTCTTATTGAAATTTTGGACAAATCTGTTAAAATTTCTTCCAACGAACTTAGAAAACTCAGAAAATCTAATAAATCCGCCTTCAAAACCAACTTCACCTTCAATAGAATGAGAAGAAAAAGACAAGAAATAGAAAAAACTTTTTTAAAAACTCAAAAACTTCGATAGTCTGCTTCCTATCAGGTGGTTTATTTCCAAAATCTGTGTATGCTGTGGGAGAATAAGGTTGGAGATGATACTTAATGCTCTTAACTTCTCCAAAATACGTTCAATCTGCAGAAATATTCTTTTAATACCCTTCAACCTGCAAGAATGTCTCTTAACTTTGCTCTCAACACTTGAAAGTTCGAACTCTTGTGTGAAGAATGAAGGAAAGAATGTCTTATTTGTAATGAAGTCGAAATTCATAATTAGAAATACGCAGATCCTCTCTAAAAATCCGTTTCCATTTTGATTTCAGTCTTAAACGTTCATGAAGAAAGTTTCTAATTCAGCTTCAAGTTGCATAGTCATCATTATCTAGTTTGAACCTTTCATCTCACTTCACAAATGCAAGTTTCTAATTCAGTTTTCAGTTCATATTCGAACTTGATCTGCAAATATCTTTTTTCAAAACTTTCTAATTTGATTCCTAGTTTGAATCCTATCTTGAAATCTCGCTGACCTCACCTTGGAATATTCCTTTTCTTTCAAAATTAGCATGTTTTCTCATTAGGCAGAGTTTATTGTTTTGATTCTCCTTGTTATGGCGGACTTGGACAAACTTAGGAATCATTCCTTATGTCTTAAGGCGGACTTCTTGGAGTTCAATTTCAAGGCGGACTTCATAAACTTTATGCATTCAACTTCAAGGCGGACTTCTTGGAGTTCAATTTCAAGGTGGACTTCATTAACTTTATGCATTCAACTTCAAGGCGGACTTTGGAGTTCACAACATCTTGCATATGGCGAACTTTGTGGGACTTTATCTCCAAGGCAATCAAGAGTAGGGTAGACTTTTCTTCCTCCAAACACCTTTTAACTTTGACAAAGCGGACTTTCTTGGGCTCCTTCTCAATAGGGCGAAGTTTGTAGAGTTCATGACTTATCACCTTGGGCGAACTTTGAATGACTTATTCTCTTCTCAAGTGGGAGGGCAGACTTTTCATGACCACTTACCATTCACCATCTCCTTGGGCAGACTTTTTGGAGTTCATAACACTTGCTTGGGCGGACTTTGAGTCTTAGACACCACTTATATCTCTCCTTGGGCGAACTTTCTCATCATTGTGCACCTTAAAAACTTCTTCATAGGGCAGACTTCATGCACTCAACTTCAAGGCGGAGTTTGGAGTTGGCTATGATCTTAGGAGGGCGGACTTTCTTCTACATGACCATTGCCTTTGTACCTTGGGCGGACTTTTTGGGTTCACCTTGGGCGGACTTTGGAGGAACCATGGGCTTTGGAAGACATCATAGGACAGACTTTCTCTCCTCCATGCCACTTTGCAATCAAAAGTAGGGCGGACTTTGTGAAGAACATGGCCTTCTCCATCATCCATAGGGCGGAGTTTGAAGAGCTCCTGCAATACATTCACCATCAAACATTGATTAGCCAAACTTAGAGAAATACTTGAAAAAAACTTCAAAATTTCAGAACTTCATCAATTTTCGCCAAATTAGAATGATATTTGAAATCCATACTCAGGTAACCCATCCAAAGCGTCATGAGCCCTAAAATGTAGGAACTTAGCTTTTTGGGTCAAAACTTGAAAATCTTTGATCGTGATCGATGTAGGTCGATGGTGCAAGTGTAAACCTTAGGTCCCCACTTTGAAAAAGCAAAAAACAGTCATCCCTAAAAAATAGAGAAAACTTTCTAAAAATAGCCATACCGGGGATCGGGCTAAAAATGCTAAAAACGAAACTTCTTAAAAAATAGGGAAAAACAAAAAAAAGCAATTTTTTAAAAAATAGAAAGTTGACCGAATTTGTTCAAATCAATTGCGCTCTTCATCCTTTGGCCTTTGTAGGCACTTTGACGGTGTCTAGACTCTGTTATCACTTGGCTTGCACAAACCAACTTTCAATCCTTAGGACTCAAACCGTTCAAAACTTGACAAAACCGAGCAAAACTAAAGTAGAAGGCCACGGGGCACTAATAAAAACCCTAGAAAACAGGAAAGGAGAGGGTCCCCATTCTCAATGGGGTGATGTGTGAAAAAAGGTCACAACATCTGACGACTCCATGAGGGGAATGTTCCTGAACATTCCTAAAATAAAATCCATTTCAAACTCAAAACTAGAAATTAATTATAGCTAACTTACCCACCGACTAAGAAGGGCACTCAAAAAGGAAGAGGAATCCTAAATTGTACCAAGATCTCTCATCCTTCAATTACAAGTGTGTGCAAAATGCATTCATTCCTAACTCATAAGACCATTATGACTCTTTGGTTCCATCATGGCAAGCTACATAGTTTAAGTGCTTTGTCTTAACTCCAAAAGCATCCTTGGATAGAGCCTCGCTGCCAGCGAACGTCCATAGTCTCGACGAGGTTATCTCTATAATCTCACAGAGATTGCTCTACTTCCGACGATTTATGTTTTGATTTGAGGGGTACACCTATAGAGATTTCTGCACACCCAAAAGCCAAATATTTTGATTTTCTTCTTTTTCCCTTTGTTCTTTCTTGATATCCTTTTCTTTTCACATATTTCCACACTTTGGCTCGTAAGCAATGAAGCTCACAATGGGCTTGAGCATTATAGTGGCGCTGAAGTAAGACTTTTGATGCTTTTCTTTATGTTTTCTTGCCATAACTTTACTTTGGGAGACCAAAATGGCTCAGAGAATTCTTTTAAGTGTATAAGATATAATGACTGAAAGACTCAGTGTCGAGATACAATTGTTGATTCCCTTTCTAGTCAAGTACTAATCCCAACTTTAAGATAGTTTAGAAACAATTAATTTAAAATTCACAAGCTCTCCGTAAATATTTACCAAAGGAATACCCCAAACATTACTTGGCAAGGTCAAACCAATGTGTGCATGTTTAAGCAACATCACCCTTTCGCTAATGGGAATCCTCTCTTATTACTAAACTAAAGTACACCGAAGCAAAGCGAAAGCAAAAACAACTAAGCTAACGAAAGCAAACTACTCTAAAAAACGAAACAAACTACTCTAAGGAAACAAAGACAACTAAACTAAACACACAACCAAAGCAAAACTACTCTAATTATGTAGAAACAAGTTCTACCACAGGATTCAGGGCATGAAATAATGTTTCAGAAATTGCCCATTAACGGGTAGAGGAATGTCATCACTTGTCAAAGTCTTCAATTTGAAAGCATTCTCTCCTAGTATCTTGGCAATTTAGTATGGTCCTTTCCATAAACAATCAAACTTATTGTGATCTCCTTTTCGCTCATGGGCTTTATCCCAATAAAGGACCAGATCTGAGATTCTGAATGCCTTTGTGGTAGCTCGTCTCTCAAACCATCGTTTGACCGTCCCTTGATATTTGACAAATTTCTCTAGGGCTTGATCTCTTTGTTCTTCTAGTAACAGCAGTTGAGAGAGGCGAATTTGAACTCTCTCTTCTGGATCCAAAAATTCTTGCATAAATTTCAGAGTCAGAATTCTCAATTGGATCGGGAAAATTGGATCCTGTCCATAGACTAAATGATACGAGGAAGTGCCCAAGGATTTCTTGGCTCTTGTTTTGTCTGCCCATAGAACAAACCTTAATTGAGTGTGCCAATCTTTCGGATTTTTCTCTAGCAACTTCTTGATTACACTGAGCAAACTCTTGTTGGTTGATTCTGCCAATCCATTGCCCTGGGGGTAATAATTTGATGAAAACTTTAAAGTGATGCCATAGTCGAATGCCCAGTTAGAAAATCTTAGAGAAGTGAAAGCAGAACCATTATCACATACTAGAGCATGAGGGCATCCAAATCTCGTGATAATGTGCTATTCAAGGAACTTAATTACTGCATCCGTTGTACAATTCTTTAATGATTGAGCTTCAAACCATCTGGTGCAATAATCAGCTGCTATCAAGATGTACTTGTGCTGTGCAGACGATAGTGGGTTTATTGCTCCAATAAAATCAAGTCCCCACATAGAAAATGGTTTCACTTATGTGATTGGTTGTAGTGGCATTGCAGGGTTCTTTTTTCTAATTTTGGCAACCTGACAAATGTGGCATGTCTTTATATGTTCACAAGCATCCTTAAAAACAACAGGCCAATAATATCCTGCCCTTAGGATTTGGAAAGCAGTTGCTTGGCTTCCTTCGTGACCCGTTCCGAATTTGGAATGGAAATGTTCTATGATTCTTTTATCTTCATCCTTTCCCACACATCGAAGGTATATACCTTCATGATTCTTTCTATAGAGTATTGATCCTTGAAGCATGTAGCGTTGACACTTGAGTCTGAAGGCTTGTTTCTGTTCTGAGTTCATGGAAGCGGGGTATCTATGATCCACCAAATATGACATTATGTCATAGTACCATTCCTCCTGGCAAACATCAGTCAAAACATATGTTTGTTGCACTAATCCAGGTCCTTCAGCTGCCGTAGTTTGTGTCAGGGCTTGCCCTTGGACTAGTTTCATTGGTTGCAATTCAATATCATATTTTTGGATAGTGGCAACCCACTTGCCTCATCTTTCTCCTAGCTCATTCTGCATTAGGAGTGTCTTAACAACAACATTAGGAACGATGGCAAAAAATTTGCTTCTTAAAATATAGTGCCTAAACTTCTTAATGGCCTTTACTAATGCATAAGACTGCTTTTCAACACTGGGATACCTTAGCTCTACATCCTTGAGGTGTGAGCTCATGAAAGCTATAGGATGCTCTTCTTTTTCCTCCGTTTGCTGTGTGAGTATTGCAGCACATGAATGCTTGGATGCAAAGGAATACAAGTAAAATGGTTTGGTGTAGTTCGGACTGACCAAAACAAGAGCATCAACTATAGCTTGCTTGATTTCTTCAAACACTCTCCTTGACTGTGGTGTCCATTCCATCTTAGCACCCTTTTTCAACATTTCATTTAAGGGTTTAACTATCTTGGCAAAACCGGTGATAAACTTTCTAACAAAATTAATCTTTCCGAAGAAAGACCTCAACTCCTTTTGAGTAGATGACAAAGTGATTCTTGAAATAGCCTCAATACGCTCAGGATCAATTAATATACCCTTCTCTGTGATAAGGTGTCCTGACAACTTGCCTTCAGTGACCTCGAATATGCACTTCTTTGGATTTAAGGAAATTCCATACCCTCGACACCTCTGGAATATCTTTCTCAGGTCTTTGACATGATTCTCCTTTCTTTTGAAAATATAGTAAGATCATCCATGTAGATGATTATACACCTCCCAATCAGCTCTCTAAAGACAATATCCATGGCTCTCTGAAATGTGGCTCCTGCGTTGATTATCCCAAAGGGCATCCTTTTGTAGGCAAATGTTCCCCATTTTGTTGTGAATGCAGTCTTCAGTCTGTCTTCATATTCAACAAGTACCTGATTATAGCCTGAGTATCCATCCACAAAAAACATCATCTGTGACCCATTCACAATTTGTAAAACTTCATCAAGAGATGGCAGGGGGTAATTGTCCTTTTCTGAGGCTTTGTTCAAATTCCGGAAATCAACACATAATCTGATTTCTTCGTTCTTCTTTCTGACTGGGACCAAGTTGGCGACCCACGTTGAATGGCGCACTAAGAATATGATCCTTGCTGCTAATAATTTTTTTACTTCTTGGTATATGAGAGGTTCCAATAGTGGGTTAACTGGCCTCTGGCGTTGCCTGAAAGGTTTACTGTCTTGTTTGAGGGGAATCATGTGTGTGATGATAGAAGTATCATAAGTTCTCAAGTCTTCATAGCTCCATGCTATGACATCAACATACTACTCTAAACCCTGAATTATTCCAGCCTTTTCTTCTGGTGTACAAACTTTGCCTATGTACACATTTCTAATATCGTCTCAGGTTCCCATATTGACTTTCTCGTACTGGTCGCCATCAATCTTTTGACTCTTTATTTCATTGATTTGGTCTTGATCAAACATTCTCTCTAACTGTATCATTCCTCTGGGGATGAAGTTTGATTTCGGATTTAAGATACCATTATCATCCAATTCTGCTTCTTCCTCAGTCTCTTCATCATCAATTATCTGGGTTGCAAATACATCTGAACTTGTAAAAAATTCATGAATTTGATCATCGTCCTCAAATACTTGGAAATTCGTGATATTATTTGGGATGGAGGGGTTTAGCGACAGTTCTATGGAGAGCTGATCCATGTTCTCTATGGCAAGAGGCTCAAGTGAACTTGCCGCTTGAGCTAAGGTATTGGCAATTTGATTATCTGCCCACCCTATTGATCGAATATTGAAAGCATCAAAGCTCTCGAAGAGATCCCAAATTCTGTTACGGTAATGAGAATTTGGGAAATGTCGGATTGCGGACAGTCTCCATGAAGTGGCTGACCCAACATTGACTCATAATTCTTTTTTGGTATTTTTCAGATTTTCTAGTTTTTGGTTTTTTTTGGTTTAACATGGATTTAGCATATCCCAAATATAACATTTAAAATGGCACAATAGACTCAACTTGCTGCAAGAAACCTGACAGGGGCCCTCCTTCTAGCGCCAATTTTGTTGACGTGGCTAAAATTGTATTGCTACAACTCTCTCTGACCAACTCATAATATAATTTACTCGTTGAGTATCCTATCCTCTCTTGTATAAGGAAGCCCTAATGCTGTTTTAGTTGATCAAAGGGGACAATCTCAAGGTTCCAAGTGTTAGTTCATGATTGCGAGATAGCTCAATGGTTTGATGTGTTTTGTTGGAAACATAAGGGGCCTTACGTTCACAACAAGTTGGTCTGCTGCAATTCTCAGATTGTGAAATTAAAGCAAAGGAGATGGATTCAACATAACCAATCACTGCTTGGCCGGAATAACTCACAACCTCACAACAACGGTGCAATCTTCAATGGGACTTAGAAGGTTTTGAGACTGCAAGTGCATGCCTAAGCACCCAATTCTGGTGCAGCTCAAACAGACACCTGCAATTGAACTAAACACAATTTTAAAGGCTTAGACTAACCATACAAAGGGATACACAATCAATGCATCCCCAATGGTATGAACCCGATTCCATCAAATACCTACACACCAGAAGGATCTATCTAAACCTGCTGAAGGAAACCATTCAAACAGAATAAAACCAAGATGATAAACACCATACTTCAATGTTCATATATTGATTTTGGCTGTCATTACAACAATTTCTGCAGCAGTTCTACTCTATTCTTAACTACTAAAATCTAACTAGAATCTAACAAGCTAACCCTTTACAATGAGAGGCATCCTACCTTTTATAGATTTTTACAATTCTGATCTGCCTTCTAGAAGCTTGGCAGCCTTAACCCATGCCCATTCAATCCTCAGTTATCCTCCCAACCACATTTCCAACTACCTACAACTATTTGGCTTTAATTTGGTCAATCAGGTAGTTGGAAATAACTAACCCATGTCCCTTTGTTTTTAATACATTAGGTAGGGCCCACAGGCAGTTGTTTGCATTAAACGATTCAGTTTTCAAACTGATTTTCTGGAATTTCTTCCAGCTGTGCATTTCCGAGAATGCACATTTTGAGTGTTCTTGCGTGTTCTTTGTCTTCGGTCTTGAGGGTGGATCTCAACTTGTCGTCTGACGGTGGCGTGTTTCCCCATGCTTCATCGCATCGACCTTCCGCTTTGCAGCACGTTCTTGGCTTCGATCACGATCTTATCTTCTCGACGTCGTCGACCTGCAAATAATCATTTCCACCTTTAATAATCATTTTGAAAAATTAAATAAATTAATTTAACAAACATATTTAACTTTTAAATGTCCCATGTAAAATTAGGGTTTTAAGCCTTGAATGGCGGCTTTAATTTCCCTCTCGCAGGATGCGATTTTGGTGTCTTAAGCTTTAAGTGACCTCCATTTAAAATTTCGGGTCAAACATAAGGAATGCGAGATTTTGGTTTAGCTTTTTGGACGCCTCTTACTAAATTTCGGCTAATTTCACCCTTTTGCGAGATATTTCTTTAAGTGATAAAATGCTCTTCGCTTAAAATTTCGGGCAATTTGTAAGTTTTGAGAGATTTTAAACTTTTAAGTTGTACTCGCCTTTTGTCATTTCGAGCGGTTTGAGCTTTTGGTGAGATTTTGTTTTTTGATTTCTCTTTTTGTTTATGAAATTCGGCCATATATAGTCTTTTAGTCTTTTGGGCGATTTTGTTGTTTTGACTTAAAACGCCCAACTTCTAGAGAAGAAATTCGGCCAATTGGAGGAAAATGCAAGATTTTGACTTTATGTTTTAAAACTTCTTTCCTTCATTTCGGGCTTTGGGGAAATTTGGGCGACTTCCCATTGCAAACTCGGCCCTAATTGAAGAAATGCGCGATTTTAACTTGTTGCATTTTCAGCCAAGTGAGTGAGAGTGTGAACTTAGGCGTTTTTACAAACTTTGGGATTTTTCTATAAATTGGGCGATTTCCTCTTTTCCCCCTCACAAACTCGGCAATTTACGAACTGCGCGATTTTAACTTACTGCGAAAAACTCGGGAATTTGGAGTGAATTGTGCGACTTATATTCTTTATATGTCGCCTAACTTTTGCCTTCAGATGTCGAACTTCGGCTGTTTTGCATGACTTGCGCGATTTGCTTTGTACGCCCTTTCTTTTCTTGCATCTCGGGTTAATGGCTACTGAATTAGTTGGGGAGGTGGGTATTTTCGGTAGATTTGGAGACAATTTCGGCCATTTTATTAAAAACGTGCGACTTTGATAAAACGCAGGGGCTATGCTTTGGATTTTTACAAGGAAATGCCCGAGTTTCATTTTCGGGCTCTGTGAGCATTTCGGGTTTGCACATTAAAACGCCTAACTTCTGCCACATTGGATGCACCTTTCGATTTCGGGAATATTGATGCAAATGCCCGAATTTGCTCTGCTCGACCAAGCAAACTCGGATCTCTGAAAAAAAATCGGACTTCTCGAATGGAATGGGCGAAGTAGGCTTTGTGAATCCTTTAGGCGCCCTTTTCATCGTTCTTTCTCTCCTACACGGGCAGGCAGTCAAAACTAAAAAAAACACGGGGGCCCTTGCGAAGCAGGGCGGGGTGTGCATATCGCACAACAGTTTGCTTAGAGATTGACACCCTAGAGAATGTTCAAATGAGGAGGAAAATTATTGAGTTATTAGTAAGGGAAAGCACGAGTTCGTGTGCCACACCCTCTCTGCTCTCCCGAAGAAAGGAGGGAAATGGAGATTATGTATTGATTCTATAATCATTTAAAAAATCACTGAAGTACTGAAATTCATTGCCAGGATATATGGCTTGTTATGTTAAAGTCGCTTCCTCTATGAGAGAGCTACCTTTCGAGATCAACAACTTAGAATGTTTTACAACAATGCAAGACGATTGAAAAAGTTTCTGGCTGTTTGCAAATTGAAGTGATAAATTTTCTACATTCTCGCCAGCATCATGACAGATGGTGTGATTGAACGGTTGCAAATCACAATTTTGAAAAAAAAGGCGACGGGGAAGTTGATATTTGTTTAATCCCTGCAAGGATGTGAGTGCTGGCGATTAGTACTGTAACTGTTTACATTTACTAGAGAGAATTTAATAACCACCCCAGATAAGCCGTATACATTATCTTCCATGTATGTTCGTCTGCTAGATTCTTTTAATGTTTTCAAATAGCGATTAGCGATCTGGCAATATAAAATCTATTACTAACATTTTCTAAATTTTTTACCAATGTCCATGTTGATAGATTATCCTCAAACCACTGCGTTTGCAACATTCTGGTTACGATTCATTTTGGCTATGTTGTTAGCTCAATACTGTTGGAATCTTTAACATTTCCTGGCATTTATATTTTAGGTGTGCAGCTCTTTAACAACTTCCAAAATCAGCTAACCTGTATTGTTTAATCTTTTTTTAAATGTAAGATATTTTCATCTATTTCCCTCTAAACTTTGCATCATTTTTTTGATGGTCACCATTATTGCAACTCTCTCACAGCCGCTTGTAATAGTTCCACCGAACACGATTCCTAGTTGAAATTTACAGAATTTGGACGTTTGATAGTAGTAATTTCAATCTTGGTCATGATACGTATGCCAAAGCTCAGTCCCAACTTTGAGCTGAAGCATCGTTTTTTTAATAACTCCAACAACTATTTTCCTATTTTTTCGACCTCCTTGAATTAAGAACAGCGTATTTTGGGTACAACTATATGCTGATTCCATTTCACTATAATCCTTTCACCTAATCCTCGTATCCTTTCGGGCACATATCTATTCTTCTCCTATGTAGCACCATTGTCACTTAGCTCATATCTTATTTTATAATCACCAGAACTGCTTGGTGCGAACCTTGTCCAACCTACTGGAAGTAAACATTTTACTGCCCAAACAAATACAGACTCCGACTATTCATGGGTTCACTCCCAAACGTTTAAAAATAAATAAATAAAATTTCGATAGGCATCGTAGAGTGAGTGAATCATCGGCCAAACAACTTTACAATCCGAAGGATGTATTATGATGACTCAGTCATCTGCTAGCACTCGAACCATAAAAGAATGAAAAACCAAAAGATAGGCCAGGAGTTGAAATTGCACACAATCCACATATAGCACTATGCACTCCATAATCCATAGCAACTGGTCTGATATTAGTATGTTCTAATCTTGCAGGTTTAATTTCTAGCATGCATGGAACATGTACAATTAAAATCTCTTGGCACTCAGGTTTTCCCACACTGCAATAAGGTTATATACACCATGCAAGTATGGACAATACCACAAGATTTGACTATTTGTCTTGGACCCACCACTATTTTAAAGGTAAATGATAAAAACTATATTAATTTCATGATGGAGGCGATCATTGATCCAACTAGTCATTCTTATGAATCAATAAGAATGTGCCCCTCACATTTATAACTCATTTTAAAACTAGTATACCTATTTTTAGAGAAATATAGGTCAAAAGATATCATATTTGTTCATTATTCCACTTAAAAACTAATTATATTATTAAATTAATTACAATGTTAAATTTTTTTTTTTTAAATATTTTTATACTTTTATTAAACTCTTCACCAAAACAAATAAATCTATTAAGAATAATCATTATTATTATATTATCATATCTTTATATTATTGTTATAATATTAGATTGACATAATTATGAAGTTAACTTTTAGTATGATGGAGATAGAGAGAATTGATTAATAGTTAAACCGAGAGGAGAAAATAAATGAAATACTTTTTACTTTTCATGTATTTAAGTGTCACAAACACATCAAATTTAAAATAAATCAATTAATCAATGTCTCTGTCTTGAATACAGGCACAACACAACATTTAGAACAAAATGAAATATATTGCCTTCAAAAAATCTTCTATTCTTGAGGCAGACACGTATGTTAACTTTGTTTATAATTTATATTTTAATTAACTTACTGATTTATAGGACCTTTGAGTGTGAATATATACTTTTAACAATTTTGATTTTTTTTCCCTTTATGTTCAATGCACAAAGGCATCTGCCACATCACATCAATGGGCTCTTTATTCGCATCTAGATTTCACAATCTAATGTTTAGGTAGTAAGGGGAATCACAAAAATAATTCTAGATCTTATAGATTACATAATTTTAGTCTTAGTTACATTTACAAATTTTGAATTTTTTTGTTGAATTCAGTTTATGTATAATGTTTTAATTTTTAGGCGCAATTTGTAGATTTTATGTTCGATAAATAATTTTGATTTAGAATAGATATTTGACTATTAGAAAGCTAACATCTTTTTTATTATATATTTGGTCAAAAAAAATAATTACAAAATTTTAAGAGCTTGGAGCTTGATGTTAGACATTTTTTTTTTTTGACAAACTTGATAATCTAAGTTCAAATTCATTTGATTTGATAAAACAATATTATTAAATCTTTTTGAGTCACTTCTTTGTTTTCTTATTACATTGGAGGTGTTCTCTCTAAGAGAAAAGTGAGCTACTTTTTGAAATCAATGGTTGAGAAGGATATAAGCTGATTGAATTAATTGTTACCATACGCCTTTGTTTCGTTGATGTTGAAATTAATAAAGGGTGTGAAAGCCAATAAGGAAAGATTTTAAATTCTTATTTAAACATCATTATTGACTCAAAAAAACATTTCCCTATACTTTGTGAATCTCTTTTGCTACAAAGATCTCCATGCATGAAAATCAAGGAGGTTTCTAGCTAGTCGGACATTCAGTCCCATGGCAACATATTTGAAGCCATGTAGTGAATCACAACAAACATACGGCAAGAAAGAATGTCTTATGGGGGTGAGCATAATCACCGAGCTTGGGTATCATAAACTGGTCCAATTTTTGTCCATAAATTACTCACTATTTGTCATGTCCCCTATTTGATGCACATTATAAAAAAAAAACCTAATAAGAAATTGTCTCACAATTTCTTGACCCTTACTTTGACTACAATAGATCGTGATTACTACTGCTGGTCAGAAGTGCCTTAATTAACAAGACTTCATAATTTCCTATAAAATGGGAGGTCGATATACTTTCCTCTGCTGCGAACCAAGAGCTCTCCCAAGCGATAATCTGATCTTAAAAACCCTTAAGCAAAGTAGTTAACATTAGCCAAGTTGCTAAGAGGCATGTGATTAGTCTAAGGGAAACAACGTACGTTATTAACTAATGATAAGGTGTGATTACACCCAAACACATCAACCAGTTGTTAATGAAGAGGTATGGGTGTCAAGGATTAATCTCATTTAAGATAACATGTGCGATTCAGTCAACAAGATGCAATGGTCATCTTTGAGAGAAACATTATTTGAGGAGACAACTCCAATGTAGATGGAGAAATATATATACAGAGGATCCGGTTAATCCAAGGGCATGGACGATTCCCAGAAGTTAGTAATATAGACCTGCGCCCAGTTAAGGAAATCGAATTGCATCTTAGGCAATCGAATCTGTTAACAACAGTTTGACAATATTGCTATTATCATCTTTGACAACGGACAAGTATGTTGTGTCTAATTTATTAATATTCTCTTTTAATTATGTTACAATAAGTCCATTTGATAATAAGCATATAATTATAAAGTAATCAATTTTATTCGATTTTCCATTTCATGGTTATGGTACTAATTGGAAATCAGTTATATAAACTAGCTATGGAAAATTCAATTTATGTATGAATATATTTTCATAGTACAGTGAGATATTAATATATTTATAGACCGAGTTCTTAACCAGTTTTGATTCTTTCCCTAAGGAAGAGTGTGGTGCTGTCAGGGAGAGGCAGAGTAAAACTATCTCAGAAATAGATGAGCCCCAAGAGTGAATGGACTCAAGATCCTGAAATCTGGGCTGAAGTATGAGCCCCAAGGGTGAATGGATTGATGCTCCTGAAATTTGGGTTGTATTATGAGTCCCAAGGGTAAATGGATTGATGTTCTTAAAATCCGGGTTGCATTATGAAGATGGTTATAGAGCAAGAAATCTACACATCCCTGGGCACCAATTACATGAACAATGCAAATGGAGTGGTAAATGCTATTTAGGGTGGCAAATGGAGTGCAAATGTATTAAAAATAAGTCAATTTATGAGAAATTGTTCGGTTAATAACTTTTGATCGGTAGTTCAAAATTGAGCACCATTTGTTTTCTACAAAAGTTAATATTTTTCCATTTCCTCCTCATTGGACTTTAATACATTGTAAAAAGCATGATGTTATAAAGTGCCAAAATTTGGGGTGTCACCTTATATTGAAGCAAGGGGGTGTCTTGAGTTGTGCATTTGTCCAATTATGTCAAGTTGTGCCTTTGAGCACTATATCAAGATAAACTATATGTGTGTGTGTGTGTGTGTGTGTCCTCGCGACCCAGCCCAACACCCAACCCACCTTACCTTGGACTTACATACTGCCAAGTTGGGGCCAGGAAGGGGCGAGCTGAGGTGAGATTGGTCCTCTAGGGATGTACGCAACCGCCCGCAAGCCACATGCATCGGGTGAACCCGAGCCTCAGAGTCGAACTTGAGACTAATGGGGAGCAAACCTCGGCCCAAGCCAACTCTGCTACTCGTGCGAGCTATATGGAGATGAACAATACAGTCAATTAACATGCATTGTGATCTCACCACTTGTTGCTACATATGAATCAAGAAATGCTTCATAGAATTACAACAAGATATGCATACTAGTTTTTAACACGATAGGTTTGGAAACTAGTGTGATGACATTCAATTTTTGAATCATGTGCAAACTTTAGAGACATTCATATCACTTTCTACACATTCAAAATGGGAAAGACATCTTGCACACATTTGTGATTTGTTCAGGGAGTGGATCATCTCTGTAATGTCCCCTTTTTAGTTCGTTCCTGTCTGGATGGTTTAGCCTATTATTTTGTCCCTCGTAGGCTAATAAGGTTGGATAGAGGGTCCTTGCTCAGGGAATGGGTAATTATTCTCCTCCAGAGCTTGGTAATTTGGGATTTGGCATTTGTGTGGGCTACAAGGCTTAAGTTCTCATACTTACTATTTATAGTAAGTCAGGGGATGCTGGAGAGGAACCCTTACTATTTTTAGTAAGGCAACCAAATGAATAGTGAACATAGTGGTTGACCCCTGGGTTCAGATGGAATTGGGAAATAATAAATATTCAAGAAGTTATTAATGTTTAATTGACCTAGATGATAATTATTTATTACTTGGTGATAATATAAGTTATAACTTAATGCTATAACATGAGGGTCAATTCATCATGAAAAGGGGGCTATTTTAGGAATTAATTATGAATGTCAAACTTAATGAAATATTAAATGTTTTCCCTAATTCTTAATGAAATAACATTTTAAATGTTATTAATATGTCTCTTATGGGAACTCGGGTCATAAGGAGGAATTATAAATACTCCCTCAATGAAATTGATTTCACATCTTTTTAATGATTTTTCACCGCGAGAAGAAGCCAAGGGTTTCTGTCTGCTATCAACCATTGGAGAGCGATAATTCTTCAGTGTTGCAACCATTTGAGGTGGCGAAATAACCATTGAATTTGGCATAATATTATTAGCAATATTTTTCAAACTTTTTTGCTGCTGCCATATAGGTCGTACACCCCTTTGTGATGTGCATACTAGGGTTAGTACGATTTTGGGAAAAGAAAGATTACAAAAATCTGAAAATTAAAATATGAGTTTGCCGAGTATCTAGAAAGAAGGGCGTTGTAGCTGGGAGGTCTAAGACAACTCTACATAGGAGGATCGAACAAATCTTTGCCTGATGCTACCATTTTCCAGGTTCATCTTTGGTGTTGTAATTGCTTTTAGGCATTTTTCCTTGTAGGAGACTTAAATTTGTTTTGGCCAACATTAGCAATGTAACTTCAGACATATGAATGCATTTAAATTGAGTTTTATAGTTCCAACACTGTGTGTTTCCCTATGCATTTAACATTCAATCAAAAAAACATATTTATTCCAAAATCAAAAAATTGCAAAAGAAACAACAATCAATCAGTCTTCCTATTTGGGTTAGGCTCCCTAACCTTCCCCTTCATCTATGGACGGACTCTCTGCTAAAGGAAGTGGGGGAGGCTTTAGGTGAATTCCTAATGATTGATAAGGAATCTTACCAAATTTATCATTCTACTTGTGCTCGTATTTTGGTTAACATTGATGTCTCTAAAGGGCTTCCAGCTGAGCTAGAGATTGAATCTTCCTTGGGATCTTGGGTCCAACCACTCGACTTTGAAGGTATCCCCTTTAGATGTCGAAAGTGCTTCCAGACTGGACATGTTGCTGCAGGGTGTGAAACGGATAAAAAGAAAAAAAGATCTGCTTCTTGGTGGAAGGGTGCATCCTCTGAACACTATTTTGTTAAAAAGAAAAGCTTCTCCCAGGTGGTGGCATAGGTTCCTCAGACTGAGGGTACGCCTCTTGTTTCTGGTGTTGCCTTGCCTCAGGAATGTGTGGATGCCTGCGGTGGCATCCCGAGTGATCACTTGAAAAATGATGGATCTTCCTCTTCGATGGATAACCCTCCCGCATCTCAGATTGTTGCTGCTGTCTCTGTCTCTCTGGATGCTAGCTCTGTTCCTCCTGATGAGGGGAGGTCCTCTATTCTAGATCCATCCTCTTGGCAAAAGGCTGCTGCTAGGGTTGAAGAGGGATGGATTACTGTTAAAAGTAAAAAATCTAAATTGTCCCAGTCCTCTTTTGATATGACCCATCGATCCCATAAGGGTAGGTCAAATTCTTGATCCTTCCTGGCTGGGTTAGGGCTGCTGGTTTTTTGCAGCCTGTAGGTTTTTGGTGGGGGTTAATGTTGTTGCCCGTCTTTTGATTGGCTGGGCCAAATCTCTTTTGTGTTCTGTTTCTTTGAGTGGTCTTTCAAGTTTATCTTTCGGTTCGGGTTGCAGGTCCTTCTAAAACCTGTCTTGTAAAGGGTTTCTGGTCCCTTAAAAACTTTTTTTTCCTTAATAAAAAACAATCAACTAGTCTTCAGCAGTTGGAGGAACTTTGGGTCTTCACAATCTCCAACATCCAATTTTGAGCATCTACAAACACTATAAACATCACATTATGGTGGGGTCATATAGTCTCTCATTTCTCTTTTAAGGGGAGAATATTCATTGTACATTGTGGTAAAAGCTAAGTTACCGAATCAGGGATGGGAACGAGGACGGGTATGTGGGTACGAAACACCGGTACGACAATTTTTTTTTGGGGGGGGGGTTAGGTACGTGTTTGGTACGTTCATACAAAAATAATATATATTTATATATACACACTTATATATACATATATGTATATGTATATGTATATCACACACACACACATCTATATATAATATGTATGTATATGTAGCTAAAAAATAGAATTTAGTTTGTCATATACCAATACCTATGCTAAACAAAACTATTACAAATTTCAAATTTGGAAACATACATACTAATTTAAATTCAGCTTTCACTATCAAAAATACCAAACTAGAATCTCATGATAGATAAGTTCTAAGTTTACTAATCAGCACTATAGGTCTTAAGAATATCAAAAAGATCAAACTAGAATCACTAAACATTTTGGCATCTAAAAACACAAACCTTGGATGTACTAAGAGGAGTTTCGTTTCAGAATTTGATTCTGGTATGTTTTGTACCCGAAAACACTCGAAAAATTCCAAGATTCAACAACTTAGGTTAAAAGTAGTTCTCGACGGTCTTGATTAGTCTTACTGTCACTTCTCTTCACTCATATATTCATATTGTATCATCTCTCTTTTAGAGTGGAGTTTTTGTTCCCATGGGGTTTTCTCCTTTACTCCATTTTATGAGAAATTTGTACATGGGTACCTAATATGGCTAGTATTAGAGACTCATCATCATAGTATACATCATTCTATAAGCTGCGCTTAAGGGGGCTAGTAGTGTAGAATATATTTTACTCGTTATTCAATAAGTAATTATCATATGTATTTCTACATATAGCTTTAAGCCACCTTAGGTAGGTAATGCAACAACTTGGAGAGTTGGTCAAACTCATCCAAGACACATGTCACTTTTTTGCCACTTGGTGCAACTTATTTGCCACTACTCATTGAGTTTTGGGATCGACTTTTGGTTCGACCCACTCACTCCACTTATATTTACACATTGTTTCTTATGAAATTATTCCATATTTGATGCTAGCAAACACTTAGTGATGCTAATCCTAACACTTTTTTTAATACTCAAAATGCCTACTTATATATCCAAGTATTAGCCATGACTTATGCATACATAAATGTGCTTGTGATTTACAAGATCGGTGTCTCATGACTTCCAATTTTTCAAAGGATTTTTTCCTAGTGTTAAGTTTATAGTCTCAGACGAATGTCGCACGGTAACGATCGTACTGATTGCATATTTGTTAGCAGACTTAACTAACAATACTTAGACATAAACAAACATCCTAAGTATCTCTTCAATTGTTGACGCCAATGTTGGGTAGGATCGTGACTCCACACAGGGGTCACGACCCTATGTGGAACCACGATGGTTCCACATAGGATCGTGACTCCCTGTGGAGGCACGATCCAATATGTGAATGATATATAGATGCCAAAAATGTTCCCTGCAGATGAAAATAAAAGATAACAGAGTATAGGCAACCAGTATACGGATAAATACGAAACTCCATACTGACATTGCCAAAGATTCATTTTATTACATATAGTAATAAAATCACTGCAGAGATCAGTCATAGATATATGTAATTTGCAAACCAATAGAGGCAATTTGATAGAAGAATAAAATCGAATTAACAACATACAGAGATCAAAGAACTGATTAAATAAAACTATTCTAATAGTCTGTTTAACATTTACATGGTATCAGAGCCTAACTATTCAAAGATTCGAACAAACTAAGAGAGAAGTTTACAATTAAACAAAGACTCATTAAAATGGCGCACACAATCAAATTCGAAGACAGACTTGAAGGAGCAACAAATTTTGCATCTTGGAAAGTCAGAATTATGATCGTGCTAAAAGAGAACAAAGTAGACAAATTCGTGAAAGAAGACAAACCTGAACCCGAGGCTGAACCAGAGAAATCTATATGGACTGAAGGAAATGATAAAGCAGTTAAAGTCATTATCGACGCAGTTAGAGATCATATAATACCAATTATATCAAAACATGATAAAGCATATGAAATGTACATAACCTTAGAGAAGACATATGAAATAAACAATACGAGCAAAACCCTAGCTCTAAAAAGACAATTAAACCACATAAGCATGAATAAAGGGGAATCAATGAATTCATATTTCATGAGAGTAGGTTCTCTAAGAGATCAACTACAAAAACTTGATTATCATGTTGAGAAAAGGGAACTATCAATGATTACTCTAGATGGATTGCCTGATTCTTGGGAATCATCCAAACAAGGCATAAATGTAAGAGATAATTATACAGAATTTGACCGACTAAGGGAAGACTGTCTTCTAGAAGAATCAAGGCAAATAAAAGGGGGCAATCATAAAACTAAAGATTAGGATCTTCACATTATCAATACTGACTCTCATAAGAAAGGTAAGAAGAAAAACTTCAAGAAAAGAAAATTTCACCATGGGAAAAGTAAGAGAGACATGTCAAAAATTCAATGCCACAGATGTGATCAGTACAGATACATGTCATTCAATTGTCCTAACAAAGTAAAACAACAAGCATCATTCACCGAAGTAGGGAGGAAGTCAGAAATTGAATCTGAGAAGTTTGTATTCTACTCTGCACTTTCAAGTCAAGCTTCAAACAAATCTACCACTTGGGTGATAGAGAGTGGATCGTCAAGGCATGTCACTGGATTTAGAGATTCACTAGACTCAATGGAAGAGGAATCTAATGAGGAGGTAACGATAGGAGATGATTCTGCACATCCGGTAAGAGGTGTCGAAACATGCACCATAAAATTAAAGTCTGGAATCTCAGTTCAACTCACCGGAGTACCATTTGTACTAGGAATCAAAAGAACCTAGTTTCTATTTCTACGCTTGAAGATAATGGATACAAGGTCTCATTCATAGAAGGAAAGGTAATGGCATGGCCAAAATCATCCACCTTCAAAAGAGCACAAGTGATTGGTTACAGACAAGGTCATCTATATGAATTGTGTAATGAGCCAAATCAGACTTTATTTCATGAAGTCACAAGTCAAACGGAAATTTGGCATAGAAGACTAGGGCACTTACACTTTCGCGCTCTACCCTCTATGAAGAAATTAGTCACAGGACTACCTAAATTAAATCAAATTCATTCAGGCGTTTGTAAGGGATGTGCACTAGGGGAAAACATTAAAAGCTCATTTCCCTGTAGCTCTAGAAGGACTAAGGATGTTTTAGAACTAATTCACTCTGATTTATGTGGACCTATGTTTGAACCATCAATAGGAGATTCATTATACTATGTAATATTTGTAGATGATTTATCTAGGAAAACTTGGATTTATTTTCTTAGAAGCAAGGAATCTGAAGAGATACTTAGAAAATTTAAAGAATTCAAATCTATTACAGAAAACCATTCTGGTAGAAAAATCAAAACACTAAGGACTGACAATGGTAGGGAATACACTTCAAACTTATTTAAAGAATTCTGTAAAGATGTTGGGATTAAGAGGGAGTTCACAGTACCCTATAATCCTCAACAAAACGGGGTTGCAGAAAGAAAGAATAGAACAATAGTAGAAGCTGCAAGGGCTATGTTATTTGATCGGAACTTAGAAATTGCACTTTGGGGGGAGGCTTCTAACACAACTGTATATATTCAAAACAGATGTCCTCACTCTCATATCATTGACAAAACTCCTGAAGAAGTCTTTACTGGAACTAAACCTGATATTAGCCATCTCAAAATATTTGGATGTCCTGTCTATATTCATGTACCCAAGGAGAAAAGAACTAAACTAGAACCCACTGGGCAGAAAGGGATTTTTGTAGGATATAGTGAAACTTCAAAAGCCTACCGAATATACATCCCTGGTCAAAGACAAATAGAATTAAGCAGAGATTTCATATTTGAAGAAGATGTAGCTATTAACAAAACAAGAAGTTCCATTACACATGAGACTTCAACCAACTCCATAAATTTGGAGGAAGATTCTATTTTTGAAATGTAGAGGGAGCATCCTGAGGAAAACACATTAGGACAAAAGAACACTACTACTAAGAACCCCAGGAAAAGATCATTATGGGCCACCAAAACAGTACAGGAAGCAGGAACCTATGCAGCACCAAGAGGAACAGTTAGGGAAAGCAAAAGACCTTCAAGATTTTCTATCTATGTGACTCTAATGTCAGAAATCACAAATGTTGAACCCTCAAATGCAGAAGAAGCCCTTAAACAACAAGTATGGAAGAATGCCATGATAGAGGAATATCAATCTATCTTAAAAAATGATGTATGGAAAATTGTGCCTAGACCTAAAGAAAAATTAGTTGTATCCTCTAAATGGCTCTTTAAAATCAAGCATGCTGCTGATGGCAGTATAGAAAAACACAAGGCAAGATTTGTTGCTCGAGGCTTCTCACAAAAGGAGGGAATTGATTATGAAGAAACATTTGCACCTGTTGCTCGATACACTTCAGTCAGAACAATCCTAGCTATAGCAGCATCTAAAAGATGGAAAGTTCATCAAATGGACGTAAAAACTGCATTTTTGAATGGGAAAATTGAAGAAGTATATCTAGAACAACCTGAAGGATTCGAGGTAAATAATGCAAAAACACATGTATGCAAATTAGAAAAAGCACTGTATGGATTAAAACAGGCTCCCAGGGCATGGTACGAAAGAATTGACAGTTACTTATTGGGAATAGGTTTCTCTAAGAACATTGCTGATCCAAATCTATATTTTAAGACAGTCAAAGGTGAAATGATGATGTTGATACTATATGTAGATGACTTATTAATTACAGGAGAAGATCACCTCATTACAAAATGCAAACAAGAACTAGCTTCAGAATTTGAGATGAAGGATTTAGGATTACTCCATTACTTTCTTGGATTAGAAGTATGTCAAAGACCAGATGGTATTTATCTAAATCAAGGTAAATACACCATTGACATTCTAAAGAGATTTGGAATGTTGAATTGTAAGTCAATGTCATCCACTATGGAAACAAAACTTCATAAACTAAAAGAAGCAGTAGTAGACTCCAAGTTTGCAGATTCGACATTATACAGGCAGATTATTGGATCACTGATGTACGTTGTCAATACTAGACCCGATATATGTTATGCAGTGAAAGCACTCAGTCAACACATGGTTGAGCCCAAAGAAATACATTTAGTAGCAATGAAACATATATTGAGATACCTTCAAGGTACTCTAGATTATGGACTTCACTATGAACACACTGAATTGAACCTACATGTATTCTCTAATTCAGATTGGGCTGGAAGCGTAACAGACAGGAAGAGTACTTCTGGATTATTTTTCAGTTTGGGATCAGCTATGGTATCTTGGATATGTAGAAAACAATCTTCTATAGCCCAGAGTTCTACATAAGCTAAATATATAGCTGCATCCATGGCAGCAAAAGAAGCAGTATGGTTGAGGAAACTGATAGTAGGATTATTTGGTGAAAGCCTAAAACCTACAATCATTCATTGTGACAACCAAAGCTGCATTAAACTTTCAGTCAATCCAGTTTTCCATGATAGATCCAAACACATTGAGATTCCATATCACTATGTAAGAGATATGATAGAAAGAAAGGTAATAAAGTTGGAATATATCAATACAGGAGATCAGACAGCTGATATTCTCACCAAACCTCTAGCAAGAGTGAAAATTGATCACTTCAGGAGGCTTCTTGGTATGGTTAAAATATAATTATATATATATATATATATATATATATATATAAAGATGTTTAATTATGTAAACTTCTCGTTCATATAAATGAGGATATGAAATTTATGATCTTTCTTGTGTACATTACTAAAGGATGACGATTCTCTAGTTAATGAACACTTGTATTTAAACATTGTAAGGTGACGATCTTACAAATGTTTGGAAGATCATATAAACTGAAAATCATACAATTTGAATATCAGTAATATGATAAGTTATGGTAGACATTATGTAAGTGTATTAATGTCAATGCACATACCATAAAATGGATATCAAAGTGAGTATATCCTTAGTATCACACATTGATACTTCACAACTAGGTGATGAGATTCTCATGAGATTAGTGTTGAGCTCAGTTAAAGTGATATGTATTAGGCCTATTCTTCTGAGACTAAGAGGGAGTGTTAAGTTTATAGTCTCAGACGAACGTCGCACAGTAACGATCGTACTGATTGCATATTTGTTAGCAGACTTAACTAACAATACTTAGACATAAACAAACATTCTAAGTATCTCTTCAATTGTTGACGCCAATGTTGGGTAGGATCGTGACTCCACACAGGGGTCACGACCCTATGTGGAACCACGATGGCTCCACATAGGATCATGACTCCCTGTGGAGGCACAATCCAATATGTGAATGATATATAGATGCCAAACATGTTCCCTGCAGATGAAAAGAAAAGATAACCGAGTATAGGCGACCAATATACGAATAAATACGAAACTCCATACTGACATTGCCAAAGATTCATTTTATTACTGGGAGGCACGATCCAATATGTGAATGATATATAGATGCCAAACATGTTCCCTGCAGATGAAAAGAAAAGATAATCAAGTATAGGCGACCAGTATACGGATAAATACGAAACTCCATACTGACATTGCCAAAGATTCATTTTATTACATACAGTAATAAAATCACTGCAGAGATCAGTCACAGATATATGTAATTTGCAAACCAACAGAGGCAATTCGATAGAAGAATAAAATCGAATTAACAACATACAGAGATCAGAGAACTGATTAAATAAAACTATTCTAACAGTTTGTTTAACATTTACACCTAGCATAGACCAAAATGGTCTTTTTTGCAACAATGAAATATGTTGCCCCACTAGTATGATGAGAAAATTCTATGCTATTTTACAATCATAAAAATATTAGAGACACTATCTATTATGTAGGAAATTTTGATTTTGATGAGTGATAATCAAGCTTTAAATTACATGTAACTTTATAGAATCTTTCTTCGAAGAACCAAGTATTTTTTTTTGAAAACATGGCTTCTTTCATTTTCAACAATGAACTCCAAGGAGTTAAGATATGACATACGCGTGCCACCAACAAATTGATATTAAGTTCCCTAATGAATCAATTGAGGAGAGGCTTCTCATCATGTAAGTAGTCCACATAGTACAATGGCCCTCAAAAATAGTTTTCATGTTGAGGAAATATGTTGTCTATGTACTATGGATCATGAATGTTGCTAATAATACATTGTTGGAAGCGTTATGATAACTATCATGCTCTAAATATATGTACAAAACAAATCCCAAATTATTGTCTTGAAATCCAAGTGGCATTGTTGCTTCTCCTAACTCCATAAGATTGAAGTAATTCATATTTATAAAATCTTTTACACTTTTTCGATATATACCTAAATATAATTATGCAACTAACTCGAGATAAATTTGATGATTAGGGGAAGAGCACTAGTAGTCATTATAGCTAACTTTGTGCACCCTAAGCTCCTAAATGGTACATCAGATTTCGATGATTTTTTTTTGGTCTTCATATTCAACTTAATTACTTATAACTATTGTTTTGACTTCTCGGTAGTGACGTGAACGTTGTGGGATTCGTTATATGCACGAGAGTAAAAAAGTAGTCATTTCAAAGTGTCGTTTTGCTCAGTTACCCGTTCGCTTTGACAACAAATTTTTTTTGTACAATTGACTTATGTACAAATGCCTCAATAACTGAACGCTATTGGTACCAATAAAGTTGCACAATTAATCTATTACTAACTTTTTTCAAAAAATAGATGACTATATCCATTAAATGTTTTTTAATTGATAATAATTGAAACATAGACCACTTAAATAATTTTTTTGAGGTCCACTTAAATACGGTTATCGAAGAATACCCTCGATCTAAGGATCTTATCTAAGTTATCTGGAACATCCGAGGCAGCGATATTTCCAAGATGGGACCCTACCTAATTTTTTTCTAAAACCAGGGGTTTGTATACCAGATTATCATGGCCGTTACACCGATAAGGAAAACGGTGGAATAGAAATGGCTTAAAATAGGCGCTGAATCGCCATTCTTATGCTCAAAACCTGATTTGATAGCTGAAAGCCGAGGGGCTAAAACAATGATTTTGCTGGCATTAATGGCGGAAATTTTGCAGGACTGTGCAGTGATGGTGGCGCGAGTTATCGATGGAATGATTGAAGATCGTAGGCATTTGCGCTCTCAATTTGCATCACCTGCTCCCTCGCCTTCACTCCCCACTTTTGGCCTGCACTCCGCTTTTTAAGGTGCCGCCATTCATAAGATTAGGTTTGTCTGGCGTGAGGAGAAAGGGTTTTTTTTTTGGATGTTTTTGGTGAGGATTTTGCAGGTTTTACCTTTGCAAAGCCAGGTGATTTGGTGAGGATTTTGCAGGGGTGATTTGGTTATGATTTGTATGTGTAATTTAGCATATGGATCGCCAGTTTTTGATGCTGTAATGTGAATGCTTTGTTACAAATTCACTTTTCTTCTGTATATAAGCTGAAACTGCTTCATGGGGTTCAGATTGTTTATATGAAAATTAAATGTGTTATCTTTCTGATATCTCTGCAAAATTAATTATGTTCCAGTTTCAGTTTCAGTTTGCAAGCATTTTAATTTTTTTTTAACAGTTTTATAAAATTTTGTAAAGTTCTTAGAATGTGGCCCTATGGAAGAAGCTTGGGTTTAAATTTTTTTCATTTATTAATTTAAGTTGTTTCAATCTTTATTATTCTTAGGGAAAATATAAATATAGAAATAAGATGTCTTAAGTTATTATTAATTTAATTGAAACATTTAAATTTTGTATAAATCTTTAATATTTTTCTAATTGTAAAGAATTCATAAATTTTATCAATAACTATTATTATAAATTATTATTATTATTTTGATGGGCAAAATGTCTAAGGGAACAACTCTATTTCATTACAATCAAAAGAAAAGATGTAATGGAAACATCTAGGGGACACAGCTTGATCCTTAACCTTTCCCTACCTTCCAATAGTTACACTGCAACTTAAAAAAATAATCTTTGTAAACTCTTGGATTGGATAATAATAGGGAGTTGTCTTTCAATAAGTTTTTGTGACTTTGCAAATTACAAAACATCAAAAAACATGATGTTGGCAACAAGAATAACTCAAAGGCAGTAAACAAAACAAAGTCGGACGGTCCAAATCCAAAGAGAATCCTATCAAACCGGAAAAACCCAAAACCCCAATCAAGGAATGGGGGACACCCAAACCTAGACAAAGGGGGGTTTGGGGGAGGGGAGAAGACTTCCCCTTCCACCTACGAGAAACAATGGTCCAGGCGATGCTGCCATTAGGACCATCAAAAGAGAGATCAAATGGGAGGGACCCCACAGGATTACACTCAGAAGAGTCAACAGAGTGCTGCAATAGAACAACATGGGGTTGCTGCAGAGCAACAATAGTCTATAGCGAAACAACAACGAAAATAAAACCAATAGGAGTAGATCATGGTAGCGAAACTGGAGTGACCAGAGTAGAAACCACAAGGGCGGAAGATAAGTCCACCAAAGGAGCTTCAAAAGTAGCATCAACAGCAGTAAAGGGCACCTCATCCCCTTGAGAAGAACCATCTGAATCAGGATCAACAACATGGACAGTCAAGTGATCAACAATAGTGTCCTTCCACTAGGTGGCAACACCTTTGTGACGTGAAACAGAGCAGTCCGAAGCAAGATGACCCATAGAGAAGCATTTCCGATAGCGAAAGGGGAGGCCCTCAAAATCCAACAGCTGTGACCAAGGCCTATCCCCCACCATAAGAACCACAACTCTCGAGAGAGGCAAAGAGATGTCAATGTCCACAAGGATGCAGGCAAAGGTAGTGTGGTCCATTGAAGACGTAACATCACCGACCTTCAAGAATCGACCAATAGAGTTACCGATAGCCTCATAGCAGGAGTGCTCCCAAAAATGAAGGAGATTTGGGAGGCGGACCCAAACTGGATGAACATTAAGCGGTTTAGTGAGAGGGTTAAAGGAGGTTGTCCAAGGCTTAACAGAGAGGGAGTTCTTAGAATGTGGAGTAATTTGAAAGGTCCTTGTCTGAAAAACACCCCCAATAACAACCATGCCCTCTAATTTTTCAACCTCTAATGAAGCCTTGCAAAATGGTTTTTTTGAATTTTAATTTTTTAAAATACCATAAAGTTCTTAGACTGTGGTTTTTTTTGAAGTTGGGTTTGCTTTTATTGAACTATTGGTTGTATGGTGGATTTCAATATTTTTGTTAAATTCAAAAGTGTAGTTATAGTATTAAAATATTTTTCTTTTTAAAAATTATTTAATGTTTTTGATTAAGGAAAAACAAATTTTTAAGGGACCAGAAACCTTTTACAAGACAGGTTTTAGAAGGACCTATAACCCGAACCGAAAGATAAACTTGAAAGTCCACTCAAAGAAACAAAACACAATAGAGACTCGGCACAGCCAATCAAAAGAAGGGGAACAACAAATACCCCCACCAAACACCAACAGGCTGCAAAAAACCAGTAGCCCTAACCCAACCAGGAAGGATCAAGAATTTGTCCTACCCTTGTGGGATCGAAGGGTCATATCAAAAGAGGACTGGGACAATTTCGATTTTTTACTTTTAATAGTAATCCATCCCTCCTCAACCCTAGCAACAGCCTTTTGCCAAGAGGATGGATCCAGAATAGAGGACCTCCCATCATCAGGAGGAACAGAGCCAACATCCAGAGAGGCAGGAACAACAGAGGTAGGGACAGCAGAAGATCCAACAACAATCTGGGATGCGGGAGGGTCATCCATTGAAGAAGAAGATCCAACATTTTTCAAACAATCAATCGGGGTGCAAGCATCCACACATTCCTGAGGAACAGAGGCAGCAACCAGAGGCACATCAGCCTGAGGAACCGTGCCACCACCTGGGAGAAGCTTTTCTTTTTAACAAAATAGTGTTCAGAGGATGCACCCTTCCACCAAGTAGCAGATCTTTTTTTCTTTTTATCTGTTTCACACCGTGCAGCAACATGTCCAGTCTGGAAGCACTTTCGACATCTAAAGGGGATACCTTCAAAGTCGAGCGGTTGGACCCAAGATCCCAAGGAAGATTTAATCTCTAACTCAGCTGGAAGCCCTTTAGAGACATCAATGTTAACCAAAATCCGAGCATAAGTAGAGTGATAAATCTGGAAAGAATCCTTATCAATCATTAAGAATTCGCCTAAAGCATCCCCCACTTCCTCTAGCAGAGAGTCCGTCCATAGATGAAGGGGAAGGTTAGGGAGCCTAACCCAAATAGGAATCTCATTAAATGAATCTGTAGATGGGTAAAAACCCGGGAACCAGGGTTTAACCATCAAAATAAATTTGTCTTCCCAGCTAAAAGGATTAATACCTAAGATTTTTGATCTATCCTCTTCATATTCAAATTTGGCAATGAAAAAACCCTTGGCAAAAGGAAAGATGTTAATTGAACCTTTTATGATCGGTTCCCAGCTTTGAGAAATCCAAGTATGCAGCTGAGGAAGGCTTGGCCAGAAACCCCGAAACCTGCAAATCAGACCATGAGCTTCAAACACAGAGGAAGTGTGGATGATCTCCATATCAGTATCATCAGACACCTTGAAAACCAAAGGTTTGCATACAATAACAACCACAGGCCCCAAGCCACAGGCATCTCGATCAGCAACAGAGGGTGCTGGAAGCACCGTATCTCCAACCTTAGAGGAAACCCCCACAGAGCCCCCATTCACAACTCCAGACGAAACCCCCACAGAACCCCAATTCACGGCACCAGGCGAAACCCCCACAGAGCCAGGCAAAGCAGCCTCACTAGTCGTTAAAGGGGGAACAGGGAGCTGGACAGCTGGTTTCGCTGCAACAGACTGCCTTAGGGCAGCGACGACGACAGACACAGGCGGCCTTAGGGCAGCGACAACAGGCAATGTTTTGTACTATGTAGATGTTACAAGCAATTATTTAATGTTAAGATTTAAGTAGTTGTGGTAAAAGAAAATTAATTTAATTTTTTTATATAATTATTTAATAAGAAATGATTTTTTATTTTATATTTTTTTATTAAGAAGAATATCTAATAACACATCAAGGATGTATTTACTTCTTTTAATTTAGCACAAAAATAATCAATCTTTTATAAATATTGTTTAATTAAAACATTTTTAAAAAACTAGTAAACTTTTAATTAATTTTATTATAAAAAACTCTTAAATTATTGTAATAAATTATTATTATTTTGATTAGCGAGATTTTGTCTAAGGGACAACTCCCTTCTATTAAAATTACAAAGAAAAGATAAAATGGAGACATGTAGGAGACAAATCTAGATCGAGAGAATTTGATTATAGCCCTTTCTCTTATTCCTCTCGATTTATTTGACGCAAGAGATATCAATTCCTCTTACCTGCAACACCATATTTAAAAACTGAAAACAACAAATTTTGCTAACAAAGTTTCATATGGTCTGCAACAAAGAAGCACAATTTTATTGTTCCACTGATGTTGGGGATGGGGGACGTGGGGACGGGCTTCAGGGACGAGGATAAGTTTTGAAGACAGGTTTCAGGAACGGAGAGACGTGGGCCCGAAAGGAGACGCATCCCTGTGGAACAACTCACAATTCACAATTTGGGCCTGCTACTGACCTCTCTCACAAACAACTCACTAAAAACCAAAACCTTGCCATATGCACAGGCTTTTCCCACACACCTAGCCAATATCTCACTAGCTGCAACCCACCCACATCACCTTCTTTCCTTCCTATATTATACAATCTGTAAATGCCTTTTTGTGGTCCCTTTGACGTATTGTCTTTTGTTGTTTCAATTTTATCCTTCTTTGTTTTATTTGTCATTGGTGTCCTGAATCAACAAATCTATTTTGTGCATATCCCACAACCTTTATAATCCATGAGAGTTTCATTGAGGCATTTTGTCAAACAGTTTCAATGCATAAACATGTTAATATTGAATATGTGGTGTATTTTTATTGCATCTCTTGAATCCTTCATATTGGAGATTTTTGAATCCTTATAAAAATATTCATTCATGCCTTATATATTTTGCAGTGTGCTTCTGTTTGTGTTCAACAGCTTAATAAAACCAAACCTATATAGACTTCCATTGGTCTAGTTGTATGCATGTTGTAGAGCACCAACAAGCTTCCTAAAGTGACATGTGGAGATTTTATTACCTTAATCAATTCCTTTGGATCAAAGAGTGACGACTAGTTCAATTCCTTGTTTCTTTAACTGTCCAAATAAATTAAATCTATATGAGATTCCCTTGGTTCAAGTTGTAAACATTTTTTAAAGTGCAAGCTTCCTAAGTTAAAAGTCAAGATTTCATTGTAAACCCCTTTTTATTGCACAGTGAATTCTTTCCAATTTCATAATTGCATGATGTGTGCTGGATCTCATAAGATGACACATCAATTCCAATATGGCAAGGATACTATTCTCAATGGTCCACCATATGGTTACATATGCCCAATTGTTCTTGGTGTTGCTAATTTCAAAAGGTGACTATGAAGTTGCTCATTAAGTTGTTAACCCTCTTCACATTGCAAAAACTTATGTCCTTTTCTTCAACTTGTCACTTTTTGGTGAATCATAGATATAACTACGATTTAAAATAGCATTGGCTTTGATCAAATTAAATAAAAAAAAATTAATAGATGTTGGAGGTTGACAAACATGTCATTAAAGCATTATATCTCTTGCATATGAAATTCTACCCTATCCTCATTCATTCAATGAATATTTATCAACCATATAATTTGAGGAAGCTTGGATGAGATAAATATAAGTATTTTTATGAAGTTTGGTAAATCATTGAGACCTCATGCATTGGTGTAGGGTAGGATAGTGCATCACAATTAAGGTGACATCCACAATGATCATATTGTTGTTAGAATATATGGTACTATTATTGTACATCATAAATTGTCAAATTATGTGTTAGTGAGCTTTTGAGCTTTTTCCTAGAAGTGGTTGTGATAGATGTATAATATAGACTATTATTATTTTATGTAGCATAAGAAGGTAGGATTTTGGCCACCTCAATTGTGATTTTCAAATTTTCAGTATATTGTTAGTTCCTAAAATAAATTCCAATGGAGGAAAACTAAAGACAAATCATAATTTAACTATAAGGATATTTACAACCTAAGGAAAGTTGTTGGAAGATCAAGTTGCAAGCGTGTTTATTGAGAGAGAAGAATTAGCAACTATATTAAACTAAAGTGGAGAAGGATATTAGAATGGAAAATCAAAGAAAATTGTGATGGCTAGGTTAAGGAGAAAGCACAATGATCCTTAATACAAAATATCCTAACCAAAAGTCAAGGACTTGATTGAAAGAATGATGCTTATGTTGGTAATGTGGAGACCACAAGGGTAATGCCACCAAGTTGAGGCCATCAAGGCCAAGCATCCCAAATATATGTAATGAAAAATACATAGGTTTAGCTCTAGAAGTGCATGCAACACCAGTTATTCCTAATAGTTCTTCACCAATTGCTCCGAGGCCATCTATCATCCCTACTATAGTTGTTGGAATCTAACCTCTAGTTGACAATAATGAAATAGAGAAGTGTGATGAAAATATTCCTAAGGACCACCCTACTAAAGATGATCTCTTGGGTTACTAAAGCACCAAAAGGGTGATAAAATCTCACACCATGAGGTTGGTGCTAGAAAATAACCCAATTATGCAAGACATAAAAAAGGTGGCTTGTGAAAAATTCTATGTAATAAACCAATAATGTAAATTAAGGGATTCAAGATGTTAGGCTTGAAGTTGAAGGTTTATGCAAGGATTGAGAAAAGTGAGCAAGATAATCCATCCAATGTGGCTTTAGAGGAACAAAAATCTACCCAAAGTGTTTTGAAGGAGATTGATGTTGAAATAGGTAAAATCATTTGAGAACATGGTAGGTAATTGGTTTGAGATAATGGTTGTTCATTTATACTTGAATGAAATATTGTTTTAGCTATAATATTAGACACAATAAAAAGAGATATTGAAGCAAGGGATAATTTTTATTGGGCAAAAGAAAATAATTTTTTCTTTGGCTTTGAGTTTCATCCTAATTATAGAACACTAGTGTGTGTTATTGCTTGTGATCACAACAAGCCATAAATTTACTTGAATGCACAAGAAATTGATGGATAGTTAATTGTGAAGAGAGTAGGAGATGCTTCAACTTATGAGAAAGCATCCCTTGTTCTAAACATTGCAAGTTTATTAAGGATACAACTAAAACGTTGTAGTCATATTATAGAAAATTGTAGGAGAAGCATGCTAAGATCATGGTTGAGCTCAAAAATAAGAAATAAACATGGACAAACTTACAGTTGAAATTAAGAAGTAACCCTTAAGGTAGATTACGTTTTCCTCTATTGTATTAAGAGACAAGGATGTCTTATAAATTGACAGAAACAAAGGCATGGGTGGAAGTATACCAAAAAAATCAAAGCACTCAAGGCTAGTACTAGAGTTGACATGAAACAACAAGTGAATCAAATCTTTAAAGAAAGGGTGTAAAACCTAACAAGAATGGAAGATGATACATAAGTATAATATAGCAACATTCGAAAGGCACTTGATCAATGCCCAAAGCTAAAATATTTATTAGGAAAAATAAATAATAAGTAGATTCATATGATAATGATAGTGAGAAGCATCTATAAGAATGGTAATATAATCCTACAATCGTAGTTGGAATCACACTTGAGGCTACAAAACTTTTATACGAAATCTTAACTTTTATGGGTCGATTAGTTAGTTGCCTTAAAGAGAGAAGGGATAAATTGAATAAATTACAAATTCTAGGATTGCCTACCTTATAAAAAACAAATTGTATCATTAATCCTCTATGGCACTAGAAAATTGAGTTCACCATAATTATATACATTTTTGTCAATCCCTTGTTAGAAGAAGAGAAGATCAATCACATCTTATGTAGTGCACAATTAGAAAATGATACTCGAGATGAAAATGAGTGGATAGTTTCATCAAGGATGTGAAGATTACATTGGATTCTAGATGTGTATAATATAAACATTAAAGTCATTTTGGATATATATTGGCGACTAGAAAATGAATAACAAGAATGGATGAAGACTTATGGTGAAGGCTTTTAAATTTTGGTAACTGCATGATTTATTTTTTAAAAGTGAGATTATCATGCACACTTGATTCCATGTAAGAAATAATGTAATTAATAATGATTATGTAGTTAAAAGATAGAAAGGATTAGCGTGAACACCAAGAAATGAAAGCCTATCACTCTTCCATAAATATAATTTTAATGCATTGTAAAAATGGCTTGGAAAATCTTTCAAAGGTGCAATAAACCTATTTTTATTAATAAAGATCAATAATTCAATTTTTTCAAGTCTATTGTTCTTATTTTTAGGCTTGTTTTTGTTGCACAAGCTTGACATACCTAGAGGTTATTTTACAGATTCTTCAATAAGCTTATTAGAATAAATTAAAAGTATCGAGCAAAGAAAATTATCAACATGATGAATGCTAATCAACAATTTAAGTTATATTCTATGAGGAAATTTTGGGACACCCACATTTGAGGATAGAAGTTCTAAAATAAGCATATATTATGCATGTAGAACACATATTGGAATAAAAGAAATAGTATGTCTTATTTAATTTATCTAACTGATAGAATTATTAGTAGATTTTATATTATTAATGATTGGCATTATTAATTTATTAATTAATTCTAATATGCTTTTTACTTTAATTTTGGCAACCATTTGCATGTCAAAATATAAATAATTAATAATAAAAATAATATTAGTGTTGTCAATTGCTCTTAAATAAACTATAAAATAAATAAATAAAAATAAAACAAAACATAAAAAAGTAAAATTAAAAGTTTCATACAAACATTAAAAAATTCTCCAAACAAAACTAAAATAAATAATACAAATAAAACAAAAAAAATTAAACTATAAATTAAATTTTTTGTCAATTTATGTATGGAGAAAAAAAAAGAGTTCTAGAATAAAATCTAATTCTTAAATAAATAAAACAACTTGAAACTAATATTGCTTGATGTAATTTAGATATATACATTTAAAATATTTATAATAAATTATTATTAAATGACATTAATTATGACTTATAAGTTCTATGTAGATATTTAAAAAAATTAAATATAATGTAAAAATGATTGTGTCTATATATTAAATAATATTCTAACAAATTACAAAAACTCCGAGATTAATTTAATTGAGCATTTATAGAGCCTTGTGTCTAAAATCTTCTAAGATTAAACCATATAACCACCCAACATATAGATGAACATGATTATAATTACATTATATAAAACTCAACAATGAAAACAACACTAAAGAGCTTTACATGATAAGATAATTATTGCCACTTGAAATGCCTAAGTCTAACACCCTCTAGGATTTACACATTTGTTTTATTTCAATTCTATTTCCAATGAAGGAAACTCTGAGTAGGGAAAATATTTCATGCATTAGACTTATAGTTTTTACCAACTCCAACTCGCAAATCTCATCATTCTTATAATGGCCCAATGCTCTATTGAAACTAGTCAGTGAACCATATAAGATGTGCTTTATAAATGATACAACAAATGATAGTTGAGTTAGCTAACCTTTCAATTATAACATTCCAAAACCTAGAACTCAAGGTGAAAGTCTAGAGCTTGTCATGCTATGGGCCAACAATATATTTTTGAGAATAAACAATTTAAGTGGAATATTTTTGAGTGAAATTACTTGGCATTTATGTGGCACAAAGAGTTTTAGTTGAAATTCTATTGACCAAAATTATTAAATTGATATTTTTTATATTAAAATTCAAACCAACTTCAATTTATATGGTAAAATTTTGACTAGAATATTTTTTAAGAAAATTATTTGAAAATTTTTTAATGAGACATCCCATGTGGTAACCTAACCCCTCTTTTGAGATAAATTCAACAAAAAAAAATGAACTTTAACTCTGATTATGAAACTCTAAAAATATCTTAGCGCTTAGTATTTGGCAATTTTTTTAATATTGTAATTATTTTATTTTATTTTTTAATTTACTACAAGTAAGTGATTATAATCAAACATGAGGTTGATCAGAAAACTTTAAAATATATATAAAATAAATAAATATTTTTTTAAATATGATACACTAGAGGTGAGAATCCTCTCTAAAAGGTATATTTTTTAGGATAAATATTTTAGTTTACATTTTATCAAACTATGACATTTTGAGTAAATTTGACTATAAAAATTATTAAAAAAAAACAAAAGTTCATTTAAATTTTCTTTATTTTTCTCCATGCACTAGATATTCAAGTTAACTAAGTGAAAAAAAAAAATAAAATTTTGTCTCATTGGCCTCCCTTAAAATAAAATAAAATAAATCAACAATTAAAATATCCTCTTAAATTTATTAAAAAATTATATCCAACTATATATTTTTTTTCAAATTAAGACTTATAAACATGAATTATACTAATAATTTCACATTTCATCAGTTTATATCATTTTGGAATTCAAATATATATGTCACTTTTAGAGGCTCGAAGTTGTATATGCATACATATGTATGTATGTATGTATGTATGTATGTATGTATACATAGACACGCATGCACCATTTCTTTTATAAAAGTGTAACATAATTTTGAATTTTCACCCCTCAACCATACTCTTCCAAAGCTCTTAAAAAGACATCCTTGGACAAAAGTATTTATAATCAATTCGACCAATATCCACAATGTTTAATCGAAAGGGTATGTGCACCAAGTTGTGGTACCAACAGGGGGTCTTAAGATGCTACTTTTTTTTTTTGAAATCAGCAAAGTCTGAACTTCAACAACAAATTGAAGATAGTTACACTCCAAATTTGAAGATGCAACAAGAACAAGAGTCAGAGTGCTCCGAGTCTACTTTCTAAACTACTAATTTTTTTTGAAAATGGTGGAGATTAAGGGCTTCAAAAAGGGGGCCCACAAAAAATGGTCATGTTTTTATGCAAAAAACATAACATAGCGTTTGTTGTGGTCCCCCTAAAATGTTAACTTTTTTTTGAATTTTTAAAATTGTTTCAGTGAGAAATTAGCTAACACCTTGTAGTTTATGCCAGAATTTTCAGCTATTTTTTTAATGAGTATATGATTTTTTTACTAATTTTCGAAGTGGACACATCCTGAAAAAATAGAAATTTGAGCGTGCTCCCCCCTAAAATCATTGAAAACAAATAAAAAAGATTTTTTTTTTTTAAAAAATTGTGTAGAATGGAGTCTAGTTTCTAAAAATGTAAGTTTTTTCAAAATCTAATGAACGTGTAATAATCTATACCCAAAATAGTGCATGTTGGTTTTTGACAAAAAACAAACACACTAACAAAAGAAATTATAGATGAAAGAATTAACGAAATCAAAATTTGAAATAAATTACATTGTTTGATAGCTAAGAGGGAGCTCAAGTTTACCACGATATTTTTTTTAACTTCATTGAAAAACGTGCAAACTTGACGGAGAGCACGACAAAAAATATGTCAAAATTTTCAATGTTCTGATAAAAACACGTCTCTAGCCTGAAATGGTCGTCCAAACCTTTGGGTTGGATGCCCAAGGCAAATCCAAACCATAGGTTTGGTGTTTCCCAAAGTAGGCCATTTGGGGCACGCCAAATAAGGATGAAGAGGGAGATAGCTCGAGGGATAGGAGAATAAGATAATTGTGAGAGCTAGAGAGGGGAGGGACAAAGAAGAGTATGCATCTATAAGAATGAAGAGCCCGAGAAGAGGTAAGGGGAGAGAGAGAATATGAGATCTAGTTCATAGAGAGAGATGGAACTACGAGGGAAGGGAGATAAAGAAGGGAGAGGTGAGATGGAGGTTTCTATGTACACATTTGGCCCTCTCCCTATTTGGTGTGCGCCAAATGTGGAATATGGACCACATTTGGCGCACGCCAAATGTCGAATATGGACCACATTTGGCGCGCACCAAATAGGGAGAGCGCCAAATGTGTACATAGAAACCCCCATCTCACCTCTCCCTTCTTTATCTCCCTTCCCTCGTAGTTCCATCTCTCTCTATGAACTAGATCTCATATTCTCTCTCTCCCCTTACCTCTTCTCAGGCTCTTCATTCTTATAGATACATACTCTTCTTTGTCCCTCCCCTCTCTAGCTCTCACAATTCCCTTATTCTCCTATCCCTCGAGCTATCTCCCTCTTCATCCTTACACACATCTAATTCCCTCTCTCACCTCTTTCTCTCAGTTTCTTCCTCACTCCCTCCTCTCTCTAGGTCCTAAGGGGTCATAGGACACCATATGACCCCTTAGGACACAATATGACCGCTAACAACACCTAAGGGGTCATATGGTGTCCTAAGGAGTCATAGGACACCATATGACCTCTTAGGTTACCATAGGACCCATAACGACACCATATTTTGTCCCATGTGGTCATATGACACCATATGATCCCTTAGGACACCATACAACCCATAACGACACCATATGGCATCTTAATGGGTCATAGGACACCATATGACCCCTTAGGTGTTGTTAGGGGTGGACACCATATGACCCCTTAGGTGTTGTTAGGGGTCATATTGTGTCCTAAGGGGTTATATGGTGTCCTATGACCCCTTAGGACACCATATGACCCCTTAGTACAATATGGTGTCAATATGGTTCGTATGGTGTCCTATGACCCCTTAGGACACCATATGAGCCCCTAGTACACCATATGGGGTTAGTATGGTCTTATGGTGTGCGATGATCGCTTGGGACACCATATGACCCCTTAGGACACCATACAACCTATAATGACAACATAAGGTGTCCTAAGGGGTCATAACACACCATATGACTCGTTAAGACACAATATGATCTCTAACGTCACCTAAGGGGTCATAACACACCATATGACTCGTTAAGACACAATATGATCTCTAACGTCACCTAAGGGGTCATATGGTGTCCTATGGCCCCATAGGACACTATATGACCCCTTAGGACACCATACGACCCATAATGATGCCATACTGTGTCCTAAGGAGTCATATGATGTCCTAAGGGGTCATAGGACACCATATGACCCCTTAGGACACCATACGACCCATAATGACACCATATGGTGTCGTAAGGGGTCATATGGTGTTCTAAGGGGTCATAGGACACTAGATGACCCCTTACAATACCAAATGATCCCTTACAATACCATAAGACCCATAACGACACCATATTGCGTCCTAAGGGGTCATATGGTGTCTTAAGGGGTCATAACACACCATATGACCTGTTAAGACACAATATGATCCCTAACGACACCTAAGGGGTCATATGGTGTCCTACGGCCCCATAGGACATAGGACACCATATGAACCCTTAGGTGTCCATACGACTCATAACGACACCATATTGTGTCCTAAGGGGTCATATGGTGTCCTAAGGAGTCATAGGACACCATATGACCCCTTACGACACCATACGACCTATAATGACACCATATTGTGTCCTAAGGGGTCATATGGTGTCCTAAGGGGTCATAAGACACCATATGACCCCTTAGGACACCATACAACTCATAACGACACTATATTGTGTCCTGAGGGGTCATATAGTGTCTTAAAGGGTCATAACACACCATATCACCCGTTAAGACACAATATGATCCCTAACAACACCTAAGGGGTCATATGGTGTCCTATGGCCCCATAGGACACCATATGACCCCTTAGGTGCCATAGGACACCATATGACCCCTTAGGTGTCCATACGACCCATAACGACACCATATTGTGTCCTAAGGGGTCATATGGTGTCCTAAGGGGTCATATGGTGTCCTAAGGGGTCATATGATGTCATATGATACCATATGACCCCATACAACACCATATGACCCATAACGATACCATATTGTGTCCTAAGGGGTCATATGGTGTCCTAAGGGGTCATATGATGTCATATGATACCATATGATCCCATACAACACCATATGACCCATAACGATACCATATTGTGTCCTAAGGGGTCATATGGTGTCCTAAGGGGTCATAGGATACCATATGACCCCTTACAACACCATATGACCCCTTAGGACACAATATGGTGTCGTTATGGGTCGTACGGACACCTAAGGGATCATATGGTGTCCTATGGGGCCATTTGACACCATATGACCCCTTAGGACACAATATGGTGTCGTTATGGGTCGTATGGACACCTAAGGGATCATATGGTGTCCTATGGGGCCATTTGACACCATATGACCCCTTAGGTGTCGTTAGGGATCATATTATTTTTTAACAGGTCATATGGTGTGTTATGACCCCTTAGGACACAATACGGTGTCGTTATGGGTCGTCTGGTGTCCTAAGGGGTCATATGGTGTCTTATGACCCCTTAGGACACAATATGGTGTCGTTATGGGTTGTGTGGGTCGTAAGGGATCATATTATGTCCTAAGGGGTCATATGGTGTCTTAAGGGGTCATAGGATACCATATGACCCGTTACGACACCACACGAGCCATAATGACACCATATTGTTTCCTAAGGGGTTAAATGATGTCCTAAGGGGTCATAGGAGACCATATCACCCCTTATGACACCATACGACCCATAACGACACCAGATTGTGTCCGAAGGGGTCATATGGTGTCCTAAGGGGTCATAAGAGGACACCATATGACGCATAACGACACCGTATTGTGTCCTAAGGGGTCATATGGTGTCTTAAGGGGTCATAACACACCATATGACCCGTCAAGACAAAATATGATCCCTGGGGTCATATGGTTTCCTATGGTCCCATAGGACACCGTATGACCCCTTGCGACACCATACGACCCATAACGACACCATATTGTGTCGTAAGGGGTCATATGGTGTCCTAAGGGGTCATAAGATACCATATGACCCCTTAGGACACCATATGACCCATAACGACACCGTATTGTGTCCTAAGGAGTCATATGGTGTCTTAAGGGGTCATAACACACCATATGATTTGTTAAGACACAATATGATCCCTAACGACACCTAATGGGTCATATGGTGTCCTATGGCCACATAGGACACCATATGACCCCTTATGTGTCCATACGACCCATAACGACACCATATTGTGTCGTAAGGGATCATATGGTGTCCTAAGGGGTCATAGGATACCATATGACCCCTTACAACACCATACCACCCATAACGACACCATATTGTGTCATGAGGCATCATATGGTGTCCTAAGGGGTCATAGGATACCATATGACCCCTTACAACACCATGTGACCCCTTAGGACACAATATGGTGTCGTTATGGGTGGTATGGTGTTGTAAGGGGTCATATGGTATCCTATGACCCCTTAGGACACCACACGACCCATAACGATATCGACAAAAATGAGCTGGAACTCGATGCCTAGAAGAATCAACATCATCACTCACATCACCCTCTACTAGAGGCCTAGCATACTATATAAGGGTTTGAGTGAGTGAGCTAATCGAGTCTAGAGTTTTGACCTCAATACTCTCCTTCACAATGGAAGGAATAATAACATGCTCCACCATAGGTCTGGCCAAGGGTCATGGTGGGAGATTTGGATCATGCTGTGCACCCTCTCTATCATGTGAGAAACCCCCACCTCTACCTTGGAAATCTAGAAAATCAAAATAGTTTGGGATCTCATTAAGGACAAATTCATAGTACAATTTTCTCAAAAACTATTCATTTAATCATTTGTACTGCGATTATGGATAACCATGATAAATGATTTGCATTAACCAAAAAGCTACAAATCCATGCAACATTATATACCGTTAAAAATATCAAATATATCTAGTACAAACAAATAGGCTTGCCAAAAGCCTATGGACTTAGAATTTCACATATTCATAAAACAAAACATATGTTCAAAATTTCTATAAAGGCATACAACATGATATCCAATAAAGTCAAATAGGGGCTTGCCAAAAGCCATATGGACATAGAATGTCACATATTCGTAATACAAAACATATGTTCAAATTTGCCATATAGGCATACAACATGGTATCCAATAAAGTCAAATAGGAGCTTGCCAAAAGCCATATGGAGATAGAATGTCACATATTCGTAATACAAAACATATGTTCAAAATTGCCATATAGGCATACAACATAGGACCCTATTCTATTCATTTCCCTCTAGGGGAAGGAAACAAATCATGAGATATCTTTTCTTGTCAAGGGGATGGAGATGTATATGATGCATATGTCTTTTGAGTACGTCCACTCAACCTCCTCTCGAGACTTTTTTGTAACTCCACCTGATACAATGAAAAGAATGATGTTAGCATATACAAAAATTGCATTTTAGAATACATATAATAGAATAGTCACTTACCGCATACAAATAATCATGATGTTCATCCACAACAGGTGCACGTTCATGATCTGGAGTGACAGGCCCCTCCTGTAAGCATCACAATATAAATTAAACTAAATACAAGTATCGTTAAAATTTTCAGTAACATATTATTAAGATAACAAATGTAATGCTAAATTTACTAAATTTACAAATATGTCTCATACTTTTGTTAAAGCAGTTGAACTTGCTACTGCTGCAACAACACCGCGCTCCATTGACGCGCGGACAACAGGAGGAGTCTCTGATGTCAACATCTGAAAATTAAACAAAGTATTTTGATTAATCGCCAAAATTATCTATATTATTTAATAACAACATTAAAGATAAATTGTTTACCTGGGTGAAAGATTGTTGATGAAATACACTACGAGGTGTTGATGTTGAAGCTCTAGCATCAAACTATTTGACATCCAAAATGAGTAATTAGAAAATCATTCACATAAGGTTCAACTATCTACATATGATAATTATATTTCTTCACTCGTTGTATACCTGTGGAGTCGACGAAGTAGTGAAAAAGGGCGTTGCTAGAATGTTGCTAGTATTGTGAACACTTTGACCCTGATTTTTTATCATAATAATTTACTAATTTAGATATATTCTCAAATTTACACATAAGATTTAATAAAAAGAATGAAATGAACTTGTAATGAAATTCACCTGGGTATCAATGCCAAATGTTTCGTTCAGCAAGGATTCTATGATGACAATGTTCTCTGTAGCAAACTCTGCTCGTGCACGTGCATTCTTAGAACTATTAGGATCATAAGTGCAAAGAGAACCACACGATCGACAAAAATGAGCTGGAACTCGATGCCTAGAAGAATCAACATCATCACTCGCATCACCCTCTACTAGAGGCCTAACATATTGTATAAGGGTTTGAGTGAGTGAGCTAATCGAGTCTAGAATTTCGACCTCAACACTCTCCTTCACAATGGAAGGAATAATAACATGCTCCACCATAGGTCTGGCCAAGGGTCTTGGTGTGCACCCTCTCTATCATGCGAGGAACCCCCACCTCTACCTTGGAAATCTAGAAAATCAAAATAGTTTGGGATCTCATTAAGGACAAACTCACAGTACAATTTTCTCAAAAAGTATTGGGGTACCTCATGATTATTGCATGGGGGCTGATCAAATATCATCCACCACCTATCCCAAAAATTGTTCTTAATCCCTTCATGATGACACCAATGAATAGGGAATCTCCTACATCTAGGGTGTAAAGGTTGATTCGTTCGGGGGTCCGTAAAAAGAGCATACAAGTCAAATTTATTAATTTTCTTTTTCTTCACTGCCGCATATGATAATTTGTCAGGATAAAATTACTTTTGTTCTTCCTTCTTACTGGACCAAAAATTTATTTGCCCACTCATAGATTGTATGTGAGATACAATAGATTGCAAAGAACTGGCAAGGTTTGTCATATGGAAGTTTGTTTCAGTGGGATCTTTTAGCCTTGTGATTAAACCTTCAAGCTCTTTTTGGCTATTTTCTATTTGACCTAATAGGTTTTCTTTGTGTACCTATGGGATGTCTAGGGATTGTAGGAGGTTCTTGATGTGCTTCTTCTTCAATATGGTCTTCATGAGGAGGTGATTGATGTGCTTCTTTTTCAATATGGTCTTCATGAGGAGGTGATTGAGTGTTTTCAACATTTTCTTGTCTAATCTCATTTCCTGATAATGAAAATAAATTTAAATCAATAAACCTAGTTTAATCTTCAAATTAATAAAAAAATGACAATAAGAAAATAAAAATGCATACCTCTTCGAGCTCTTCGATGGCGTGGCGACATTTTGATGACAGATGGACAACTTAGTGCCCAATATCAAGCTTTTACAAAGGGTGAGCGCAAGAAAATGGCACCCGAAATCGCCAAAACACGGGTTTGGGAATGCAGAATGCATCCAAAATGCGGAGCAAGGTTTTTTTTAAAGTTTATATTTATAAATTTATATTTAAAATTTAACATATAAATCAAGATGAACTACTTTTTTGTGTGATTAGGCAAAACGTATAACAATATAATGATTAGAATTTTCTTCTATGTCTATAGATGATTTTATCTATTTCAACTTCTTAAAATTAAAAATTCCAAGTTAAGAATTCATGCTTTTGAGTTTCATAAATGATACATGCTACAAAGGATGGTGAGTTGAATTCAATAAAGACAATTTTATGTATGAAAAATTTAAATTGTAATGAGCATGTACATAGAGAAAATCAATATTTTTTCTTTTGATTGATAAAAGAGGAGCCAAATTTTAGTATTATAGAAAAATTTCAATATACATATTAGCATTGAGAAGGTTCTTCCAGACCTTCATTGATACTGAAAATTCAAAATTAAGACTAAAGTCCTAATGGGGAATATTTAGCTTCCCTCAAAATATCGATACAGTTCTTCTAAAACATATAAAAAATAACCTATCTACTACCATCCTCTACTGTTTTGCAAATTTCATGAAAATTGTGCAGGAGTTCAAATAAAAAAACCAAAGGACACATATCTTTCATTTTCAACACACGAGTTCAACCCCTTGAACCACAACCACGACCCCTGTGTCGACCATGGCCACCAACTCGACCTCTTCCTCACCCTTAACCACCCCTATTGCTACTCTGTGATCCTGTTGGGTCTTCTCCACTTGAGCGGGAAGATTCATCGTCTTTCGTGGCGGTAAGAAAGCCATTCAAAATGGAAAAGTCTCTAAAAACTATCTCCTTATCTTGCTCATGAACATTATCTGAAAAAACCCTCCATTTTAAGTAATCATATCCCACAACGACGATGGCTCTGTTTCTCATCAGGGATGGGCCCTTAAGGTCCAGTAAAAAGGGATGATAAGTAATGGTTTCACTCGGATCATTAAGCGAGTCAAGGTCTCCAGGTCTCGGAATTCCAATTCCATGCATGGAATACTTCAAGACTCTATCCAATCCTCCCAACAATTTTGGCTCAAATAATTCAGACACAAGCTTAGTGACCTCGCCTTTGGGAACACCACTGTCAAGTAGGGAGGCCACGAATCTTGAGGAAATCTGTGTATTGTCCCTATAATACTCCCTTCTGTCCAAATGACCTTGTCCAAGCATCTTTGCTGCCTCTATGTCCAAAGGGTATGGTGCAGAAAAGACGTTTTAATATCAGGTTCATGATCTCCTTGAAATTGCACTCACAATTGGGGCTTGTTAGGGATATCAGAGTGTCCACTCCGAAGCATGTAACTGGGTCGGGGGATTCTCTGATAATAAACCTTGAGGAGCCTGCCATTGCCAACTTAGGAGCGAAGATCTACTTTTCCGACCGAGAGTCAAAGCAGAAGATTGGAAATGTCTATAAACTGCTTGGAAAGAAATAATGAAGAGAGAAATATTAGTGGCAGACCTAATAAGTATCAGTACTAAATCATTTGCCATTAATGACGTCCATCATCTTCAATTTGAATGGACGCGTCTATTTTGGCTTCAAAACGGTAGTACGGATTGACTAATATGCGTGTTAGTCGCGCGTTTTACACTGTTGATTTTGCAATAAACAGCTGCGATTGACTAACATGTCGCTATCACTCTGTACCAAAGGTCTGTTTTGGAGCCAGAATAGCTTCAGCCAACTTAAACTTGCCATTTTAATAAAAATATTCTTCTTGATGCGGTCGAGAAGAGCATTAACTCATCCTCCCATTTTGATCACCTTCCGAGACAAGTGGGCAATGTAGTTACCTTGTGGTTGGGAGTCGTTGATGTGTTCAGAATCTTCAGATTCCAAAAAATATTTGCCTAGATCTCTCGAGATCTTGATATGAAATTCTATGCCAACCAAATCCATGCAAGTAAATGCGCGCTGTCTGATTTGATTAATGCAAGAAAGCTATTAAACCCACCTTATTCAAAAATATCCCCCACCAAATTTAGAGAATGCTTTAGCTGCATTTTATCAAATTTGTCTAAGCAAGTTTATTGATGGGTGGACCCCGCCAGTTAAACTCGGGAGGAGAAAGAGGAGTAGTCCTTGGGTCTCAATATAGCTTTTTGACAAATAATATGTACCCTCCTGAATGTCACTGAAATAATTTGAACTGCGAATGGGGTGACCTCAACATCCAAGTCATCATAGGAGGGCACTTGTTAAGGAAGAGTTGGCTTGATAGGTTCAATTAATGCATTTGAACATTGGGAGCTACTCAACGGATCCATAGTATGATACAGTTCAAATTTGACATGAATCTCTACATAGATCTGGCCCGAGTTCGGTGGTAGCCATTGGGAAATTGAACTTTGCTAATAAAAATGATGTGGCAGGAAACTACTTTTTAGCTTCAAATTTAATTTTTAAATAAAATTTGATTTTTTAAGTATCCATCTTGAGGGTTGTTGGCTAAGATAGAAGATCTGGCAAACCAACAAAGAGGAATCATTAGTGATTCCTTAGGTCCTTGAGGTCATCTTCCCATCATATCAATTCATGCCCTTCTGCAACTGATTTTGATAGAAGATCCACTTTTGTATTTGCTTCCCTGTAGATATGTCTGCATGAGAAGTTTTCTAATTTTCCAAGAATTGATAAAATTTTCTTCAGTAAGGCTTGCCATCTCCAGTTAGGGGTCCTGGCTATTCTTATAGCATTTATGATGATTGTCAAATCCCCTTCAACTTCCAGATTCTTGATTCCTCTCTTAGAGCATTCAAAGAGGCCAAATAGAAGAACCTTAAATTCGGCTATGTTGTTAGTATCAGGTGGGATGGGAAGATATATTTTTCCTTTAAAGATTCCTTCATGATCCCTAACAACACATTCAACACTGGAAGGGCCCGTGTTACCTTTGGAAGCACCATCAAAATTTAACTTTAGCCAACCTCTCTTAGGAGGGGTCCAAACAACTTGGCTTCTTTTTTTATCCTTTCTCCCTATGCATGGGGGAACATTAATACCGTTCCATCTATACCTAATCATGGCATCCCAATTTGTGAAGACTTTTTGGGGGTTGGGATTCAATGCAAGCTTGCAATTGATATTTTCCACAATTGAAGTTTCAATGGAGCCAAGAACAGATTCTAACCTTCTTGCTTTATTGTAAAAAATTCTCCTATTGCATTCCTTCCATATTTCCTATATGAGACTAGAAAGGCTAACTTCCCAAAGAGAGCTAAAGAGGCCATCTTTTGGTCTAATTGGCCAAAATTGAAAGAGAGTGATAATATCATTGGGAAGAGAAGAGATCTACCCTAATTTGGCACATAGCCATCTCCAAAACTTGGCTGAGAAAGGGCAATTAAGGAGTAAATGATCTACGGTTTCCTCGTGTGCTTTACACAAGACACACCTTGAGGGACCCTCATAGCCCATCTTCTTGAATATTTTTGCCATTAGAATTTTCTTTTTGACTGCTAGCCAACCAAAAACCCCTGCTTTTGGAATTAGCATGCCGCTCCAAAAGAGCTTTTGTGGGATTCCTAAATTGTTATTTTCAGCTTGGCTGGCTAAAAGGTAGTAGCCTTCTTTGGCATTGTATTGACCTATTTTGGAAGGAGTCCAAACAAGGGAGTCCTAATCATTTCTGAAAAATAACTGTCTATCCTTAATAGTCTCTATTAGCTAATGTATTTCATTAGAGGGGAGAGGCAAACCTTCAAAGCTCCTCCAAGTCCAACCCAAAGAAGAATTCTCATCTATGAAAAATACATAATCTCTGATGTGGAAACCCCAATTTTGCCTAAGCCATGCTCTTGTATTTTGAATTGAAATCAAGTTGTCTAAGCTTGGATATCCACCCCAAGAGTCTTCCCAGAATAGGCATGTAGAGCCATCATGGGCATCCCAAGAGATAAAATATTCTACTAGGAATCTATTCTTGAGAATGAAATTCCATATCCTAGATCACTTAGGCAGATTTCCAACTCTCATAAAGTTTCTTGGTTCTTCATCCACTATATATTTGGCTTACATTAGTCTTACCCATCTTGCAATTGGATCCTTAATCATTTTCCAGATGAGTTTCTCTCCTAAAGCATGATTTTGGAGTTGTTGATTGTGGATACCCACACCACCTGATGCCTTCGGTTTGCAAATTTTATGCCAAGCTATTAAGGATATTCTATTCTTCTCCTCTGTGTTTTTCCATAAGAAATTTATCATTTTCTTAATGATGAAAGCATTCATCCCCACTATTAATGCCAAGTATGATAGTAGGTAAATAGGAAGAGTTGAAATGACCGCATGTAGCATAACCAATCTGCTTGCCCAAGAAAGCCATTTACCTTTCCAAGATTTGATGCTCTGCTCCAATTTTGATTTCAGAGGATCTCATAATTTTGAGTTCCTTAGACCTTTGTCTATTGGAATACCCAAGTAGATACATGGTAGGCTACCCTTCTTACAACTAAGAATTTTCAAGATTCTTCTTTCCATTGGTTGTGGGGTTGATAAAAAGTATATTTCTGATTTTTCCTTGTTGAGAATCTGACCCAAGGCTTTACCATATGAAGTTAGAAGATTTAAAATTTATAATGCTTCTTTGACTTTCGTTGCTCCTAGTAAAAGGTTATTATCAACAAATTGTTGGTGAGTGACAATAAAGCTTCTTGTAATCTCGAGTCCTTCTATCAACTTACGATTTTGTAAGTCTTTAATTGCTCTGCCAAAGGCTTCTTCCATTATAATGAAGAGAAAAGGAGACATTGGGTCTCCTTGTCTTATGCCCTTGGAGGATGAGAAGTAGCCTTTTGGTTTCCAATTAATTAGAATCAAGAACTTAGGAGTAGAAATGCATTCAAAAACCCAATTTATCCATTGATGATTGAATCCAAAAGATTGCATTATGTTACATAAAAAATGCCAATCTACATTATCACATGCCTTTGAAATGTCCAGTTTTATGATCATACCAGCTTTATTTGTGTTCTGAAGAGTATGGATAGCCTCTTGAGCTACAATCACCCCGTGTAGAATAGATCTTCTTGGGACAATCCCCGTTTGTTCTTCTGATATGATGTTGTCCATAATTAGCTTTAGTCTATTTGTCATAACCTTGGAAAGAATTTTATAAATAGTATTGCAGAGGGAGATTGGTCTGAAGTCCCTCAGTCTTGTAGCTTTCTCTTTCTTTGGAATAAGGGCTATGAAAGTGTTGTTGATTTCCTTAAGGATATTTCTAGATTTTCTCGAGGACTCTAAAGCCTCCACCAAGTTTATCCCTAATATATGCTAACATTTTTTGAAAAATCCTGCGGGGAAACCATCCGACCCAGGAGCTTTGTCTGAAGGAAGTTTGTTAAGGGCCCTAGAAACTTCTTCCATTGATATATTCTCAATTAACCTTCGGTTTTGGTCATTTGTGATTACTTTAGGAATGACTGCAAGAAGCTTATTTTGCTCCCTTAAATCCGAGCCTGTATCATTATTTAGTAAATTATTGAAGAAATGGATGATTTCATTCCTAATGACCTGTGGGTATTCAATGAACTGATTCCTCTGAACCTCTGATTTGGATATTCTATTTATGCTTCTTCTTTTCTTGGTGACATCATGAAAAAAATTAGTGTTCTCATCTCTAGCCCGAAGCCATCTCTCTCTAGACTTTTGTTTCCAAAAAAAATCTTCTTTCGTAAGGATATCTTCATACTCTGCTAGTAACTCCCTCTCCTTGATGTATTCTTCTTGCGACATACCATCCTTAATTACTTTCTCATTTTGCTCCTCTAGTTGGGTTTCTAAATTTCTTTTGGACTAAAAAATGTTCTTAAAGTGTGCAGCATTCCATTCAAGCAACTTTCTCTTGATATATTTCAATTTTGAGACAAAATAATACAATTTTGAACCTTCAAAAGAACCTTCTTTCCACCACTATTCTATTAGGGGAAGGAAATTCAAATCTTTCATCCACATATTCTCAAACCTGAAAGGAGGTTTTGACATGTTGGGTGATTTGTGGAAATTTAGAATAAGTGGATAATGGTCTGATCCCGAGCATGGTAAAACTTTGCTCTCCAAAGAGAAAGGGAAAGAGGAGAAATCCCCCATCCAAAAGAATCTATCTATTTTTTCTGCAATGTTGTTGAATCCTAGTCTTTGTTGTTCCAGGTGTAAATACCGTCCCCAAATTCCATCTTAAGGAGGCCATTCCTTTCAACCCAATCATTGAATTCGTGCTGGGATTTGCCAAGCCTTGTCAAACAACCTCTTTTGTCTTTCAAACTTCTAATATCATTAAATTCTCCTCCAATGAATAAATTCTCATTTTGATGCAGGGATAACAATCCATCTAGGTCTGACCATAAGGTCTATTTCATGGTCGAAGACATGGGTCCATAGACATTAATACGCATAAAGGAGAAATTTGAAGAGAGAAACTTGACTGCCACCATCAGCTAGTTGTTATCAAAGGTCACCCTTTCAAATTGAACCATAGAAGGTTTTCCATAAAATAAGTAGGCCCCCAGAAGCACCATATGCTTGGACTGCTTCATATTTGTAGCCGTAATACTGGTTCCTAAGCCCTCCTCCAAAAGATTCAACTTGTTGTAGGCTGATTTTTGTTTCTTGAAGCATAATTATCTCCACATTGATCAAGAGAATTCTTCTCTTAATCAGGAATCTTTTGTTAGGGGCATTGAGGCCCCTAACATTCCAAGCTAGGATTTTCATTTCTGTTCAGGAAGGGATGAGCCCTTCCTTACTTTCAATAAATCAGTTATCTTAATTTGGCCTTCTTCTTCTCCCTCTAGATATTTGTGCTTGTAGAAAGATTTTCTACCTCTCTTGGGTGAGACAATACCAAAATCAGGCTTAGACTTGCATTCAAAAGTTGCTTAATGCCCAACTTCATCTTTTCTTTTACTTGTGAATAGAGGGCAGCAAGGGGGGTCTCCATTACATGTTCTGAGTCCTCATCCTCATCCATACATTCTTTTAAAAGAATTTGAGTATTGGAATCTAACCCCATGTTTGGAGAGTCAATCATAAAATGCGGGAAGGCCTCCAAAGAATTTGGAATTTCCGAAGAGAGTGTCAATTTAATTTTACTTTACTCATCTCATTATTATCCACACCTTGTAGTTTCTTGTACATATAATTTGCTTATTTATTTATTTTATTTTTAACACTATGGATGACCACATAGTGAAATTTGTCATGCGTGCATCGCCTATTACTAGGGTGATTATGGATTTTAGTGAAATACTTCTTCCAAATCTTAGAATAAAGTAACTAGAAACATTTTAAAGAACAATTTCACATATAAAGACTTCAAAGATTTCAAGTTCAAAGTGAAAATTTTTGTACATTTAAAATTTTGACGCATGTAACAATTGTCAAAACAAACACCTAAATTTAAATAAAAATGAGTATATCACTTCTAATTAGATAATGCATTTTAATTTTTGTATTTGTATAATACATGTTTAACTATTTTTTTATTAAAATAAGTAGCAAAACAAGGGTGTTGGATTTGTGTACAAACAACCCATAGGTAGTAAATAACAAAATAAGGGTGCCGATCCTTAACAAGATCAAGTCAAATGGACCTTTAACAACAAGTTAGAAGACCACTATTAGAAGCTTGTCAAACCATTAACAGTGATTCCTTCCCCTACAATTCGGCTAGGGGTAGGGGGGGGGGTAGATTAAATTGTGGGGGGCATAGCATGGCAGTGTTCATTCATGGGGAACTATAGTACAAATGGATTGAGGATGTTTCCAGTACTGACAACAGCTCCAGTCGAAGCAATTGTAGTTGCTTGCACAGGGGATGTCGTGGAATCATCTAGATTGGTGGTCATGGGAATTATGGGGGCACCAGTTGTATACACTAAAATTCGGTCTGGAGAATTGAATTAATTGAATATGAAAATATTTAATTAATCACTTTTATTCCTCTACTATATAAATAAATTCAATAATTTATTTATATGGTTCATTAATTCCTATTCTTCCCACTTTAATCATTTCTTCCATTTTCACAATTAAATATTGGTGCAGTCACGGTTAGGAGAGACCTCAATGAGATCTACCTAGACCGTGCAACAAGAGTTAACACAATGAAAGAAAGACAAGATGATGGAGGCAATGCAAAACTAAATGAATTAGATCATTAAAACTGATTACAAATGGCCGGTAACATCCGAACTTCAAGATTTGGCTCACTAGCTTGCTACATACATGATCAATTACAGAATTGGTCAACTCCAGACCTTGAAATCTTAAGATATGTCTCCTATATTCTCTCGAATAAATTACGATGTTTAATTACATTGATTTATATGCTCAAGAGAGATCCACGTTGGCCTAAGAGGGATCAAATGTCGAAGAACAAGATCAAACATGTAAAACCACCAGGTTGGCCTCCGCCAATGAAAATCATTCGAAAAATCTAAAGGAAGAAGTACGGATAAGAGAGAAGGTCAGTCACATGCGAAGGAACATTGGAATCAACAAACTAAATCTCCACAAGCCACGAAAAGGATCCACAAGATTCACCAATAGAAAATAGGTCCAAGCGGTTCCAATGTTCTAAGCTAGAAAACTGTCTCAGAATCTGGAAGCAATAACTTGCCGGAAAATGATCCAAACATCCCATGGTTCAGGAATAAGGAAGATAATCATGTTTACAAGCAAAATCTAGCTTTGCAAGATCCGGTGAGAAAATGCAAGAAAGTGCAAGAAGAAATGCTAAAACTGCAAAACAAAAAACAAACTGAAAATAAATGTTTTTGGTTGATGCAAGATTGCCAAGAACCAAGGATGCTCCTGCATGAAACATTTGGGGTTGTTGAAAAAGTGAGTCCCTCACTTTTCTGGGGTCAGACAAAAACCAAGGCGGTCCATCTCTAGCTGAGAAATCCAAGATGAATCTTCAACTGGTTTGTCCTTCCATTTCACATGATACTCCTTGCACAGATTTCTCTGAGTGCTACGCCCAATCCTACTGTCCAAAATGTCTTCAATCTAATCTGGTTCCTTCTGGGGCAACTGCTTCTCCAAGTCTAGAATACTGTCTTCATCGAATTTTGATTCACGATACTGATGCAGATTTGCAATGTTGAATATAGGTGAAATATTCAAACTATTGTGTGTGTGAAAAGTGGACCTCTATTTGCAAGACACAACACTTCAATCAAGTCATTACATGCATGGTTAGACAGATATAATCATGAATATGAAAACCATAACAAATCGACCCATTGCCTTCTAAAAGATGCGAGTATAAGATTGCTCTCAGATTATAAGCAATACCAGTGACTAGACAACATCAAGACGAAGGATTTTATCTATATGAACATGATGAATGCTAGATGGATGCAATATTGATCTAACAAGATTCAAGCAATAAGTGAGCTAAATGATTTAATCTATATGAAACAATTAACATGCAATATATCAATGAGTCTAGAGCAAAAACAATATAATAACAATATATTCTCCAGTCTCCTTTGAATGAGAGATGAGCCTGAATTTATAGAAAATTCAGAAAGAAACCAACGGCTGAGATCAAATGATGATGAGCTGTCAAGATTTTCCAAGAGGAAGCACAATCCAGGTGAATTGATGTGATTGAATGCTTTTCTCAGTTTTAAAGGAAATTGAACTAAAAATAAGATTAAATCAGAAAAAACTGATTTATTCTCTATTTCATTCAATTTGAATATTTAATTGTTTTAATTGCTTTCTCTGAGATTATTTATCAATTTTTAATTTGTTTTTCAAGATTATATCCAATTGATTTATTTTCTCAAATTTTTTAATTTTTTTTTGGTCAATTAATTCATTTTTCTGATTTATTTCCATTTTTGAAGATTTGTGCTCAATTGATTTATTTAATTAAAATTAATTCCTCAAAATGATTTAATGGCAAATTGATTTATTTAATTAAATATGCAAAAGATATTTAATAAAATAAATAAGATAATTGTTTAAAATGATTTTCTTGGAATGATTTAATTAATTAAATATAAATATTTAATTAATATTGGTTGATTAATTTGCCATGTGACATTTGATGATTAAAGAATTAATTGTGTGCTTAAGATTTATTTAATTGCCTTTGGTTAGGACCTTGGTGATGTTGTCGAGATTAGGGGCTCATGGTTTAGATGACCATTTTTAGGGTATTAAATTTGCCCCTCTTTGAATTAATGTGTGAGCAGCACGTTGGTTCAAAGAAAATTTGATGTCTAGGAGATACCAGTTCTGAACTTGATTGATCATGAACTAGATTAAAAGCGAGGTGTTAAGCTTGATTCGAAGCGACAAAGCTGAATGAAGTCTGATTAAAGCGATACCATTCCCGAACTTGATTGAGCTTAGGAACGATAGAAAACAAAAGATATCGAACTTGAACTTGATTGATCAAGAAGCAGATCTTACTGATCTAGAACTTGATTGATCTAGACACAACGAGTGATGATAAAAAATGATCTTGAACTTGATTGATCAAGATACGATGAAGATAAACTGTTTAGCTTGATCAAGAAACGAATACTGAACAACTTCTTAGATTTAGCGTGATCAAAGAAACTCCTTAACGTTAAGAGATTGACAAATATCAGTTTGATATGAAGCGATGAAAGTGATATGCCCCTAGAAATTGATTCGATTCAGAAATCTCGACTTGATATAAAGTGATGAAGTTGAGATGCCCCTAGCGATGAGGTCTTATTTGATTGATTTTAGTTGAAAAAGATTTCTTTGCTTGACTTTTGATGAAGATTTGAAAATTTTCTCGACATTTGAAGATGTGAGGTCATAAGGTCACGAGTATGCCCCCTCGGGAGCGAAATCGAAAGATAGCGAGGGTACATGACGATAGGCAATTTTTTAGCGATGAGTTGTTTTGAGCACAAATTGAATCAGAGGAATTTTAAAAAAAAATTAGCGAGAAATTGAGCGCAAATTGAAGAAGAGAATGAGCAGTTAATGAAAAGAGCGCCAAGTGGTCCAAATTCTGAAATTGACCAGCAAAATGATCTTGATTTTCAATTTCGATCCCGAAAATGGAATCAGAACAGTCAAATTAGCTAAGGGTACAATTTTCGTGTCCATCGGAGCAAATTGAAAAATTAGGTTTTTGGCTATATATGGGACAAAAGTGTCATTTTCAATTCATTTTATCCCTCCAAGTTTGAAAAGTCAAAAAGCCTTCTGCGAAGAAAATGGTGGTCCCTACTCGTCAGCATTGATTCGAGCACTAGAGAAGACATAATCGACCTCGAAACTATGAGCCAACAGTAAGTGATCGATCTTAAGCCTATTTGTGTTTCCAATTTTGAATTTTTTGGTTTGTTTTGCAAGTTTTTCGCATGTTTGAAGTTGGTCGTCACATTTTATCGTGCGAGACAGGATCCTGTCGTATGAGAAACTGGCAATTTTTGTTTTGTCATTTCAGACCATTAGATTTGTCATTCTAGGGCCACCCATGTGTCGTACGACAGGTCTGTAAAAAGACCATTTTGTCGTGTGGGGTCTAAAAGTTTGTCGTTTGGGGTTGTTTTGTCGTACGACACCTATTCTTGACTCGTACGAGATTCTGCTTCTCTGTGCTTTGTCGTTCGAGAAACAGTGAACATTTTTGAAGGTGTAAATGTGAAAATTTGATTTTGCATTTGACTTAGTTGGATTTGCGTGATATTTTACTTCTCGTGTAGGCTCATTTGGAATGTTTTTGATGCTTCATTGTTGGATTGTTGCAGGTTCAATTACCTCCTGTGTTATTCAGATGTGTGTACCCTCCTACCATGGCATTAGTGCGACATTTATCTGAGGTTGAGCAGGCTCATATTGACTTGTGCGGCTTGACTCATCTGTTGGGATTACCTGATATCCGTGTGAATCACAGAATGCTCATGACATTGGTAGAGAATTTTCATTCAGAGCATAACACATTTCATCTGCCAGTGGGGGAGTTGACGATCACTCCTGAGGATGTATACATGATCCTCCGTATCCCTTTTGCTGGGGATAAGGTGGATTATGATTCAAGGCACCTTCCAGGATTGCAGGCCGTCAGGCATGTCTTCGGTGATCATGACATTTTGACTCGGTCCATGAGTTGGGATATTCTTATGAGCAGGTACAGTGAGGAGTATCCTCTGACATGCATCCTAGCAGGATTGATAGGCTGTTTTCTTATGCCAGACAGAGGTCAGCAGGGCTTCCAGTGTGGATGGGGCCGGATGTTAGAGAGGTTGATAGAGACCCCTCAAAGACTTGGCTGGGGCTCTTGTTTATTGGCCCACATGTATTGAGAGATGCATGAGATCATATAGAGATGGGCAGAGCATGGCCGTTGGGGTATATATTTTGCAGGTGTGGGCTTGGGAGCACCTTTTCATGTGTCGGCCGATAGTAGCTGATAGCAGAGAGCTTGGGTAGCCGATCATTTATAGGTATGTCAGATATATTACACAACCCCATCTAGGCAAGACAGATTTCTGGAGACAATAGCTCGATGAGCTGATAGCCGTCATATGGAGACCATATAGAGGTTTGGAGTCGTGGGATGACTGGTGGCTAGTTTGCAGGGATTTGTTTGTTACACACCCATTGATCGGGAGGTCACAGACCATTATGGAGTGATTCATCGTGTCTTGGGTGATGAGGCAGTATGGCCGTCCTCAGGGGATCTCACAGGAGTATACAGCTTATGCTCAGTATGCTGATGAGGAGAGACAGGGATGGTCTCCGTGGTTGTCATATGCTTTGGCGATGCAGGAGTTGACAGGGTTACACCGCCTGAGGTGGGATTACTTGGACAATGTAGCGGATGTGGCAGTATTGCCCCAGTATAGAGATCATTTTCAGCAGCATCCATTCCCACATTTTATAGATCTAGGTGAGCAGGCTCCATAGATTGAGGATGTTGAGGATGTTGAGGATGATGCCCCCGCACCAGCACAGGGACAGGGCCAGAGATAGGGCCAGAGGTAGTGTCAGGCACAAAGAGTTGAGGCTCCGCGACGGGGTAGTGGTGATCTAGGTGCTAGCAGTAGTAGGGTGCCAGCTGAGGGAGGACAACAGAGGGGTGAGGGTGGATCACTAGGAGGAGTGGGTATGAGATTAGGTGGGACGGAGGAGGCACGAGCAACACCTAGGCAGGTTCGGCAGTAGAGAGAGGAGCAGGGTGGAGAGGGAGGTGGAGCTGGAGATGGGGGGGAGAGCCTGCGAGAGAGCAGGGGACAGACATTGGATGGTCGATGAGGGCACGTCTTGCAGAGCTACAGTCACAGTTTCTAGTGGCTCAGACTCAGTTGGCGGAGCAAGACCGACAGCTAGCCAAGATGAGGATTGAGCGTGATCGCTAGATCACCGAGGCGAGGAATGAGCATGATTGTTAGATTGCACCGCTGAGAGTAGAGATGAGAGCAGAGATAGATCCCCTACAATAGGAGGTCCTTCACCAGTCTAGTAGGGCATCTTACTATGTTGCAGAATACAATGTTGCAGTTCCTGTTGCATAATAGGTGATACCTTATTCACAATATATTGCATGGTTAGAAGGAGCACGGGCGCCTCGTCAGGATCCCAGACATTAGGCTCCTCCTCCACCACCAGGCGATGAGGGAGAGGGAGCGAGCTAGATGATTTCTTTTTGTAGCTCGGATATTTTTTGTAGAAACACCCATTTTTGGTAGCCCATAGGATTCTTGCTCCGATGGGAGTTTGTATATGTCATTCGACATCATTTTGTACTCTTATACTTAACATGATATATATATATATATATACACACACGAGATCCGATTTGACTTCATCGTACTTGTGTTGATTGATTATGAGATGATGTTCTATATGCTTTATTCTATATGTATGCATTTCTTGTTAGCTGAATGTTTGAATACAAATGATTATTGATGTCCATTTTTGTTTCTTTTCATATGCAAATAAATGATTTGAATGAGTAACTAGTAATGCAAATGTTTATTTATTATTTTTTTTCAATGCAATAAGATGAATGCAAATAAGTATAAAATCAAATGTATGGATCTATATGAGATGCCCATGTATGCAACTAACATCTCAAAACACAATTACTCGATTGGAGAAATGATCAAAAGAGACCACTTAGCGAAGAAATGATGAAGCTCCAACTCTCATTTAGAAGATAAAGAGATTATTGTTATTATGCCGAAATCACTCTAAATTCACGAGATGCAGAATGAAATGCAAAATGATATGCAAAATGCAATGTAAACCTAGTCACTGGACTTTGAAAAGCTTATTTGTCATCATTGAGCATTTTATAATTTATAGCAGGCAGAGTAGAGTTCCTTACTTTTCATGTGCAATTTTAATGATCTTGTCTGCAATGACCCTTTTTCCTCGTTCACATCCTTGGACAAAGTACGCATGGACCTAGATTGCACAATAAAGAAATTCCCTCAAAATAGACAAAGAAATGATGGGAACCTCCCTGTAGCATTCAAATAAGTGGAGTCGAGGTATGTGAGGCGATTCCACCTTGATGTGAAGGCTCTTATCACAGACACCCAGCTAATTTAGATGTTTCCAGATCATTGGGATCATTCCTACAAGCAGCAAGCAAGAAAATATTATGCCCCCAATCCTTGCTCCTCTTAGTCACAATAGACTTCCTCAAGTTACTCAGAGGGATAATAATCGAAAACCAATATAAAAGACAACACACAAATAAAATTTTCATGCATAGCTTAAACTGTTTAGTGATTGTTTTCTGTTTTGTTGTTTTGCTTGTTTACTCAGTGATAAAACTCTTCAATAGTTGGGAGACAGGTAACTAACTCAGAGTGGACGACTAGGTTGCACTGACGTAAGGTTGACTTTGTTGACACTGCTTAGGACATGTAATGTGCTCTGTTGATTACCTAAGACTAGGACATTGATCGGTTTCAAGCCATGAAGGTTGCAACGAACTAGGATGTCACAAAAGTGACTAAAATATGTACAAGCAGAAGCAAATATGCAGGAAAGCGAGAATACCAACGTTGCGTTGATAGATGGAGCACTTGAGTACAAGAGGCACCTGTTTACCAGGTTTTCACCTACTTGGCAGAGATTCATTTTTTATTTTTTTTTACCAAGGTGCCTGTTTACCAGGTTTTCACCAGGGCATTTTCTCTTCTTTTTTTCTTTTTTTTCTTTTTTTGAATTTCTCCAGGACTTTTTCTGATTTTTATGATTTCTTCAGGACATTTTTTGATTTTTATGATTTCTTCAGGACATTTTCTGATTTTTATGATTTCTTTAGGATATTTTCCGCTATAACAGCTGTTGGAGTAGAGAATATTTAGGTGAAGAATTTCTTCAGATGGATGGTGTTAATTGGTTCGTGGAGCTGTTCTCCTTCTGATGTTAAAAGTTGATAAGCACCAGAGCCAAAAGCTGCAGTAACGGTATAGGGACCCAGCCAGTTGGGTTCAAACTTCCCTTTGTTATCTCGAAACTGTTGATTTTTAGGATTTTCTCTTAGAACTAAGTCACCAAGCTAAAATTCTCGGTGTCAAACTTTCTTTTTATATCCTCTGGACATTCTCTTTTGATACACTCTGAGATGATCAAACACCACTTGCCGACGCTCATCCAGCAATTCGAGCTCTTGCAATCTAGATATTCTATAGTCTTCATCAGTAACAAGAGCTTGCAAGGAAACTCTTAGAGATGGTATATCTACTTCAATGGATAATACTGCTTCAGACCCATACACCAAAGAAAAAGGTTTAGCCCTAGTAGGTGTTCCGATACTTGTTCTATAAGCCCATAGTGCAGGATTGAGCTGCAGATGCCAATCCTTCTCGGATTTGTTCACCATTCTACACAAGATAGTCAGTAGGTTTTTGTTAGATGCCTCTGCTTGTCCATTACCTTGAGGGTAATATATTGAGGACCAGTGTTGTTTGATTTTAAACTTCTCACAGAGTTCATCTAGATCTTTGTTCTTAAACTGTCCTCCATTGTTTGTTATAATTGATGAAGGTATACCATATTTGCAGATGATATAGTTAAGAATAAACAGAGCTACTTGTTTTCCGGTTGCCTTGATGAGCAAAACCACTTCTACCCACTTAGTGAAGTACTCAGTGGCAGTGATAATAAATTTATGTCCATTAGATGATGCAAGATATATTTGGCCTATCAGATCGAACACCCACTATTGGAAGGGCCAGTGTGTCACAAAGGGTATGAGATCCCTTGCTGGAGCGTGTATAAGGTGTCCATGCAACTGACACTTTTCACAGGTTTTAGAAAATTTTATAGCTTCCTTCTCCATGTCTGGCTAGTAGTAGCCAACCCTTAGTACTTTTCATGCTAAAGTCAGACCGTTCAAATGAGATCCGCAAACACCTTCATGAACTTTGGATAATGCGCATTGGGACTCCTCAGTTTCTAGACATCTAAGCAAAGTATTATCTAAACCTCGCCTGAATAGGTCATTAGCAATGATGACGTACCGTGACGCATTTTGGATTAGGTTGCTTTTTTCATTTTAGGAAAGATTAGCATGGACGACTTGGTCACGCAGGTAAGAGAAAATGTGGCTATAATGAGATGAGCCATGTCCAATAATAGAACAGACTACCTGGGACTCAGGAGAATCATAGGCAGGGTAATGTAACTCTTCCACCAGGAATTCAAAGCAAAAATTAGACTCCTGTAGCTGTGGTATAGATGCCAAAGTGGCCATTGCATCTGCTACTCTATTTGTTGTTCTGCAGATCTGCTGAAATGATACAGAGGTAAAATATTTCTTGAGGTCATCCACCATCCTCTTGTAAGGCATCAGTTTCTCATCTCTCGTCTGATATAGGTCATTAATCTGGTTGGTAATGAGTTGATAATCTCCATAGATGTGTAATTCCATGATCTTCCACTCGATGGCCAGCTTGATCCCATTTACCAAAGCTTCATATTCTACAATGTTGTTTGTGCAAGGGAAGAGAAGTTTGTAAGCTTTTGGAATTGAGTATTTATGGGGAGTAATAAATAGTATTCCGACACCAAAACCATGTTGAGTGAAAGACCCATCAAAGAACATCTTCCATGATTGTTCAGTAAGGTGCATGATTGATTCATCTGAGAATTCTATATGCAGAGGTTGATCGTCTTCTAGTGGAGCTTCGACAAGTTGGTCTGCAATAACTTGTCCTTTGTTGGCTGTACGTTCCACATATTCAATGTCAAATTCTATAAGGACCATGACCCATTTGGCCAATCTTCCTGTAAGTGTTGCTTTACTGAGAAGATACTTGAGTGGATCAATCTTGGCTACCAACTTAATAGAGTGTGCCAACATATAATGCCTTAATTTTTGTGATGCAAAGACCAAAGCTAAGCATGCTTTCTCTATTATAGTATAGTTCATTTCATATGACATCAATGTTCTGCTGATGTAATAGATAGCTCATTTCTTTTTATTGTCATCCTGTTGTGCCAGAAGTGCCCCCCAGTGAAGTATCTGTAGTTGATATGTACAGGATTAGTGGCTTACCTTGAATAGGTGGCATTAATATGGGTGGATTAGAAAGATATTCTTTGATTTGTTGTAAATATCATTCACAATCTTCATCCCATTTGTATTGAATCCCTTTCCTTAATACCTTCGTGAAGGGTTGAGCTTTGTCAGCTAGCTGAGATATAAAATGCCTTATGGACTGAAGATGACCTTGTAGACTTCTCATTTGACTGATATTCTTTGGTGGAGGCATTTCCATTATAGCTTGGACCTTTTTAGGGTCAACCTCAATTCCTTTTCTGGATATTATGTACCCAAGCAATTTTCCTGATGTTACCCCAAATGCACATTTCTTTGGATTTAAGCGGAGCTTGAATATTTCCATTCGATCTAATATGAGGCCTAGCTCTTGAATGTGTGTAGATCTCTTCATAGTCTTTACCAGGGTGTCATCAACATAATCTTCCATGTTTTTATGCATCATATCATGGAAAATAGTGGTTACTGCTCTTTGATAAGTTGCTCCTGTGTTCTTTAGACCAAACGACATAACATTCCAACAGAAGGTTCCCCATGCACATGTGAAAGCTATCTTCTCTTGATCTTCAGGTGCTATCTTGATCTGATTGTAACCAAAGAATCCATCCATTAATGAATACATCTCATATCCAACAGTCATATCTACTATCATGTCAATGTTGGGCAATGGAAAATCATCTTTTGGACATGCCTTGTTGAGATCCCTGAAATCTGTGCAAACTCTAATAGATTTGTTTGCTTTTGATACAGGTACTATGTTGGATATCCATTCTACATAGTCTATAGCTCTGATAAATCCAACTTTTAGCAATTTCTTTAGTTCAGCCTTGTCTAGTAGTGCCACATGAGGATGCATTTTTTGGAGTTTTTGTTTGATTGGTTTAAATCCTGGCATGATAGAGAGATGATGCATGATGAGATCAGGATCTAGTCCTGGCACATTTGAGTATGTCCATGCAAAGTTGATCTTCTTTTCTAATAACAGATTGCTGAAATCTTTTAACTCTTTTGCTGACAATGATTGAGCTAAATGAATGATATGTTGTATCTCTTGACTCCCAAAGTTCACTGGCTGAGTTGGCTCGATCAATATGGAAGATCTCTCCTGGAAGTGACTTGGCAGTATATCAAGTATCTCACCTTCAGGAGCCTCAGAGAGGTTTTCACCTTTAGGTTTGTCCTTTATTTTCTCTTTTTTAGAGTCTGACACCGCCACAATGTGGTTTTCGCCATCAGATCTTTTATTCTTATTTTTCTTGTTTTTGCGACTAAGATACTTGATATCCACTTCAGTCATGTTTTCATTTTGTTCACTGGTGGAAGAGTATAGGGGTTCAACTGCATTGAGATAGTAGGTTAGTGTATAGTCATTGACAAAAGTAGGTACATTCAAGGGTTGGTTATAAAGGGTGCAATCAATCCGTTCTGGATGCATTAAGGATAAGGTTGGAATAGGCTCAAGGGAGTTCATGGTACTATCATCATTGTTTCGGACCAACCAGTCGAGTTCCAAAAGATTACCTTGCGTATGTGTCTCGAGACTAGGAGGAGTTACGACACGATTATCAAAATTCATGTTAGTATTTATTGGACATAATTCAACCGACCTACCTCTAGCATCATCACCTACTTCAGACTGGACTACATACTGTGGTGTAACAATAGACAACATCTCATCATTCATGACAGAGTAGTCATAATGCGTTGTTGAATAGTTGTTGTCATAAATAGAGTTCCTGTCTGAGTCATCACAGTCATAGGATGAAGTTGCTGACTCATCTTCAAGTGGCTTAGTAAAGGTATATATAGTATCAACACTCACATCCTTGATGCTGCAAGTTCCTTCGTGATTTGGTTCATTGATTGCTTGCATTTGACACACTTGTGGACATGACTTTGACAGTTCTATTAACCCCTGTCGTCTATTCCATTCAGCTTCTTCTGGACTGATGACTAGTTCTCTTGCTATAGCTTCTATTTCTTCTTGTGTGATTCTGTACTTGATTTGTCCCATCTCATTAGGAGGATTGGTAGGTGAAGGACTTGCTTGTGTCCTTTCTTTCTCTCGCTATCGGTCATAGTCTTCTTGTCGTTTTAATCTGATTTCTTCTATTTCCTTTTGCATTCTTAGGCATATCAACTCTTGTGCGTCATCTGCAGCATCTCTGAGTTCTTCAAGCATTTCTATAGTAGATGTATCTGAGAGATGGCCAGGACCTCATTCATACTCATTTGAATCAGTTTCTGAATCATCTATCTATTGTCTACCAGTATATGTGACCGGAATGTTCATCGGTGCAAACAATTCTCTAATTCTATATACTTCGTCTCTCATATCCTCTGGGACTTCTACTTCCTGTGGTATTATAGCTGATATATCTGGAACTTGATTACCATCCATTTCCTCTCTCTGGGTGGGAAATTCTTTTTGTTCATCGTCACATTTCTCTTGAGTTTGTTGAGTATCAATTTCTTGTGTTGTTAAAGGTAGTACCTTTTTCTTCCATTTACGTTGATGGTGAGATGTGTTCTTCTGATCTGATGAATTTCTTGGATCATATCCCAGTCCAGCTTTATCATTGGCAGACTTAGTTTGTAACTGAATAGGTTCAACAATACCTTTTTGACATTTGCCAAGAGGACCAGTACTTGAATATCCCATGCGTTGAAGCATCTTATAGCCTGGACCATATTGTGTTGGAGAAATCTCACAATGTCGTATTTCTTTATATACACTGTCTTCTTTGAAGAGCGATTTAAGGACATCATCCCCTTCTATTTCACCTGCAAGAGAAGTAGAGGACTGTATAAAGGTGCCATCATAAATGACTTTTGGAGTTGAAGTTTGTGGCCTCATAATCTCTAATGGTTTTCCTGACTGTCTTGGCGATGGAGGAAGAGATGTTAATGAGAGTATAGGCTCTATCTTGTAACCATCCATGCTAGTGTTTGTGATTCTCAGTTTCTTTTCCAAATCTTTCAGCAAAGATTCCGAACTTTCAGCTGCAGAAGCTGCTCTATTATTAGGAACAAAAGAATCAACACCCTGTGTTAATGCATTGTAGGTATAGCTTGTATCGGCCGAAATACTGACTTCTATTCCATTATAGGGAAATTTCAGGCATTGATGATACGTAGATGGTACTGCTTTCATTTTATGAATCCATGGCCTACCCAGTAAGATGTTGTATGAAAAATGAAGGTCCAGGACTTGAAAAATGACATCTCTTTCCATAGGTCCTACTCTGATTGGTAATGATACCAGTCCCTTAGAAGTTATTTCCTCTTCATCATAAGCCTTGATTGTTATCTTCTTTGTTGGATCAATGACATTCTTAGAAAATCCCAGTTGTGTTAATAGATTGTAGGTACAAATATTCAACCCAACACATCCATCTATCAAAACACATTTAACGCAGTGTTTATGAATCATGGCTTCAATGTGTAATGGTTGGTTATGTGGGTGACTCAATGAATTATCATCTTCTTCAGAGAATGTGAGACAATGGGGTGAGGTCAGGTGACCTACCATAGATTGAAATCGATCTACGTGCAAATCTTTAGGGACATTGGTGGTAAGTAGAGCCTTGTCCAGTACCTCTTTATGAGCATAAGAGATCTTAAGCAGTTCTAAAATGGAGATTTGAGCATTGGTTCTCTTCAATTGTTCGACAATACTATAACCAGGAGAAGACGATGAAGCTGGTTGTTTCGATTTAGCCATGATTGTGTCTGTTTGTCTATTTGGTAGTTTTGACGTCGTTTGATCAAAAGTTGGGGGACTAGCTCCTGGGAGAGAAATCTTCCTTTGAGTGCGAGTCATAGCATTAGTAGCTTGTGCTTGATTTTGGTGGTCTGGAACTATGATCACATTGCAATATTCAGCTTGATCAGATTCAATCATGTTGATCACATTATCATTGTTAGTGTAAGTATAATTGACTCTGGCTCCTCCCTTGGATTTTGAGGAATCTCCTTGTTCATAAGTGGGTAAGGGATCTTTAAAGGCCTTATGATCGGCATTAGTTGCATGATTTCCAACAACGATCTTGCCTGCGTCAATGAGATCTTGGATTTCATGTTGGAGTTTCATGCAGTGGTTTATGTTATGTCCCTTATTTCAATGGTAGTCATAGTATTCGTTTTCTCTCCACCATTTGGGTCTAATTTCTGGGTCATATGGTCTAGAATTGTCTAGCAATGTTATCAGATTATTTGCCAATAAAGTTTTAAAAGCTAATTCATATGACTCATCTAGAGGAGTAAACTCATGCTTAGGCTTTGAGACCCAAGGTTTGTCTTTAAACCACTCTCTTGTTTTCTTTGGGGGATTCTTTGTTGTAGTTTCAGCTGCCTTGAGTGCTTGTGTGCCACTGGCCAAGTTAAATATTGTGGATTTTGTTTTTGCTTGGACAATATCTACCACTCCATCACTAACGAAATTCTTGTTGCTGTCTTTGCCATATTTCCAGTATTTATTCTTTTCTTTAGAGCTAGAACCTTGCGATGTTTTTTTCCAAAGTGATATATCTCCCTTTTTGATAAGCACATCTTCCATTCTGAGGGCATTATCTACCATTTTGTTGAATGAAGGGTGTACTTGCATCTGGACACTATATTTCAATTCAGGGACTAAGTTGTTGATGAAGATATCCATTTTCTCAAGATATGGGATAGTTCGTGAATATCTAGAGAACATCTGTCTCCATCATTGGAGGAAAGTGAGAAAGGGTTCTCCTGTCTTTTGTCTGGTATTGTAAAGCTCTATCAGAGTGACTGGGTGACGAATGTTGTATGAGTATTGTTGTAAAAATAGTTGGATTAGTTCTTCAAACATTTTATTCCTTTGGGTAGGCTTGCGAACCATTCCATTGCTTGACCCCCTAAACTCCTTGGGAAAAGGCACATGCGGTATGTTTGATCATGCAAAAACTCCATACAAGTGGCACAAAACTCTTTGACATGATCTTGAGGGTCTGAGGTACCATCATATTTATCAAATTTTGAGATCTCAACTCATGAAGGATATGGAGACATGTAGAGGTTTTTGTCAAATGGGAATGGGCATATTGTGTCCAGAGAATATTGTTTTGGTGTTTTATCTTTGTTTTCTATTCTTGTGACTGCAGTTTGTAATGCTTGCATTTGTTTTCTCATTTTTCCCCATGGTGTCTCTTCCTCTTTAGCAACGAGGGCCTCCACATTATAACCAGTAGGGAGTTTGGCACCTTGTTTTGCTAATTCTAGGAAATAGTCTTCTTTTTCCCTAGCCATGATGACCTTCATCATTTTTCAGAATTCTTTATTATTCTGACATCTATGTACTTCATCTTCAAGAGGTTTAGGAAGCTCAGATTCAGTTGATGAATTGCTGTTAGTGGCATGATTGCTGAAGTTGTCGTGAGTGTTTTGTTTATTAGCTTCTTTTTCTTGTCTTTCCCCAGACATGGTGGGAGATAGGGGTTGACCAAAGATTTGTATGTCGTAAACTGGTATTTGTGACTAGGATAGTTTATTGTAAAAGGGGTTTTCCACAAAGAATGGATTGTCTTTCAACACAAAGGGCATTTCTTTTTCTTTGTCCTTTTTGTTGCGAGAATTTCTAGTTTGAACAGGCATTTTGTAACTGACAGGACCAAGAGCGAGATTTGTTGCAAAAATCAAGATCAAATTGTAGCTAGTAGTTCGTTTAACGTAGTAATTAAGAGAAGTAACTTAAGATCTGGTATGGTTTTAGAAATGATCTATCCTATATAAGACGTTATCCAAGTTGACTTAGGTTTGATGAAAAGTTTGTTTGAACTAGCTGAGAAATGATTGACAAAATCGTGCAATGCAACTGCAGAGGTACACTAGCAAGGTTGTTTATGCTTATGAGGATGATAACCAGTTTTAGGCTCGCCGTAGACTGTTTTGGACAGGTTTAACTATTCTAGATTAGCAAAATCAGAGACTTGTACGACATAATTTATGAGACCATACAACAGTTCAACAAGTTCAGGATGATAATAATTCTGTTTCGTACGAGTTGCTGCCTAGTACCGTATGGCAAATGGGTAAGTCCTAGATGACAAATGATTCTGTTTAGTTTTGTTTCGCACGACATAGGATTTAGCTTAAGTGACAGACTGTTTGGTTTCATACGACACAATATTGGACTCAGGATGACAATTTAGTATACTCGTATGACGCAGGATATGGTGCAGGACTATAGTTTACCAGACTCATACGACTGTTCTCAGAGCAAGGACTAAAAATTCTAAGTTTTTTAATGGCTGAGTATGACAACTGAGTACAACCAATTTCTGAGAAGGATTGATTTTCGACAGGGATAGGCCGATTTTAACACAGACAGAGTTTATCATTGAGTTGTTTGATCTATTTGATTTGTTTTCTCCAGTTTCAATATTTTATTTATTTTTTAATTCCCGAGATGAAAACATAGAAAACATGCAAGATATGTAATATTTCAAGCACAACACGCTAATCCTATGGAAGTTGGCTTAGAGAAGAAAACCTTTGCTTGCTGACTTAGGTACACACCCAATAGCTAATCAGAATACAGCCGCTGAGTCTCACGTAATGGATTCTCAACATCGTATTAGCAAACTCCAAATGCTAATGGGGGCACGATATGGCAAGTGTCTTGGGAGAGTTACTATCTCTCTTGCACAAAGATTATCAACCTTTTGGAGGTGAATCAGGTAGCTTCTATTTTATAGTTCTTAATCAGGAATTCCATTTGAAATTACCCCTTGAAGTCATGCAAGCATGATTGAGGCCTATAGCCCGACAAGGTACCAAAACAAGCTGTAGTCATGTAAACGCGATTGAGACCGTGAGGTCCTACAAAATGCCCGATATGAGAGATCTCAAAGAGAAAACTCAAATAATCCCATCCTCTGAGACTTTAATCATCAAAGACCTATTTATTATAGTGAGTTGGAATGCTCAGGTCCAGTTGTACTCACTTGGGTCGTTCTCACAGGGTGATTACTTTTTCCCACTGTGACAGGCCCGCTAAAGGTACACAAATCTCAAAATTTAGAAAAAAGCTTTGGGGGTCTAGATTTCTGATTGTCTATAAAAGACAAGAGCATACTCTCCTACCTCTTAGATTTTTCTGAAAAACATGAAAGATAAATTTGTTCTTTAACCAGAGAGCAAGCTAGGTGCCTAAAAAAATGAATTTAAAGAATGCATGATGTTTGGTTGATTCTCTTTAGGCAACTTGCAATAACAACGTATCAGTAGTCATGTTGTTTTTATTCTTTGATAGGCATATGTTTGATTGATAAATTCTTTGACAAGCGTCCTGCAAGAAATTGGTCAAGCTGTAAAAATCTCAGGCAGACAGAAGACAATCCAGGGTTAGCGTTAGCATCATCAAAACCTAAGCAAAAAAAATCCTGAAAGGTAATCTGTTTTTAATCTATCAGAAAACAAAATCGTACAACAATATTCATAAATAGAATGACAGAATAGTTTTATCATACGAGTTAGAAACCAACATAGAACAACAAAAGGATAGCATAAGCAGTATGTCGTACAAGTTAGGAATCCGCATAGAACGATAAACTATAAGAAAATCAGTATGTCATATGACTCCATATTTCGATTCGTATGACAATTTAAAGGATATGATCTTGTTTTATACGATAAACTGCAGGTGTCAATATAATGTCGTACGATGCAGTGAAATTGCTCGTACAATATTTCGCAGAGGCTGTATGGATGAAACCTGCAGAATAAAAAAAATTATTTTGAGGCCAAAAAAGTAGTTTTCTGCCCCATGGTGGGCACCAAAAATGTGTGTGTGAAAAGTGGACTTGTATCTACAAGACACAACACTTCAATCAAGTCATTACATGCATGGTTAGACAAATATAATCATAAATATGAAAACCATAACAAATCGACCCATTGCCTTCTAAAAGATGCGAGTATAAGATTGCTCTCAGATTATAAGCAATACTAGTGACTAGACAACATCATCAAGACGAAGGATTTTATCTATATGAACATGATGAATGCTAGATGGATGCAATATTGATCTAACAAGATTCAAGCAATAAGTGAGCTAAATGATTTAATCTATATGAAATAATTAACATGCAATATATCAATGAGTCTAGAGAAAAAATAGTATAATAACAAATATTCTCCAGTCTCCTTTGAATGAGAGATGAGCCTGAATTTATAGAAAATTCAGAAAGAAACCAACGGTTGAGATCAAATGATGATGAGCTGTCAAGATTTTCCAAGAGGAAGCACAATCCAGGTGAATTGATGTGATTGAATGCTTTTCTTAGTTTTAAAGGAAATTGAACTAAAAATAAGATTAAATCAGAAAAAACTGATTTATTCTCTATTTCATTCAATTTGAATATTTAATTGTTTTAATCGCTTTCTTTGAGATTATTTATCAATTTTTAATTTGTTTTTCAAGATTATCTCCAATTGATTTCTTTTCTCAATTTTTTTAATTCTTTCTTGGTCAATTAATTCCTTTTTCTGATTTATTTCCATTTTTGAAGATTTGTGCTCAATTGATTTATTTAATTAAAATTAATTCCTCAAAATGATTTAATGGCAAACTGATTTATTTAATTAAATATGCAAAAGATATTTAATAAAATAAATAAGATAATTGTTTAAAACGATTTTCTTGAAATGATTTAATTAATTAAATATAAATAATATTGGTTGATTAATTTGCCATGTGACATTTGATGATTAAAGAATTAATTGTGTGCTCAAGGTTTATTTAATTGCCTTTGGTTAGAACCTTGGTGATGTTGTCGAGATTAGGGGCTCATGGTTTAGATGACCATTTTTAGGGTATTACAACTATCAGGTAGCTCCACTTCATATGCATTTCCAGAACTAAACTTCCTCAAGATGTTGCAAGGTCCAAACTTCCTCATTTGCAACTTGTTATAGGTTACAACTAGAAATCTTTATTTTCTCAAATACACCATCACTTCATCACCAACTTTAAAGTCCTTATGTCTTCTCTTCTCATATGTTTTCTCCTTATATTTGTTGTTCATATCCTCCAATTATTGTTTAACCTAAATATGTAAGGTCATCATGTGATTTGCAAATTCTTCTGCTTCTGCACTCTTCTTGTCTTCATTACCAATATCCCTCAATTTTGATATACCTCTAGGGTGTGCTCTGGTAACAATTTCAAAAGGTATTCTTCCGGTACTCCTGTTCACTGAATTATTGTAGGCAAACTCTTCTTGTGCAAGAATCAAATCCCAACTTCCGGTCTTCTCTCCAACTAAGCATCTCAACAAATTTCCCAAACTCCGGTTTACTACCTCTGTCCGTCCATCAGTCTATGGGTGAAAAGTAGAACTGAATTTCAAATCTGTCTTCATCTTCTTCCAAATTTTTCTCCAAAAATAACCAACAAACTTAGTGTCTTTGTCTAAAACTATGCTCTTAGATAATCCATGTAATCTCATTACCTCCTTGAAAAATAAGTCAGCTACATGCACCACATCTGATGTCTTCTTACAAGGTATGAAATGAGCCATCTTTGAGAATCTATCCACCACCACAAATATAGAATCATTTCCTCTTTGTGGCTTAGGTAATCCAAGTATGAAATCCATGCTTATGTCCTCCCAAGGTCTCTCCAGAACTGTCAAAGGTTTATACAATCCCACATTCTGACTACTACCCTTTGCAACATGACAAATTCTACAACTCTGCACAAATTTACTGACATCCTTATGAATTTGAGGCCAAAAGTAATGTTCACTCATAAATGCTATTGTTTTGTCAATACCAAAGTGTTTGGCTAATCCTGCACTATGCTTCTTCTTTATCAGATTCTCCCTCATAGAACTCTTAGGTATACACAACTGAACTCCTCTGAATAATATCCCATCTTGAATGAAATAATCCAACCACTTACTTCTATTTACCATAACCGGTTCTGTACATGCTCTCCAAGGTTTTGCAAAATCTGGGTCATCATCACACAAGGTCTTCAATTCCTCAAATCCTATCACTGTCACTCTCATCTCTATTAGCAAACTTATTCCTCTACTCAATGTATCAACAAATTTGTTTGACTTTCCACTCCTATGCTTCAACACAAAGGTGTAGCTCTGCAAGAACTCTACCCATCTCATATGTCTATGATTCAACTTACTCCGACTGTTCAAATACCGCAAGGCTTGATGATCAGTATACAACACAAACTCCTTAGGCAACATGTAATGTCCCCACTTCTTCAAGGCTTGAACTATAACATAAAATTCCTGATCATACACCGAATATCTCCTCGTATCATCATTCAACTTTTCACTGAAATAAGTTACCGCTCTCCCTTCCTGACTCAACACTGCTCCAATTGCATTCCCACTTGCATCACAGTCTACTTGAAATACTTTGTTGAAATTCGGTAAAGCCAACATAGGCTGTTCAGTCACCTTCTCATTCAACAATTCAAAAAATTTATTTTCTCCAGTTGTCCATTTGAATTATTTCCTATCTCCTCTCATTGTCTTAGTCATAGGGCTAAAAATTGAACTGAAATTCCTAATAAACTTCCAGTAGAAACTAACCAATCCATGAAATGATCTAACCTCTCCAATGCTTTCCAGTGTAGGCCATTCAACATTTTCTCTTACCTTATGAGATTCCATCTTCAATCCATTCGCAGATATCACAAATCCCAAATAGACTAACTCTTCTTTCATGAAAATACACTTCTTTAGATTTATCAACAACTACTCTTCTCTCAACCTCAGCAAAACTTGTCTTAAATGCAACAAATGTTCCTCTTTTGTCTTACTGAAAATTAGAATGTCTTCCAAATATACAATAACAAACTTACGCAAGAATTTATTCAATAACTCATTCATCAATCTCATGAAAGTACTTGGTGCATTAGTCAACCCAAAAGGCATCACCAACCATTCATACAATCCTTCATTTATCTTGAATGTTGTCTTCCACTCATCTCCTTCTCTGATTATAATCTTATGGTATCTACTCTTCAAGTCTATCTTTGTGTAGTATTTAGCTCTACTCAAACAATCCATTATGTCATCCATCCTACGCAAAGGAAACCTGTACTTCACTGTGATCTTGTTTATTGCTCTAGAATCGGTATACATCCTCCATTCTCCATTCTTCTTTCATGCTAACATGATTGGTACTACACAGGGACTCAAACTTTCTCTGATCAAATCTTTCTTCAAAAATTCTTGCACTTGTCTATTCAGCTCCTCATTCTCTGTCAGTGTCATCCGGTGTGCAGCTTTGTTAGACAAACTAGCTCCAGGAATCAGGTCCATGCAATGACTGATGCTCCTCACAGGTGGTAATCCATTAGGCACATTATTTGAAATGATTTCTTCATACTCTATCAACAACTCCTTTATCTCCTCTGGTTGTTCTTCTTCATGCTCCGGGTTCCCAGTCTTCTTAGGAACTAAGACAAAACACACATTCTCATGTCTCATTCCATCCACCAAACAAATTCTAGCATTTTTACAAACTTCAGTCTTCAGGGGCTCCTCCAAGGGTAACAAGGTTTGTTTCACCCCATTTGCTACAATAGTGTATTTGTTCTTTCTCCCATCATGTATTGCTTGTCTATCAAACTACCAAGGTCTACCCAACAAAATGTGATAAATATCCATAGGCATAATATCACACAAAACTTCATCATGATAATTTTCAATTTTCAATTTCACCAAGCATTGCTCACTCACTAAAAACTTTTGATCATCCTAAATCCATGATATTTGGTAAGGCTTAGAGTGTTTCAGTCTTTCCAACTTCAATTTATTCACCATTTCTTCTGAAACAAGATTATCCAAACTACCACTATCAATAACTGCTTTGCAAAACTTACCAGACACCTTACACTTGGTCTTGAACAAATTTATCCTCTATAAAGGGTGCTTCATCCTCTCTGGTATGACACAAGGATCTCCTCATCATCAACAATTCTCCATCTTACAATTTGTTAGATGATCCAGTGGGGCTTTCTTCTACCAATGCTATTCTCCCCGTGTTCTCTGTCTTCGTACATTCGTAAGAATGATGTCCTTCTTCTCAACACTTAAAGAAAGTTCCTCTAAACACTCTCTTATCTTGTCTTTTGTCATCTTTTCCAAAACCTTCATTCCGGTTTTGCTGTCCGCTAGTTCTGGTACGACTGAGATAGTGACTACAGACATTCATTCTCAGGATTTTGGTGCACTGTCTTCGCATGACAAGGAAACACAAGTGGAAGGGTGGATTTCTATTAAGGGCAAGAAAGATAAGTTCTCTAAGCCTTCTTTTGACATGACTCTTCGATACCACAAGAGAACCTCTAAATGTAAATCTTGATGGTGTTTGGTTGGGGGCTGATTTTAGGCTAGTTGCTGGCTATTCTTTTTGCAACTTTCTTTTAGGTTGTGGGGGGCTATTTTTAAAAAACCCATGTTTTTGGTTATGGGTGTCCTTTTTACCCCTGGTTGTCTAGTGCTTTCATGTTCCTTTTTTCAAGACAACTTTTTGGTTGAGGGTTTGATGTTTTGATTCTAACCTTTTATAATCTTCTTTATAAAGGTTTTCAGGGTCCCTTCAAAACCCGGTTTTACCTTAATTCAAAACCATTAGATTCTCTTCTCTGGTAGAAATTTCTGTCATCATTCTAGTATGAAATACCATCTTTTCTTATTTCCTTATCCTTGTTCTAATCTGTGTAGGTCCCTCTTCCTGCGGAATATCCTCTTCCTACGGAATATCCTCTTCCTTCGAAATATCCTCTTCCTCCTTGAAATCTTCCTCTGAAAAACCTTCCACATATACCTCTCTATCTTTGCTCCTATCTTTTGTTCAACTTCTCTTTTTCTTTTAGGACATATTGGTAAGCTTCTTCGACACTCTGTAACTTGGTCTTTTTCTTTTAGGACATATTGGTAAGCTTCTTCGACACTTTGTAACTTGGTCAAACTGAGTTCATCCTGTATAGACATCCACAATCCATTCAAATATCTTGCAACTTGTTCAATCTCATCATCGACATGTCTAGATCTAATATTCAACTTTTAGAATTCTTTGGTATACTCCTTCACACTAGACTCTTTCTACTCAAGTTCTGCAACTTTCAGAATAGGTTTACTTGGTAATCAGTTGGCATAAACTTTGATTTCAACTTGGCAACCATCCACTCCCATGATTTGATCTTCTCTTTTCCTCTTCTCTGTCTATCAACCTGCAAATGTTCCCACCAAAGAGATGCATGACCTTTCAATTGGGTACAAATATATTTCACCTTTCTTTCCTTCGTGGTGTTCTCAAAATCAAAATACTTCTTGATCTCCAAGATCCAATCCATTAATTCATCTGAATCTAACTTACCATCATACTCTAGTTGGGTAAAATGTGGTTTGGTGTTCTCCCTACTCAAAACCCTCAAGAACCTCTTTTCATCCAGATCGATCATCGATGGGTTTTCTACTTGTTCTTTTAGTGCTTCTTCTTCTTCATCTTCGCTCACATGTTCAACATGTCGACCTCTTATCTAGGCTATTTCAACAGCTTCTAACCGGGCTGCAATTCCTCTCAACATTTCCATCACAATAGGGTTTGCATTCCCATGTGCTCCACTATTCCTACTTCCTCTTCATGCCATCTTCATGCAAGTCCTCTACAACTATAGGTCAGATCCACAATCCACCACCCAACAACAGAATCTTCAAGACAACACGACCTTCAAAATGAAATATCGCTTTGATACCACTTGGTGTAGTCATAGTTAGGAGAGACCTCAATGAGATCTATCTGGACCGTGCAACAAGAGTAAACAAAATGAAAGAAATACCTATGCCACATGTCTTTCATCTCCATGCCACTTGCCCCCTTTGTTGGCATATGGTTGGAGATTCTTTGCCACTTGTCTCCTTAAGAATGACAAGTGTCAGGTTCTCCTCAACCTCTTTCCAACTTCTTCGATCTTGACCGTCGATTTCTGTAGACTGAATCTACACCGTTGATTCTTGCCACCTCACCTCTGGTCATGGAAATATTATAAATAACCCCTTTTTTTGGCTATGAGAGGATCCTTAACATCTTAGTAACTTAGCATTCGAGTAATCATTTCCAACATTTTCTTAATCATAGCTTAGTATTGTTGCATCATAGCATAATAGCATAGTATCATTGTAATTACGTGGTTTTCATGACAACTTCATAATAATGTAGAATTAGCATAAATCTTATATCATCCTTTGCATCTTGCATAATCAATTCCCATCTCTTGGGTTGCCACTTTGTTGAAATCATGCATCTGAGAGCCATCTGTTGAACTGACAAAGTCCTCAAGACTAGGGAGCGATGAGACAACATTGAAGAGTATTTTAATTATTTTCTTTTGTTTCCCTTAATATAATGTTTCATTGAGTATGTGTGTTTTTATATGCTTATTAATGGATTGAACATAATATTTTTACACATAAATTTTGGTGCCCACCGTGGGGCAGAGCCCCAAAGTTTTTAACAAGTTTTCTTGTAGGAATTTTATTGATAGGTTCTCGCAAATCCATAGAGTAGCATTCTAGAAACACAAATTAGCTCTTTCGGATTCCAAATTTTCACTCCTGGTCTGTGTACTAGCGTCTCGTCACCTCAAACTAGCGTTTTCATAATATTCTACAAGAAATATAAAGGATTTGATCATCTTTCCTATCTCTTTTTTTGTCTCAGCATTTTTGGTCAGTCCTATAACGTTTTTAGTCATTGAAATAGTGTTTCTGGTTTGTTTCACATCATTTTTGGTCCATTTGGTAGCGTTTCTAGTCTATTTAGCAGTGTTCCTGTTTAATTTAGCAACATTTCGAGTTTGTTTAACAATGTTTCTGCTCAATATAGTAGCGTTTTTGGTCAATTTAGTATCTTTCCTGGTCAGTTTACCTGCGTTTATGGTTAATAGAGAAGCGTTCTGGGTTTCCAGAACAACGTTCTGCGTAGACAAAATAATGTTATGAGCAATTAATTTAGTATTTTTATGTTTTGTTCTACATTTTTCAATTCTACTTCTGAACTGTCATTTTCCTGAATTTGATTTGTAGTTTGCTATTTTGCGGGTACCTTATTCACTGTCAAAGACCAAAGTTATAAACCCTTTTGCTATCAAAGACAAAATTACAAACTACTAACATTTGGTGCAGCTGCAGGATATTGCATTATGTGTTTTTATTAATGTAGGCACCTGGACTAATTAGGAAAGAAAAAGAACCATCATGTCTTGCGTGTCTTTGATGATAGGTGAGTATGCTCTCACCTTCATAAGGTGATCAGAAAGCCAGAATCATCACTTTTCTTTTAGTAGTGCAATAATCCTTAGTGGGCTTGCCCTCCTGAGTAGCCCATAAGGGTGGGTGAGAGGGGAATGACCCAAGTGGCAACGAATAAAGCCAAGTAATCTGAGCCACTATAAAAAAATGTGTTTGTGACAAAAGTTGCAAATGACAATTGTTAAATGTTGTCATAACGACATCATATTTCCTTTAGTACCTATATGGTGCATAAAAACCTGTAGAGCATAACCACTGCAGGCTGGGAAGCCTCCTTTAACTAAGTGGAAAATGTTTTTATTTATGACCACTCGAATGGTGCCCTTACTAGTAACTTGTTAGTTAGAAGCCACCCTTTTTAGCCTTGGTGTGATGATTTTAATGCAAGGGGATAGAAGTTTTTCCCCCAAGATACTCACCATTTGGCTCCTTGGAGGAGAGACAAAAATCCTCGACTTTGCATAGGCTACGTGTAGCCTTTCAAGGAGAGGGTGATTGGGTCATCTTTCTAGTCCTAGAGGCCCCTATCTGCCACCTCTCGACTATGGAAAAGTGGACATCCCCTTTAGGGTGTTTACACTTGTGTCATAGAGATTTTGGGCTGTGGGCTGAGTTATCACATTGTCATTGATTCCTTAGGATAGATCTTCTTGAAGTGTCTTATTTGTGGCATACCTGTGGAAATTTAGGCTTTTTATGAGCCTTTTGAACATACACTTTATGTTTAGATCCTAGGGACAACAATAAAATTGTTTGAAATTATGTCTTCTATATTTTCAAACGATAAATCGAACACATCATCCATTGATAACACAAAACTTCAAACTCAAACATCAAACTATCAGATTTACACTTTTCATAGTATATTAGCGCTTTCCGTGTAAATTTTAGAGTTCTTGGCCTAAACTGTAGATTTTTTGGTCTAAACATCAAAGTTCTTGGTTTGAACATTAGAGTTCCTCGTTCAAACATCAAAGTACCTAGTCTAAACTTTAGATTTCTTAGTTTAAACATCAGATTTATTGGTTTGAACATTAGAGTTCCTAATCTAAACATCAACATTATTGGTATATGAATTAGAGTTCCTGGTTTGCAAATCAATATTTTAAGTCAAAAAAATAGTGTTTTTGGTCTTATCATTAGCATTTTTGGTATAAACAACAATGTTTTTGGTCATTCTGTCAACGTTTTGGGTAAAACTGCATCAAAATCACAAAGCTAAAACACCCCTTTTCAGGCAGTGAAACATAGTATTAGGTCAACTCCTCAAGACACTCAATCAAGTTATCTTATGTCAAAGAAAGATTCAAAACTAGACACGCTAAGGGTTTCAAGTATTCATCTCCCACAAGTTTAAGATCCAACATCTCAAGGTGCATAATCAAATTTCTTTGATAATATGATCTTTTAGGCATAGTTTCTTATCATGATTTATCATCCTTCATCATGAAACTAAAACGCTAGATCAGATTAAACTAGTTCTCTTGATAGGATATATCTTTCCTATTATACTTTGTCAAATCATAGCAAAACTTTGCACTTCAAACCAAGATCAAAAACTTGTCAATTTTCAAATACTTGGATGACCATTTCATGTCGTTTGAAAAAGAAGAAACTTAGTCACAAGGCAATCTTGAAAAGGAGAAAATTTCTCTACATAAATCGCAAAATATTATTGAAACATCACATATTTTTACATCACTATCAAAATTATTTGCATGGTAGAGGAAATGAATTTGAGGAAGTGTCTTTGAGAATGTGTGCTATGCAACAAAGATATGCATTATCACAACATCTAAATCAAGGTGGTCGAATTAACATGTCTTATTTACCTCAACAATTGATCACTTATTGAGAAGCATTTTAGAAAAATCAAACCTTTCGAAACAATTAGATCACTTGTATGCGAGTTTTGACAAGGAATCAAAGAAGGAGACTGAAACAACAAAAAACAAAGCAAACATCTACAATGGAACAAGAGAATCCATTATTTCATCAATTTGGATCCACTACTCACAACAATGACAACAATGAGGAAATAATGGAAGAAACAATCAAAGAGGCTCAACAAGATCCAAAGTTTAGTAAATTCATGGAAAAGGTCCTTGAGATGGATAAAGAGAAGTATTTTCTTATGTTATGACGTCAAGGTGCCATGTTTCCTATTGATTTTGATGTCACAAGATTAAGACAAGGCGAGAGAACTAGTGAAACTTGAAATGATACCAATGAGACCCATAATGAAATGAGCTGAAATAATCGACATAGCGAACCAAGGAATGATGATAATCCCCTTTTGTCTCTTACTCAAAAAATTTAAGCACTTCAAACACAACTTCAAGACATGCAAAGTGGAACTACCATGCAATATTCACTACAAGAAATCTGTTGTTATCCATTTGACATAAGTCTAAGTATGATACCATTTCCCCCAAATGTTGAAATTCCCAAGTATGACAAATACAATGGTAAGACTAATCCTGAAGATCATGTTAGGGAATTTTGCATGATGAGTATGGAGTTCGCACACGAGGACACCTATTTGACGAGACTATTCCCCAAGAGCTTAAGTGGGCAAGCAATGGAGTGGTTTTTCAAGTTATCAAATGGTATAAGAACATTTTCAGAATTGGTGGACAAATTTGTTTCCCAATATTTGTATAACATTCAACATGAGATTACTATGCTTGACCTATGTAATACAAAGCAAAAGAATGGGTAACCTTTTGTGACATTCTTACAAAGGCGGAGAAGCTTGTTTGCATGATATCCTCGTCTGGTTCCTGTCAATAAAAAGATGGACATTTTTATTGATAACTCGAGCGAAGAGATGAGATATTAACTTAAAATGCAATCTCCTCCAAGCTTTAACAAAATGGTTAAAAATGGGATTAAGATCGAAGAAGCATTGGTCAAGAAAGGAGTATTCTTCCAATAATACTCATAATAACATTGATAAACTCAAATTATGGAATAGAAATAGAAACATTGTGAGCGATGGGATAGTGGATGCTAACACCGTGAAACCCAAGCATACCATATTCAACGTATCATGTCATACCTCAACAACCAATCAAGATAATAACAAACCAAGGTTACTCTCCACCAACTTTCACAGAAAATTCACACCTATTCGTGAGCCACTTGAATCAACATTAAAGACTCTTATTGCAAACAAATTGATTACATTACCAAAAGTAAGAGACTTTGGACCAAAATTTAAACCTTCTTTGTAGAATGACAATCATTACTATAATTATCATCAAAGTAAAGGACATCAAACAAATGATTGTCAACGATTAAAGCATGTTATTCAAGATTTGATAGATAACGAGGTAATAATGGTAGATGGGCACACAACAAATGAATCACACACAACATTTAAAAATCTGTTACCAAACTACAAGAATGGTGAGACGTCAACAAATGGAGATAGCAAAGGTAAGGAAAAGGTTAATTATGCTCACACGTATGATAATGTGGTCAATGTCATTGTAGTCAAAGAAAAATCCTAACTAGAACCTGCACACGCTATCACGTGCAGTAAGGATAATGTCTCTTTATCGAGACCTACAACCAATGCACACTCCACTTCTAAATAATACAACATAGTGGACCAATTACAAAAGACCCCTATGCAAATCTCAATATTAGAACTACTGAGAATATCATCCACGCACAAAGAGATCCTAGAAAAGACTCTAATAGATACCATGGTTCCCAAAGATTTGGGCATTGATCAATTCCAAACCATGGTGGGACATCTCATAGTGCCTCATTGCTTATCCTTCACAAAAGATGATGACATGTCCTTGCAACATCCACATAACACTCGATTTCATATCGAAGTCCTCATTCATAGTAAAACATGTCTTAATAGATGGAGGAGCTGGTCTAAATATTTGTTCATTAAGTCTTTTCTGTGCCTTAGGCTATTTTGAATATGTTGTTGATCCTCGCAAAAATATAACAATCAAATCCTATGATGAAGAAGAGCATTCCTCCAAAGAGATTGTAGTGTTACCAATTAGAGTTGGACCTGCCCAAAAAGATACAATATGTCAAGTGTTGGACATTAATTTGTCTTACAACATACTCCTAGGAAGACCATGGATCCATGACATGCAAGATATTCCTTCAACTTACCACTAGTGCCTCAAATTTCCCTATAACTGACAAGAGATCACCATCTCGGCAGATTCAAATTCATTTCACTATTCCAGTAACCTGAAACTAGTTCAAGAGGTCATTGTTATGCATAATAGATAAGAATCCTCTTCTACTACACCACCTAAGGGAAAGACGTTTTCTTCAATATTATCTAGCTTTGAGAAAAAGATATAATTGAAAGACAAAAGCCTAGGGGAATATTCACTACCAGACCTACCAATCTCTCCAAGATCATATGGAAAACCATCAAATTCAAAACCAAAACTTGTCTCAAAACCAATTAAATTTTTTTATGGATCATTTGTCAAAGCTGGTACCTTAGCTAAGGAGACCAATGACAAGGATGTGTTGCAATGATTATACAAAGATGAGGTAGAATCCCAACCAGAAGTCAATAATGTCAGTATCCTAGTGGAGCAATATGGAAAATGATATGATATCACAAGAAAGATGGGATACAGTGGTAGTGGTCTTGTGGGTAAAATAAAAGAAGGTATCTCAGAACCAATACAACCTCCTTCTCAACTTCCTAAGGATAAATCAGGATTAGGTTTCAGACAGGTTAATATAGATCCACAACAAAAAGGAACATCTCACAGTCAACAAGAGGAAGAATATGAACGACAACAAGAAGAACTTGTCATTCAAGGAGAAGAAGAAGCTGCATGTAAGCAAAAAAAAGGAAACAATCCACAAACAACAAGAAGAGGTCGTCTGTAGACAACAAGAAGAAGAAGCTGGCCACAATTAGCAGGAAGAAGAAGCGGCCCATAGGCATCAAGAAGAAGCTGAGGAAAGAAGACTAGTGGAACTTGCTAAAAAGCGAAACAAAGCTATTCACAACCTTTATGAGAAATTTTTCAGATTACAAGCTTCTAGTGAAACAAATTCCAATGAGTGGGAATGGAACTCTTACCAATCTGAACATTCCTCTGAAGAGTCATGTTATACAAAAGATGTAGATGTCAATGTAGTTTTCTCATATGTAGGGAAAATGTCAGAGCATAGGCCACTCGAATGGGAACTGTAATATATCAATTTTGACTCCATTGAGGATGATCAAGAACTACTTGTTGGAGGTCATTTTGAGGAAAGCAACATCTTGGACTTAGAAATAGTCATTGAAGACTTAGATATTTCTATCATGACCCTTAGTGCTCTTGATACACAACAATCTAACGATCCTTTACCATTAGTGTATCTTGAGCTTATTGATTGGGAAAATGAGGGACCCATTGAGATAGAAACCTTCCCTAATGATCATTGCATTGCCTTATACCTCAATGCAGTAGAACCTAAAACAACTTCCACCAGTGAAGCCATTAATACATCTTCTACTCGAGGGAGTGCCAAATCTCTCAGTCGCAAAAGTGAAAAGAACAAAACAAATATCAGGTCTAATGTTGAAAACTGGTTAATGGCAACATTAGATCAAGAAAAAGTAAAAAGAAAGGACATATTCGACGGTAAAAACCTCCTTGAGGCGCCAAAGGATGGGAGATTTGACACTTTATCCGAGTATTTCTAGGAGAGATATTCAATATTGATTGAGCTAATCGAAACATTAAATATTGGAACACCAGATCAACCAATGATTTTACATCCAACAACATCATTATCAGAGTAAGAGAAACATAACTATATGACATTTTTCAAAGAAAGGCAAGTCAATTTTGCATGGTCGTATGCAGATATGCTAGGATTGGATCCGGATCTGATCATGCATCACTTAAATGTTTCTCCTGGACTAAAACCAGTAAAGCAAAAGCTAAGAAAGATGCATCCTCATATAGCCTTATTGGTCAAAGCATAATTGAAGAAATTGCTAGATGTACGGTTTATCAGACCTCTAACATATCCAGAATGGGTATCCAACATAGTTCCTATTTCAAAACTAGACAAAAGTATCAGGGTATGCACAAATTTCAAGGATCTTAATAAGGTATGTCCTAAGGATGGTTTTCCTTTACCTAATATAGATATCATCATGGACTTGACAATTGGGCACATAATGTTCTCTCTCATGGATGGTTTCTCAGGCTATAACCAAATCAAAATAGCACCAGAAGATCAAGAGAAGACGATCTTCACATGTCCATGGGGTACTTTCTGCTGGAATGTAATGCCTTTTGGACTCAAGAACGTAGGAGCTACCTATCAAAGAGCAATGGCAATGATTTTTCATGATATGATGCATACCTTTATAGAAGATTATGTTGAAGATCTATTGGCTAAGTAACATAATAGAGAAGCACATCTAGAAATCCTAGCAAAGATCTTTGACCGCTTAGAGAAATAAAAACTATCTAAATCCAAATAAATGTGCATTTGGTGTCACATCGGGAAGACATCTGGGATATATTGTTTCAACACAGGGCATTGAAGTAGTTCCAGATAAAGTTGAAGCAATCATGGAAATGGAATCACCTAAAAATATTAGTCAGCTAAGATCGCTTCAAGGAAGACTTCAGTCCATTAGAAGGTTCATATCCCAATTAGATGATATATGTCATCCTTTCACACATCTTTTGCATAAAAATGTTCCATTCATATGGGAAGACACATGTGAAGTAGCCTTTCATGTAATAAAGGAATATCTAATGAACCCACCTGTCCTAATGCCACCAATTGAATGCAAGTCGTTATTTTTGTACATATCAACCATTGATATATCATTATGATTCAGAGGCTTGGTTTCATGACTCAACAACTTGGAAACATTTCAATTCCCTTCGCCAAACTCAACACAAGGCTTGTATCACAGATCTTCAGGCATCCCAAAATCTCAAATACATAAGTAATCATTAAGAATTAGGCCCTAAACAAAAACCATATCATACTTCACAAACTCAAAACTCCCCTTCATAATGACTCCTTTCCTTATGGCTACAAATGACAATTATGGTTTCTACTGTTCACTAGACCCTAGTAACTTCAAAGACTTCCTGTAGTAATTCAATACAACATCATTGCACCCTTGATAACCTTCAAGAATCATAGATATATCAACCATAATATCTTATACAAAATAAAATACTAACACAATATTTAAACATCTTAGAAACTCTCACAAACATTGCTTCCACACACTTCCTGTTTTGGCAGCGACAAGAGCCTATACAGAAAAATGACGGTTTTCGTGAATGGGCCTGTTTGACCCCTCAAAAGGTCTTACTATTTTTTTTGATAAAAATAAAGTTTCATTGTAAAATAATTATCCTTCCTTTCATCCAAGTTTCAGATCTGTACTCAACCATACATAGTTGTACTAACACGTTCTCTAACTGCAAATTCTGGAAAATATTTTCTGAATAGGTTGCCTTCACAAAAATGATCATAACTTACTCATTTCTCCATAAAAATCGATGAAAATTGAAGAAAATTAAATTTAGTTCATGTATCCAACAAATATGAGTGGTTTGATACTAATACCAGGTCATATATGTCCACACAACTTGATGCAAAGTGACTGTTCTTGTCTTTAACAACCAACAATGAAAAATACAGTCCTAGGGCTTCTTTGATTTATTAGAAAAACTTGTTCAAATACTCTACACATTTAGAGTAATAAAGAAGCAATTAAAATGAACCATTATCCAAGGTTTTAGCCTTTTAAACTAAATACATTAGGAGATACGAAAATATATTGCTCACTGGTTATCCTCATTGAGGGTTTGATAGATTTCACAAAAAATAGTATAAATTTACCAAGACACAATAAAATTATATGAAACCAAGACCAAAATTAATAAAATTCATTCCCCTAACATTTCCAATAGATTTCCAAAGCAAATGAATGAGATTTAACAATGAAAATTCAATGGATCAGACTGTAACGTTAGGGAAGGACAATGTAAATGCAAAAAAACTTCAAATTTTATTAATCTCTTCCCTCAATACACACAAACTAACCATGATTATACCTCCCTTATTCACATATATAATAACTACATCAAAGCCAACCCCCAAATGGACTCTAACTACCTTTTGAACTGATTTAACTGTTGGGTTTACACCTTTTTGCAAATGTTGCAATTTTGCTTTGTGACAACTTTTCAAGTTTTTGTCAAACTTGACAACATGACTCCAAAACTTGTATTATTAAACCCAAATCATCTAATTACCCTCTAGACATTCTTAAATTACCTTATTACATCATCTCAATCTATATTGGGCATTTTTACATGCTTTGACCAACTTTGACCTTGTTAGGACCTTATAGGTCACCAAGAGCATAATGGCTTTAATAGCCTTACAAAATGATTTTAATTGACTCCAAATGGTCCTTAGGAACTTACATAACCTTGAAAAAACAATATAAACCAAAAAAAAATGAAAAAGCCTTCATGAGGCATCTAGATGAGTAGGTGCTCTTGCACCACATTAGGAGCTTTGTTAGCACAATTGGATCATTAAGGGAAAGAATGAGCTATTTACCATACCAGTTGGACCTTAGTAGGATATGAGATCAACTACTCATCTATCAAAAATTCATTCTTAGTGGTAGTGTTCACATCCTTGAAGCTGAGACACTATATGCTAACCCATTCGGTGAAGCTGATAGCCAAAATTGATGCACTGAAATATCTTCTTAGCAAGGCAGCCTTAACAAGTAGATTGGCAAAATGGGTAATGATCCTGAGTGAGTTTGACATTGAGTATATTGACATAAAAGATATAAAGGGATAAGTGATCGCTGACCAATTAGCAGAAGCACCACTCCAGGGTGATCATCCAATACATGTTGAATTTCCAGATGCTGATGTTCTTACGACCACTAAGAAAACATGGCAGTTGTATTTTGATGCCTCTTACACACAACATGGATTGGGGGCATGTTTTTTATTTGTCACACTTCAAGGTCATACCATCCCAAAAGCATACAAATTGAATTTCCCTTGCACCAATAATATGGCAAAATATGAGGCATTAGTCATAGGAATCAAGATGGCTATATAATGGAATATCACACATTTGTAAGTTTATGGAGACTCAAAGTTGGTGATCAATCAAGTTAATGATGAGTACCAAACTAAAGATGACAAATTAATGCCTTACAAGAAGATGGTTGATGACTTTAGAAAGTACTTTGTGGACATTTCTTTTGACCAAATATCGAGGAATGGCAATAAAGCAACTGATGCCATGGCCGCAATCGCCTCTCTGCTTCAAATGTAGGAAAACCAAGACCGCTATGAATTCTTGGTGGAAGAACTGTTTCACCCTTCTTATGATTGTCTTGATTCCCCGATCATATGTTGCCTAGTAGAACCCGATTCCTCATGTTATGGCCAACTTAACACCTACTTAAAATACGGTACCCTTCCTCCTAACCTATCAAGGAATCAAAAATGAAATTTCAATAGACAATCTGCTCGTTACACCCTTGTCATGGATAGTCTATCTAGACGAGGTATGGATGGCACTCTCCTTAGATGTATTGAGTAGAAATAATCTGAGAAGGTTTTAAATTAAGTTAATAATGGTATTTGTGGTACTCATTCAGGTGGTCTTACTATTTCGAAGAAACTCATACGATTGTGTTGCTATTGGCCTACTATGGAGAGAGATTCTTTTCAAATTTCCAAAAAGTTTAAACAATATCAGATCCACGGTGATCTCATACACGCACTAGCACAAGAGCTTCATGCTTTGGCAGCTTCATGGCCATTTTGTCAATGGGGTCTAGACCTCATGGGAAAAATTCATCCACCTTCCTCAAATGGTCACAAGTTTATTCTTACAGCTACTGAGTATTTCACCAAATGGATTGAAGCAGTGCTACTTACCAATGTCACAAGGAAACAAATTATCGCATTCATCTTGAACTACATAATATCCTGCTATGGCATCCCTATGACTATCATCACTGATAATGGACGACCATTCAAAAACCAAGATGTACAAGGCCTCTGCAAAAAGTTCCAGATCCAACACAAACTCTCCACACCTTATTACCCTCAAGAAAAATGGTCAGGTGGAAGCATCAAACAAAACAATCTTAGACATTCTAATGGAAACAATTAATGATGCTGGAAGAGACTATTAAACCCTGCTTTATGGGCATATCACACCAGTACCTGCACACCCATGGGTGCTACACCTTACTTCCTTGTCTATGGGTTTGAAGCTATAAGGAAGTTAATTAGCAGAACAACTTCCTAGACTAATCTTGAGAGGAGGGTAATCCAATATTTTTTACAAATAGTTAGAACAGTTACAAAAAACATAAATAGACATAATAAAATTCAAACCATAACACAATGATTTACGTGGGGAAAACCCTTTCGGGAGAAAAACCCCACACTCCAAAAACTGCCCAATATATAATTTAAAAATTAAAAAAAAAGATTACAATATACTTGGAGAGAAAGATCTTCGCAGGAGTACCACTAACCAAAGATTGAGAGGTAAATCAATATCCATAAGACTCTTACACACAACCTCTATCTCGCGCACCTCATAGATAGGAGATGCAATACAAGAAACCGTCAAATAGTATTACAAAATCATGGGCTAAAACCACCCAATAAGGTGTAGCCGACCTTACCTCCCTTCTAGATTCCCTATGATGTGTTAAAACACACATCAACATGTGTCCCTCTCTTTTACATCTCATTTATGTGTTTGATGTATTTTATATTTCCTATTTCAGGAGTACAAACTTTCAGAGGCCATAACTTGAGAATCGTGTGTTCTATTGACGAACCATTTAAAGCGTCAGAAATTTCGCAAAGTACTCTATTGCCTCATAAGCTACTACGCCGCTTACACCCACTTTTCAAGGCGTTTCAGGGCCTCTAAAGTCCTCAAAATCAATTTTAACCTTTCATTGGACCCCTCCAAAACAAAAACTTTAATATCTTCAAAACTAATTGTGATCTTATGACGAAACTTTACTGACATGCTTATCTAACCGGCCAGAAGCTTCTGGGAGAATTTCACAACATTTCATGCTTAAATGAAAACTTACTATAAATAGTAACTGTTACTACTTATCAAGTTGCCATTAGTTTTTATATTCAAAGTCATACTATATACTCTAGTCGGTTAACACTATCGAATCATGCAGTCGGTATACACAGAGAAGTCGGTATGCACAATCTAGTCGGTTATAGAGGAAAGCAGTCACAGAAAGCAGTATACACCGAGTTGTCTACCGAGTATCTTTTTATGTCTACCGAGTAGCAAAGATGACACACCGAGTTGATATACACTGAGTGAAATGTGTTACTAGATACATTGAACCTGGACATGCATATGAAAACGTGTTACAAGATCGAGGCACATCTAACCGTTATTACATTAGAAATTGTACTAAAAGATTGTGTATGATTTTGAGATCAATCTAACCAATGAAATATTTTGTATAGTTATTCATTCGAGGAATCTTGTTTGTAAGATCAAAGCAATGAATTAGATCACCGTCTTAAGAGATCTATTTATACAACATGAGTTAAGGGTGTATATGTGTGTAAGAAGACTGTTACAAAGACATAGAGGTCACCGAGAAGGTTTTCAAAGAATAGTCGAAGAACAGAGTAAACAAAAGGGTTTACCGAGTTACTATATGAGTTACCGAGGTATGCTATAAGCAAGGTAATCTATTCTGAGCACATAGAATCTGCTATAACATTTCAGATATAAAGTTGCAAATATTTGTAATGATTTTATTGTAATATTGTGAAGTTGAAAGAGAAACCTTTAACAGGGTAAAAGACTCTAATCAAGTCTATAAATTGTAAAGCCTCTAACCAGGTGCATCATTCAGAATAAATGTTGTAAAATCCTTTAGCAAGGTAGATCTAACAGATCTTGTTACTCCTAACAGGGTAAGCTATCAAAAATAGCTAAAATGTAGCTCTAACCAAGCACTCTTTATTATTGTAGTAGTGAAGTTGTGGGTGCCATCCCCACCGCAGTTTTTCTCTCTAACCAAGAGTTTTTGCATAACCAAAATATATGTGTTATGGAGTGAATCATGTATGATTGTTATCTATTTGTTTTAACTTTATTTTATGTTATTGCACTATTCTGTTTATGCATAATAGTAAAGTTATTATTCAAGAAAAGTTTTTCAGTACTGATTCACCCCTCCCCTCTTAGTACATTAGCTTTCCATATTGGGCCTAACAATTGGTATTAGAGCTTGAATCTTGGAAAAGGGTTTAACTACCTAAAGAGAAAGATCTTATCAATGGAAGGCTACAAACAATCTCGGAGGATTGTGTATCTGCAAGAAGAGCTGGATCATGCTAATCAAGTGATTGCAGACATGCAAAGGCAAATGCAAAAATCTCTGAAAGTAAGAAGAAGATTATCTGATGACTTGCAGGATTCTCAAGAGTTAGTGGAACAAATTGAGACATCATCTGAGAACAGTATATCTGAAGAGACTGAAGAAATGATTGGGGTATTGAAAGAAAAGAACAAAACATTGGCTGATCAACTAACAACAATGAAAAGAGAACATGAACATTTTAGCACACAAATGACTAAAAATCTGGATGCATTAAGGATAGCTAAGGATAAAGCAAGAGATCTAGAAAGAGAGAAACAATAACTTGAAGTTTTAGTATCTGATAAAAATGATGAAATCATAAGGTTGACTAGGATTCAACAAAATATGACAGATCAACTAGGTTATGCACATCATGAAGCAATTATGAAGAATGATGAAAATCAAGCATTGAAACTTGAAGTATCAAGGTTGACCGATGAACTTGAAATAGAGAAGAAATCCAAAGAAACACTGAAGAAGAGTTATGAGGCATCAAAGATGTTGGATGAGCAATTGAATACAAGAAGACCCAACAAAGATGCAGGACTCGGTTACAAAGGAAAATACTCTACCGAGAAAGGAATTCATACTACCGAGAGAGGAGAATCATCAAAGCAAGCTGGAAAAAGGAATAACATCAAAAGAAAGAAGCCTATTTGCTACTACTATGGAAATCAAGGTCATACTACCAACATGTGCCAAATCAGAAAAGGTAAGCAACTGAATATCACTAGGTCCAATAATTATTGTTACAATTGCAACAAATATGGTCACACATTTAACCAATGTAGGACAAAGTCTGTTAACAACTATCAGAAGGCAAAATACAAAGGGTTTTCTAGAAACTACAATAGATATGGACATAGTACTGAGAAGTGCCGGCTTAAGCAAAAGAACTACATGTGGTCTGCACACTGAGCAAACACTAGAGGTTACCGAACTTACACAGATCCTTACTGACAATATGCAGCAGTACCATGGGATTACAACACAAGGATATGGTGTGAATGTTGTGGAAGGAATGGACATATAAGTGCCAACTGTTTTATAAGGTTTGGAATGAACAACTGAAGATCATGGAGAAATCTTGGTATGGCATGTTTTCATTGTCACAAAGTTGGACATTTAGCTGGAGATTGCAGAGATCAACCTAGAGGAGACACAGAAGAAATAAAAGAGAAATTAAAGATGATTTGGAAAAAGAAGGAAATTGGGTCAAATGAAAGCACCTTACCTACCGAGTTAGGTGCACCTATTCCAAATTAATTAGTAAAGGTATGAAGGGACTGCATTCTCTGAAGGTTAAAATCATAACGGTTCCTATTCTATTATGTACTAAATTCAAAATCTACATAGTTAAGATGCATTAGTAAGTTGGAAATTCTATCAAAAGTACTTTACAGGAAACTTGTCAAGTCGGTGAATACAGGAAGCCTGTCAAGTTGGTAAATGAAGGAAATTTGGTTACTCGGTTAAAACAAAAAAAGGAGAGTAAATCGGTTAAAGGTGAACCAAGTGCATTTAATATTTTTGACCTAACCCGCACAGAACCCGATAAGGTATTTTGTGTACTTAAAAGCATTTTCGCGATCATTTACACTTACCAAGTTTTCGAAAGAGCAGAGCAGAGCGATTCCAAGGCAATCAAATCTCAATCTAAGTGAATTGAAGGTATTTACATCAAATCTCATCACACTGTTAAGATAGCTTATCGATATTATCAAATTGTTATTATCTGTTGAGTGTGAAGCATCTGCCATTTGTAAACCGTCAAACCCTAAGGATAATTTGCTAACTTTTTACCTAAAATCTTAAATGGCGCCCAAGATCCAAGATCCCATTATTGTCAAGAATGTAGAGAAGCCTTCGTGCTGAAATACTCTTTGAATCCTAAATTTGCTTCTGAACCGGATGACAAAACTGCTTTTTCACTCATCCCGGATCGAGTCTTGTTAGTCGAAGATGTGAGATTATTCACCAAATGCCATGTTGAAGAACTCGGTCATGTTGAGATTAGAGACACCTATGATGAACTATGTACCGATGGTGTATTAAACAACAAGTATGAGCACATCAAAATCAAAGGATTGACTAAAGCCCTAACCTATCTTCGTATGTTCAAGCCTCAATGGGTCAAGTTTGTTCTAAGCAGAGTTTATGATTATTTCATGTGGCTAGGAGAGCAACCATTCAAAATCACCAAGGAAATCATTCATGTGATCACCGGTTATCCTATCTATGATCATGCATGAGCTCAAAAGATGATATCACAGAAGGAATTAATCAGCTTAACCGGAGTAGAATCTGATTACAGAGGACTGAAATTGAACAATGTCACTGATGCAGAACTTGAGTTTGCCATTAGAGTAATCGGTTACTATTTCTTCCAATCTGCAAGGGAAAACAGTGTACCCTGTGTCGCAGTTGACATAGCTTATAAAATTATGAAAAAGGGAATGAAAATTGACTTATGTGAAGTGTTACTGAAGAACCTGTTTGAGAATCTGAACACAATAAGGAAGCTGAAGAAGAACAACTCGGCATATACACTAAAGTTTGGTTTACTTCTTGTATGCATGTTTTTCTACTTTGAGAAATTCTTTCCATCAGTCGGTTTTGGGAGTTGCATTGTAATGCCCCGCCAGGAAACCCCTAAAATGCTTACAAAACTAGGTTAAAAAGGAGAAACATTGTAATGAAAATGGAAGTCATTCATTTACATCATTTAATACATCTTATTCGCTTTCCTTTTCAAAATTTAAAATGCTTCTATTTCTTATTGCGTTTTTAAATTTTAATTTCTCTCTATAAATTTTAGGCCTACTTCTACATTTTGAACTGTTAACAGGGATGATGTATTTAAATTAATTTAAACCTCAAAAATCAATCATTTACACTATATCAACTTTATAAGAAAAAAAAAGAAATAATTTCTTTTAAATAATAATAATTTACCCCTTTTTCTCCCAACATGCGAAGATGAGTAATTTATTTCTATTTCTCAATTGGCTTTAGATTTTTCCTTTCCAAAAACGCATAACTCATTAAATTCATTATTTTAAAATTAGCTATTAAATTAACTCGCTATAACATGATAAAGCGACATTTTTAAATAAATGACTAATCTAATGCAAGAGTCTCATTTATTCAAATTTCTCAACTACAAATGCGTAAATGTTACAAATGTGTAAATGAGCACACTAACCCCAGTTAAATACCTTAAGCTTGCTACAATATTAATTTAAAGCAATCTCTTAAATTAATGATTAGTCATATAAAGGAAGCTACCCATTTAAATTTCTAAATTACTGTTGTGCACGTCTACTTATAAATTTGAATTTAATACTTAGAACAACAAACTTCGCTTACCTCGTGCAAGGCACACAAAACGAGGAAGTCCACCAAATCACTTGATATGCAATCCAATGAAAAGAAAGCCCCACGAATCCACACACGATGCTCACCTAACCATGGCTAAGGCAAGACGAGAGTTATATGACCACCAAATCCGAATTCTAAAAATGAAAGAGGCATACTCAACCTTGCAAATCCCAAAGGAGATGAACCTTGCCCTAAGCGGTGTTGTACCTGCAATCTCCTGCACCCATGAATTCATACAAGCATGCATATACATATACATATTCAATGAAGGCGTTAGCTCAAGGTTTATCACAAGGGTTAGAACCAATTACATTTACACGAGAATCGATGCAAAAGCACAATAATAAGTATGCACAGTTATTTATATTATCTAAACTACACATTTCACCATGGTTAACCTACCTATCAAGAATGCCACATAGGAGGTCAATCAAGGTTAAATGGGTTTTAAAAGTCCGACTAGGGTATGGGCATTACATTCTCCCCCCCTAGGCTCCGACTTACTCCTGGAAGTCGCAAAGCTAAATGGAGTCCTGTAACACTTATTAGTCCTTAAACTCAATTAACAATTATCAATTTGCACAAACAACTATTTTGCCAACATCTTAGAACATTATTCATAAATCCTCTACAAGTGTCATCATCCATTAACAAAAAAAAATGCATCTAACATCATTCACATCTTAGAACGTTCTAGAATTTACACACAATTATAGTAAAGATATGAGACTTTTCCCTTCTTATTTCACCAAATTTAAAGCAATTAAAATATATAAGCACAATTATCATACTCATTTATCAAACATGACAAGAAAATATGCTCTCAAGGTCAATTTCTCTCACCAATTCATCTCTTTCACAAAACTTTATCGCATAGAACTAGCTTCACATATCAATTTTTTTTTTACAACCAAGTTAACTTTCGTCAAATAAGAGCAATGTAAGAACTCAATTGTTTACACTTTTCAAACATACAAGAACCTTTCCAATGACTATGCCCCATAACATACTGACAAGTTAATACCATTTAATCCATGATTACACATAATATCCATCCACAAGACTGGTTTGCACAACACAATAGGCCACATGTGAGCATGTCTAATGCTCGGTCAAAGGTAACATATATGATGCACATCTCTATGCCTGCTCTCAGAATAAATACATGATCAACAATTATCCAACATCTCACTCAAGGGCTTGATGGTGCTAGGGTACACCATAGCGGTGCTACCTTCCATACAAGTCCCTCGTGAATATCCCTTGTTGTGTAAGGTGTTTAGCCTCCAAGAGATAGTCACCACTCATAGGTAGGTAGTGGATCCTAGCTATTTTCACAGCCTCACATACCTCCATCCTCAAGGTTCCCTGCGTCTACTTCCTCGTATACACTCATCCAAGCCCGTCTCCTACGTTCTTGGAGAGGAATTCACATTACAACACAAGACCAACATACGAAAACAACAAGGATAAACCTGTTTAGCCACCAAAGTACCAAAGATTAAGGATAATAATTGTCAATTTCAACAATAAAACAAGAAAATAATTTCCGGATTTGCAACATCAAATCAAGTAAGATCAAGATTGCAGAATCGTGGCTAAACTGTCAAGGTCAAAGTAAAATAAATTGCTGGCCCACAAAGAAATAAATAAGTAATTAAAAGAAAATCATAATTGCACATTACATCACTACATGACTAGTAGCTAGCCACCAACGAGGAAGGAAGGAACAATCGTCTAGCTATCCTAGTAGCTCATCATGTGGTGTGGCCAAGTCACACACCCGCATGGCATGGTAGTGTGCACCTCGAAATCACCCCACATCACGTCGTCACGTGGCATGGCTCTACCCTATACCTATTGGTAGGCCGCATGGAAATGTCTACTACATCCCGCATCGTGTCTCAGCACGACATGGCAATACTCCAAGCGGACAAAGCACGCAATGGACGTATCCCGCATGGCAGTGTACCCCACGGATAAGGCACGCACTGGTCACACCCCGAATAGCGATGTTCCTCTCAGGATACTCGTCGTAAGCCATAGGTATACATGGCTAAGGTCTACCCACAAGTCTACCAACACTAGTCAGTTGGCAACTTATGCAAGAAAATAACACGCCTCTCATGAAGACAAGGCAACAGATGCTCCAATAGAGTCCAACAATATGCTCAAAAACTATCATCTATATGCTCAAAATAAAGGATGGGAATAAGGCTGGCACACATGAACCTCATAAATCGGTTTATCACAAGGGGGAGTATTGAGTACACCTATGTTATAGTTTCGTTACAAAACCATACTTTTCCTCAAAATAGGGAAGCTAAAGTCGCTTCGCGTCGACATTACTTGTACGCTGTTCATACTATTCAAGGAATGGTGACTTCTACTACTACCCCTTCACATACTGACTTATCAACAACCCGTGGGTTGGCACTCAGTAAGGAAACAAATAAGCAACATCACATAGATAGGTATGGTTTCCCATACTCATAAACAAACATATTCCCCATAGTTGATTACTTCACCATCCCATGGGCACACAAAACAAGTACGGGTTTTCTCACAACACACACAGAATAGCACCATTACTGGTTTAGTCACATTTACGGGGAGTACTTTACATTATGCTAACATATACTTAAGGGAAGTTTTAATTATGCTTTACACATGAATCACCAAACAAAGTTTACTCTAGATCCACGTTCTGAAATTTTCATCAATTCAAATTTACACAAAGAAATAACATCATTCTGATATCTTTCTCAATCTTCCCTAAGCATTTTCATTCACATTACTAACTATGCAATCTCCCTTTCCAAGATGAAAATTTTTCCCTTTTCAATTAGAAGCCAAGGCTAACATACAATTTCATATGCGTTGTAACAAATTTTCCTTCAAATCACTGCATTCTAAATGGTTTCCTTTCAAAAACAACAATCCCTATATTTTAAACGAGAGGAGGACGAGAGTTGGAAATTCAACTATTTCCTACGAATACACAAGAATTTCAAGATCACCATATGCTCAGATATAAGTTTATCATTTGAGTTGCACGGTTTTCATTTTGCTATCTTTTTTTTAGGAAGGTGCCAAAACATCCTAACATGTCATTTCTAATCATTATTGTTGCGCTATAATGTTCTAGTTTTCCGATTAAGAATTCAAAACAATCAAATTTTCTTTTGTAATACAAGCCTTCATGAGAACAATCACCATTCGTGATATGATACAATACAATAATACCTCAAATTTAACATTGAAACTTCATAATATGATAAGGAGGTAAATAAAGAGCTATCTTCTAAATTTTACACATTCAATGCATTCAATTCCACAAGTCTTTCATTTACTCTTTCCGAAACATAATAAGACAATTTCCCATAACCAAAGCAAGTTAAAAGTGCATCACTTAATAGGCCCTAAATCACACTAGTTGAATAAGCACATAAAACAATCTTTTGAGGAGCACATTACTTCACTCTTGAAGTTACTACAACATGCCCTCTTTTGGTATTCTTTTTCACATCAAGCAATTTTCACAAAATCACTATGCGCATTTTAATGCATCTTACTTAAAATGGAATTTAACTATACTTCTCCTACCAAACACATGGAGAACCCCTTTAATGCAACATACCATTTTCTATCATTAACCAAAGATTAACTCCTAGACCAATCCCTTTCACAATCTAAAACACAAAAACGTTATGAGGCTCACACAAGGCTCAAAAAATATCATCCTTTCTCTTGCAATAAGAAAAATTAAATAAAAGATAACTACACATATCAATTCCTTTTAATTTACTAGAGAGAGAAGAGGAAGAGTCATAATCACTCAATTTACTACATAATAAACATTAACATTTGCCATTCTAGTCTTTCAAGTGGACAATCATTAAGATAGATCAAAATCATAAACAAGCACATTTCGTACTTTTAGATTCAAGATATTAACAACTCACCCAGATGGATTAGTCAAAAGAGTAAAACAAAGCAAGAACGAAGGTACATACGAATCCCTTTCCAAGGTAAGAGAAGTCATAGACCAAGACCTCTATAAGGAGACAAAACACCTATAATCATTCACAAAACACCCACATCAAGAAGGTGAAGCAAGGTGTGAACACACACACGTTACACACAAGCAGGGTTTGTTAAATCACACCCTCACATCAAGGAGGACACGCATACAACATAAGGTAGACACACACACACACCAACTATGGGCAAAAGCGAAACCAGAGATCCCAGTGTTGCAACATGGGCTCTGATACCAAGTGTAATGCCCCGCCAGGAAACCCCTAAAATGCTTACAAAACTAGGTTAAAAAGGAGAAACCCTAATTTTGCCCTAATTTTCAATTTCGAATTTAGGCATTTATTTTTAAAATAAAATGAATGCAAATGAAAATGGAAGTCATTCATTTACATAATTTAATACATCTTATTCGCTTTCCTTTTCAAAATTTAAAATGCTTCTATTTCTTATTGCGTTTTTAAATTTTAATTTCTCACTATAAATTTTAGGCCTACTTCTACATTTTGAACTGTTAACAGGGATGATGTATTTAAATTAATTTAAACCTCAAAAATCAATCATTTACACTATATCAACTTTATAAGAAAAAAAAAGAAATAATTTCTTTTAAATAATAATAATTTACCCCTTTTTCTCCCAACATGCGAAGATGAGTAATTTATTTCTATTTCTCAATTGGCTTTAGATTTTTCCTTTCCAAAAACGCATAACTCATTAAATTCATTATTTTAAAATTAGCTATTAAATTAACTCGCTATAACATGATAAAGCGACATTTTTAAATAAATGACTAATCTAATGCAAGAGTCTCATTTATTCAAATTTCTCAACTACAAATGCGTAAATGTTACAAATGTGTAAATGAGCACACTAACCCCAGTTAAATACCTTAAGCTTGCTACAATATTAATTTAAAGCAATCTCTTAAATTAATGATTAGTCATATAAAGGAAGCTACCCATTTAAATTTCTAAATTACTGTTGTGCACGTTTACTTATAAATTTGAATTTAATACTTAGAACAACAAACTTCGCTTACCTCGTGCAAGGCATGCAAAATGAGGAAGTCCACCAAATCACTTGATATGCAATCCAATGAAAAGAAAGCCCCACGAATCCACACACGATGCTCACCTAACCATGGCTAAGGCAAGACGAGAGTTATATGACCACCAAATCCGAATTCTAAAAATGAAAGAGGCATACTCAACCTTGCAAATCCCAAAGGAGATGAACCTTGCCCTAAGCGGTGTTGTACCTGCAATCTCCTGCACCCATGAATTCATACAAGCATGCATATACATATACATATTCAATGAAGGCGTTAGCTCAAGATTTATCACAAGGGTTAGAACCAATTACATTTACACGAGAATCGATGCAAAAGCACAATAATAAGTATGCACAGTTATTTATATTATCTAAACTACACATTTCACCATGGTTAACCTACCTATCAAGAATGCCACATAGGAAGTCAATCAAGGTTAAACGGGTTTTAAAAGTCCGACTAGGGTATGGGCATTACATACATCGACCGATCACCCATCAAATTAATGAATTTATCAAGAAGCTAGGTGATAATTTCAATGATATAATGGATGATTATTTTAGTAAATTTTAGGAGAAAATGCACAACAGGTACCTGATTCCACCCCAGCTAGTGGAGAAATATAAAGATGATATATGCTTTGAGGTAGATACTGATTACTGTTATGTGAGTGTTGTGGAACCAAGAACTCAATCTTTGCCACCTATGGGTTACGAGATTGACTTTGATATCACACAACAACAAATTGATGCATATCTTACATTACCAAGGCATGCTACCGAGCTGAGGTATGGAACCTATGAAGAGGTGAAGGGAAAAGTAAAAATGAGCATTGTAGTACCCAAAGCTACAAGAAAAGCAACAAAGATGATAAAGGTTTTAACGGAGAAATTCAGAGAAGATTCTTCCTCCACACCTGTCAAAGGCACTCTTGCCATCACTGAAGAGGAATCAAAAGCTCAAGAGGTAGCTATACCACTGAGCACCGAATTGCCTAAGGGTAAAGTGTTGAAAAGAAAGAAACTGGACACTTCAAAGGCCCTACTGACTCCTCCAACAAAGAGACCTAATACAAGAGCATCAACTGCACCACCGAGTAAGAAACAAAAGAGTGTTACTTCTCCCAAGGTAACCAAGACCTACAAGAAATCTACTCGGAGACTCATTTTGGCAAAAGAGTCTAGTGATACAAAATTTTAGGATGCCAACAAATTCTAGATTGTCAAGAGCAAGAAGGTAAATATACATAGTGTTGAAAACTTCTGTGCCAATTTGAAAGAATATGGCGGATTTGGTTCTTTTAGATATGTCAAGTATGAAACAAGAAATAATGATGAGAAGAGACAAATTGAAGAAGCTGTCATTTGCACACTTCTAAAGTTTCGGCTAGCTCCATTGGAACTAGTAAAGTCACTTCCAAATGAACTTTACTTGCATATTGATAATAGGTGGAAATATGCAATGGACTTAGAGAAACAAATCAAAGAAAGAAGTCTAGTCCATCTATTTCCTGATATGTCTGTAGCAGAAATAAAGGAACATTTGACAACCTACAATTCAAAATTTCTTGTCAAACAGAGAGCCTTAAAACTAATGAATGGGCTATACATTGACGTAGAGAATGAGACAAAAGCAAAATGGCAGGAAATCTTCAAAACTAAAGATGCTGGTGAACAATCTATAGTTGAAATTATTGATGTCATCGAGCACGGTCCTGATGTTACTGAACAAGACCCGGCTAACACTATTCAAATTGATGAAGATGTCATGGATACAAAGGAACCAGAGTAGGAAATGATAGATGGCACTACATATGCAAAACTTGTATCGAGTGAATCCATTTTAGAACAAGTTCAGCCTTATCCACTGATCAATCCACCTGTCTCTACCGAAGCTCCTCAGGATACAGCACAAGGCACCGAAGGTCACAGGTCTACAACAGGAGAAGAGACTACTCAAGAACAAACCTCTGAAGCACCTTCGAGCACCGAAAATGTAGCAGCTGAGACACCCAGTACCGAGGCACCAAAAGACACCATAGTAGCTACAGGAACTGACCAAAGTGTTGCCTCTACCAAGCAACCTACTGAGGGTCAGAAAGCCTCTCAAGATATTGTCTTGGTCCAACCAACCAAAGGTAAAGAGAAGAAGGTGAAAAAGCATAGCTTCAAAGTTGATTTATCGAAACCAATAGTGTTACCCAATGTGGATATATCAAAATTAAAGGGGCAAGCACTCATTGATTTCGGTGAACTCTGCAAAGCAAAGGCCGAACAAGAAAAATAGATGGCCATACAGAAGAAGAATAAAGTACTTCAGAAGGTGAAGACATTGCTATCAGATATGCTACCTACAGCTACAGTGTCAACCGATGCAGCCATCCACATTCAACAAGATGAACTCCTTAATCAAATAGAAACATTCAGAGTTGATGCATTTGAGTATTTGAGCAAGCTCAAAGACAAGGAGCTTACTGCAAAAATGATAGAAGAGGTACAAAAAGCTCTAGCTATTGGCAAAGTTAAACTTGTCAAATTCATTGCTGAGTTGTCCCCGCAACTCAAGCATATTCTTTATTTATTTCAGAAACTTTGTACATTTTCTATATTCATTAAAGATATCAAGAACAAAACTAATGCAATTGAGAAAGAGATCATTGATCTCTCAAATAAGTTGACTCCAGAGCCCAATTCAGTTCAAAATTTTTATACCAAGCTTCAATAGCTCATGGCTCAACAACTGGAACTACGAAATGAAGAACATAAGATCAGGATGGATATAATGACACTCCAGACATTATTCCTTCCTCATCTTTCATCAGTTCAAGAACAGATTAACCGAGCTACACACCTATCTACTACACAAGAGGGAAGCACTCTTGATGGCTTAATATCTCTATTGGCTGATATTCAAGCACAAAATTCTTTAATGGAAAGTGTAAAGGATGCACTCTCTGTCGCACTTACCGACACCCGAACAGAGTATAAATCCATTTTTGATCAGTTACCACCCCCAGATGGAAATTAAGTTTTTGATGTTTGTCAAAAAGGGGGAGTGATACTATATATTTGGGGAGTGATACAGTTTAGTGATCCAGTTTTGATATAGTATTCGGAGTATTGTATACAGGGGGAGTATACCGAGCAGAGTATGCAGAGTATCCAAGGATAGTAAGCAGAGCACACTAATGTCAAAAGGGGAGATTTTTACTACTTATTAAGTTGCCATTAGTTTTTATATTCAAAGTCATACTATATACTCTAGTTGGTTAACACTACTGAATCATGCAGTCAGTATACACAGAGAAGTCGGTATGCACCGTCTAGTCGGTTACAGAGGAAAACAGTCACAGAAAGCAGTATACATCGAGCTGTCTATCGAGTATCTTTTTATGTCTACCGAGCAGCAAAGATGACACACCGAGTGAAACATGTTACTAGATACATTGAACTTGGACATGCATATGAAAATGTGTTACAAGATCGAGGCACATCTAACCATTATTACATTGGAAATTGTACTAAAAGATTGTGTATGATTTTGAGATCAATCTAACCAATGAAATATTTTGTATAGTTATTCATTCGAGGAATCTTGTTTGTAAGATCAAAGTAATGAATTAGATCACCGTCTTAAGAGATCTATTTATATAGCATGAGTTAAGGGTGTATATGTGTGTAAGAAGACTGTTACAGAGACACAGAGGTCACCGAGAAGGTTTTCAGAGAATAGTTGAAGAACAGAGTAAACAGAAGGGTTTACCGAGTTACTATATGGGTTACTAAGGTATGCTATAAGTAAGGTAATCTATTCTGAGCACATAGAATCTGCTATAACATTTTAGATGTAAAGTTACAGATATTTGTAATGATTTTATTGTAATATTGTGAAGTTGAAAGAGAAACCTTTAATAGGGTAAAAGACTCTAATCAAGTCTATAAATTGTAAAGCCTCTAACCAGGTGCAACATTCCGAATAAATGTTGTAAAATCCTTTAGCAAGGTAGATCTAACAGATCTTGTTACTCCTAACAGGGTAAGCTATCAGAAATAGCTAAAATGTAGCTCTAACCGGGCACTCTTTATTATTGCAGTAGTGAAGTTGTGGGTGCCATCCCCACCACAGTTTTTCTCTCTAACCAAGAGTTTCTGCGTAACCAAAATATATGTGTTATGGAGCGAATCATGTATGATTGTTATCTATTTGTTTTAACTTTATTTTATGTTACTGTACTATTCTGTTTATGCATAACAGTAAAGTTATTATTCAAGAAAAGTTTTTTAGTACTGATTCACCCCTCCCCTCTTAGTACATTAGCTTTCCCTATTGGGCCTAACAGTAACCTCATGTAAATGCAATCTTGAGACACCATTTTTACCAACATTCTCCCACTTTTCGAACACCTTGCAAGAGAAAAGGGAGTATCAACACAATAAATCAATTTATAGGGGCCATGAGGCCCATAGACTCCAAATACCATTTGAAATTTTTTGTGCTCACAACCTTAGTTAAAGAATCTGCAACATTCATCAAAGTTTCTACCTTAACCAGCTTCACCCTACCATCTTCAACCATATCTCTGACAAAATGATACTGAACATCAATGTTCTTGGTCGGAGCATGAAATGTTGGGTTCTTAGCTAGGCAGATCGCACTCTGACTGTCACAATATATTGTTATTGCTCCTTGTTTTATTCCACTATCTGAACACAGTCTCTTAAGCCAAATAGACTCTTTACAAGAATGAGTAGCTAAAATATACTCTTCTTTAGTAGTGGACAAAGCAACCACAACCTGTCACTTACTCATCCAACTAATTGCACCACCAAATAAAGAAAACACATAGGCACTGGTGGATAGTTTTCTATCAATATCACTTGCCCAATCTAAATCCACATAACCATGAATATTAAGGGAAATCACATCTCCAACTAAATTACCATGATAACATGAAGAATACTTTGAGGTACCCTTCAAATATTTGAAAAATATTTTGACTTCATCCCAATGAACTCTACTAGGATTAGACATATATCTAGACATAACTCTGATTGCTTGGGCAATGTCTGGTCTAATATAGACCATAGCATACATCAATCTTCCAACTGCACTTTGGTAAGGCACTCTTCTCATGTCTTCCATCTCTGATGGGGATGTAGGACAATCTGCAACAGATAATTTTGTTCCAACTGTAAAAGGAACACATAATGGTCTACAATCCTGCATGTTGAACCTCTGTAACACTGAATTCACATACTTACTTTTGCCTAGCCATAAATTTATGTTCACTCTACTCTTCTAATTTCCATCCCAAGAATGCGCTTTGCTGCACCAAGATCTTTCATTTCAAATTTAGTAGGGAGATGAGACTTCAATTCTGAAATCATACCTTTCCCTTTACCTATGAATAACATATCATCAACATAGAATACAATGTACCGGAAATGATCACCATTAGATTTATAATAAACATAGTGATCTAATTTAGAACGTTCAAATAAAAAACTCAACACATATGTATCAAATTTTAGGTACCACATCCTAGGACATTGTTTGAGGTCATACAAAGATTTATTTAAGTTGCAGACCAAATTACTTTTACCTTTCACCACATAGTGCTCTGAATCTATCATATAAATATCCTCCTCCAAATCACCATGAAGGAAAGCATTTTTCACATCCATTTGCTCAACCTCTAAATCATAAACAACAATAATAGAAAGCAAAAATTTATTGGATGTCATTTTGGAAACAAGAGAAAATATCTCACCATAATCAACATCCTTAACCTGAGAGTATCCTTTTGCAACCAACCTTGCTTTATACTTCTCAATGCTTCCATCTAAACCAATCTTTTTCTTGAACACCCATTTGCAACCAACATGCTTTCGTCCTTCAGGAAATGGTACAAGATCCCATGTATCATTCTTTTTCCATAGCAATCTTCCAGGATTCTGCATCATTCATACCTAATGCCTCTTCTATAGATTTTGGTTCATCCACATTAGTATTTAAAATAAAAATATATCTCCAATCATCAGGTGAAAACCTTTTAGGTGGTTGTCTATGTCTTGTAGACCTTCGAACAAGCTAAGTTGGAGGTTCTTCCTCCTCTTCTGAAGATTCAGAGCTAGATGAGCTCTCCTCAACTTCTTTCCTATCTAGGGGTCTCGATTCAACTCTTTCAGGTGTAGAAGGGAATTTAATCACATCTTCCTTTTTAGCCTGTTCTGGCTGCAATTTAATAGAAGGACACTTAATTTCTCTAAAAATAACTCTTCTACAATGAATTACCTTTTGTGCAACAGGGTCCCAAAGCTTGTATCCTTTCACACCATAATTGTACCCGATGAAGATACATTTCACAGCCTTGTTCTCCAACTTTGTCCGCTTTTCCTTTGGCACATGTGCATATGCCTTGCAACCAAAAACTATAAGATTTCTCAATGAATTCTTGTGACCCGACCATGCTTCCATAGGTGTTTTATCAACAAGATATGATGTAGGAGACCTGCTAATTAGGTAGCAAGTAGTGGCAACAACTTCAGCCCAAAACTTTTGTTCTAGACCAGCACCACTCAACATACTCCTAGCCTTCTCCATCAGTGTCATGTTCACTCTTTCTGCAACTCCATTCTATCTGTTAATGCCACAATCTTTACAAAATCTATCAAAATCATTAGAGAAAAATTCACTGCCATTATCAGTCCTCAAACATTTAATTTTCTTTCTGTAGACACCTAAAATTGTCTTATCTAATTAAATAAATATTTTTATTTATTTAATTATTTTAGCCTAATTCTTCTATTAATTAAATAAATCTTTATTTATTTAATTAATTCATTTATCCTCTTCTAGCAGTATTTCTCATTTAAATAAATACCTTTATTTATTTAAATTCCTCTTTTCCTAAATTAAATAAATATCTTATTTATTTAATTGATCCCACTTCTTCTGTTAATTAAATAAATCTTTATTTAATTAATTAATTCATTAGCCTTTTCCACCTATGACACATGTCATTCATCTCTTAATTCCTACACTACCTACCCTCTCATTATTTTCTTATTTTCTCTACCTACCCTCTAATCTTAGCCGACCATTTATCTTTTACACCTCTCAAGCTTATCCCTCCATTTCTTATAGTGTCTTCTATATAAGGAGATTCTTCCTTCATTATCAACCCCCAACTACGCTTTCAAATTTTCACATGTGATCAAGCCTACTTGCAACCACATTTTCGTTCTTTGTTGAGCTCTTGTGCACACATAAAATTTGAGAGCAAATATATCAAGCAAGATCAATCGAGATAGGAAGAATGAAGATCTAAACCCTATTGGACATGTGATGGTATAATCTTTGTGATTTTATTTGATTTGCATTGTCTTAGGTAATCTTCATATGTTATGGTGGATCTTTGTTGTTGTTAGGCTAGGGTTTTGTGGTTGAATTCATTTAATCTTTCAATATTGTTGTTTCCATTTTTACCATAAACACTTTCCAGTTTGCAACTCAACCATATCTTTAAATTGACTGAAAACTTCAAATTTACTCTTTAGAAAATATACCCATGTCCTACTAAAATCATCAATAAATGAAACATAATATGTGGATTTTCCAATTGAAGGAACATCTACAAAACCAAACAGATCAGAATGAATAAGATCCAAAACACCACAAGTTTTATGAGAACTCGAGTAAAATTGAATGTGGCTTTGTTTTTCATAAATGCAATGCTCACAGAAATCAAAGTCAAGATTACAATCATTCAAACCTTCAACAAGGTTTTTATTTTTGAAGATCCTTAGACCCTTTTCTCCAATGTGGCCAAGTCTTTGGTACCATAGCATAGTCTTCTCTGCAGGTAACTTTTCTTCAAAAGAAAGAGTACCCTTAGGTACCCAAAAGCCATTTCCATTTGTTGAAGGTGAAACCCTCAAATCTTTTGATGAAGTATCCACAAATTTACTTTTTACAAAAATGCTATTACACTGAACAGTGTATGCATATAGCCTATACAAAGTGCCAAACCTGACACCTCTAGCAATTACCATAACACCCTTAATCATCTTACATCCTAATTCAGAAAAGACTACCTACACACCCACATCTATTAGTTTTCTCACAAAAAATAGATTTCATTTTAATCCAAGGATATGCAACACGCCATTAATCCTTTTTATTTTACCATCCGAAAACCTGATTCTAACTTTACCTCGACCAACAATGTCTAAATGTGAATCATCACCCAAGTACACCTTACATCCATTAAATTCTTCATATTCAAAAAATCAATCTCTATTGGAAGTCATATGAAAAGATGTACCTGAGTCAATTAACTAGGCATCATTACCTGCATGAGTCACCAAATTTGTAATGAATGCATCACCATATTCCTTCTCGAGCTCAAAATCAAAATCAAACCTTTTCTTTTTCTTCTTCTTTTCTTATTTGTAGTCCTTACGGATGTGACCCGGTTTACCGTAATTCTAGCAAATAACTCTGGACTTTCCAAGAGATTTCGATCTCCCTTTGGATTTGGACTTATCACGCTTCTCATTCTTTTTGCCTTTATCCTTAGGTCTTCCACAAACAGTTAGGGATTCTTTTGAACTGATGGATACCTTCCTCCACATATCTTCACCAAGTAGGGCAACCACCACATCTTCAAATTTTAAAATAACAAAAGTACTACGGATAGCCATAACAAGAGAATCCCACAAATCAGACAAAGAACAAAGCAAGATCTGGAATTTCTCCTCTTTGTCCATCTTAACACCGACAAATACCAATTGAGCTACCAACATATTGAATGCTTCCAAGTGATCTGCAATTCATCCATCCTCTTCCATCTTCAAGGAATACAATTTCTTCCTTAAGAAAATTTGATTTAATATAGATTTCGCTTGATACATTTCACCAAGCTTAGTCCATAGCTTCTTTTCAGAGTTTTCTTCGTGGACATTGACCAGAACAGGGTCTGTAAGGCATAGTCTAATTAGACCCTTGGCTTTTCAGTCTATAACATCATATTCAGTCGCCATAGTAGGATCTGAGGGTCTTTAGACATTTGTATCACATCCCACAGATCTCGATCTACTAGCATATCTTCAATCTTCAACTTCCACATCTCAAAATTTGTTTCATTAAATTTCTACACCTCTATTCTCCCTCATGAACTTGCCATCTAAAAATTCCTACAACAAGATCAAAAAGTGTCTTCTGCACAAGCTCCCACTCAAATATGGATTAGTTCAAAAAACCCAACAACCCACAACTGAAACCTATTGGTGTAATTAATTATTCATCTTGGATATTATTACACCTTACTTAAGTTTACTTAGGTACATGCATATCATAGTAGTTTGAGTATGAGACACTTGGGTGTTTGTGCCACATTGGGATAGTGTGTGTAGGAGAATTTCCACCTTCGGTGGGTGATCAACCTCATGTGGAATATTATATTGTTTCTCCTACCTACCACACCTATTTCCTACCTACCCTTGTTTCTTATTGAGCCACATGTCATGTTTGTGTGCTCACATATCCATATAGCCTTGCCTATATAAGCAGACTTATATTGATTGTATGTAATGCTTGATGATCTAGTTGATCAGTATTTTCATCTTGATAGAATACAGTTTATTACTATCATCTATTTTGTCTCTCTATTGCTTTTCATTGAGCTCTTGATATTGGCAAAATCTCAAATGGTATCAGAGCCTAAAGGGCTTCTTTGATTTGTCTTGGAGAGGCGTTTTTGGAAGCTTCAATTTTTGGATCTGAGGATCTTCATTTTTTGGGGGTGTCCTACAACAATTTGGACATCACAGTTGCATCAGGGAGACCATTTCCATAAGTTTTGACTATAAACTTGGCCTATTTTGGAGAAAGTCGATTTTGGAGGAAAAAATTAGCCTATAAGGCTAGCGGTACAAATTTTAAAAAAAAAAAAAATTTTTTTTTTTGTAAATTTTTTTAATTTCAATTTGATAATTCGCAGTTTTTTTAATTCTATTGGAAAGTTTTCAAAAAAAGCACCAAAAAAAATTCAAATTTATTGGGGGTCTGCAAACCCCCTTGCTCAGCCGTAGGTTGTTATTATTTGTGTAGGGGTCGTACCTTATTGTCCATAGGGCTGTACCACCTGCGATATTCTCTAGTCACCGTGTCGTGTATTTGCCAGTCAACTCCCCGTCGACACTTCAACTCTTCGGCCCCGCCATCGGCGACCACCCTACTCTGGCCACCCTGCTCCGACTTCGGCATCCACCGCCTTGCTCTAGCATTCACCACCCGGTGGCTGCTTCGTGCCTGGCCCCACGCTAACTACTCCTTGACAACCTCCATTCCGTCGGTTGCTATAGTGTTCCCAGGCAGCCCCCACCGCTCCTGTGCCTTTCGATGGTCCCACATCAGATCCGTACGGCCACGCTGTCCGCCACCTCAACACACCGCGTCACCTGCAATGTCATCATTCGTACAAGTACAAAACCATTCACAGACTGCCACGTGGTACTTTCCATATAGGTGGCCAGGGGGAGTGATGGTCATTTTGACAGTCATATAGCCATCAATTTTAAGCTTGCAGTTTTCTGACGTCAACAATATTTTAAATTTTTTTTACCCCCCTCTCATTTGCATTTTTGAAATTGTAGTTCAACTTCAAATGGCCCTAACTTGCTCATTTTTGCTCCTTTTTTGGTGCAATTTTTTTTGAAATGGGATATAATTTCGTGCTCTTCATAGTGATGGAGGATTTTTTGGATTTTGATGGATGGAGTTTTTATAATTTGCATATTTTCATGACTGTACCTGTCTAATCCTAGATTTTGCAACTTCAGAGGCTTTGTTTGGGGTCACATGACCTCCTTTTTGATGAGGAGGTATTCTAAGAGATTTAATTCCTTATCTCAGGGAAGTCAAGTGTTGTCCTAGTGGGATCCCTTCTTTGTTCATCTGGTCTACTAATCAATTTAGACATCTCAACTCTCTAGGAGTTCTCTCAATCAAGATGTACTCATTGGTTGCTCAGGCTGGGTTGAGATTCACAAGGGTAAATCCAACCTCACACTCTCAAACTCCTAACAAATGCTTGCAAAGGTTATAGTAGGTGTTAATGATGTTTTCCAAAGGTAATCAACTGGGTTTGAGCATGGGTTTGATTCATTTCCCCATCGCTCCTTCCTTTCTCTATTTTCTAGGCCTAGTAGCCCTAGAGTCCCAATTAGCCCTACCTAACCGTTTTTTGTGGATTTGCTCAAAATTTCCCCAAAGACCCACACAAACTCTTTGATGATCAGGATACCCTTTTGGAAGTACTTTCCAATTTATTAAGTGAGGAATCTCAATCTGACCGTACGGGTACAGAACCCGAGAAATGCTTTTTTAAAAGGGTTTTAGGCTTGTTTTGGTCTTTTCCCAAAGGTTAGGTGTCTTCCTTGATCTGCCACACCTCCAAACTCACACATATGCTCTGCCACACCTCACTTGTTCATTCCAAACACTCTGCAACTCCAACCCTACTCATCCTTGCAAACACTTGCATAATCTCATTCATTTCCTAACCAGGCTATGACTGAGCTCACTTAGGAAATGATGGTCATTGGCCTTTCAACGACCTCCAAAGGAAAATAAAAGCTATGTACACTATACAAAGGTTCCATGGCTCGATTCCAAAGGGTTATTGAGAAAAACTCAAAGGACTTCAAGCTGGAACCATGTTTGGGCCTCTCAAATCCTTGCTCAGGCCGAGAGCTTGCAAATTTGAAAACTCAATTCAAACCTGCAATAAAACTAACCAAAATTCTTTATGAGAACTACAAGAACATGTACAAAACAACAAGCAAATAACAACAATGCAATCAATCCATTAAGTACGGATTGTTGCTCTAATTCTAGAAAAATGCAAGGTAAAAACTCAAAAATAGTCTCCAATTTGTATTCCAATCTACTCCAGGCATTCAAAAACCTCATTACATTCATTCTCAGGGCATTTATATGCCACTTTTTTCCTAACTAACTCTCTATCGGTTTCCTAACCAACCCTTTGCTCAAAAATGCAAAAAGTTCCTCAACGTTGCAAAAAGTTGTCAAGCAACTTTGACAACTTTTGCCAAAAAGTGCATTTTTGCCTTACATGCTTTGTTTTCTCCTCCAAACCATCTAGGAGGACTTGTGTGATTGTGCCTCTCTCTATCTTGTGTTTTTTTTCATTTTGGTGCTATGGGTTCTCCTAAATTTCCTCTTTTAACTCCTCATAATTATGCTTCATGGAAGATTAAAGCATGGAGTAAGCTAATGGAAAAAGGACCCATTCATTATCTAAAGTGAACTATTACAACACCACCTGATCCTAAGGCTGATCCTAATGCTCAAATTGAATGGCTCACTAAGAATGCTATGGCACTTGGAACTCTTAGAAAGTATGTATCAGATGACCTCATTTTTCACATTGATAAGTGTACTACAATTAAAGAGGCTTGGGATATTTATGAGAATTGTATGGTCAAGTTGATGAGATTAAGGGTTACAAGCTTGATAGTGAACTCACAACTTTGGATCCCAAGGATTTTGATACAATCCAAGATTATGTCATAAAAGCAAATGAGCTAAGAGCAAAGCTAAAGGATTGTGGCATTGACAAGAAGGATACTCAATTGGTTTACAACTTGTTGGACAAGCTTCCATCAGAGTATGCAGCCTTTGTATCTAGCTTTCACACCCATAGGTTAGCTCAAGGTTCCTCATACACTTCTCCCTCATTTGATGCATTCACGTAGATGTTGATACTTGAGCAATCTAAGTTGACCAAGATGGGGATTCTCAAATCTTCAAAGTCACAAGCTTTGGTGGCTAATAAGGGGAATCAAAGCAATCAAGGAAAAGGCAAGAATCAAAAGCAACCTAAGTACAAACCACAACAAGATGGAGCACGATCATCCTCTCCACAACAAGGCAATTCTACATTCTCACCTAAGAGGAAATCATATAAGGACAATATTTTTTGTGTATATTGCAAGAAGTCAGGACATGATGAACATCATTGTTACAAGAAGGATATTGATGAGTTGAAGAATATTCTTGAGAGGAATAAAATCAACCTACCTTCTAGAATGTCTACATCAACTTCTTCCAAGGATAAGGATAAAGGAAAGGATCACACTTTTGGGACATATAAAGGAAAGGGACAAGCACTTTGTGCAACTACAAATCATGATTTAGGGAGATGGCTTCTAGATATCATATCACCTATTGCACCTAATGATGCAACTAGTGCGACAATTTTTCCTTCTTGTGATTCAGTGCAACAGGATATTCTATGTCTTCCAACTTCAGTTGATTGGGATGCCTACTTGACAAACATTGCAGGTTTGTTTGTGGAGTCCTACATTGCAGATTTGGGAGACATCATTGATGACATTCATCTTTGATGAAGATGAAGATGATCCTTCTTTGATTGTTGCGAGGGAACACTCTGACCTTCTTGTGCATTCTCTACATGGTCATTCTTTTGTACAATAGTTGGAGGAGGTCTCTTTATTCTTAGAGGAGACATGTGAGTCTTTGGATATTGTTCTACATTCTTCTCCACTAGATCTTGGATTGCCTTTTTCAGCAGCATGGAGTAGTTCAGCACCTTTGGAGGGGGTAACCTTCAGCATCAACATGGGGACACTTGAGCAGTTTTTAGAGATTCCATTCATCATGAGTATTTTTTCTTACATCTTCCCTTCATGATCGGGGAGACTTCATGGATACACCTTTGGTTTTGTTTCTTCCTAAGGGGAGGAACGTTGTTTGACATTCGTGGAGCAGTTTCTTAATTCATCATCGAGCTTCTATCATTGGTGCAGATTCTACATTGAGCGGGGGCTACCTCGTCTCTCTTCTTCTCTCATATGGGGGGGAATTTTTCCTCATATGGGGTTTTGTTCCTCACATACTTCTTTGAGATTTCTTTGTATATAGTTTTCATCTCTCTTTTTTGGGGAGGGTTTTTTCCCATTGGGTTTTTCTCTCTTTCCCTGCTTTATGTGAGATTGCATTGGTTTGCATGCATTCACATTTGTACATGGGTACCTAACATGGCCTCGTAGTGAGGACCCATCTTGCATTGCTTATTTGCATTGTAGACTTAAGTGCATTCCTCAAGTTGCACTTAAGGGGGGTGTTGGTGTAATTAATTATTCATCATGGATATTATTACACCTTACTTAAGTTTACTTAGGTACATGCATATCATAGTAGTTTGGGTATGAGACACTTGGGTGTTTGTGCCACATTGGGATAGTGCATGTAGGAGAATTTACACCTTTTATGGTGTGATCTTGTTGTTACATTCCACCTTCGGTGGGTGATCCACCTCATGTGGAATTTTATATTGTTTCTCCTACCTACCACACCTATTTCCTATCTACCCTTGTTTCTCATTGAGCCACATGTCATGTTTGTGTGCTCACATATCCATATAGCCTTGCCTATATAAGAAGGCTCATATTGATTGTATGTAATTCTTGATGATCCAGTTGATCAGTATTTTCATCTTGATAGAATACAGTTTATTCCTATCATCTATTTTGTTTATCTATTGTACTTTTCATTGAGCTCTTGATCTTGGCAAAATCTCACAAAATCAAAGGTGATCAAGCTCTGATACCACTTGTAAGGAAGTTAAGTAGCGGAACAACTTCCTACACTGACCTTGAGAGGAGGTAATGCAAATTTTTTTATAGATCGTTAGAACAGTTACAGAAAACAAACATAGACATAATAACATTCAAACCATAAAACAATGATTTACGTGGAGAAAACCCTTTCGGGAGAAAAAAACCCACAAAAGCTGCCCAATATATTATTTAGCAATCAAAAAACATATTACAATATACTTGCAGAGCATGCTCTTTGCAGGAGTACCACTAATAAGAGATTCAGAGATAACAATAGCCATAAGACTCTTACACACAACCTCTATCTCACACACCTCATATATAGGAGATACAATACAAGAAACCATCAAACAGTATTACAAAACCATGGGCTAAAACCACCCAATAAGGTGTAGCAAACCTTATCTCCCTTCTAGATGCCCTATGATGTGTTGAAACACACATTAACATGTGTCCCTCCCTTTTACAACTCATTTATGTGTCTATTGTATTTTATATTTCCTATTTCAGGAGTACAAACTTTCAGAGACCATAGCTTGAGAACCGTGTGTCCTATTGATGAACCGCTTGAAGCACTGAAAAGATTGCGAAGTTCTCTATTGCCTCGTAAGCCGCTACACTGCTTACACCCACTTTTCAAGGAATTTTGGGGCCTCTAAAGTCCTCAAAATCAAATTTAAACCTTTCATTGGACCCCTCCAAAATGAAAACTTTAATATCTTCAAAACTAATTGTGATCTTGTGATGAAACTTTATCGGCATGGTTATCTAACCAACCAAAAGCTTCTGGGAGAATTTCACAATATTTCATGACATGAAAACTTACTATAAATAGTAACCTCATGTAAATGCAAGGTTGAGACACCATTTTTCCCAACAGAAGCAATACTCCTAGTGGAGGTTGAAATACCATCTATCCACGTGTCACTAAAAGGTCTCATTGCAGATGAAGAAAAATGAGTGTCTATATTGCAAGAGCTTGAATTGTTGCAAGAGCGCAGGCAAAATGTTGTTGATCATTTGAGAGTCTACCAACAAAGGATGTCACGCAGCTATAATCATAAGGTCAAGCCTAGGATATTTCAGGTTGGTGATCTTGTGCTTAAGGAGAATCTACGTAACCAGCAAGACTGTGAAAAGAAGGGGAAGTTCGAGCCAAATTGGTTGTGTCCTTTTGTTGTCACAACTACATATGGGTCTGACACTTACCAATTGTCCACACCTGAAGGAGATCAACTTGAAGAGACCATTAATAACATTCATCTGAAAAAGTTTTATACTTGAGAAAATCCAAAAAAAATAGAAAAAGTAGAAAATCCAAAAAAAATAGAAAAAGTAGAAAATCCAAAAAAATTAGAAAAAATAGAAAATCCAAAAAAAAATAAAAATTTAAAAGAAGCAATTTTTTTTTTTCAAAAACGCTAAAAACCCATTTTGTAAACGTGAAAACCTAGAACACTAAGTTAAACATTTTGAATGCCCATTTTCTAAAACATGCTAAAATTGATGTGTAACTTGCTAATTTTTTTTCAAAAATTATACAAAAATTGATTTAAGTTTGCTATAATCAACAAAAACATGCAAAAGAGGGTTTTTCTCGGAGTACGTATTGGTAGACCATAGGTCGGATATCGCCAAACTCTCTCGAATCGATGCTCATGATGTGAAATCACCATCTTGGCTCCAGAGCTCCAAATCGAAATTTTCAAATACACAAATGAAAATGAGGTAAAGAATGAGGTTCACTTTTTCTTTTAAAGAGTTCAAAATGACATTTAAGTGGGATGTTTTTATCCCATTTAATTTTAAAAAGCCCTTTTAATCAGTTTTTAATCACTTTCATCATGCTAGCGAAGCTGGGGCAATGATCAAATTTTTTCCTTATCGAGAGATTAATCAAAAAATTTAAAAATCTCTAAAACCTAAAAAATCATTAAAAATTAAAAAAAATTACAAAAAATCTTCAATTTTTTTTTTGATTTATCTCCCGAGGGGTCATCCAACATCTGTCATTTGACAATCAACATTTGGGGCATTAGTGAGTGTCTAGGGCATCACATTGAATCAAATTAGCAATGGGTATTTTTTCTTTGAACCAACATGTTGTCACACATCACTTCAAAGAGGGGCAAAATGTATTCACTAAAATTCGGTCTGGAGAATTGAATTAATTAAATACAAAAATATTTAATTAATGACTTTTATTCCTCTATTATATAAATGATCTCAATAATTTATTTTTATGGTTCATTAATTCCTATTCTTCCCACTTTAATCATTTTCTTCCATTTTCCCAATTAAATATGCAAATTAATTAATTTGTGTATTTAAATTCCCCCTTCCATTAAATTTGAATTTAAAATTCAAATTTGAGCACATGGATCCTATTCCTAACTACCTAGCTAACCTAACCCACCCAATCCATCTAAGGGTTTAACAAATCCTATCCCCTCCAACCTCTTTTCCTAACCATCTTTTGAGTGTCTTCCCTCTCATGGAGACACGTGGCACCTATGCCACTTGCCGCCTTTGTTGGCATATGGTTGGAGATTCTTTTCCACTTGTCTCCTTAGGAATGACAAGTGTCCTCCTCAACCTCTTTCCAACTTCTTCGATCTCGACTACCAATTTTTGCAAATTGAATCTACACCATTGATTCTTGCCAACTCACCTCTGGTCATGGAAATATTATAAAGACCCCCTCTTTTGGCTATGAGAGGATCCTTAACATCTTAGCAATTTAGCATTCGAGTAATCATTTCCAACATTTTCTTAATCATAGCTTAGTATTGTTGCATCGTAGCCTAATAACATAGTATCATTGTAGTTACATGGCTTTCATGATAGCTTCATAATAATGTAGAATTAGCATAAATCTTATATCATCCTTTGCATCATGCATAATCAATTCCCATCTCTTCGGTTGTCACTTTGTTGAAATCATGCATGTAAGAGCCATCCGTTGAACCGACAAAGTCCTCAAGATTAGGGAGTGATGAGACAACATGGGGGAGTATTTTAATTATGTGAGATTTTTCCAAGATCTAGAGGCAATGGAAAGCACAAATAAGAGAGACAAAATAGATGATAGGAATAAATTGTATTCTATAAAGATGAAAAATATGTTCAACTGGATCATTACAAGATGTTCAATGATTGCCCGTACAAACAATGTAGATGAGCTTGCTTATATAGGTAAGGCTATATGGATATGTGAGCACACAAACATGACATGTGGCTCAATAAGAAACAAGGGTAGTTAGGAAATAGGCGTGGGTAGGTAGGAGAAACAATATAATATTCCACATGAGGTGGAATGTAACAACAAGATAAGATCAACACCATAAAAGGTAGAAATTCTCTATACACACTATCCAAATGTGGCACAAACACCCAAGTGTCTCATACCCAAACTAATATGAAATGCATGTACCTAAGTAAACTTAAGTGTAATAATATCCAAGATGAATAATTATTTACACCAACAAAATTTTTTCTTTTGTTTTCGTCAATATAGTGTTTCATTGAGTATATGTGTTTTTATATGCTTATTAATGGATTGAACACAATAGTTTTACATACACCAATCACTATAGGTTGATTTCTATGTGACTATGAGTGGGGTTCTACGTTGGGGTTGTGAAATCCACCGAAAGTGTCAAAGTGCCCTACTATCTATAGGCAACTAAGAAGGAAGCGTGGGCTGAATTCTCTACTCCACCCATCATCCCCCAGATATCTAACGTACGACCAGATTCAACGGGTTGAAAAACTCTATATTATAGATAACATCCCTCCCCCAACCATTGTTTATGCATATCTAATTCCAAGTCTATTGCACCATTATTAACCTTGAAGCACTTTGATAGGAAGAGGAGAAGAACTAAAGTGCCGAATATGGGAGTAGTCACAGAATCAAGTCTCGACAAAGAATGAAGCTTCATGTTTTCTTGCTTGTGTAGGCATAGATGTTTCTTTCTTTTGTTGATTGGTTTCACATCATATATCAATTGCACCTTTTAAGGAAAATGTTGGTCTATTTAGAGAATGGGTACAATGAAAGGAGAGAGACAAACATGGGGATGGAGATGGAGATGGAGAATGAGAGGAATATGGAAAGGAGAGGGATAAATAGAGTGATAGTTTTGATACTTAATATAAGTACAGATCCAATAGCCAACAAGATGAGAGGGGGGGGTGAATCATACAAACTTAATCATCCATAAAAACATCAGATTCAACCTCGGTAACATATATATCAGTAATATAACCAAAACTGTTAAACATGCAAACTTAAAAGCATATGATCAATATAAACCTCATAACACCAGATTTAACGTGGAAACCCAAATAGGGAAAAACCACTGTGGGATTTCGGACCCACTAATAAATATACTCTTCTAGAGTATGCTCGGTTAAAAGCAAATCCTTTTAAAGATTACAAACACATTGCTAGATGTGACCCGGTTAAGGGATTTCCCTCAAATCTGTTAGGATCTTCACTTTGTTAGAAAAGACCTTGTTAAAGGATTTCAAACACTCAATCAGAATGTCACCTTGCTAGAGGGTTTACATATAAGACTGTTAAGTCCACTCGGTTAAGAGATTTTCTGTCACTTTCACAAAATAACAGTAATAAAATCTATCTGCAACTTCACATCTAAAATGATAAAGAAGATTCTTATTTGTTCAATAGAATCTAGACATAGAACTAATCTTGTCTATCTGCTGGGCTTCTATACTCTGTTATTCAAACAGGTCTTCAAGCTTCTGTGCTCGGTAATCACTATGTAGCATCCCTGTGCATACACTTACCTGCATACATTGTTTATCAACAGTTTCCTATTTATAAACAATTATGTAACCGCTTAATCTCCTTGATCGCATTTCCCATGATCAATCATAGCCATCAGATCTTCAATCTTGTCCAGGTTCAATGTATCTTTCGATCTAAAAACATTTTACTCCGCTTTGGAACTTGCATACTAGTCTTGGAACTTGTGCCAAGGTATTGCGGTTCAATCTGAGCTGTAGATCTTCATGCCGACTTTTCATTTCCTTAGATTCGTTAACAAACTTCTTCCACGGCTTACCAATCATTTAATCTGCTCCAGCTCATCAGCTTCCTTCATTAAATACCGTATGTAAACATTTAATGCATTCTGTTATAGCTCAGTTACAACTCGGTAACAACTCAGTGAATACTAAACTTCACTTGGTAGACATTTCGCCTTTATTAACCGATAGCAATAACCTTAGGGTTTACCTACTAGGTTCTTTGCTTGATAACATAGTATAGTATTAACCTTTACAATTTACAACATATGTATGATGTTAAAATAGTCTAAAACATCATGATCTCATCATTGTCTGACTCGGTAGTAGTTGCCCATTGAATACCTTATTCATCCCCTTATTCATCATATTCTTTCCTTTGTCTTTTACCGACATCTTTATAATCTTCATATCATACTTCTCAAGATATGGCAACATCATACTGAATTAGAAAATCAATTTCTTGACATCAATGACAAAATAATAATATCAAGATAGTAAAACATCTTTAATGAGTTATATCCATAATCATCAACAACCTTCTCAATATCCTTATGAAATGCCAACAATCTCCCCCTTTGGCATTGATGGCTAAACCAATTGATTTGACCTTAATAGATTCGGATTGCTGTGATTCTGAAATGCTGAAATGCTCTCCCACATACATTAGACTTCTCCTCATTTCTGTCTTCTTTCCAATCTGTAGTCTACACAGTTTGCTCTTAGTCTTCTCCCTTGGTAGGTCTTCTCTCAGTTGTCTCTTCTTTATAGTAGTCTTCTCCCCCTTTGTAGGTCTTCTCCCCCTTTGACAACAATGCCAAAAAGTAAAGAACTAAAACATAATTTCTTTCTGTAAAAAGTTATTTCCTGCTATTGTGTATCAACTGAGTCTTGGTTAGAGCATTTTTCTTCAATTTCTATTCCCTGTAATATTTCCTGTATTAATTCTAGTACACTTTTAGAAAACATCCTAAAGTGTATAACTCAACATCAACTCCCAAAAGATATTCATTAGAGTCATCAAATTGATGCTTTCACCGAACTCGGTCAGTGAGTAGAAGATAGGGGTAGGACCCCTAACTTACTTCTGAGATATTCAAAAGTGTCCTTTGGTAGTGGCTTGGTGAAGATATCTTCTATTTGCTCCTTTGTGTTAACATACTCGAATACCACTTTCTTCTCTTGAGCTTCTTCTCTAAGATAATGATATTTGATAGATATGTGCTTTGTCTTAGAGTGCATAACAGGATTCTTTGAAATATTAATGGCACTAGTATTGTCACAGAATATAGTTACTATCTCGGTAACTTTTTCATTTATACCTTCCAACAGTTGTTTGATCCATGCAATGTTGGTACAATTCAATGCTGCAGCAATGTATTCAGCTTCTGTTGTTGACTGTGAAACACATCCTTGTTTCTTGCTAAGCCAACTCACTAGTCTTTCTCCTAAAAAGAAAGCTCCTCCACTTGTGCTTTTCCTATCATCAATGTTGCCTGCCCAATCAGCATCAGTATAAAATTTTAAATCAAAATCATTTCCTTTCTGATATACTAAGCCATAATTCTCTGTGCCTTTCAAGTATCTAAAAATTCTTTTGATTGCTGTCATGTGTGTTTCCTTAGGATCTGTAGAGAATCTTGCAACTATACCTACTGCATGTGCTATATCTGGTCTACTGTGAACAACATATTGTAGTTTTCCAATCATGGATCGGTAGAGTGTCTCATCAACAGATGCAGATTCATCATTCTTTGATAATTTGCAGTTGGTAGTCATGGGAGTACTTACTGGTTTTGAATCATCCATTCCAAATTTCTTCAAGATTTCCTTTATGTACTTGGATTGAGTAATGAAAATCTCATTTTTTATTTGTAGTATCTGTAAACCTATAAAATATTTTATCTCACCGATTAATGACATCTCAAATTCTTTGCTCATTTCATTTCCAAAGTTCTTGCATAAAGAGTCATTTCCACAAAATATAATATCATCAACAAATATGGCTGAGATCAGTATTCCATTTTCATCATTCTTCATGTACATGTTGTTGTTCTCACTTGTCCTTATAAAACTAATCTTAATCAAATAAGAGTGCATTCTTTCATACCATGCTCTTGGTGCTTGTTTCAAACCATATAAAGATTTTTTCAATTTACATACCTGATCTTTATTATTATCTTCAACAAATCCTTTAGGTTGTTCAATGAAAACTTCTTCTTCTAATATTCCATTCAGAAATGCAGATTTGACATCCATTTGATATATCTTGAAGTTCTTGAAAGCAGCATAGGCCAACAATGTTCTAACTCCTTCAAGTCTAGCAATAGGTGTAAAAGTTTCACCATAATCAATTCCTTCTTCTTGAGCATAACCTTTGCAAACTAGTCTTGCTTTGTTTCAAATGACTTCACCCTTTTCATTTAGCTTGTTTCTGAAAATCCACTTTGTACTGATTACATTTTTGTCCTTCAATCTTGGGATTAGTGTCCATGTGTCATTCTTCTTGATTTGATCAATCTCTTATGTCATAGCATTTACCCAATCTTCACTATTAAATGCCTCTTTTACTATTCTTAGTTCAAATTCAGATATCAAGCATGTGTTCTATCTCAATTTGTTCCTTGTCATCACCGGATCATCCTTATCTCCTATAATCTGACTTGGTGCATGATGTCTTCTGACATACTTGGCTAATACAGGCTCGGTAGGCTCTGTATGATCTTCTTCATCACTCGGTAACTGGATATTCTCTTCATTTTCTTCAACAGTCTTCTCGGTAGGATTTCTCAGTTGAACATAGACAAATTCATCATAGTCTTCTAGTTCCTTGGAATTTCCTTCATCATTTCTTTCTGCAAATTCATTAATTTTCACATTTGCACTTTCTACTATTTTGTTAGATGATTTGATCAGACATTTAAATGCTTTGCTTCTAGAAGAGTAACCTAGAAGCATTCTTCTTCACTTTTATGATCAAACTTGCCATTTCTATCATCTTTATGAACATGGCATCTACTTCCAAAGATTTTAAAATAACTAACATTAGGTTTCTTATCATACCAGATTTCATATGGTGTCCTCAAAGTACCTTTCTTCAATTGAACTCGGTTCAAGGTGTAAACAACTGTACTTATTGCTTCTCTCCAAAATGTTTGTGGCACCTTCTTTTCAATCATCAGTGTTCTAGCACAATCCACAATAGATTTGTTTCTTCTTTCAGTTATTCCATTCTGTTGTGGAGTTCTTGGTGCAGAGACTTGTCTTTTAATACCATGATCCTTGCAAAATAAGTTGAACTCATCAGATGTGAACTCTCCTCCTCTATCTGATCTAAAACATTTCAGTTGTCTTCCTATTTCATTTTCAACTCTTGCCTTGTACCATTTAAACATTTGAAAAGCTTCTAATTTTTCTTTTAAAAATATTATTGACATCATCCTTGAATAGTCATCCACAAATAATATGAAATACTTATCACCATAATAACTTTGAACTTTCATAGGACCACAAAGATCAGTGTGCACTAGATCTAAAATTCCCTTAGAAGTGTAGGACTTACTTGTAAAGCTTGATCTTGTCATCTTACCCATCTGGCATCCTCAGCACATAGCATTCTCAGGTTTTTCAAGACTCGGTAGACCTCTTACTTTGTGTTTCTTACTTATTTTGATCAGATTATCAAAATTGATGTGACAAAACCTTTTATACCATAACCAGGTATCATCAATCTTTGCATGCAAACACTTATTTCGAGTTGAGTCAAGGCAAAATGTATTACCTTTTGTTTGTGTCCCGGTAGTAGCTGACTTTCCATTTTTGTCATGAACTTTGACAATTCCCTTCTGAAATTCTATTCAGTAACCTGTGTTGTTTAGCTGTGCTACACTCAACAAATTGTATTTCAAACCTTCAACCCAATAAACATCATTGCATCTTGCATTATCAAGAAGTGTTATAGATCCTTTACCTCTTACCAGACATGGTGCGTCATTACCAAATCTAACATAGCCTCCATTATAATCTTCTAATGTAACAAACTTGTGTTTATCTCCTATCATATGATGTGAGCATCCACTATCTATAATCCAAGAATCATTAGTGTTTATGTGAGATATTCGGGATTTTTCTTCATACCTTTCTTCATCTGAGCCATCCTTGATAGCCACATAAACTACTTCCTCTGTATCAGTCTCATCTGATTTATGATCGTTAGATTCCTCATCAACTATTAAGCATGTCTTTCTATCTCTTCTTCTGAAGTCTTGGTGTCCTCTGTAATGATTATCTTTCTGTCTATCATCTCGGTAATCTCTTCTTTCGGTAAAATCTTTGTCAGGACAATTAGAAGCCATATGTCCTATCTTATCACAATTGAAACATTTCAAAGGTAGTTTTCCTTTATACTTACCTTTGCCTCTCGGTAACCTTTTGGCTAATAGTGCTTCAAACTCTTCTTGCTTTCTGATTTCTTCATATAGTTTGTGTACTTCTTCCATGTTCTTCTGAAATCTTTCACTTGCTCCACTGTGATCTCTTTCAGAGTACTTATATTTTCTTTCATTGTAATCATTAGATTCATCAAGATGAAAAGAACTAAATGCAGATTCAACTTTATTTACTGAAGATCCACTGTTATCAAAATTACTTAACTCAAATTCATGTAGCTTACCAATAGTAGCATCTAAAGAAACTGGCATATTAGGTACAAACCTTAATTCATTGATTGTAGATACTTGGATTGCATAAGCTGTTAGAAGGGTTCTCAACAACTTACTTGCTATATCCTTTTCTTCAATAGTTCCACCTGCTCCTTTGATTTGATTGACAATCTCCTTTAGTCTTGTACTGTACTGAGTTATGTTTTCACCTTCATTCATCCTCATAGATTCAAGTTGTCCTCTTAGAATATCTACTTTTTCTCTTTGAACATGTTCATCTCCTCCATATACTGATATGAGCTTATCCCACATTGCCTTTGCATCATTGCAGCCTTCTAAATCATTAAATTTTGAATCAGTTAATGTAGATGTTATTTCAATCATTGCTTGAATATGTTCTTGCTTTGCCCTTATCTCTTCCATAGTCAATGGATAGGTGCTCGGTGCAACAAAATCATTCTCCAGATAGTATACAACATATTCTCCAACTCCTGATAGTTGTAGCTTTATCCTTTTCTGCCATGTAGAGAAACTTGACTTGTTCAGCTTCAGTGCATCCCTCTTATACATCTTTAGATCTTTAACTCAAGTGCCTTTAAACTTTGCTTCCAGAATCCAAAGCTCTGATACCAATTGATAGTTCTGATACTTAATATAATTACAGATCCAATAGCCAACAAGATGAGAGGGGGGGGGGGGGGTTGAAGCATACAAACTTAATCATCCATAAAAACATCAGATTCAACCTCGATAACATATATATCAGTAATATAACCAAAACTGTTAAACATGAAACTCAAAAGAATATGAACAATATAAACCTCATAACACCAGATTTAACGTGGAAACCCAAATAGGGAAAAACCACTGTGGGATTTCGGACCCACTAAGAAATATACTCTTCTAGAATATGCTCGGTTAAAAGCAAATCCTGTTAAAGATTACCAACACATTGCTAGATGTGACCCGGTTAAGGGATTTCCCTCAGATCTATTAGGATCTTCACTTTGTTAGAAGTGACCTTGTTAAAGGATTTCAAACACTCAATCAGAATATCACCTTGATAGAGGGTTTACATATAAGACTGTTAAGTTCACTTGGTTAAGAGATTTTCTGTCACTTTCACAAAATAACAGTAATAAAATCTATCTGCAACTTCACATCTAAAATGCTAAAGAAGATTCTTATTTGTTCAATACAATCTAGACATAGAACTAATCTTGTCTATCTGCTGGGCTTCTATACTCTATTATTCAAACAGGTCTTCAAGCTTCTATGCTCAGTAATCACTATGTAGCATCCTTGTGCATACACTTGCTCGCATACATTGTTTATCAACAGTTTCCTATTGATAAACAATTAGGTAACCGCTTAATCTCCTTGATCACATTTCCCACGATCAATCATAGCCATCAGATCTTCAATCTTGTCCAGGTTTAATGCATCTTTTGATCTGAAAATGTTTTACCCCACCTTGGAACTTGCATACTAGTCTTGTAACTTGTGCCAGGGTATTGCGGTTCAACCTGAGTTGTAGATCTTCATGCCAACTTTTCATTGCCTTAGATTCGTTAACAAACTTCTTCCACGGCTTACCAATCATTTAATCCGCTCCAACTCATCAACTTCCTTCATTAAATACCACATGTAAACATTTAATGTATTCTGTTATAGCTCTGTTACAACTCGGTAACAACTCGGTGAATACTAAACTTCACTCGGTAGACATTCCGCCTTTATTAACTGATAGCGATAACCTTAAGGTTTACCAACTAGGTTCCTTAGGGTTTACTGACTAGGTTCTTTGCTTGATAACATAGTATAGTATTAACCTTTACAATTTACAACATATGTATGATGTTAAAATAGTCTAAAACATCATGATCTCATCATTGTCTGACTCGGTAGTAGTTGCCCATTGAATACCTTATTCATCCCCTTATTCATCATATTCTTTCTTGTGTCTTTTACCGACATCTTTATAATCTTCATATCATACTTCTCAAGATATGGCAACATCATACTGAATTAGAAAATCAATTTCTTGACATCAATGACAAAATAATAATATCAAGACAGTAAAACATCTTTAATGAGTTATATCCATAATCATCAACAACCTTCTCAATATCCTTATGAAATGCCAACATAGAGAAGGAGAGAGAAGACATGTATAGATAGAGATGAAAGGGATAAATATATAGAGAGGGGGAGAAGGATATAATTAGAGAGGGAGACATAGAAAGATATAGATATAGATAGGATCTTATATATAGAGAAAGGTAGAGAAAGAGATTGATATAGAGATAGAGAGAGAGATGTAGAGATAATGAGATAAAGATAAAAGGAGAGATGAAAGAAAATATGGAGAGACAGAGATAGAGAGGCAAAAAATATAGATATAGAGGTATATGAAGTATAGGGAGAGAGAGGGAGAGAGATGTATGGATATATAAAGGCAAATGTGTGTAGAGATAGAGGGGGACAAAGGAAGATAGAGTTAGAGTGAGTGGAAGAGGGAGACAAATATAGAAAGAGAGGTATAGGGAGAGATAAAGGTGGATAGATAGGGGAATAGAGGAAGAGATAGAGAGGAAAAGGTAGAGAGATATAAACGAAGATGGAGAGGAAGAGATAGAGTAATAGATAGGTAGAGATATAAAAAAGAGTGGGAGAGGGAGATAGAGAGGGACAAATAGAGATGGAGAGAGGGAGAGAGAAATATGAGATATAGAGGGAGGGAGAGATAGATAGAGAGAGATGGGAAGGGAAAAGGAGAGAGGTATAACTAGAGAGATAGATAGGGTATTGGGAAGGAGAGATGGGGAGGCATAGATAGGGGGGATAGAGGGAGAGAGAAAATGGGAAAGAGATGGAGATAGAATAAAGGGGGGAGAGAGGGAGGGAGAGATTTAAATTTTAGAATTTTAAAAAAGGAGGGACTGGGAAGGAGGGATGGGGAGACATAGATAGGGGGGATAGAGAGGAAGAGATAAAATGGGAAAGAGATTGAGATATAAGAAAGGGGGGAGAGGGAGAGAGAGATTTAAATTTTAGAATTTAAAAAAAAGGAGGGACAAGTTTGGGATCATAAGGTTGCATCCACAATCACATGAGTTTGTCTCAAGATGGGCAAGTATTCAAGAGAAAATAGCTTATGGATATATGAAAGTGGGTGGATGGATAGGTGTCAAATGTGAGATATAGAAAAATGTATAGACAACTATTTTTGAAGTATTTGTGTCTCAAGATAAGGTTAAGGTTATACGTGTAAGAATAAGTATGTATAGAAATGATTAGAGTAAGATAAATTATATGCTAATAAATAATATAAATAAATTTATCATAAAATAATAAGATAAATTATATTGGATTTATTTTTACATGAATTAATTTAATATTAAGATTCTTTTATATCTCCATGTTTCTAATTTTTGACATATGTTTTAAAATATTTATTAGTAACCAATATATTTAAATGTCAAGCTAGTGAGATATTTAAACATTGAAATGTTTAATGTTTGAACGCAGGAGCATCCTTGGTTCATAGCAATCTTGCATCAACCAAAAATATTTCATTTCTATTTTTCGTTCTGTGTGTCCTGGATTTGGCTCACCAGAACCCATGGAGTTGGATTTTGCTTGAAGACTTGATCATCTTCCTTATTTCCAAACCGTGGAGCATTTGGATCATTTTCCAACAAGTTATTGCTACCAGTTTTCGAGACAGTTTTTTGTTACCGATTGCCTGGACCTATTTGCATTGGTGATCTACCAGACCCTTTCGTAGCTTGCGTCACCCTGAGCATTGATTCTGATGTTCCTTGGCATGTGGTTGACCTTTTCCTATGATCTACTCTTCAACATTTGGATTATCCGAAGCAATTTATTTGGCAAAAGCCAACCTTGTTGGTTTTATACGTTAGGTCTTGTTCTTCGAGTTTTGATCCCTTTTTGGGCTGACCGGATCCCATTGAATCATATAAATCATTGTAATAGAGCATTAGAATGTAACCAAGAAGTTAGAATGAGCATAGAAGATAGATCTTAATATTTGAGGTCTTGGTTGTGACCTGTTCTGTATTTTGAGCATGTTTTAGCAGGCCTGTGAGCCGGTTTCTGTAACCCGGTTGTTACCGGTTGGTTGTAATCAGTTTTCATGTATAATTCAATCTATTCTGCATTGCCTCCATCATGTCCTTATGTTTCCATTTTGTTTACTCTTGCTGACCAGTCTAGACTTATCTCTTTGAGGTCCCTCCTAGCCAATGACTACTTCAGGTGGTATTAAAGCGAGTTTTCATTTCGAAGATTACATTGTCCTGAGAATTTTGTTGTAGGGTGGTTGACTATGGATCCGACCTATAGCTGCAGAGGACTGGCATAAAGATGGTGCAAAGAGGAACTAGGAATGGTGGAGCACGTGGGAATGCAAACCCTACTGTGATGTAAATGTTGCGAGGAATAGCGGCCCGGTTGGAAGTCGTGGAGACAACCCAAAGAAGAGGCTGACACATTGAAGATGTAAGTGAAGATGAAGGAGAAGAAGCCTTGACATAACAACTAAACCCACTGGTAGTTGATCTGGATGAGGAAAGGTTTTTGAGGGTTTTGCGTAGGGCAAATACTGAACCTCATTTACCCTACTGTAATATGACGGAAAGCTGGATTCATATGAATTGATGGATTGGATCTTGGAGATGGAGAAATATTTTGATTTTGAAAACATTGTAGAAGAAAGGAAGGTGAAATATGCCTATACTCGGTTGAAAGGTCATGCATCTCTTTGGTGGGAGCATTTGCAGGTTGATAGATAAAGAAGAGGTAAAGAGAAAATCAAGACATGGAATCAGATGGTTGCGAAGTTGAAAACACAATTTATGCCAGCTGATTATCAAGTGAATCTATTCCAGAAGTTGCAGAATTTGAGATAGAAGGAATCTAGTGTGAATGGATACATCAAAGTATTTTACAAGTTGAATATCAGATCCAGACATGTTGATGATGAAGTTGAACAAGTTGCAAGATATTTGAATGGATTGCGGGTGTCTATACAAGATGAACTCAGTTTGATCAAATTACAGAGTGTTGAAGAGGTTTACCAATATGCCCTGAAGGCAAAAGAGAAACTAAACAAAAGACATGAGCAGAGGCAGAGAGGTAGAGGTGGAAGGTTTTTCGGAGGAAGATTTCAAGGAGGAAGAGGAAATATTAGAGGAAGAGGAACCTGCATAGATCAAAATAAGGACAAATAAGTGAACAAAGAAGGTAATTCGTACTAGAAAGATGATAGAAATTTCTACCCGAGGAGAGAACCAGATGGCTACTGGAATAAGAATTTTGGAAGACAAGACAAGAGACTATTTAGAGGAACTTGCTATAAGTGTGGAGGATAATGACATCATTCTTTTGAGTGTAAGAAGACAAAGAATACCAGAAGAGCAACAATGGTGGAAGAAAACCCCACTGGATCAAATAATAAACCGGAAGATGGAGAACTGTTGATGATGAAGAGAGATTTGTGTCATACTGGGAGAGATGAAGAGCCCTTACAGAGGAAGAATTTGTTCAAGGCTAGATGTAAGGTATCTGGTAAGTGTTGTAAATTTTTTATTGATAGTGGTAGTTCAGATAATCTTATTTCAGAAGAGATGGTGAATAATTTGAATTTGGAAAGATTGAAACACCCTAAGTCTTATCAGATAGCATCGATTCGGGATGAACATAAGTTGTTAGTAAGTGAGCAATGTTTGGTGAAATTGAAAATTGGGAATTATCATGATGAAGTCTTATGTGACATTATACCTATGGATATTTGTCATCTTTTGTTGGGTAGACCTTGGCAGTTTGATGGACAGGCAATACATGATGGGAGGAAGAATACATACACTATTGTGGCCAATGGGATGAAGTGAACCTTATTGCCCTTGGAGGAACCTTTGAAGAGCAAAGTCTATACGAATGCTAGAATCTGTTTAGTGGATGGAATAAAATTCTTGGATGGATTGAGATATGGGAACGTGTGTTTTTCCTTAGTTCCTAGGAAGACTGAGAATCCAGAGCATGGAGAGGAACAACCGAAAGAGATAAAAAAATTTCCTAACATAATATGAATACATCATTTTAGATAATGTGCCTGATGGATTGCCACCCATGAGAATTATAAGTCATTGCATGGACCTGGTTCCCGGAGCTAGTTTGCTTAACAAAGTTGTACATCGGATGACACCAATAGAGAATGAAGAGCTGAATAGACAAGTGCAGAAGATCTTGAAGAAAGGTTTGATTAGAGAAAGTTTGAGATCTTGTAAGTACCAAAAGTATTAGAACCTAAGAAGATGGAGAGTGGAGAATATGCACTGATTCTAGAGCAATAAATAGGATCACAGTGAAATACCTGTTCCCTTTGCCTAGGATGGATGACATAAGGGACTGTTGCAGTGGAGCCAAATACTTTACAAAGATATATTTGAAGAGTGGATATCATCATATCAGGATCAGAGAAGGAGATGCGTGGAAGACAACATTCAAGACAAATGAAGGACTGTATGAATGGTTGTTGATCCCTTTTGGGTTAATTAATGCATTGAGTACTTTCATGAGGCTGATGAATGAGGTATTGAAGAAATTCCTGGGTAAGGTTGTTATTGTATATTTAGATGACATTCTGATTTTTAGTAAGACAAAAGAGGAGCATTTGTTGCATTTGAGAAAAGTTTTGTAGAGGTTGAGAGAAGAAAAGTTGCTAATAAATCTTAAGAAGTCTACTTTCATGAAAGATTAGTTAGTCTATTTGATATTTGTGATATCTGAGGATGGTTTGAAGATGGACCTTGAGAAAGTAAAAGAAATTGTTGAGTGTCCTGTTATTGTGAGGATGCAGTTACTACTGAGAGGGGGGGGTGAATCAGTAATAAGGATAAACTACAACTTTTCACCAATCTATAAAATACTTTAGAAAACATTTCATAACCAGTACCGGTAGCTGATCAAACAATCACTTAATGTAGATTCACTAAAACATCATCGGTAGCAACTTAAGTGTTTATAATTAAGAAAATATAGTAAAGACATCAAATGCATAGCTCAACAATCCATCTACAACATTAACACAAGGATTTTTCATGTGGAAACCCAAATGGGAAAAAACACGGTGGGAATTGGTACCCACGAAATACGCACTCTTTCTAAATGCACCATGTTAGGAGCCTAGCTCGGTTAGGAGCTTTACAACAATGCCCAGTTAAGAGAAGACCTTGTTAGGAGTCATCTGATCAAGGGATTTTACAACTTAGCTCTGTTAGGAGCTTTATTCTGTCAGGAGTAACCTCGCTGGAGGATTTAAACTCAAATTAATGAGCCACCCGGTGAAGGGATTTACAAGATTAGGCCTGTTAGGACCTACCTAGTTGAGGGATTTTAATGTTGCTACATCTGTTAGGATACAATAGATAAATGATCCAGACTCAACACTTCATAGCTTACTATAACATATCCTTGTCAGCTCCAATCTGCTTCTCTCATGCAGACATCTCAATTTGGTTCGACACACACACACTTCTCTGATCACCGATACAATAAAACTTCTAAAACATGACCTAAATAGACTTTACAATTAGGTCAGTTACATAACCGAAACCCTAAGTCTACTGCTCCAATCCATCCTCACAATAAATAGTGTATTACAAAGTTTAAGGCATTGGACCAAGGAGAACCAACCCCTGATTTAGGACACCAACCCAAGGAGCACCAACCCTTGATTTAGGGCACCAACCCAAGTAGCACCAACCCCTGATTTAGAGCACCAACCCAAGGAGCACCAACCCCAACACCGAGCACCAACTCAGTGATTATAATGAATAAAAACAATAGAAAAGTAATAACCCAGTTATAAATGAGTTTTGTAACCTCTGCATATAATCTCTTCACCGGTTCACCTCTACTTTGTTCTCTGTCGGTTCTCTATTCTCCTCCGGTTCAACACTATTCTATTCTCTACCGGTTCTCTGCCTTTCCTTACTTCTATTATCTGTCGGTTCTCTGATTGCTCAGACTCTCTGCAACTTGTCACCACCGGTATTCTTCTCACCCTATCTAGCTCTTTTGCTACTCATCCTCTGCCATGTCTAACTTCTTCTCACTCTCTCACTTCTCTCTTTTACTCATTGCAACTTCCTTACCGGTTCAAACTCTACCAGTTGGATGGGCTGTCAGACTATGCATCTGGTTATCGATTCTCAATCCTCTCGGCTTGATTCCCTTCTGCTCTGCTTCTAACTCAACTGACCTTTTATCACTCTTCCTTGCCTCACTCTCTATTGCCTTCTTACCTTAACCAACACTATTAGTTCACACCACTGTCAAACTCAGTGACAATCCATCAATTGCATTCACCTTGCTAGTTAAATTCTTCGAGCACTTAGTCGCTTCAATGTCTTTTCTCTTCAACACTCTAACTGATCAACACTCTGTCTACCCCCACATCTAGTATGCAACATTAAATCATCTGGAAACATCAATCAACTAAGTTCTTTGATCTGCATATTTATATCCAAGCATTCTCACCAAAATGTAACTTGAAACTTTGACATGCTAGGGTTCCTTCCAGTGACCATGGATAGTATCAAATCATATATGATTTGCATGGGTATTGACAACATGTAGCAAATTAAGCATCACCGCCACATCTTTTCCTTCCAGCACACGTCTTCTATCTTTGGAAACCTGCATCCTGATTTGTCGGCCTTGTGTTTTGTCAATAACATGCATGATGCAATTTCATTTACCTACTCCAATCTTCTCGATCAGTGCAACATGGATCTCCATTATTCATCCTTCCTCAAGCTACAAACCACTGTACTTGACCCATGAAAGTCATAGTCGACATTAGCCACTTGGATCCTACATGTCATCTTCATCGACATCCAACTCAGCACACTATATTGGTCCAGACTTAGCCACCAACCATTCATGCAACCGATGTATCCCTTACACTACCGATTATCTTACCTTGTTAGTTATACACAATAACTGGTTAACCTTTAAACCATGTAGTCCCCTGTTCTGCTGGTGGGACACATTAACCAATCATCAAACCAAGCCAATGCATAGCACATATCCTAGGTGAGTCATCATGCACATCTCCATCCAATGAGATCCTTTCACCTTTGCCTCTTTGGTCTCTTGCGGGTTGACACAATACATCAACAATCTCCAGTGTAGATCTTCTAGCGTACTGGTATATGTGTTTACTAGTTGACATTACTCCCGTCTGCACACCAGTGACATCCATAGGATCACCATGTCAACAATCTTTAGTTGTGTCCAACTATGGCAACACTTGTCTCCATCTGCATCCCGGTAACACATTCTTACCTTTCGATGTAGCTCCATCTTTACAGATGCAAGACCTTTCCTTCTCCTTCATTGGTTAGGTTTTGATCTTAACTTACTCCTCCTCTTTTATCTTGGTAGCTCATCATGCTTTCACTTGTTGAACTGGTGCACATCTCTGATTTCATGTACCTGAGGCATCCTCATGTTCCACTATAGTCATCCCGCATAATCCTTCAATCACCTACCTTCAACTTCTCTGACTGCCTTATCTCAAAGGGTTATGATGCATTCCATGCATGCTATGAGATAAGATCACTATGGCCACTTACCGGTGGGAGTAGATGGACCAATGCACTAACGCTAACTTTACTGACATTGAGAAAACATATCTTCAATTAGGAACATAACCTGGTAGACATCCCCTTTGTCTACCTTACTAACTTGCAGCAGCCAAAACTTTGTCAGTCATATGTTCATCCCGTGATAACCTCTTCATCCGGTGGGAACCCTGTTGTATGACACCCAATTACATACCAGTTGAATGCACTTTCTCCATTAGCTCAACCTTTCTTTCTTACTGGTCACATGCATGCCGGTCGGCAACCATACACTACCAACACATCACTCACTGGTTGGCATTGCCAAAATGTCAACTGTCTCCAATGCCTATTCACCGGTCAACATCCCAACTTATGCCTCCAACACTAACATGTGTACTGATGACTCCAATGACCACAATGTCAATTGACATCCTCTTCTTACCGGTGACAAGCTATACCGGTAACCTGCTATACCGGTTGACATAAATGCCAACACAATGCCAACAATCTCCCCCTTTGGCCTTGATGTCAACACATGTAGTGTCTGGTATACTACAATTTTTCTCTCCCCCTTTGACAACAATGGCAAAGGGTACTGACAGAACTTTCTACCGATTGCTTCTCTTCCTTTGACCATTATACACTGCATACTTTGAGATAGAGGGCTCAAATGCCAACTCATACCAATTGCATGTACCAATTTGATACCAAATGTATATTCTCCCCCCGTGTAGATAACTCTCTCTCTTTGGCCAGCATATGGTTCAAAAATTAAGGTATGTAAAGTCGTGCTCCCCCTAAACCATAGATCTTAGGTATTATTTCCTATTACGTCCTCAACTGGGGCTCCAATCTACACCTTGTACCGGTAGAGCTAAGAATACATGATCTACCGATGGCGTTCCACTTTCATGATATCCATCACAACTTGTGACATGATCTTACATGACCACAATGCCAAACCATATCATCATCATGTCAACTACCAAACCGGTTAAGTCAAAATAATGCATGCACATAAGGTCAACTACCAGACCAACACATTGTCATTCAAGTCTTATCCAATATCACCCTTGACATAATTTCCTCAATCCATGCCACAGAACTCACTGCAATGATCTCAGAACACATTGACTCACATAATATGCAATTCCGGTCAATATCCATACTACTAACATACTACACATACTGGTTTACCATTTCAGTCCAATATCTCTACTAGAACACTTTGTCCATTAGCCTTTGTCTTCTTGTTTCAAGTGCCTTTGATCCCAATTGCAATTTGAACCATCCATTGACACATGCAGCCGTAATCCATCTCTCAGATGTAAATGTGTATCCAAGGCATCAACCACACACATTGCCATCTCATCTCTTCCCTTATACCGGTAGTAGCTTGTCCTTCCATTTTTCCATTTCAACTATGGGGTTGAATGATGTGATCAATATCTAACTCCCCCTGAGTCATGCATCTCCTTTAAGCCTTAGGAGATATCACTTGTGCATTGGATGCACAGTGTCAGTCCATGGTAATATTCTCTTCCTTCTTCCTTCATACCTACTTGATCTCCCTCCTTTCCTCATTTGCAGTCTTGGGAGAAGTGTTGACTTCCTTTTTCTTATTGGTTCTTGCTCCAAAAACATTGATTTAGCAGCAAACTGTGTTCATGCCAACCAACTGATTTGAGGACCTTCTATCAAACTGGTTTGATCTTCTTTTCCTGATCATGTTGTTTTAGCCAACTACTGGAACTGGTGGATTTCTTGATCTTGCAGGAACACTTCTCCTTTTGTTCCATGCCAGTCTTTGACTCTCATGTGCTCTATAACTATTTCCATATTGAGCATTATTGTTAAACCGGCTGCCATATGACTGAAATTTCTTCTTTTTGCACTCATGACTTCTATGGCCTAATCCATTACATTGACAACATGCAATATTTGCATTTCTTGGAGCAGCTAAATGACTCTTGTTTGCATAACCGGGAGAGAGCATATGCATGTTTCTACATTCTGACATCTTATCCACATATGCATTACATCTTTGCCCAACAAAATTACTATTCCTAGAAAAAACATTTTGTCCCTTCCTAGACCTCTTCTTACATTCATCTGCTTTATGGCCATAATATTTAGATGAAAAAAAGTAACCGGAGAAAGAGGGCTTATAACTTAAAAATTTATTTTGCCAAACATGAGGTGATCTTATCGGTTTGACTTCTCCATTTCTACTAATTTGGGGACTTGTCTTGGGTTGTCCACACTTAGTAGTCCTTTCATCTAATCCCTTCTTTTTCCACACTTGTCTTGTCTTGTGGGCAACAACATTTCTTTGTCCTCTACTGACAGGAGATCCTCTATGTTAATATCTTCTCATGTTCTTATTTCTGATGAAGCCTTCTTCTCTCAGCTTCCCTTTCCCTTTTGGATTAGCACTAATTTTCTTGCAGCACCGATCTTCATCCTCATACTTTCACCGGTTGTAGTTAGGTCTATCTTCTTCCTAGGAGCATTTCTAATAGTGAAGGTATGTCCTTTGTCATTTCCACTTGAGGAGACAAACTGAATGTCTTTGTTGGAGATTTCCTTGCTTGTGGAGCACATACTGACATCAAGACCTAATCCTCTGGTATCCTTGGAGTGTTTTTGTTTCTTCAATATTTTGTCCAAGGCTTCAGAGCTACTATCAAACTGGATCCTTACCTTGAGCTCATCTTGACACTTCTTAAGGTCTTTTATGAGATTCTCCATTTCATGTTTTAGTTGCTGATACTCTTTATACTTGGATTCTAGCTCTAATTCTAGCTCTTTGCACCTACAATTATTGATATGCAAATTTGATTTTGATTCTACACCCACCCTTTTTGCATCTTCCACTTGTGCTTTTAGATTGGCAATGGTTGACTCTGATTCTTGAAGACTTTTGAACAACCGGATTCGTTCCACAATAACAACATTCTTGAGCATCTTGTATTATTTTCTTACTCTACTAAGCTCCTCGAGTGCTCTTACCAGCTCCCCTTCAAGATCAACTTGAGCTTCAACTTCCTCTTCATCTTCACCATCACTACCAAACACATCTTGTCAGTAGGATTGATCTCTAATATCACTTTTTGATGTGTGCATCTCACTTTCTATCTCTTGAGCCATAAAGAGATGATTTTCCTCTTCATCATTGCTGCAATAGTTGACTGATCTACCTTTATCATCTGCACATGTGTTTGTTTCATTGATCTTCTTGCTTTCACAAATCGGCTATGCAGTACTAGGTTCATTACCATAGAGCTTCTTCAATCTATCCCACAAACTCTTTGCCAATTTGCATTTGTCCACCTTTTAAGAAACATCATCTGGGAGCCCACTGAGTATAGCCTTCATTTCTTCATCATTACACATGTATCTTCTTTTTGCTTTAGAATCGGTGGGAGGAATGACAAGACTAGAGAACCCATTGACAACCGACATCTAGACATCGTAGCCTAATGAGGATAGGTAGACTTCCATTCTACAACTCCAAATAAAATAGTTTGACCCATTAAATACTAGAGAAGAGGTTGACTCAAAACTGACCATTGTGTTCAAACTTCCAGAATCTACCGAAGCTAGAGAAAGCTTATCTAACTGGGAACCTAGACTCTGATACCAATTGTAGAACACAAGATGCCACTGAGAGGGGGGGGTGAATCAATGGTTATCAAAATTTAAACTTTTAATCCTAAAATTGTGTACTAGTTAGTAGTTCAAACACAAAGTAAATATACCGGTGAGATAGGGGAGGACATCAAGATGCAAGAACACACAAATACACATCACATAAGACCATATATAGGAGGAAAACCCAACATGGGAAAAAATTCAGCGAGAAATGTTGCTAGAGTCTACTACTCCAATCCAACCTCACAATAAACACTGTATTACAAAGTTTAGGGCACCAACCCAAGGAGCACCAACCCCTGATTTAGGGCACCAACCCTTGCACCGAGCACCAACTTAGTGATTACAATGAATACAAATAATACAAAAGTAATAACCCAATTACAAATGAGTTTTGTAACCTCTACATATAATCTCTTCACCGGTTTACCTATGCACTGTTCTCTACCGATTCTCTCTTCTCTTGTGGTTCAACACTATTTTGTTCTCTATTGGTTATCTGCCTTTCCTTAGTTCTATTCTCTGTCAGTTCTCTGATTGCACAAACTCTTTGCAACTTGTCACCACCAGTACTCTGCTCACCCTCTCTGGATCTTCTGCTACTCAGCCTCTGCCATGTCTAACTTCTTCTCACTCTCTCTTTTCTCTCCTTTGCTCACTACAACTTCCTTACCAGTTCAGACTCTACTGGTTGGATGGGCTATCAGACCATGCATCATGGGCTACCGGTTCTCAATCCTCTCGGCCGGATTCCCTTCTGCTCTGCTTTTGACTCAATTGATATTTTCTCACTCTGCCTTGCCTCACTCTCTACTACCTTCTTACCTTAACAAACACCATCGGTTCACACCATTGTCAAACTCAGTGACAGTCCACCAGTTGCCTTCACCTTGCCGGTTAAGCCCTTCTTTCTGGTTAAAATCTTCAAGCACTCAGTCGCTTCAATATCTTTGCTCTTCAACACTCCGACTGATCAACACTTTGTCTACCCCCACATCTAGCATGTAGCATCAAATCATCTAGCAGCATCAATCAACTAAGGTCTTTGATCTACATATTTATATCCAAGCATTCCCACCAAAACGTAACTTCAAACTTTGGCACGCTAGGGTTCCTTCCACCGACTATTGATAGTATCAAATCATATTTCATATACATGGGGATTGACAACCTATAGAAAATCAAGCCTCACCGCCATATATGTTCCTTCTAGCACACGTCTTCTATCTTTGGGAAATTGCATCCTAATTTTTCATCCTTGTGTTTTGTCAATCACACGCATGATAAAGTTTCCTTCACCTATTCCAATTTGGTCGATCAGTGCAACATGGATCTCCATTGTTCGTCTTGCCTCGAGCCGCAAACCACTATACTTGACCCATGAAAGTAACAATCAACATTTAATCTCTAACTCAATCGGCAACTACCCCATCGACTCACTGTTCACCAACTGCTGCACATTAGCCACGTGAATCCTATGTGTCATCTTTGTTGGCATCCAACTCAACACACTGTGTTGGTTTAGACTTAGCCACCGACCATGCATGCAACCGGTGTATCCCTTACACTACCGGTTATCTTACCCTATCGGTTATACATAATAACCAATTAACCTTTGAACCATGCAGTCTCCTGTTCTTTTGGTGGGACACATTAACTGATCATCAATCCAAGCCAACCCATAGCAGATATCATGGGTGAGTCATCATGCACATCTCCATCCGGTGAGAGCCTTTCACCTTTTCCTCTTTGGTCTCTTGCAAGTTGACACAACACATCAATAATCTCCAATGCAGATCTTCTTGCGTACCAATATATGTGTTTACCAGTTGACATTACTCGTGTCTTCCCATTGGTGACACCCATAGGATCACCATGTCAACAATCTTCAGTTGTGTCCAACTATGGAAACACTAGTCTCCATCTGCATCCTGGTAACACATTCTTGCCTTTCGGTGTAGCTCCATGTCTGCAGATGCAAGACCTTTTCTTCTCCTTTATTGGTCAGGTTCTGATCTCAGTGTACTCCTCCTCTTCTGTCCCGGTAGCTCATCATGATTTCACTTGTTGAACTGGTGCATATCTCTGATTTCATGCACCTGAGGCATCCTCATGTTCCACTATGGTCATCCAACATAAGCCTTCAATCACCTGCCTTCAACTTCTCCGAATGTCTTATCTCAGAGTGTTAGGATGCATTCCACACATGTTGTGAGATAAGCTTAGTATGACCACTTACCGGTGGGAGTAGATGGACCAATTTACTATCCCTGACTTTACTGACATTGAGAAGACATATCTTCAATCAGGCACATAACTCGGTAGACATCCCCTTTGTCTACCTTACTAACTTGCAGCAACCCAAACTTTGTCAGTCATATCTTCATCCTATGATAATCTCTTCATCTGGTGGGAGTCTTGTTGTATGACACCCAACTGCATACCGGTTGCCTGCATTTTCTCCATTAGCTCAACCTTGATTTCTTACCGGTCACATGCATGTCGGTTGACAACCATACACTGCCAACACATCACTCATCGGTTGGCATTGCCAAAATGCCAACTATCTCCAATGCCTATTCACTGGTCAACATCCCAACTTATGCCTCCAAAACTAACTTGTGTATTGGTGACTCCAATGACTAGAATGTCGGTTGACATCCTCTTCTTATTGTTGACAAGCTATATCAGTAATCTGCTATGCCGGTTGACATCAATGACAACACAATGCCAAGATGAATGTTATTCAAAGGAATTTAGTTGTGCATACCTAAGAGTTCTACGAGGGAGAATCTAATAAAGGAGAAACACAATGGAGGACTATTCAGACATTTTGGTATTGACAAAACAATAGCATTGGTGAGTGAACATTACTTTTGGCCCCAAATTCATAAGGATATTAGGAAATATGTGCAAAGTTGTAGAGTTTGTCAAGTTGCAAAGGGTTGTAGTTAGAATGTGGGATTGTATAAACCTTTGACAATATCGGTAAGACCTTGGGAGGATATAAGCATGGATTTCATACTTGGATTGCCTAAAACACCGAGAGGGAATGATTCTATATTTGTGGTAGTGGATAGATTCTCAAAGATGACTCATTTCATACCTTGTAAGAAGACATCAGATGCATTACATGTAGAAGACCTATTTTTCAAGGAAGTAGTGAGACTGCATGGATTACCTAAGAGCATAATTTCAGACAGAGACACTAAGTTTTTTGGCTATTTTTGGAGAACACTTTGGAAGAAGATGAAAATAGATTTGAAGTTCAGTTCTACTTTTCATCCATAGACTGATGGAGAGACAAAAGTAGTTAACTGGAGCTTGGGAAATTTGTTGAGATGTTTAGTTGGAGATAAAATTGGAAGTTGGGATTTGATTCTTTCACAAGAAGAGTTTTCCTACAATAATTTAGTAAACAGGAGCAGTGGAAGAACACCTTTTGAGATTTTTATCGGAGTACATCCTAGAGGTATATCAAAATTAAGAGATATTAGTAGTGAAGACCAGAGAAGTTCAGAAGCATAAGAATTTGCAGATCACATGAAGGATTTACATATTAAAGTTAAGAAACATTTGGAGGACATGAATAGAAAGTATAAGGAAAAGGTAGATGAGAAGAGGACACATAAGTAATTTGAAGTTGGCGATGAAGTGATGGTGTATCTGAGAAAAGAAAGATTCTGGGCTTGAACATAACAAATTGCAGATGCAAATTTTTGGACCTTGCTGGATTTTTGAGAAAGTTCAGTTCTGCGAATGCATATGAAGTGGAGTTACCAAATACTCTAAGTATTTCACCTATGTTTAACATTGTAGAACTTCATCAGTATCATGAACCAGAATTCAGTGAGGACAGTATTGTAGACTTGGAGAAACAGTTGCCCCGGAAGGAACCAAATCAGATTGAAGATATTTTGGACAGTAGGATTGAGCATAGTTGTTGGCAATTGACACTCAATTGGTTGGTTTCACTATGTTGTCATTGATGGCAACATGGTATCTTGTTCCTCCTTCATGTTTTGGTTCACTTGTGTACTGACAGGCACTTCACAGACACTACACCGGCACCGGCACCGACACCGATAGGATAGAAGGATTTATTTGGTTACCGACAATGTAGACCGACATGGTTTAGAATATTATTATCGATATTGGAGGCCAACATCTCTTGGATCCGGCATTGGGAATTGTTTTTGATATTCATGTATTTATGTTATCTATCTGACATGTAATTTGATATTGTAATAATCTTTGTAAGCCGACATAAGGCATGATAAGTTGTATAGGGTATATAGGTCAGTTAGATTAGATCATTTTTGATATAGGAGATTATGGATATGTGGATGTGATATGATGCAGAATATATGAGAGAGATCATGTATGTGGGTATATTTATGTAAGGGTTATTTCAACAAAGGGTTTAGCTAAGGTTTCAGACCGGAACAGACAGAGCTTAAACTGAAACTATATTCTGGTATAGAAGATGTTATCTTAGCAATTCAACACTTCTTTGAATTGTAGTCTAGATTTATATGTAGTCAGTGATGCTCCTTTTGTGATTGAGCAGTGTGCCCTAGGTTGTTAGCCTTCCTGCAAGTGCAGGCCCCTTATATTTTGTAATATCTCTTCATATGGATAGTGGATTGATATTGTGGGTTGCAAATCCCACCGTGGTTTTTCCTCTTTGAGGTTTTCCATATATAATTCTGTGTGTTATGGTTTTCTTTTTTGTGATTGGCTTATTGGTTGCTTTACTTCTTTCAATTATGTATGTATCGGTATACTAGTTGGTGTATGCATGTTTGAATAAGGCTAAAATTGTTCTTTCTGGTATAACACTGATTCAACACCCCCACCCCCCCAACCCCCCTCAGTGTTATTGGATTCCAACAATTGATATCAGAGCCTTGTGCCTCGGGGGAAGTTTAACAGCTTGAGGAAGATCTTGAGTCTGGAATCCATTAGCATGGGCTTGGAGAAGCAACTTGAGATGGCACTTGAAGATTATGATACCAAAAGGTTGAAGAGCTTAAAGCTACAAGATGAATTGAATTCTACTAAGGAATTCATTCTTGTCCTACAAGAGAGACTATCATTTGTTCAGGCTAGGAGGAAGGAACTTTTGCAAAATCAGGATGATGAAGAGAAAAATGCACTTAAGGAACAATGTCATAAATTGAGTCAGGAGAACATGGTTATGAGAAATGAAATGCAAGCTATAACTATGAGAATGTCTAAAGAGATTGAGGACCAAAAGAAAAAATAAGAAAATCTTGTTGTATCCCTGAAGAACAAATTTGAAGAATGTGGTAGGCTGGTTCATGAGAATGATATGTTGAGAACTTATTTAGTACAATCCCAGAGTAATGAACAAGAGTTTGAGAGACAAATGATAATTTTGAGAGAAGATCTAACTACTGCAAGTGGGTATAAAGAAAAATTCAAGATTAGCTCAGCACATCTAGATGAGTTGTTGACGAGACAAATACAGATTGGAGATTCCAGTGGACTTGGATTTGAGCAAGGATAGAGTTCTGGTACTACTAATGAAGATAAAAACCATAAGGCATCGGTAAGGAAACTTAATGCTTATAAATTTAATGGTAGATGTTTTGTTTGCAATAAATTTGGTCACATGGCTAGGAAATGTAGCAACAGAGCAAATCAGAACCCTGATTCTGCTCTCGGTAAATATTCTAAATGTAATAAGTATGGTCGTAAGATTGAAGATTGCAGAATGAATGTTAAATGCTATTCATGTGGAAAATTTGGACATATGGCTAATTAGTGCAGGTCAAGCAATTATACCAATTTTAGCAAAGAAATTCAAAAGAACAATGTTACATGTTATGCATGTAATGAGGTTGGACATATTGCTAAATTCTGCAGAAGCAGAAATCCACCGATTGGCAATGGAGGATCAAATGAGAAAGGGAAAGAGAAGTTTAGTGAAATATGACAAGATCATATTTAGAGATGGGTTGGGAAGACTAAAGAACAATCATCAAATGGGAATGCACCAGTTACTTATCCAACAGAGGAGGTTGCTCTTGCATTGGCAGGTAGCTCATCCGGTAACTGAGACAGATGCCTTAGTGGTAGGAAAAATTAATGAAGATGATGCATATGCCTTGGGAAGAGGTTCTAGAAGATGTTCCATACATTGGAGATGCTTATCCGGCATGGATATGTTCTATTTGAGATCTGGTATCTTTCACCGACAGTCATTTATGTCAATGAGAGATTAGGGTTTTTCTTGGAGGTTAAAAGGTCAAATTCACTTCATTATTAATCACCTTGTATTCAGAGCGATTCGGTGTGATTAAGAGAAATTCAGAGCGATCAAAGGCTATTCAGTGCGATCAGATTTCTTCTTAAGCGATTTCACTGGCGACTGGAAGAGTTTGTTAAGGGTTTTGACCGGAAGCGATTAATAGGTATTTATCTTTAAACATGGAAGCGAGATCATCATCTATTCCTATCTTTGTTGCAAATTCGACTGTTGTAGAGGTCAAGGACCGCCCCAGGCCAATTTTCAAGTGGTATCCACATGTGGCTACCCTGGAAGATTCGGTTGAAGCATTTTTGTGTGTTCCGTAGGGATTTGTTTATGTTGAAGATGTTAGGGCATACATATATTGTCAAATTGAGGACTTGGGGACATCTGAAATAAAGGGCATGTACATGAGCGAACTGATGGGAGAATCTGGAAAGATCAAACTAACATACAAGCACATTGAAGACTTAGGGTTTACTGACATTTTGGACATTCTAGAATTTGAAGATGAAATAATTAGGTATGTTTTGAGTAGAGTACATGGAGAATTTATCTGGTTAGATAGACCTTACAAGATCACCAAGGAAGGCATCAGGGCAATCACTAGTTTGCCATAGGTTGGGCAACGCCCAGATAAGAAGGTTTCAAATGATTATGTCAATAAAATCATTGGCATGACATCTGACAGGCGATCTATGAGAATAAGCACTATTGCCGACACTGGCATCAGATTTGGTAGCATGATCATCGGGTATATGGTAACTCAGTCAAACCGACTAAATTTTGTTTCTAGTTCTTGCATTTTTGCAGCATATAAGATGATGAGAGAAAATGAGAAATTGGATCTATGTAGTTGGATGTTAGATGAGTTATTAATAAACCTAGGAAAGATTAAAGGTGAAAAGAAATGAACTTTCCGATATGGCAATTTAATTGTCTGCTTAATGTTATTTTTCATGAATGACACTCCCGGTTTTGGAAAGAGGCAATGGGCATTTGATATCCCGGTAGGGAGACAATTGAAATATTCAATTGCTACTTTAGGCAGTCAGAGAGATGATAAGGTATGGCGATATTTTAAGGGATTCCAGAAGTCTATGAAATCCAGGGAAAGGGTTCCTAAGCATATTATTGAAAAATACTCAACTGACATATGCTTCGTGGTGAAGAAGGATGAAACACTTATGGAAGCGGTTAAGCCCCGAAAGATTTGGATTGAGGAAATGAGCTATGAAGTTGATGCATAGATCCTTGATCCTTATGCAAAAATGTTGATTGATGCACCTATTGATGAGGCAGAGAAGCCCCATGGTACTTCAAAGCAGAAATCACAAGAGGTTGAAACAGAGTTCAATCGGAAGAAGAGAGAGAAGAAGGAAGGAAAAGAAAGCAAATTTGTTGAGAAGGTCTCACGGGACATTAAAGCATTGATTGATGTTGTCCCGGAGAAAGGAAGGAAGAGGAAGAATCTACAAGTACACATTGATCCTGTTACAGCTGAGTCTGAATCTGAGGATGACACACCCTTGGCATTCAAGAGGGTTGTAAGGAAGAAAACATAGGAAATAAAGGTAGAAGCTAAAAAGAAACCAGTTAGGAAGGTTACATTCAAAATACCAGCACAGAAGAAAGCACCAAAGGTAACACCTTCAGCTCCATCCAATACTACAAGAAGGAAGAAGAAGAATGACATTGATCTGGCAATTCCATATGGTAATGTAACTATCATTCCACCAAAAACTTGTGCAGAATTAGTTGATGAAATAACTAAGCATGGCATGTTAAAGAATGTATAGTTTTATTATGAACATTTAGAGGATGATGAACAAAGAGAGGTAGAGGAAGCAGTATTATTATATTTGGATATTTATAAGAAAGCCTTAATAGAAATTGAAAACCAAATACCGAAAGAATTATATAATATGTTATATGCTAGAAGATTGTCAGCAATGCAAGAAGAAAACCATATTAAAATTCAAGAGTTGTTATCTATTTGTGTTACTATTGCTCTAGACGAAATGGAAAGGACACTCGAGGTGACAAATAGAAAAGTCTTTAATAGAAAACATAGAATAATCAGTCTGATGCTAGGAAGGGTAAATGAGATAATAAAGGAGACTCAAAAGGCATGGGTTAAGTTCTTTGAAGAGAACAAAGGTTTCTTTACTTTACTAGAATCAAAGACAGACATTGCAGATGCTCCGGTTGAAGGAAAAGGAAAGGGTATTATGGGTACTTTACCCTCAATTTTGAAGAACATTAAGATAGTGGAAATTAAGCCCTCAGTAGATGCAAATGTATAGACAGATGTTGAGACACCGACAAATACAGAGAGTGAAAAGGTTGATGATGTACAAGATAATAATATTGAGGATAATAGTCCTCTGGATACAAATGTACAGGTTGAGGTTACAATTCCTACAGAGGAACTGACAGTTACAGAGAAGTGAGGAAGCTATAAAGGATAAATTGTCAGAGGAGAAGAAAGGGGAATCCGACAAGGAACCAGTAGTAGGTCCATCATTGTTGTCAATTGACACCTCATTGGTTGTAAAGAAAAACATAATAGAGATGAGTCCTACTGAACTCATCATGATGGTTGCACATAAATTAATGGAGGGATCTACAGATAAAGGGATTATTGATTAGTCAATCTCTATTTTACACAGACTAGTCTCGAATTGCAAGATTGACGATGAAGCAAGCCCATTCAGAAAGATTAAGACAATTACTGAGCACATTTCAAAGGATTTTCAATCCTTACAGCAAATTTCAAACCGACAAGCATTGGAGAGATTCACACAAGCTAAAAGAGCTACATTTGATCAGGTGATTGAATCTGAGAAGAAGAAGATTGATGAAAAGTTGAAACTGATAGACAATTTTTTGAAACAGTGTACAAATATTTATAGGGTATGTTGTAACACAGATGTACTTACAGTTAATGTGGATAAAAAGATAAAGGAATTTCAAGAGAAAATTACAAATATAGCTAATTCTTTTGATGGATTGACTTCATTGACTACATCCATTGATGGTCAAATTTGATTTTCGAAGCCCAAATTTCTGTTCTTGAGAAGGAAAATGACAAAATCATAAGAAGAGCCAGAAGTCTGAGAGGCTTGGTGATTCCCCGGTTGGATTCACTTAGTGTACATAAGAAGGAATGTATGGATATAATTGGAAAGCCCACACCAACAGAGCTAAATGAGAAAGAGTCCTTTGCACATATACTGAATGGACTTGTGTCTATCTCTAACACTTTCAAATCTGGTTGGGATACTTATCTTGAGCTATTGGAGAAGGCTTATCCAGAAACTTTCAAATTTGTTAAGCTCCGGTAAGATATTTTTGGGATATTCATTGTACAGTTTTAGATCTTTGACATTCTTTTTGAAATTTTGATGGCATTGATGTCAAAGGGGGAGTGATATAGATGTGAAAAAAAAATTGTATACATTAGGGGGAGATATGGAGATCTATGGGAATATAGAGTATTTTGCATTGAAGAATATTCATCTCAGGGGGAGCAGGCAGGATAAAACTGGCAGATGAAACCTTGACCATTTTTCACATGAGTGTTGTCATCAATGCCAAAGGGGGAGATTTGGTGGCAATTGACATTCAATTGGTTGGTTTCACTATGTTGTCATTGATGGCAACATGGTATCTTGTTCTGGCTTCATGTTTTGGTTCACTTGTGTACCGACATGCATGGTATCTTGTTCTGGCTTCATGTTTTGGTTCACTTGTGTATCGACAGGCACTTCACAAAAACTACACCGACACCGACACTGATAGGATAGAAGGATTTCTTTGGTTACCGGCAATGCAGGCCGACATGGTTTAGAATATGATTATTGGTATTGGAGGTCGACATCTCTTGGATCCAGCATCGACACTTGTTTTTGATATTCATGTATTTATGTTATCTAGCTGACATGTAATTTGATATTGTAATAATCTTTGTAAGCCGCCATAAGGCATGATAAGATGTATAGGGTATATAGGTTTGTTGGATTATATCATTTTTTATATAGGAGTTTATAGATATGTGGGTGTGATATGATGCGATATATATCAGAGAGATCATGTATGTGAGGATATTTATATAAGGGTTATTCTGGTATAGGGTTTAAGGTTTCAGACTGGAACAGACAAAGCTTGAACCGAAATTGTATTTTGGCATGGAAGATTCTATAGTAGTAGTTCAACACTTCTCTGGATTGTAGTCTGGATTTATATGTAGTCAATGAGGCTCCTTTTGTGATTGAGCAGTGTGCTCTAGGATGTAAATCTTCTTGCAAGTGCAGATCCCTTATATTTTGTAATATCTCTTCATATGACTAGTGGATTGATATTGTGGGTCACAAATTCCGCTGTAGTTTTTCCTCTTTGAGGTTTTCCATGTATAATTATGTGTGTTGTGGTTCTTATTTTAGTGATTGGCTTATTGGTTGCTCTACTTCTTTTAATTCTGTATGTACCGGTATACCGATCAGTGTATGCATGTTCAGTGTTATTGGATTCCAATGGTAGTACTCGAAGCAGTCAGTATAAGGAGCATCTTTTGAAGTGGAAGGACAGACTAGTTGAAGATTCATCTTGGATTTCTCAGGTAGAGGTAGACTGCCTTGGTTTTCTTCTAACCTGAGCAAAGTGAGAGACTCACTTTTTCCAACAAACCCAGATGTCTGATGCAGGAGCATCCCCGGTTCATAGAAATCTTGCATCAACCAAAAATATTTCCTTGTTATTTTGATTTTTGTTTGTAGTTTCAACATTTCTTTTTGTGTGTCCTAGATTTGGCTCACCGGAACCTATGGAGTTGGATTTTGCTTGAAGACCTGATCATCTTCCTTATTTCCAAACCGTGGAGCATTTGGATTTTTTTTGGCAAGTTGTCGCTACTGATTTCTGAGACAGTTTTTTGTTACCGGTTGCCTAGACTTATTTGCATTGGTGATCTACCAGATCCCTTGCGTAGCTTGCATATCATTGAGCATTGATCCTGATGCTCCTTGGCATGTGGCCGACCTTTTCCCGTGATCTATTATTCAACCTTTGGATTTTTTGAAGGAATTTCTTTGGTGGAGGCCGACCTTGTTGTTTTTACATGTTAGGTCTTGTTCTTCGGGTTTTGATCCCTTTTTGGGCTGACCGGATCCCATTGGATCATATAAATCATTTTAATAGATCATTAGAATGTAACCAAGAATTTAGACTCGGTATAGAAGATAGATCTTAAGATTTGAGGTCCTGGTTGTGATCTGTTCTGTATTTTGAGCATGTTTTAGCAGGCATGTGAGCCAGTTTATGTAACCCGATTGTTACCGATTGGTTGTAATCAGTTTTCATATTATAATTCAATTTGTTCAGCATTTCCTTCATCATGTCCTTATGCTTCCATTGTGTTTACTCCTACTGACCGGTTTGGACTGGTCTCTTTGAGGTCCATCCTAGTCAGTGACTACTTCAAAATTTGAGGGATGAGTCTTGAGAAATATATTAATTTTTGATAGTTCTCAACAAAATAATTACAAATTGCATCCATAAACAAAGGAGAGATACTATTGAGGAGATACAATAACTTTTATGCTCAATCTACTAATAAATCTTCTTATAAAAACATGTCACTCTAAAATAAGTTTGTTTACATGCTCATTGTATTAAAGTACAAGCAATTATATGCAAAATAGGCAATGCATGAGATGTATTCGGTAGCTACAATAAACAACAAGGAGCATTCAGTTGAACAAAAACAATCAACCAACTATTAGACCAACTAACCAAACTTCCTAAACTAACAATGATGTAATAATAAATACTATGATTGCTAACAATCCCTCTTTATTACATCATATGCCCAAGAGAGCAAATAAAGTAAGTTAAAAAAGATTCGAACTTCACAATTGTAAGAGTTTTGGTGAATATGTCAACACACTACTCTTGAGTTAAACAAAGTTGGAGTTGGATAATTTGTTGTTGAACATGCTCATGAATAAAGTGACGCAATATGCTCCGTTCACTTATGAAAGCTAGTATTGTGAAAAATCTTCAACATAATTGTCACACAAAGTGGTAGGACCTGTCTCAAGAAGACCCATACTTGTCAAAATGTGACAACCGTATCACCTCATAGATAGCTCCACTTGTAGCATAATATTCTACCTCTATGGAAGAGCAAGAAACTTGCAAAGTATACATCCGTGTATCCACACAAAAGAAAATCTACATTCTACTTGTATTCCAGGTCATATGTCATTGTACCATGGATGAATCTCAAAAAACACTTTGTTGCTTCCAATGAACAACCTTAGGTTCTTGTATAAACATAGAAAGATGGTTGACAATATAGTTGATGTCTAGCCTAATATAAGTTAGGTACATAAGACTCCAAATCAACCAACAATAAAGAGTAGAATTCACCTAAGGTGATGGATAATGGCAAGAAAGTTGCAAACTTATCTCTATGGATGTTGACATTGTTTTTCAATCTTCCATTTTGAATTTCTCAAGCAATGTTGCAACATATTTTATTTGAGATACATAAATATGATTCTTCTATTACCATACTTAAATTCCAAGGAAATAATGCAAGAGCTTGAGTTCAATCATGTCAAATGATCACTTGTGATCATTCCTAGTAGCATCAATCATTTGTTGTGAGCTTCTCGTGATGACCAAATCGTCGACATATACAATCACAATTACAATCTTCCCCCTTGCTCTTGGATCTAAAGATTAGTATGACAAGGATTCCAAATGAATCCATTTTTAAGGAGATGCTCATAAATATTGATATACTAGGATCAAGGAGCCTCTTTAAGAGAGGGATTTGATAAGTTTGCATACTTTGTGCAATTTGCCAAGTGCAATATATCCCTCTGGTTGATTCATATAGACTTATTCCTTGAGATTTTCATTAAGAAAGGAACTCTTGACATCCATTTGATGAAATTGCAACCAAATTAAGTTGTCATTGCCAAGACCATGCAAATAGTCTTCATTTTGGTTGTGGGGGAAAAAGTTTTATCACAGTCAATGCCTTCTATGCATAGCCCTTAGCCTTAAGTTAGACCATGTACTTATCAATGCTACCATTTACTTTATACTTGATTTTGAAGACCCACTTGCATCCAATATCCTTCTTCCCTAGTGGAAGGTCAACAAATTCCCATGTATTATTTCTCCATAAGTTTTGATGTTATGTATCCATGACTTCCAAGGTCGTCACTCAAGAGCCTATTGAACTATTTTCGGTTTAGAACTTTGAATAACTGTACACATGAGACCCAAATTCACCTCTTCATGAGACTTGCTATGAGTTAGGAACCCAATGAGAGATGCATTTGTGGTGTACATGTGTTGTGTGCATTAATTAGTCACATTGTGTAATGCAAACATGAGTTAGTTGCATTCTATTTATGTGATCTATCTGAGTTAGTCACATTATGTGCATGTGATGTGTCCATGAAATGATCCAGTAGAGTTTGTCAAGTTGCAAAGGGTAGTAGTTAGAATGTGGGATTGTATAAACCTTTGACATTACCAGAGAGACCTTGGGAAGATATAAGCATATATTTCATACTTGGATTTCCTAAAACACAGAGAGGGAATGATTCTATATTTGTGATAGTGGATAGATTCTCGAAGATGGATCATTTCATACCTTGTAAGAAGACATCAGATGCGGTGCATATAGCTGACCTATTTTTCAAGGAAGTGGTGAGATTGCATGGATTACCTAAGAGCATAGTTTCAGACAGAGATACTAAGTTTGTTGGTTATTTTTTGAGAGCACTTTGGAAGAAGATGAAGACAGATTTGAAGTTCAGTTCTACTTTTCACCCACAGATTGATGGACAGACATAAGTATTTAACCGGAGCTTGGGAAATTTGTTAAGATGCTTAGTTGGAGACAAAACCGGAAGTTGGGATTTGATTCTTGCACAAGCAGAGTTTGCCTACAATAATTCAGTAAACAGGAGTACCAGAAGGACACTTTTTGAGAGTGTTACCGGAGCACACCCTAGAGTTATATCATAATTAAGAGATATTAGCAGTGAAGACGAGAGAAGTTCAGAAGCAAAAGAATTTGCAGATCGCATAAAGGACTTAAATATTCAAGTTAAGAAGCATTTGGAGGACATGAACAACAAGTATAAGGAGAAAGTAGATGAGAAGAGGAGACATAAGGAATTTGAAGTTGGTGATGAAGTGATGGTGTATCTGAGAAAAGAAAGATTCCCGGTTGGAACTTATAACAAGTTGCAAATGAGGAAGTTTGGACCTTGCAATATTTTGAGAAAGTTCAGTTCCGGAAATGTATATGAAGTGGAGTTATCGGATAGTCTGAGCATTTCACCTGTATTTAACATTGCATAACTACATCAGTATCATGAATCAGAGTTCAGTGAGGATAGTATTGTAGACTTGGAGAAACAGTTGTCCCGAAAGGAACTGGATCAGATTGAAGATATTTTGGACAGTAGGATTGGGTGTAGTACCCGAAGCAGTCAGTATAAGGAGTATCTTGTAAAGTGGAAGGACAGACCAGTTGAAGATTCGTCTTGGATTTCTCAAGCAGAGGTAGACCGCCTTGGTTTTCCTTTGACCCCAACAAAGTGAGAGACTCACTTTTTCAACAACCCCAGATGTCTAATGCAGGAGCATCCTCGGTTCATGGCAATCTTGCATCAACCAAAAATATTTCCTTTCTGTTTTGCTTTTTGTTTTGCAATTTTAGCATTTCATTCTGCATGTTCTAGCATTGGCTCACCGAATCTTTAGGAGTTGGATTTTGCTTGAGGACTTGATTATATACCTTACTCCTAAACCGCAGAGCATTTGGATCATTTTTCGACAAGTTATCACTACCGGTTTCAGAGATAGTTTATTGGTACCCGTTGCCTAGACCTAATTGCATTTGTAATCTACCAGAATCCACTAGATCCCTTCCGTAGCTTGCAAAGCCCTGAGCATTCATTTCGATGTTCCTTGGTGTGTGGCCGACCTTCTCTTTGATCTACATTTTATCCTTTGGATTTTTCGGAGGAATTTGTTTGGCAAAGGTTGACCTTGTTGTTTTTACATGTTAGATCTTGTTCTTCAGCATTTGATCCCTTTTTGGAATGACCGAATCCCCTTGGATCATTTAAATCATTGTAACTAAGCATTACAATAAAGATAAGTTAAGATATAGAACATACAAGATAGATTTGAATATTTGAGGTCCCGGTTGCAACCTGTGATGTAATTAGGCATGTTTGAGAAAGCCAGTGAGCCGGTTCCTGTAACTTGGTTGTTACCGGTTGATTGTAATCAGTTTTTCATAATATAATTCTCAGTTTTGCATTGCCTCCATCATATCATTGTGTTTTTGTTGTGTTTACTCTTTCTTACCGGTTCGGATTGATCTCCTTCATTTTGGAGATTGTGTTTTCCTGAGAATTTTGTTGTAGGGTGGCGGACTATGGATCCGACCTGCAGTTGCAAAGGGCTGGCGTGAAGATGGCAGAAAGAGGAAATAGGAATGGTGGAGCACGTGGGAATGCAGACCCTGTTGTGATGGAAATGTTGTGAGAAATTGCAGCCCGGTTGGAGGTCATTGAGATAGCCCAGAGAAGAGGCCGACATATTGCAGATGTGAGTGAAGATGAAGGAGACGAATCCCCGACAGAACAAGTAAACCCACTGGCGACTAATCCTGATAAAGAAAGGTTTTTGAGGGTTTTGAGTAGGGCGAATAGTTAAACCTCATTTTAGCCCACCAGGATATGATGGAAAGTTGGATTCAGATGAATTGATGGATTGGATATCAGAGATGGAGAAATATTTTGATTTTAAAAATACCGCAGAAAAAGAAAGGTGAAATATGCCTATACCCGGTTGAAAGGTCATGCATCTCTTTGGTAGGAGCATTTGCAAGTTGATAGACAGAGAAGAGGTAAAGAGAAGATCAAGACATGAGATCAGATGGTTGCTAAGTTGAAATCAAAATTTATGTCAGTTGATTATCAAGTGAATTTGTTTCGGAAGTTGTAGAATTTGAGCCAGAAGGAATCTAGTGTGAAGGAGTACACCGAAGCATTTTACAAGTTGAATATCAGATCCAGACACGTTGATGATGAAGTTGAACAAGTTGCAAGATATTTGAATGGACTGCGGATGTCTATACAAGATGAACTCGATTTGATCAAATTGCAGAGTGTTGAAGAAGCTTACCAGTATGCCCTAAAAACATAAGAGAAGCTGAACAAAAGACATGAACAGAGACAAAGAGGTAGAGGTGGAAGGTTTTTCCGGAGGAAGATTTCAAGGAGGAAGAGGATATACCGGAGGTAGAGGAACTTGTACAGATCATAACAAGGACAGGGAAGTGAGAAAAGAAGGTAATTCATACTGGAAGGATGATAGAAATTTCTATTGGAGGAGAGAACCAGATGGCTACCAGAATGAAAATTTTGGAAAAGATGATAAAAGACAAGACAAGAGAGTGTTTAGAGGAACTTGCTACAAATGTGGAGGAGAAGGGCATCATTCTTTTGAGTGTAAGAAGATAGAGAATACTGAGAGAACAACAATGGTGGAAGAAAGCCCCACCAGATCAGCTAATAAACCAAAAGATGGAGAACTATTGATGATGAGGAGAGCTTTGTGTCATACTGGAGGAGATGAGGAGCCCTTGCAGAGGAAGAATTTGTTCAAGACCAGATGTAAGGTATTCGGTAAGTGTTGTAAAGTTGTTATCGATAGTGGTAGTTCGGATAATCTTTTTTCAGAAGAGATGGTGAATAAGTTGAATTTGGAAAGATTGAGACACCCTAAGCCTTATTAGATAGCATGGATTCAGGATGAACATAATTTGTTGGTAAGTGAGCAATGTTTGGTGAAATTGAAAATTGGGAATTATCATGATGAACTCTTGTGTGATATTATGCCTATGGATATTTGTCACCTTTTGTTGGCTAGACCTTGGCAGTTTGATAGATAGGCAATACATGATGGGAGAAAAAATGCATACACTATTGTGGCCAATGGGATGAAGCAAACCTTGTTGTGCTTGGAGGACCTTTGAAGAGCGAAGTCTATACGAATGCTAGAGTCTGTTTGGTGGATGGAAGGAAATTCTTGGATGGAATGAGGCATGAGAATGTGTGTTTTTCCTTAGTTCCTAAGAAGACTAAGAATTCAGAGCATGAAGAAGAACATCTAGAAGAGATAAAAGAGTTGCTGACAGAGTATGAAGACATCATTTCAGAAAATGTACCCAGTGGATTACCGCATGTGAGAAGTATCAGTCATTACATGGGCCTGGTTCTCTGAACTAATTTGCCTAACAAAGTTACACACCGGATGACACCAACAGAGAATGAAGAGTTGAATAGACAAGTGCAGGAGTTGTTGAATAAAGGTTTGATCAGAGAAAGTCTGAGTCCTTGTGCAATACCAATAGTATTAGCACCTAAGAAGAATGGAGAATGAAGGATGTGTATCGATTCCAAATCAATAAACAAATTCACAGTGAAATACTAGTTTCCATTACCTAGGATGGATGACATAATAGACTGTTTGAGTGGAGCCAAATACTTTACAAAGATAGACTTGAAGTGTGGATATCATCAGATCAGGATTAGAGAAGGAGATGAGTGCAAGACAACATTCAAGACAAATTAAGGACTGTATGAATGGTTGGTGATGTCTTTTGGGTTAACTAATGCACCGTGTACTTTAATGAGGCTGATGAATGAGGTATTGAAGAAATTCTTGGGTAAGTTTGTTATTGTACATTTGGATGACATTCTGATTTTTAGTAAGGCAAAAGAGGAGCATTTGTTGCATTTAAGACAAGTTTTGCAGAGCTTAAGAGAAGAAAAGTTGCTGATAAATCTTAAGAAGTGTACTTTCATGAAGGAAAAATTAGTCTATTTGGGATTTCTGATATCTGAGGATGGTTTGAAGATGGACCCTAAGAAAGAAAAAACAATTGTTGAATGGTCTACACTGGAAAGCATTGGAGAGGTAAGATCATTCCATGGATTGACTAGTTTCTACCAGAATTTCATCAGAAATTTCAGTTCAGTTTGTAACCCTATGACTGAGACAATGAGGGGAGATAGGAAGGAGTTCAAGTGGACCACTGAAGCAAACAAAAGTTTTGATTTGTTGAAGTAGAAAGTGACTGAGCAGCCTGTGTTAGCTTTACCAGATTTCAACAAAGTATTTCAAGTGGATTGTGATGCAAGTGGAATTGCAATTGGAGCCGTATTGAGTCAGGATGGGAGAGCAGTAGCTTATTTTAGTGAGAAATTAAATGATGCCGGGAGGAGATATTCAGTATATGATCAAGAATTTTATGTCATAGTTCAAGCCTTGAAGAAGTGGAGACATTACCTGTTGCCGAAGGAGTTTGTGTTGTATACGGATCATCAAGCTTTGCAGTATTTGAATAGTCAGAGTAAGTTGAATCAGAGACATATGAGATGGGTAGAATTTTTGCAAAGTTACACCGTTGTGTTGAAGCATAGAAGTGGGAAATATTACAAAGTTGTTGATGCATTGAGTAGAAGAAGGAATATGTTGATAGAGACGAGAGTGACAATATTAGGATTTGAGTAGTTGAAGACCTTGTATGATGATGACCTGGATTTTGCAGAAACTTGGAGAGCATGTAGAGAACCAGTTACGATGGATAGAAGCAAGTGGTTGGATTACTTCTTTCAGGATGGGATATTGTTTAGAGGAGTTTAGTTGTGCATACCTGAGAGTTCTATGAGGGAGAATATGATAAAGGAGAAACATAGTGGAGGATTAGCTGAACACTTTGGTGTTGATAAAACAGTAGCAATGGTGAGTGATCATTACTTTTGATCCCAGATTCATAAGGATGTTAAGAAGTATGTGCAAAGTTGTAGAGTTTGTCACGTTGCAAAGGCTAGTAGTCGAAATGTGGGATTGTATAAACCTTTGATAGTACCAGAGAGACCTTGGGAAGATATAAGCATGGATTTCCTAAAAAACAGAGAGGGAATGATTGTATATTTGTGATAGTGGATAGATTCTCGAAGATGGCTCATTTCATACCTTGTAAGAAGACATCAGATGCAGTGCACATAGCTGACCTATTTTTCAAGGAAGTGGTGAGATTGCATGGAATACCTAGGAGCATAGTTTTAGACAAAGATACTAAGTTTGTTGGTTATTTTTGGAGAATACTTTGGAAGAAGAAGAAGACAAATTTGAAGTTTAGTTCTACTTTTCACCCACAAACTGATGGATAGACATAAATAGTTAACCAGAGCTTGGGAAATTTGTTAAGATGCTTAGTTGGAGACAAAACCGGAAGTTGGGATTTGATTCTTGCACAAGAAGAGTTTGCCTACAGTAATTCAGTAAACAGGAGTACCAGAATGACACCTTTTAAGATTGTTACCGCAACACACCCCAGAGGTGTATCAGAATTAAGAGATATTAGCAGTGAAAACCAAAGAAGTTCAGAAGAAGAAGAATTTGCAGATCACATAAAGGACTTACAAATTCAAGTTAAGAAGCATTTGGAGGACATGAACATCAAGTATAAGGATAAAATAAATGAGAAGAGGAGATATAAGGAATTTGAAGTTGGCGATGAAGTGATGGTGTATTTGAGAAAAGAAAGATTCCTGGTTGGAACTTATAACAAGTTGCAGATGAGGAAGTTTGGACCTTGCAAGATTTTGAGAAAGTTCATACCTGGAAATGCATATGAAGTGGAGTTACCGGATAGTCTGAGTATTTCACTTGTATTTAACATTGCAGATCTACATCAGTATCATGAACCAGAATTCAGTGAGGACAGTATTGCAAACTTGGAGAAACAGTTGCCTTGGAAGGAACCAGATTGGATTGAAGACATTTTGGACAGTAGGATTGGGAGTAGTACCCAGAGCAGTCAGTATAAGGAGTATCTTGTAAAGTGGAAGGACAGACTAGTTGAAGAGTCATCTTGGATTTCTCAAGAAGAGGTAGACCGCCTTGGTTTTTCTCTGACCCCAGCAAAGTGAAAGACTTGATTTTTCAACAACCCCAGATGTCGGATGCAGGAGCATCCCCAGTTCGTGGCAATCTTGCATCAACCAAAAAGATTTCCTTTCTGTTTTGCAGTTTCAACATTTCATTCTGCATGTTCTAGCATTGGCTCACCAGATCTTGAGGAGTTGTATTTTGCTTGAGGACTTGATCATCTACCTTATTCCTAAACCATGGAGCATTTGGATCATTTTTCGGCAAGTTATCGCTACCGATTTCTGAGACAGTTTTATGGTACCGATTGCCTGGACCTAAATCTACTGGATCCCTTCCGTAGCTTGCAGAGCCTTGGGTGTTGATTCCGATGTTCTTTGGCATATGGCCGACCTTCCCTTTTATCTACACTTCATCCTTTGGATTTTTTGCAAGAATTTCTTTGGCGGAGGCCAACCTTGTTGTTTTACACATTAGGTCTTGTTCTTCAACATTTGATCCTTTTTTTGGGCCGACCAGATCCCCTTAGATCGTATAAATCATTGTAATTGAGCATTAGAATGCAGGTAAGTTAAGAGATAGAAGAAAGAAGATAGATCCTAAGATTTGAGGTCTCAGTTGTGGCCTGTCCTATAATTAAGCATGTTTTAGCAGGCCAGTGAGTCGATTTTTGTAACCCGGTTGTTACCAGTTGATTGTAAACAATTTTCATGATATAATTCATTCAGTTCTACATTGCCTCCATCATATCCTTGTGTTTCCATTGTGTTATACTCTTGCTGACCAGTCTAGATTGATTTCTTTGAGGTCCCTCCCAACCGGTGACTGCACCAATTGGTAAAAACAAATCAGCTAAGTTTAAAAACTTGGGTCAGTGAAGAACCATAATGATAGACTAGTAAACCAAGAGAATGATATTGGAGTTTTCCTACCAGGATGGGTAACTTCAGAATTTTATTGGTGCTTTTCTACCAAGATGGTAGGGAGGAAGAATGCAACTCTCTCAGATGAGATGGATATGAACTTAATTGCAATTTGAAACAAATAGGCCAGCAAATTATTTCATTCTCAAGAATCAAGTCAGTCTTGATTTTCAATGAAGGTCTCATGATCTTTATGGTTTACCCAATATTTCATTACTCTTTGTTTGTAATGAAAATAGCTTACTTCAAACTCTATTTATGTCCAACAATAGATATGTGATTTGTTATCCTTGTTATAGGATGGGCTCAAGAAGTAAATTGTGGAAATACATTATGTAAAGTTTCCAAAATCAATTTGGAACTAGATTTGTTTGATCTTTATTTTCTTGACCATTTGTGATCATAGAATTTTCCTCCAAGTTATAAAATATAATCAAGTCAATCTTGATTTTCAATAAAGGTCTCGTGATCTTTATGTTTTACCCAATATTTCATTACTCTTTGTTTGTAATGAATATAGCTTACTTCAAACTCTATTTATGTCCAACAATAGATATGCTATTTGTCATCCCTCTTATAGGACGGGCTCAATAAGTAAATTGTGGAAATACATTATGTAAAGTTTCCAAAATCAGTTTGGAACTAGATTTGTTTGATCTTTATTTTCGTGACCATTTGTGATTGTAGAATTTTCCTCCAAGTTATAAAATATAAATTAAGTTTCTTTAACAAAAATATAAACCATGAGAACACAAACTAACATAAAATGAACAAACTTTGAGAGATAAAGATAGTAAAATTAAGATAATCTCAATTAACAAGAATTATTGGAGTAAAAAGGGATTGCCAGTTTTAGCTTAAATAATCCAAATTATACTTTTAAGGTATTTAGTGAGTGACAAATAACTATCGACTCCAAAATAATGTTGACAAGGCTTTTAATTTAGGATCCGATACCTTGGAAAATGAAACAAATTTATGAAGCAAGATCATTTACATTGGTTTAAAGGCCACAATTGTGAAAGGTGTCTCTTATGTGACCCATCAATTGGTGAATAACTTAGGTTCCAAACATTATTGCTAATAGTCTTGTCTAATTATTAGTTAGATTGCAAGGATACATAATTAGATTGCAAGGATACAATGTGGTACACATGGACATTAATAGAACTCTTTCATTGCCAATAGGCAAAAGAATGGAACTAATACAAATAATTGGTAGCTTTAAGATAGTCTTCTTTCTTCTATTGAATCCTACCAACTTTAATCATCCCAAAACAACATTAAAAAAAGCACTACAAAGCAAGGAACTAAACCCGTCTTATAACCTTCTTTTCGAGTGTGTCCTTTCATTGATTTACATAAATTTCACAAACTATAGACATGCTTTGTATTTTTCATCAATAATAATAATATATGATTATCTATTGGCCACAAATTTAAAGAAAAATGTGTAGCAACATTCATTTATTAAATTGTACAAAATCAATGATCAGGTAGACTTTTCACCTTTGAGAAGCTTTCAATCTCAAAACATATAAAAGATTAAGAGGAAACAAAAGACGTATTTTATAAATAAATCGAGATTGTGCTAAAAAGCTGCAATGAATAGTGTATGATAATTACATAAATCTTGTATTTATCCTTCAACAATTTTTACAGGTGACCTGAAAATGAAAATAAAAGTAAAATTAATGAAAAGGATTATTAATATTATTTGAATTTAATTCCTTTATAATAAGGAAGAGGAATTATTGATATCTTACCCAAAAGCATTTTGTTTAATGCTAAGTAGCTCCAAGTCAAACTGCAATAAGAACATATTATTAGCCTCCAATGTTTTTTAAAATCAACATTTTTTTCTTTTAAAATATCTATAAGATATGGAGTATGTACTGTACTGTCTCATATATTTTATATATACATTTGTCGAATAAAATTCACTATAATTGAAGATAAAAGATAATTGCAAACAACAAAATTTTCTTTAACTTTAAAAGTTCACTTCACTTACATTTCAAGTGTCATCTAAGGGATTGGAATATATATATATATAATTTAAACTTTGTAATTTAAAAACAACAAATAATAATCCCTTTGTTTCTAAGGTATAATAACCAATTAAAGATAGATATATATTGGGGGAAATGAGCTCTCTAATTTAAGAGAAACAATCTACCAGAAAAGAATGCAAATCATATTAAAATATTGCAAACCTAAGATCTCATTATTGTTACAGAAAAGTACCCGGATTCATTTGTAAACAAATTTTGAAGAAACACTTCTAAGCTACATGTAGAATAAATTTCAGTTTACAACACCAAAATATCTTTTAAAGCAGAAAAGAAAATGTCACATAGATTCATTTTCAGAAGAATTGAGAAACGATTTAACTCAATAAGTTCTGGCATGCAAAACTAATGGTAAACAAATATTACCTCAAGTGTTGCATTTGGTGGAATCTCTTGAATTCCTTTATTGCCATATGCAAGCTCAGGTGGTACTATTAGCAAGCGCTGCAGATGATGAATTTTTTTTCAGATAATGGAAAATCTCAATTTCAGATGTTGAAGTTTCAAACTTTAAACTTTGACAAGGTATTCTGTTATATTTATATCTTTTAGCAATATTTTTCCCTTTCACTTCAAAGTCTAGCCATTTTACAGTTGCTATGATAAAGTTCATGCAAAGGACCCCTGCACATCACACTTCTTGATTGCCATTGCACACAATGATATTATGCATGCCTAATTCATGTTAACCCTTTACTAATATCTAAAAGCGAACTTATTTAACAACACCAAGTTTAATAACCCTTTTGAATAATTCCTCATTAATTTAAGAGAAACGATCTACCAGAAAAGAATGCTATTTTTCACCTGCCCTCCAACTTTCATGCCTTGAACTCCCAAGTCCAACCCCTTTAGAACATTTCCTCTTTCAGATGCCCCCACATCAAATCCATAGGGCTGCAAATGTCCACAAGTAAATTTTGATGAAACAAAGTCACAAACATTAAAAATGTTCCAGTTTCCAAACTCATCTAGCAAAAATGGCATTATATAACATTAACAACCATAATGCTTGAACACGTCTTAAATCCTTCAATATCTTGAAGCGCCTGACACAAATACAAAACATACAGAAGCTCATACTATCTGAAAGTGTTCCCTTATAGATTAAAGCAAAGTAATATTATTTTGTTCCGTTGGTCAAAAACTTCTAAAGAACAACCATATCTATTTTGTTCTCACTTCTCTTGAAGTACTCAAAATATCATCAAAGAAATAATATATGCTTTTTAAGCTTGGTTGGGATACATAAATAATTAACTGATATGTTTCATATCAAGTGTCATTGCATTAACTAAATGTTCTGGACTGACAAGGAGTTCTATGATCAGTTTTACTTACAGTGCCACCAGTAACGCCCATGCCTTGTCTACTAGTCATAAAAGTAACACCTCTCCATTTTGCTACATAGTGTACCTGGCCACATAACTAAAATTAACAAATAGTAGACTCATAAACATCTGAATACAGCAAACCTGGCATACACTAATGCCTAGATATAAACCAATAATAGCAGAGGATCAACAAAGCCACATCATCCTTGTAGAATCTAGATTATATTGTGATACATTGAAAGGCATTTATAGAGAATTGTAAGAGGAATTCATGAGCCCCATAAAAAAATTAGAATTTGATAAATCTACACCTAAAATCTGAATAGATTTTATATATTGAGCTTATGTGAAATAATATTTGTTCTAGTATGATGGGATAGTTCAAGCTAAGGTGTAGTGTTGTAATCCTACCATCTGAGAACCATTTCATTACTGTACTCTAAAAACATTGTTATTATTAAGTTGAAATTATTGACTTGTCAGCAAGTACATGTATATATACATAAGAATGGCAGCTTGCTAGTAAATAGTTGATAGGCTTATAAATAATGCTTGTAAGATCTAGATGGGTTTCCAAGCTCCTTATAAATCATTGCAGAGCATTGTATCGACAACGCTTACTATATGCAAAAGAGAACTAGTATATCCTAGATAGACACTATCTTCGTGACATGTGAACTGCCAGTTGTTGAGAAACACTGAACAAAAGATCAGCATTAGAGTTCGTGAGATTCCCTGAAATCTCCTACGTATTGGAGCAATAACCTCCTCGAGGAAAAGGACCAAACACCACTTGTCAAGATAATCATCGAAGGTGGACAAGGAACCTCCCAAGCCTTTACATAAACAATAGCACCTTCCCCAGATTTCATAGCAAGGCAGGCACCTAAAATAAGACGTTCATCATTCTCCACCTCACAAAAACTACAGAGGTGACAGAACCTAATCCTGTGATGAATATGGTGATCCAACTCAACTCATGACTGGTAGGAACATTACCCCAACTAACCAAGAGGAATCCTCAAGCCATGCAATCAACTGTGTTGATAATGGTTTGGTCAAAGTTCAAACAATGATGCCATAACTAATCTGAAAGAAATGCAAGCAAAGATAAAAACTGCCTCAATTTTAAGAATAAAATTCTATCACAAATGATAAGAACCATGCAAAAAACAGTTGGTCTAAGAATAAAAATGCACACATCTATGACGTCAAAGCTGATTATTTGATGGTTCTTACCCAATTTCGGAGATAAGAAAGAGGAGGATAAAGAAGTTTAATCTCTAAAAGAATGGCAGTCGACATAAAATATTTCCTTATCAGAAATATATTGTGACAAAAACCACATGCAGGTTAATTGAACAACTAGCAAACAGTTTGCATCAAGCAGTATCAAACTAGGGCCCAAGTTCTATGAGTGAGAGTTGTGTGACCTTTCTAACAAAGTGCACTTGTGCATGTGTTGAATTGCAGGTAAGGAGCTATGGCAAAGAGAGGAAGAGAGAAATAGGAAACAACCGAATTGGCAGTCAATTTTGTGTGGTGGACCTTGCTGACATGTTGAGAGCCCTTTAGTGAGGCTGAACATCACAGCGCCCACACAAAGAAGAAAAATGGTTGTGATGAAGGACAATAGAAAGGATAAGAGGGAAGATGTTGAAGCCGTAAAGAAAGTTGGAAACAAACTAAGGTTTGATCTTCCAACCTATTTAGGAAGCTTGAATTGGAGGAGTTTATAAGCTAGATCACAAAGTTTTGGAAGAATTTTGAATTTAAGTTGATTGAGAACCCCCATAGTGTCAAATATGTGAACACAAAATTGAAGGGACACACCACATTGTGATGCGACTTTGGGCAGAATGAATGTATTAAGAAGGATAAGAGGAAGATTGCAGATTGGGACCACCTAGGCAAGGAGATCGAGGGAAAGTTCATGCAAGAGAATTACATAATGGATCTACTCAAAAGCTCAAAAATCCATTCCAAGTAGAGAGGTCTCTTAAAGAGGATATGGAGGAGTTCTATACACTCAGCATTTGGGCTGGTCATATAGAAAATGACACAGAGTGTATGAACCTATTTGTTCAAGATGAAATATGTTTTCTTAATATACTAGCTTGCCGGTTCGGGTTCGGGCATTGGTTCGGGTTCGAAGAATCGGTATGCCGGTACGGCAAAATTTTGAAAAGGGGTTTGGGTTCATTTGGGTTTGTTTGGGTTCGTTAGTACAAAAACATGTAAATTTTATATATATATATATATTTTAATATGTGTGCAGCCTATAAGCATGAATTAAGATTAGCATGTCACATAGCATCATATAAACAACAAAACAAACATAAACTTGTAATCATAGCATCATGATCATACCATAATAGCATCATATACATCAAGTTTAATATCAAAATGACAAAATATTCAAGTATCCCTATCTCAATAGTAGGTTTCAATTGGGTAGATCTCATTTCTTGCCCTGCAGCTCGTGCTCAGAAACTGGGCTCCTTGTTTTGTAGAACAACAATTGCTCAAATTTGCTCTTGCTCTAGCCAAACATGTTCTGCAATCTTGTACTAATATATCTCTCCAACACTGAACTAAACCATATAATGTTCCACTAGCATTATATATGGCTGTTCCAGCAGCGAAATGCTTATTTGCAGGGATGTAAGCTTTCTCAAACAAATTTGACAGAAGGCTGCTGGTTGTGTTCTCAAAAGCATCTCTACTTTTAGTAATATCCATCGTGTTCACCAAGAGAATTCTTTTAGTATCTAGTCTTGAAATGAAATTAGAATTGTGATAGTGCACGAAACAGTCATCCAACCATATTTTCCCACCTATGTCGTTGGGACAAAGGTCGTGAAGGGTTTTATTTGCTTCCACTGCACATTTTGAGCATCTATCTGCTGATATAGTTCCAGCGCACTAGAGCAGACCATAGACCTTACTAGGAGATTGGCCATGGGAAGAAGTGTTAAATCCTGAATTTTTAGGTGCATTAAGATACAGATCGTTCATAACTAGGTTTAAGTTTGTGGAATAGGTGCTGCCATTGGTGAAAGTTGAGGAATCATCGCATGTGTGCCATGCGTAGATACACATGACTGATGGAAAATTTTGTACAAACAGCAAAAACAGGACGAACCACCTAGGTGGAATTGAAAAAAAAAAAAATTGGCATAAAAAATCACTTTTTGGGCCGCCTAGATGCTCGGGTTCGCTTTGGGTTCTCTGTGGTTCTCTTTGGTTCGACCTGGGTTCGCCCGGGTTCGAACCAGGATGAACCACCTCTGGGTTTTAAGAACCCTGGTCGAACCCAGTCGAACCAGGCCCAAAACCACGAACCAGTTCAAACCAGGGGGGTCCAGAGGAGAACCCGATAACTCAGTTAATATACACTCTATAGAAGAGACCTACCATACAGTGCTTGGAATAGAGAAGTTGTCCTACAAAAAGAATTCAAGAGGAAATGGCAAATACAATACAAGAAAATATGGCATTAGAAGACAAGCCTATGCATAAAAGAAGCAATGGAATCAAGTTCATCACAAAGCTCAAAAGCTAAGCAAACTGCAAAGGAGATGGCTTTAGAGGAATAAGCTATAGATGTGGATAGGCAGGTTATTAGGCATAGAGTGTTTGGAAGCTAAGTGAGAGTATTGCTCAAACCAATCAAAGAGGATAATGAAACATGGTTGAGGAAGAGCCTCTTTCACACCAAGTACAAGTTAGACAATGGGTGTTGCAAATTTACAATTGATAAAAGTGGCATATATAGCCTTATGTTTGTATAAATGGTTCAAATTTTGGGGTTAAAAATTATCACACACCTCACACTATATAGTCTCTTGATTGCAAAAGGGATGGCATATCACTATGACAAAACAATGCAAGGTTGCATTCAACATCAAAGGATACATAGGTGAGATATGGCACAATGTGATCCCTATGGATACATGCCATGTGTTGTTGGGCAAGTTGTGGCAATATGACAAAAAAATGTAATCCATTATGGGTAGAAGAACACCTTTACTATCACAAAGAATGCTAAGAAGTTTGATTAGGACACATGAAGGCAAAAGAAGATACTGCAATAGGCTAGGTGATGTTTGTATAAGCAATAGAGTTTCTCAAGGAGATGAAGAAGATGGAGTGATATGTGTTAATGCTCAAGCCCATGCCAAAATAGAAGTTAGTGCATAACTCAACGGAGCTAGGAGTTGTAGGGTTACTCAAGGAGTAATGGAAATCATCAACAATGAGATACCAAAGGGATTGTCATAGAAATCATCGACAATGAGATACAAAAGGGATTGTCACTAATGCAAAGTATCCCATATTGTGTATTGATTTAATACGAAGAGCTAGTTTTCCAAATAAAGTATGTTGGAAAGAGGTTTAATCAAAGAAAGAACAAGCTCATGTGTAGTGCTTGCAATACTTGTGCCAAAGAAGGGAGACAAATAGAAAATGTAAATAGATGGAGAAGTGTTATGTGGTAATTCTCAAGCCAGTGCCAAAAGAGAAGTTACCACACAATGCAGAGGAGCTAGGAGTTGTAGTGCTACTATAGGAGTACATAGAACTTATTAACAATGAGATACTAGAGAGATTGTCACTAGTGCAAAGAATCTCACATTGTATTGATTAAATCTCAAGATCTAATTTGCCAAATAAATTTTGTTGGAAAGAGTTTTATCAAAGAAAGAATGAGCTCATGTACAATGCTTGCACTACTTGTGCTAAAGAAGGGAGGTAAAAAATATATGTGCACAAACCTGTTGACGTGTATTTTATACACAATCATACACAGAATAAAATACCCAAAGGCATCTTATCCTCTCTTGAATAAAGTTGCTAACTGCTGAAGATTTCGCAAGAAGGATCAGTTAAGATGACTCCAATGTTCTTGTAAGTAGGGTCTCTACGTGTGGATAAGCACCAGTGGTCGTTGTGATTTGTTGTGTCCTCAAGGGGCCTTACGTTACCGAAGATTTTGCTAAACTAAAGAAGTTTTTCAAGAAATAACAAAAGGATAGGGTTGCAAGAGGTCTAATCTAGTCTAACCCTAAGAATGACTTCATGTGGACAAGACTTGGCAAGATTCTACCAACTTCAATTTTGCCATAAATTAACAACTCAATTAAAATTGATGCGATCTTCTAAGATAACAAATGATTTTCAATACATCAAAGATCAAAGACACTACCACGAAGGTACATATCCAAGATACAACAATGATTGAAGGTTTGAGTGATTCCAATATCTCCAGTCGACCACGCAAGGCGTTCCTACAATCAGCAAGAAGCTAGTGGTTTGGAAAGCGAATCCTACCAAAGATCAAGTCCAACACTTTGTCCTTCGAATTAACACACTACTTTGATTGAGAATGTGTCAAGAAAAATGAACAACCATGAAGATAACCAAGAGAATTGCAACAAAACACCATAACTTCAATATTTCATTGATTCCAAAGTCATCATGTACAACAATTGTTTGAATTCTTTCCTCAAAACTCAATCCTGCTACAAAAGTAAATTGCTTCTAAACTCTAATCTCTCTAATACATCAATAATCTAATCTTCTTCTTACATCTACTTATGAAAATGAAATGAAATGAGGGTATAAATAGCATCCTCAATTACAATGAATGGTCTAGATCAAAAGCAGATCAATGGTCAAGATTATGACACCTAAACCCTAATTAGGGTTTTATTACAAAAGTTCCCCTTTTATTGCACAACATTAAATGCATAGCCAATTATTAAATTTGGCACGAAAATCTAGGAGACATAGACCAATGACAATTAAGGTGCCATGTCATCTATAACAACCTCTCATCTAGAATCTTATTCCCTTTCCAATGCTCCTTTTTAGCATATGCAATGAATCTTGATACGATTCCCTCGATCTCAGCAATTGGAATCTCGGGAAGATTCTTCATTCTTTCTTCCAAGTGGATGACCTGATCAAATGCATCTAGAAGAGCTGCGTCCCATGTAAGTCAAGTTCCTTAGTCTTTTCGATCAGGAGCATGGTAGCAAACATCTGGTCCTGTTGCTCATCTGTGATATTAGCATCCTTGCAAAAGATGACCTTGATCCTACCTTCCAATTCCTGCAAATCCACATCTGTCTCAACTTCGATCCTCCTGCCAAGAATGGTACGAAGTACCTCAAATACTCTGTCCTGGATCGGGTTGATCACCTCCTCAACATGACTGCATCTAGTACTGATGTCCTCAAAGAGAACTTCCTTCATCTGGAGTAAGGTTGACCACTGAAGTAAACTGTGAGGTCCTCCATCCATAATCTTTTCCTGTGCTAAGACCTTCCTTGATGTCTGTCTAATTACTTTCAAGACAGGAATGACAACATCCTTGGTATGAGCAAAAGCAGCTACCGTTATCATCAAATTGTGGATGATCTCAAGAACCTGAATAGCTCGGTGAATGGTCTGCATCATCCTTGTTGCAAATTCTACGTCAACTGTATGAGATTTATCCATCCAAGTACTCATACGCTGGACCATACTCCTGAATCTCTCTGCGTCACCAATTGATTGAAGGGGAAGCGCCTGTATGGGTGATCTTGCTGGATCCTGACGTCCTAAAGGCTGATTGAGATGGCTGAAATATGTTCTCCATGCACCGACCTCTCTCTCAAGCTCCCTATTCTTCTCCATTTCTTCCCTAAGCTTGTCCTTCAATGCTTCAAACGAATCGGTGGCATCATCTAGTGTCTGCTCGGCTGTGGATGGACCTAGCTCAAATGTCTCTATATCATATTCCTCTGCTAAGATCTCACCTTCATACTTGTCCACTGCCGGTGTAGCTATCTGTAATTTTCTGGATCCAGTCTCATCTCTAATCATCTTGGACATCTTGGTCGCCTTTCTCTTCTCTGTCATTTCCTGGGAATGTCCAACAAGGCTCTCCAAATCAATTATATTGTCCTCGTCCTCTATTAAGATCACCTTGGTTAATCTTTCCTTCAACCAATCTGGGATGGCTGATCTGTCTCTTTGACCTGTATTTCCTTATGCAATACTTCTTCTTCTCTGTGAGGAGATGTTACTTCGTCATTATTCTTGTCTTCATTTAACTCATAATCTTGGAGAGATCCACTTGGTGACCCTTGAGGTACCTGTCCTTCTTTATCATTCTGAACCATCGACTCCATAGACTCTTCCACTTCAAGTGTCCTTTTCTCTTGTCGAGAAGATGTACCGGATGACCGATCTCGGCTGGCTTCTTGTTTCTTCTTGGAAGATTCTCTCTTTCCCGGTCTCTCTTTCCTCTTCGAGCCCCTTGGATGGAGATCGCCTTCACTTGCACTTCGAAGGTTGCCTTCATTTGCATTTCTGGGATTAGGATTACCTTCGCTTACGCTAGCTCCACCTTTGGCTGGTTTCTCTTCCAAAGTGAAAGTCATAGCTATGCCTTGCTCTCTCAACTTCTGATGTTGCACATCAACCCATCTGCGAGTGCAAGACAAGACTGGAGCCATCAAAGTATCTAGATCCACGACCTCGGGCTCATTCCAATCTAACCTTATTGATTTGCTTTCTCGATCATAGGATGACTGGAGATGTCTGCCACTGTCCTGAGCTTGGTCGGCCACTCTGTAAATCTTGCACTTCCTGATGAAATCCAAAGGCAATCTAGAATGCATCTTTCTTTTTACTTCAAGATCGTCTAAGAGATTCATCATAAAATCTTCTATCTGAAACTCATGCTTAAACTTCCTACCGACTGTCTCCTCTATATATCCATGTGGATCAAAGCTCTCCCTCAAAGCAAAGAATGAAAAAGAATACAAAGCTAACTCCTTCTCTGCATCATCCATGGCTAAAGCATTAGGACATACCTCAACTGAATTGCCCAATATGATAGGTACCGGAACTCCATTCCCATGCCTGTGTCTGAATGCCTTCGCATAAGCTGCCAACTGTCTTGTTACCTCAAGTAACACGATTCTGTCTGTCGGATATCTCGACAACATGTATGGAGGTGAAGGACATCCATGAACTCTGATATAAGTGAACTTCGGAAATTGGATAAACCAAGCACCGTACCTCTTTACTAGTTCCTGCGCGTCCTGAGATAATCTACTGTGGATCCCGCCTTGCAACGTCCTCATAATGTTCATTGTGAAGGTATCATTAACTAGCTTGTAGTTGCTTCCTGGCGGATGATGCAAGTGAACATAGGAATCACAAACTCTGACCTCGCCGGGTCCTCTTCCAATCACTCCTCTGTGAGGTAGTCCTGCATACTCGAAACTCCTGATCAAGGCATATATAACATATGAACTCATGTGGAAGGACTTGGTAGCCTTGAGTCTCCTCAACTGTACGTCCAAGCAATGGCTAATCATTCTAGCCCAATGAATTGTTCCCTTTCCCTGAACTATCACCTGGATGAAGTAGAACATCCACTTCTCAAAGTAGAAGGCCTGAGGGGCTCCTGTGACTCGGTTGAGCATTGTAATCAAATCTCTGTACTCCTCCTGGAAATCAATCCTGTGTGGTGTGTTCGGTACCTTGCTCAGGCGAGGACGACTCTTGAGTAACCAGTTCTTGTTGATGATGCCTAGGCAAGCATCTGGATCATCTTCGTACATTGACCTGGCTCCTTCTATGCTCTTGTAGATCATATCTCTGTGCTCTGGAAGATGGAAAGCCTCACTTATAGCTTCCTTTGAAAGATAAGCTAAAGTGTTTCCTTCCTTGGACACGATCGTTCTGGACTGGGGATCATAATGACGAGCACACTCGATCATCAACTCATGGCACTGTACTGCTAGAGGGAAGCCGGCCGCCTTAATGATGCCACTTTCAATTATCCTCCGGGCGACAGGTGATGGCTTGCCAATGTAGGGGACCTCTCGAAACTTCTTCGTACTGAAGTTGCCCAAGTTGGTATCTCCAATGTTGCTCCATTTAGACACGATCTTGGTCTCCACTTCTTCGGTCTTTTGATCTTCCTTCATGAGAGCTGGACGACTGGTGGATGCTCCCGCCTTCGGGGTCGCCATACCTACACAACATTTCACAATAAGTAACTAGATATTGCAATGCATAACATAGATTAGATTAAAGATTAATTTTAGGAAACTTCATGATAAGTCTTTGAGTTATCATTACCTAAAAAACGATCGAGCTATTTGAAATTCAAAATTTCAAAATTCAAAAATTTGAAGCAATGACGATCAAAATTCAAAATTTAAAACAAGGGATCACATCGCCATACCTCACTTGAGAGCTTAACTCTAAAATGCAAAAAAGAAGAAAATCGCCTAGGCAAAACTCGAAATTTGGTGACTTCAACGTGATCTCTCTCAAGCTAGCAACTTCGCCACCTTTGGGATGCCTTTGACGTGATCTTTAATGTCTTTGGCGAGTTCGCCTTACTTTAACTTCAAGTTCGCACTCCCTTGATGATGTTTGCGCCTTCCTTGGAATGGAAATTCGCTCCACTTGAATACCAATCGCACTTCTCCAAAATCGCATATGGAAAATGATAAAATGATAATGTGAAAATGAAAATTTTCACCCTCCTTTTATAAGCGCTCACCTCCCATTTACCTCTAGGCCGACTTTGCCAAAATAAAGAAATTAAAATGATTTTTAAATAAACAACAAGGGCCGACTTTTATAAAATAAACAAATAAACACCAAGCGCCCCATTTTATTATTTAAAATAATAATTAATTAATTAAATGCCATCGTTTTTTAATTAATTCGATTTTTAAATAGGCAAAAATTAATTAATTAATGCTTATGCGCAATTTTTAAATGCTATCAATTGATTTATCGATTTTTTCTAGCATTTAATAAAATTTAAAAAATTGTTTTAGCGCCAAAAATTGGGAGAAGGGAAAGATACGAACCTATCGCTCTGGTCCCTGACTGAGGGACAGGAGCGAATTATCCTTTTGACGTTGATTCTTGTGCTTTCGACGTTCAAAACCATCATCTTCACGTTGAAACTGGCATATTTGCAAGGAATTTCGAACTTGATTAACTTGGTTTCGTAAATGAATGCCTCTTGTGACCATCATCGCCCTGGTCCCTGGCTGAGGGACAGGAGCGATTTTGGTGTTTTCTCCTTGATCTTAGCTTCTATGATCACCAAATTTCATCATGAGGAAGAAACAATGTTATCCCTTCGTTCCATGCTTGTTCTATTTGCCGTTAACAAGGCACTTTGATGTTTGGAGGATTATCGCCCTGGTCCCTGACTGAGGGACAGGAGCGAACCTTGTATCTTGGCCTAAATTTGTCGCTTTGTAACCATTGTTTCTTGTTCATTGCCTTCCAAACGATATCCTTGATCTTGTGTATCCTTGCCTTGTCATGATTTTGAAGGAAAATGGATGATCTTGTGAAAATCGCCCTGGTCCCTGAGTGAGGGACAGGAGCGATGTTGTCTCCTTGGCTCAATTGATCACCTTTTGATGTTTAATTTATTTGTATATCATCCTCTTAAGACACCTGGACACTTGTGCAACCTTGTACAACCTTGACTTGGCGTGATTTTTGAACTTTGAAGGATTTGGCCAATATGGTAAATATCGCCCTGGTCCCTGACTGAGGGACAGGAGCGAATTTGAGTATTCTGGGCTCATCCTTGCTTGTATCGACTTGCAATCACCTTCACCATGTAGAATGAGGTCCTTTGATCCCTCTTGGACACTAGAAACTTGATAAACCTTCAAAACTTAGGCCCTCATAGAAATTTCGCTCTGGTCCCTGACTGAGGGACAGGAGCGAATTATGGCATTTGGTGCAATTCTTTCAACTTTAGCGGTTCTTGTAACTTTGTCCTTCATCGAGACGCCTCAAATCGTCCTTGCCACCTTACTTCTTGACTTGGAGTGATCTTAAACTTTTAAAGGCGAATTAACTAACATTTCGCCCTGGTCCCTAGCTGAGGTACAGGAGCGAATTTTCATGTGCAAGCTCAATTACACTTTGCCAACCCCAAAATTTATCTTGAACGATCTTGTTGTGCATCCCTTCATTCATCCATGGCTTGGAATTCATTCAAACTTGGCGAGAAATTTGACCTAAGGCAAAAATCGCTCTGGTCCCTGACTGAGGGACAGGAGCGCCTAGGTCAATTTGAGTCTCCTGTTGATGTCTTGTAATCTTCAATTTGTCTTCAATGGGTTCATTTCATCCTCCTTTCTTGCTTCAAACTCAAAACTTAATCAATCTTCACCCAAATTTTGCCCTATGAGGAATTTCGCACTGGTCCCTGGGAGAGGGACGGGAGCTATACTGAATTTCGCCCTGGTCCCTGACTGAGGGACAGGAGCGAACTTTGCATTTTGGTCCGTTTTTCTTCACGAAGGCACTTCAAGTTATATTCAATTGATAAAACATATCTCCTTTGATCTTTTCAAATCGTCAAGTTGTTTAAATCCTGCAAGGACAAGGCAATGTTTGATTTTAAGCTCCGGTCCTCCACTAAGGGACAGGAGCGATTTTCACTCCTGGGGCATCTCCGTGCTCATGAAATTCTTCAAATTATATTCAACGGAAAGATCATGCCTCCCTTTACCACTTCCACTCGAAAAATCATCTTGATCCTGCAGGGACAGTAAGATTTTTGAAAACGAGCTCCGGTCCTTCACTGAGGGACAGGAGCGAACTTGCTCCTACAGGCCAAAATATCATGATTTCGGGATTTTGATCACTTCACAAGGTAAAAACAAGTCATTTTCAATGCCCGGGACTAAATATCAAAATTTTCAAAATTTGGTCAAAATCGCTCAATTGGACAAAATTCGCAATTTCATCATTCACACTTAGACAAATTTAGACTCTTCATTCAAAATTCCAATTGAAAATAGACCAACTCACTTAGCCTCTGGCGAATTCACCTTATTCAAAATTGCATCCTACGAAAGGAAACTCGAAAAACTCTCAAGACTGACTGGACTTTGGCCTGAAAACGCAGTAACAGAAACCCTAAGGGTTGACCCTAAATCCAGACAACTGACAAACTAAACCAAAACCCTAAAAAGCAAAGCGAAAGGCGAGCAAAAACGAGCAAAAAGAGGGGGTCCCCATTTTAATGGGGCGATGTGTGAAATGGTCACAACAAAACCCTAGGACAATAAACAAAATTATCATCAAGTACAATTTTTGTTATAGTGGATGGATGATCTCCTAGATTGTTTGAGCAAAGCCAAACACTTTTTTTGAAGATTGACATCAAGAGTGGTTATCATCAAATCAAGATCAAAGGAGATGAGTGGAAGATGTATTGATAACAAATGGTGGCTTGTATGATTAGATGGTGATGTCATTTGGGCTGCCAAATGCCTGAAGCACATTCATAAGGATGATGAATGAAGTCTTAAAACCATTTATGGTAAGTTGATGATCATGTATTTAGATGATATTTTGGTGTTTCATAAGACAGGATGAAAGTTTTGCACAATTCTAGCAAGGTTTCATGCAATTGAAGGAGTTGACTATAAACCTAAAGAAACATAGTATTATGCATAGAAACCTAAAGAAACATAGTATTATGCATAGAGAGCTATCATACTTGATATTTGTCATGTCTCAAGATGAGTTGAGGATTGAGCCACAAAAAGAAACCAATAGTCAAGTAGCAAGTACTACAAAGGTGAAAAGTTTCATTGACTAGTGAGCTTCTATAGGAACTTCATGTTGGACACAGTGTTGTCATTGATGTCAAAGGTGCAATCAGTGTTGAGGTCAAATGTGTTGTTAGTGTTGTCATTTATGTCAAGGTATCTAGAAGTTGCTACATTATGCAAGCATTTGAAGGATAGTGTCAAGTATGTTGTATAGATCTCTTATTGTCATCATGATGTTCCGATATCAGTTGTTCTTGATTGTATAGCATATTTGCAGAGGTCTGGAAGTGTTTACAGTGAGTTTCTGAGGTATGTTGCTTAGAGATAGTATGTGCACCTATTGCACTATCATGGTGTTGTGCTTCAAATTCAACAACAGTTGAGAGTTCTAATTTTCGGTTTGGAAGTAAAATTGCATATGATATATCCAATTCCAGAGTTTTAGAGGTTGATCATCAGCAGACAAAAAGTAGAAGTGATAGCGTGTTCATTGTGCTAGTTGACCAACTGTGATGATGTTTCGGATTGATGCGTCAAAGAAGGATAACATGTGCCAGCTGGAGGAAGCATGTGGATGTTCATTGGGGCCAGTAGAGTCTGAGTTGGGTAATGCATAGCATATCCTTACTCCTGGAGTAACATGTTGGCTTTAGGACCTAGCTGACTACACGTTTGATTGAGGAATTTAGTTGTAGTCAACTTACAGATGTTGTAATTATGTTCTAGGTTGACTTGTGAATGTAATTATATTTGTAAAACATATATATTGTTGATCTAGGTTCTTTCCAAGTGTGCCTGCTAAGTAAGTGTGGGAAAGATTGTGCAAGTTGGTTATTCAATTAGTAGAGATGAATTAAGGTATGCAAATCAATTTATAACAACTATACACATTGAGAGAGTGTTTTGTAGCAAATCAGATCTGATTAATGGTGTAGTCTGAGTTTGGAAGGTCCTCACAATTCATATCTTGTTGTATTTGAGGTTGGTGCCTCATAATTTGAGTTGATGCTCACTTTTTATATTAGAGGATTGGTGTCTCCTATGGGTTGGTGCATGCAAATTCATTGTAAGGGGATTGGTGTCTCTGGTGGTTTGGTGCCCATAAACATTGTAAGTTTCATCTTGGATTTGGGTAGTGGATCCAAGCAGCTATTCTCACCATGGTTTGGGTTTCCACATATATCTAGTGTTCATTTGTGTGGATGTGTGATTATTTTCACCATTTCATAAGTTGTTTGATTGTTAAGTAAAGATAGGTAAATGCTAATAATGATGAATTGGGTTGAAGCTAAGTTTATGCATATACTGATTCACACCCCCGCCCCCCCACCTCAACATATTGTGTATCTAACAGGTCATAATAAATTCAAATGGTATTTGTGTACCACTTATTTAATGTAAGCAAAAAGGTAGGTTTGATTGGCTTTCTATTGCAGCCAAAGATTTTGAGCTCCCTTAAAAAGTGACTAAGGAGTCTCTATTGGTGCTCCTAAATTATAGGAAGGTATTTCAAGTTGACTGTGATGCCAGTGGAATTGATATAGGTGCATTTTGGATTTAGGAAAGAAAATCAATTGCATTCTATGGTGAGTAATTGAATGATGCTAAGAAGAAGTATTCAATGTATGACCAAGATTTCTACGCCATTGTTCAAGCTTTGCAAAAGTGAAGGAACTATTTGTTGTATAGGGATTTAGTTCTTTACATGGAACATTAGGCTTTGAGATACATCAACAACCAAGCAAAGCTAAACCAAAGACATATTAGGTGGGTAAAGTACTTGCAAGGTTTTTCCTTTGTATTGAAACATAGGTTTAGCAAGTCAAATCAAATCATAGATGCCTTATGTAGAAGGCAAGTGTAGTTGCCCACAATGAAAATTGAAATAGTGGGCATGTAGGGGATGAAGGATTTGTATGCAACAAATATTGATTTTGCAAATGCATGGAACCATGGGCTAGAGATAGAAGCCCATTTGCAAATTACTTCACACTAGTGGAGTACTTTGTTCTAGAGACAAGTATTTATTCTATGGAGTTCAACAAGGGATAACTCTATTAAAGGGTTCCACGGTGGTGGATCGGGAGGCCATTTCAAAGTTGATAAGATGCAGGCCATGTTGGAGGAGAGACATTGCTAGCATGACTTGTGTAGAGAAGTGTAAGTTTGTGGAAATTTGCAGAACATGCCAAATTGTGAAAGGGGTGGTGCACATTGGATTGTATATAGTTTTAAATTTTGGTGAGTAGCTTGCTAACTCATGAGCTAAAAAAGGATTAGCAAGTTACTCATCCAACAACTCACTACCAAGTTTTGGGCAAGTAATTGCTAAGAAACCACCAAAATTCAATGAGTTAGATGGGAAAACTTGGCTTCCAAAAGATCATGTCAACGTCACCTATAAACTTGCCAAAGGATTGTTGACAAATCAAAAACTTATGGATCTAGTAGGAAAATTCACTAATCCAAAAAATAGCATTTTTTTAAATTTTCTCATTTACATGATGGCAACTTTGACAACATTGCCTTGATTTGTCAATGATAGGTTAATACTTAAAGTGATAAATTATGAAAAAACTCATAGCATATGCCATGAAGGTCTATGTGGTCTCAAAGGCCTTAATTTGGACTTAGCAGAAAGTGCTCCATGCCTCAACATTGCACTAGGGGCACTTCCACTCAACCCCACTAGACTATTGCCTCCATACCCATCCATTTTTTTCTTTTAAATGTTTTGTACCCATGTTTTCCAAGAATGAATCCTATTAAAATATTAGTATGGATTTGTAATTTATAATCACGTGACACTATGATGTGCATTGAACATGTTTGTTCAAGTCAACTATGCTTGCTTCTTCTCCATTGACACTATCATTTCCACTTAAATTTTCACCACCAGATGCATCTTATTGATCTAATTTGTGTTCAAAATGCATCTTGCCACTCATTTTCATTTGACTAGTTTTCCTTTTCTCTAGACAAAACTCTCAATTCCCTAAACATAACATCTCTTGAATAGAGAACCTAATGGTTTATTTGATTCCAAATCCTATAGCCTTTTACATTCTTGCCATATCCAACATAGACCATTTATCTTTAGGAACATGCACAAAAGCATCACAATCAAATACTCTGACATGTATTACCACAAGCTTCTCACTTGTCCACATTCTATATGATGTATTCTCCTAAATTGTAAACATAGGTGACATGTTTTTTCAAATAATAAGTAATGTTAATTTCCTTAGCCCAAAAATCCTATCCTAGACCAACATTGCTCAACAAGATTCTAGCTTAATCACAAGGTTCTATTCAACCTTTTCGTCACTCCGTTTTATTGTGGTGCATAAGGTGTTCTTTGCCTAAAAATCCCAATGTGCTTGCAATATGCCTCAAATTCCTTAAAGTAATACTCCCCACCATTATCTTTCCTAAACACCTTGATTTTCTTATTGGCCTGATTCTCAAATAATGCTTTAAACTCCTTAAACATAAGAAATACCTTATACTTTTTTCTAAGAAAATATATCCAAACCTTCTGAATGATCATTAGTGAAAAAGACAATATCAAAACTTACCAATTAAGTGTACATCCATAGGACCAAATACATCAACTATGGATCATTTCCAACACATCCCTTGCTCTTAAACTGCATGAAGCAAATTGAGCCCTATTTTACTTACCAAAAACACAACGTTGACAAAATTCATAACCAATAGAATTGTTTGACAAAATTTCCACCATATTCTTTTTCACCAAAGTTTTCAGGCCCTTCTCTCCAATATGACCCAATTGATAATGCCAAAACAAACTTAATTCAAGTTCAATAACATCGACAACGCTACAGAATGTTGATGCCTCTATCCTAATGAGAGTATCATGCCTCGTTCCTTTAGCCAACACTAAATTTCCTCTTTCCAATTTGCATCATTTTCCATTAAATGTGACATGAACAGTTGAGTCAATCATCTTGGCAATAGAAATCAAATTTCTAGTCAAACATGGTATATGTAATAGATGTAACCTCATTCTTCAATTCATGAAAGACACTTCCACCTTTCCTTAACCAACAATCTATACAAAGTTGTTATCACAAAGGAAAAATTGTCCACCATCACACTCCTTGTAATTGGAGTACCACTCCCTATGAGGAGCCATGTGGTATGATGCACCTAAGTCAATCAATCAAAAACCATCACCAACAATGATAGAAAATATAAATGTGTAATGTTCCCTACTAGGAGTATGCCTGTTTTCCATAATCAAACATACTTCATCATACTTATTATGCCTTAAATCAAATTATTAAAACTAGAGAACCATTAGTATTCATAATACAATTGATAATTACTATATTAAGCCCAATCCTTACTTCTTTCCTACTCATCAACCCTAACGGAGGATGAGGAATAACTATGTTAGGGCGATAGAAAACTATTCTCCACAAGTAGGGCCAAGGGTTTCAGGAACACCCGTCCATACCACCTCTTGGGCTCCCTAAGGGTTTTAGGAACCCCCATCCATACCACCTCTTCAGGCTCAACTACCTTGTGAGATATTAATACTGCTTTCCCCTAACAGATCCGATGAATCCAAATGAGGGGCAATAGAGAATGATTAAGGATTAGGTCATTAATATACTAATTTCTCACGTATTATGAGTGTATATGTATACATATGAAATTAAGCATACATATCATATAAATCTTAATTCCCTATTATTAACAAATGTAAATCTTGTTGACATTGTGTTGTGACCATTTCACACATCGCCCCATTAGAATGGGGACCCCCTTTCTTTTTTTGCTTTGTTTTGCTTGTTCTTCTCTCTGCTTTAGGGTTTTGAGTGAGTGAGTGGTCTGTCTGGGCTAGGGCTAAACCTTAGGGTTTCTTTTTGATGTTATTCAAACTGAGTCCAGTCAAAGTTTGAAAGTTGTTAAGCATCCTCACAAGAATTGAGACGATTGAAGTAAGGTAAGCCTTTCAGGAGAGTCAAATAGGTCTGAGGTTAGGTCTAATAAGGGTTTTTAGGGTAAAATCCAATTTTGACTAAGTGTTAGCATTTTTGAAGGTGAAATTGTGTGTTCTTGCCTAGGTGAGTTTTGATCAAATTTTTGAAGCAAGATGATGCCTAAAGCAGACAAATCACTCCTGACCCTTAGAGAGGGCCCAGGGCAAAAATGTTGTTTAAGACATATTTGTCACTGACTTTTCTAAATTGCTTTGTGCAGAGTCTCCTGGGAGGATGATTGAACGTGACTTGATGCATTGGACGGTTTGGAGACGTGAAAGATGGTGAATTTTGGAAGCTAAGGAAAAAATCGCTATGGACCCTCGGAGAGGGCCCATAGCGAGATTTTGATTTCCTTCATTTTGCAATGAAAAGAGGCCAAGTTTTGATCATAGATGGGAAATAAAGGACTTTCTCCAGCCACCTGAGGAAGTTTTGGCTAGAAATGATGAAGGACCTTGTTGAAAACAGAAAAATCGCTACGGACCCTCAGAGAGGGCCCACAGCGAGAAATCTTATAAAGGTCATTGCTAGCCTTATTTGGTCAATTTGAGAGGTCAAGAGCATGATGAAGGATAGAAAATATCCAGACTTGATCAAAGATGATGAATTGAACGAGTTTTCCCTAGGAAAGGAAAAATCGCTACGGACCCTCAGAGAGGGCCCACAACGATTTTCTTTGTGTGCACATTTTTGGACCTTTCTTGGACATGAATTTTTATTCATAGCAAAGAACAAGATGATATCTTCCTTGGCAAAGTGATTTTTAGACGAAAAGTGAAGCATTTTGGTCCAGGTAATAAAAATCGCTACGGACCCTCAAAGAAGGCCCACAGCGAGATTTTCAAATATGCATTATTCTTGCAAGATCAAAGTGATTTTATGATTGGAGGGGATGAAGGAAAGCATGTTCTATCCGTTGAATATAATTTAGAGGATCAACACAAGAGGAAATCAACCCAAAATGAAAAAATTGCTACGGACCCTCACTGAAGGCCCACAGCGAGAAACCTAAAATGGGAAGTTTTCATCCAAGTTTGAGGAAAGCTAAGGTTAGGCATGGGTTAGAAACGATGTTTGAAAAGCCTTGAAGTGAAAAGGAATCATTGAGAATCAATATTTTGAAGGCAATTACAAAAATCGCTACAGACCCTCAGAGAGGGCCCACAGCGATTTTTCAGTTTTCTCTCCTTTCTTTGAAGAATTGAGATAAAATCTTGCTTGGACAGGAGGAGGACGTGATATGTCATGCCTTGGAGGTGATTTGAAGATTAAAAGATAAAGGAATTTTCCTAGAACCAAAAAATCGCTACGAACCCTCACTGAAGGCCCATAGTGAGATTTTCAAAAAATGTGTGTTTTCTTCAAAATGGTGCTAAGGCAAGGTTTGGACAAGGAGAAAGGACCTCCAAGAGCAGGATGCATATTATTTTGCATTTAAAACTTGATGATTTTGGTCAGAAAATGAAAAATCGCTACGGACCCTCAGTGAAGGCCCACAGCGAAAAATCGCTACGGACCCTCAGAGAGGGCCCATAGCGATATTGTTGAAAATCCTCATTTTACCTTGCAACAACAAAACGAATTTGGTTGGAGTGGATTAAGGGAAGGCATTGCCAAATGACGAATTAAGTTTGAATAAAAAATGATGAAGAATCAAGCCTAAATTGCAAAAATCGCTACAGACCCTCAGAGAGGGCCCACAGCGAGAAACTTCAAAATCACACCTTTTCTCCAAAATTGGATTGAGCTAAGTTTGCAATTCAGTGAAAGGACCTAATTGAAATGTCTTGAAGAGATTTTGGAGGTGGAAAAGTGCTAAATTTGAGCAAGAAATGAAAAATCGCTCCTGACCCTCAGGGAGGGCCCATAGCGAAATTTGCATTTTCACCTATTTTTCCTTATAAAAAATCTCAAATTTGAAGTGCAACACGTTAACGAGATATCAATTTACCCTCCAGGAGATTTTCAAGTTGAAATGTGAAATATTCAAGGCTAAAAATCAAAAGTCGCTCCTGATCCTCAATGAAGGTCCAAGGCGAAATTCTCATGAAATATCATTAAGCCTTGTTTTAAAAATTAATATCCTCCAAATTGCATTAGATCGCCAAAATTGCTAATTTTGAGGCATTTGAAAAAATTAAAATTAAATTGGCATTTAATAAAAGACATTTTGGCATTTAATAAATTAATTTTAAGCCTTAAAAATCGAACTTCTATCTTGGAGGCATTTAAAATTAATTTTTTATTAAATCAAAATTAAATATGGAGCGCTTAAGGTCTTATTTTTATTTATTTTGCCAAGTCGGCCCCTCCTTTTTGGAATTTTATTTATTTTTTAACCTCTTTTTGCCAAGTCGGCCTAGAGGGAGCAAAGGGGTGAGCGCTCTATATATTGGAGGTGTTTGTTCACAATCAAATCATTCAATCATTGCTTCAAGTGCGAATTTGGAAGGCTAATTGAAGGTGCGAAATCTGGTTTGCTTGGAGCGATTTTCTTTCAAGTGTTGGAGGCTAGAAGGAGGTGGAGTTGATTCTTGTGAAGGCTAAAGGAGGCGCATTTTATTCAAGGGAGAGCTTTGATCTACATTTTGCCTAGCGAAATTCACCTATTTTTGCATCATTTCTTAGAGTTTAATACTCAAGGGATGTATGGCGAAATCATCTTGACACCATTGTTGAAGATTTGAATTTTGAACTTTTGTTTTGAAAAGTCTAAGTTTGGCGTAGTTAATTAGGAAATGATAACTCAAGATTTATCATGAAGTTTCCTAATTAAAATCTTAAATCTTCCTTTCTATTCTATATTTCTACGCTTCAAGATATATTGCTAATTGTGAAATGTTGTGTAGGTGTCAAGATGGCAACTCCAAGGGCGGGAGCATCTACCAGTCGCCCGGCTCTCATGAAGGAAGATCAGAAGAACGAAGAATTGGAGACCAGGATCGTGTCCAAATGGAGCAATATCGGAGATACCAACTTGGGAAACTTCAGTGTGAAGAAGTTTCGAGAGGTCCCCTACATTGGCAAGCCATCACCTGTCGCACAGAAGATAATTGAAAGTGGCATCATCAAGGCGGCCAGTTTCCCCCCAGCAGTCCAATGTCATGAGCTGATGATCGAGTGTGCCCACCATTATGACTCACAATCAAGATCGATCGTATCCAAGGAAGGAAACACTTTAGCTTACCTTTCAGAGGAAGCTATAAGTGAGGCTCTCCATCTTCTAGAGCATAAAGATATGATAAGCCTAGAAGGAGCCAGGTCAATGTATGAAGATGATCCTGACACCTGTTTGAACCTCATCAACAAGAATTGGTTGCTCAAAAGTCATCCTCGTCTGAACAAGATTCCTAACACACTGCATAGGATTGATTTCCAGGAGGAGTACAGAGATTTGATAACTTTGCTCAATCGAGTTACACGGGCTCCTCAAGCCTTCTACTTCGAGAAATGGATGTTCTACTTCATTCAAGTGATTGTCCAAGGGAAAGGAACGATTCATTGGGCCAGGATTATTAGCAATAGCCTGGATGTGCAGTTGAGAAGACTAAGGCCTACCAAGTCGTTCCACATGAGCTCATATATCATATATGCCTTGATCAGGAGTTTTGAGTATGCGGGGCTACCTCACAGAGGAGTGATCGAAAGGGGACCCGGAGAAGTGAGAGTTTGTGATTCTTATGTTCATTTGCATCATCCACCTAGAAGTGACTACAAGTTAGTCAATGATACCTTCACGATGAACATCACTAGGATATTGCAAGGCGGGATTCACAATCGACTATCTCTGGATGCCCAAGAGCTTGTGAAGAGGTATGGTGCATGGTTCATCCAGTTTCAAAAGTTTACATATATCAGAATTCAGGGGTGTCCTTCACCTCCCTACATGTTGCTGAGGTATCCGACAGACAGGATAGTGCTACTTGAGGTAACCCGACAATTGGTAGCTTGTGCAAAGGTATCCAAACTCAAGCATGGAAATGGAATTCCCATACCTATCATATTAGGGAATTCAATTGAGGTATGTCCTAATACTCAAGCTTCGGAGGATGCAGAGAAGGAATTAGCCTTGTATTCATTCACCTTCTTTGCCCCACAGGAGAATTTTGATCCTTATGGTTATATGGAGGAGACAGTTGCTAGGAAGTACGGACATGAGTTTCAGGTAGAAGACTTTTGGATGAATCTCTCAAGTGATTTAGAAGTGAAAAGAAAGATGCATTCCAGATTACCTTTAGATTTCATCAGGAAATGCAAAGTTTACAGAGTAGCCGATCAAGCTCAGGACAATGGCAAACATCTCCAGTCATCCTATGACAAAGAAGATAAGAGAGTAAAGATAGATTGGAGTGAGCCTGAGATTTCGGACTTGAGAGCTTTGATGGCTCCAGTTTTGTCATTTACTCGCAGATGGGTGGATGTACAACATTAGAAGCTAAGAGAGCAGAACATACCAATGACTTTTACTTTGGAGGAAAGACCAGAAGAAGGAGGAGCGAGCGTAAGTGAAGACAATTCTCATCCTAGAGGCGCAAAGAGGAAAGAAAGACCTGAGAAAAGAGAACCCTCCAAGAAGAAGCAAGAAGCCAATCGAGATCGCCCATCAGGCACATCTTCTCGACATGGAAAGAAAGAAAGTCAAGCTGAAGGTCAAGAGAAAATGGTACCTGAGATTGATGAATCTATGGAATCCATGGTACAGAATGATAAACTAGAGAAGGGACAAACACCTCAACATTCATCAAGTCAACCGCTACAAATTGGTGAGCTACAGGAAGATCAGGAAAATGATGATGAGGCGACATCTCCTCTCCGAGAAGATGAACCATTACCTAAGGAAATACAAGTGAAAGAGACAAGATCCGCCATTCCAGATTAGTTGAAAGAGAGATTGACAAGGGTGATTGTGATTGAAGATGAGGAGGATGTAATTGACTTAGAGAGCCTTATAGGAAATTCTCAAGAAGTAACAGAAAAGAGGAAGGCCACCAAGATGTCCAAAGTAATAAGGGATGAGACAGGATCTAGGAAATTGTAGATAGCTACACCAGTAGTGGACAAGTATGAAGGTGAAATTCTTGCAGATGAGTATGATGTAGAAACATTTGAGCTTGGTCCACTCACTACTGAATAGGCAATGGATGAGGCAACCGGTTCATTTGAAGCACTTAAGGGCAAACTTAAGGAAGAAATGGAAAAGAATAGGAAGCTTGAGAGAGAGGTCGGTGCTTGGAGAGGCTACTTTAGCCATCTCAATCAGCCCTTGAGATGTCAGGATCCAGCAGTATCTCCTGTGCAAGCACTTCCCCTTGAATCCGTTGGCGAGGCAGAAAGAGTCAAGAGCTTGGTTCAGCTTATGAGCTCTTGGATTGACAAATCCCACACAGTAGCTGTTGAATTTGCAACAAGAATGATGAAAACAGTCCATCGAGCTATCCAGGTCCTCGAGATTGTCCACAATCTAATGATAACTGTAGCCGCTTTCGCTCACACTAGAGATGTTATCATTCCTGTTTTGCAAGTAATCAGGCAAACACCAAGGAAGATCCTAGCACAAGAAAAGATAATGGATGGAGGAGCTCATAACCTACTTCAGTGGTCAACTCTACTCCAAATGAAAGAGGTTCTTTTCGAAGACATCAGCACCAAATGCAATCAAGTTGAAGGCATCATCCATCCAATTCAGGATAAGGTGTTTGAAGTATTGTGTACCATTCTTGGCAGGGGGATCGAAGTTGAGACGGATGTGGACCTCCAAGAGTTGGAAGAGAGAGTCAAGGTCATCTTTTGCAAAGATGAAAATATCATCTCAGATGAGCAACGAGATCTAATGTTCACTACTATGCTCCTAATTGAGAAGATCAAAGAACTCGAACCTGGATAGGAAGCAGCTCTTCTCACTGCCTTTGATCAGGTTATCCACTTGGAGGAACGAATGAAGAATCTTCTCGAGATTCCTATTGCTGAGATTGAAGGAATTGTGTCCAGATTCGTTGCATATGCTAAGAAAGAGCATTGGAAAGGGAACAAGGTTCTAGAAGAACGGTTGTTATAGAATGATGTGGCATCTTAATTATCATTGGTCTATGTTTCCTCGATTTTTGTGCCAATTAAATATTTGGCTATGCATTTAATAATGTTCATCTAAAAAGGGAACTTTTTGTAACAAACCCTAATTAGGGTTTAGGTGTCAGAATCTCAGCCATTGATCTTCTTTCGATCTGGGCCGTTCATTGTAATTGAGGATGCTATATATACCCTCACTCATTTTCATTTTGTCATTAGATATTAAGGAGATAGATAATAGTTAGAGCTTTGGAGAGAAGAAAGTTATTTTGTAGCAAGATTAAGTAGTGAAGAAAGAATTTCGAACAATTGTTGTCTATTTTGGCTTTGAGATCAATAAAATATTGAAGTTATGGTGTTTTATTGCAATTCTTGTGGCTATCTTCATGGTTGTTTACTTTCTTGAATCATTCTCGATCGAAGTAGTATTTGAGTTTGAAGGACTAAGTGTTGTGCTTGATCTTTGGTGAGATTCACGTTCCAAACCACTAGCTTCTTACTGATTGTAAGGACGCCTTGTGTGGTCAACAGGAGATATTTAGATTGCTTGAACCTTCAATCGTTATTGAACTATTGATATGTATCTTTATGGTAGTATCTATAATTCTTGATGATTTGAAACTCACTAATCACCTTAGAAGATCGCATCAATTTCAGTAGAGTTGTAATTCCTTGGCAATACTGAAATTGGTAGAATCTTACCAAGTCTAGCCTACATTGAGTCATTCTTAGGATTAGATTAGAATTCATCTCTTGAAAACCCTATCTTTTGATCTTTTTTGAGAATTTGTTAGTATTAGAAAAATTCCTGTTCCTGCAATCAAGTGAGAGTAACACAGACCAGCTTTCTCAGAAAGTGCGTAAGACCCCTTGAAGAAACAGCATTCATAACGACCACTGGTTCTTATCCACATGTAGAGATCCTACAGCGAAGAACCTTGAAGTCACCCTGATTGATCCTTTTTGCGATATCTTCAGCATTCAGAGGCTTTACTCAAGAGAGGATAAGGTACTATTTGGGTATTTTATTCTGTGTTTGATAGTGTACAAAATACACGTCAACACATTGCTATATATATATATATATATATATATAGAGAGAGAGAGAGAGAGAGAGAGAGAGAGAGAGAGAGAGACCATATGTTTGCCTATTATTCCTAATAGAATTCACATAGGACATTATTGAAAGTAAGCATATAGTTCATGAGGTAAGATACAACATACCAATCTGCTGTTACAAATAATGATTGTAAATAATCCAATCTACTGTAATGGATGATCTCTGTTGTGATTGTTCAAGTCTCTAGTTGATATTTGATATCAATCTGGTCTTCTTTGATACCTTCCTTGAATGCATGGGTGTTGTTCTCTTATACCCCTTCATCGGGCTTGGAAGGTTATGTCCTCTCCCAAAGTGGTGACTGTTGGGATGAGAGATGTCTCCTTGCCAATTGTGCCTTCTCCACGGCTACTTCCATAGTCTTGGGTTCAAATACCCAAACTCCTCCGTTGATATGGGCATTAAGGCCCCTAACAAAGTGCTGCACGGGCATAGCCTCATCATCCGCTATCCCAACATATTGCTTAAGTTCAAAGTTCTTTGTTAGAAATAATTCGAGAAGGCATTTAATGGTTAACAAGTCTTTAGCTAAAAGTTGATTACATCAATAGAAATTGGGATAATAATTTTTATACATCAACCTAAGCCAAAATACAACTCAAGGAACTTTTATCATTCAAACTAAACTGTGCTTCTCTTATAAGATGAAAAGCATAAAACCCTAGAGCATGAATTTCTCAAAGATCTTTTCTTTCGTTACAAATAAAACCTTGATTTGTCTTACTGGTTGAGAAAATTTGAAAGTAGCCAACTGAGATAGGAGAAACCAAGAAATGCCATGAATAATTCCCAAGTGAGATGGTCATTGACAGTATTAGAGTATGTAGAAAAGCTGGATTTCTATTATTCACCATAAAACAGATCCATAGATTTGAAGTATTATTTTACAAGATAACCATGTTCGAACCTAAAAGAGAGGCTGCAGGAAGAACTATGAACAAACCGCAACTCGTGATCCCTTTACAGCTTCAGCTCCACTTCCAACTTTGATATCATAGTATCTATAAAACAAGAATTTATCAAATATAAGATTAAAAAAATTAAAAATGACTCATATCTGAAATAAGCTAGAAGTCAAATTATTTCCCGTTGTATAGCTTTTATGACATTAGTTCACAGGCATAATAATATAACAGAATATCAAGAACCGCTTCGCTAAAACAAGAGTAGAAAAGATATCATAATCTGAAAGGGAAATCAATCGAACTTTGTCCTCTTCTTACCTAATTATTTTTAATTAGGATATGCTCTAAGAATTCATAACAATCATATAAAATAATTATATAACACAATTGAGAAATTTCTGCTGTTATGAACAGTAAGTTTTTCAAAAGAGGTTGTGTTTGCTTACTTTCCCAACAATTGTTTGTCATGTCCCCCTAATATATGAATAATGAAAGTATAGAATATATTAATTAGTTTATATAGATTCCCCCATTCATTTATATAAATAATTAATATTTTTATGTATTTGCTTACAACCGTAATTAACTCTAACTATTATGGGATTCTCAACTAATTGATGACAATAAAAGGAGGGGTGACACCGAAGATAGCATGGAATTTTTATAAACAGAAACCCGGAAGTAGAGTTTGAGTGTCCACGGGATACCAAAGTCATTATATCATTCCTTTCGCCAGCCAATTCTGGCCTATTGGAATCAACTGAAGAACAAGGAGAAATTTATTAGAGTGAACATTAGAAAATAATTGCAGAATCGTATAATGTCTAAGGTTTGTTGTAGACGCAAAGCCGGTAACCACGTGAGGTCAAGAACGTGGGTCTCTGGCAAGGTTATGTAACACGCAGGTCTGCAGATACCAAGTGGCGGTAGTAATATACTTTCTGCACCCTCAAACGGCATTCATATTCAATATGCACTATAACCCGATATCGGGTAACCGAACGCTGTTAATGACAGACAGGATTCAATCGTAGCAAGATTGGAATGAACATGGTGCCAATTGCGATCTTGTGCGCGTCTCAGTATGGTTATAGTCTGGTGTAGCGTTGAAGACGTGAAAGAGAAGGACTAGTCACTCCGCAAACTGCTGAGGACCAAGGCATAGGAGGGACGGGACAGTGTTCGACAGCTAATTCATCAGCCACAAGAGATCACAACTGCGGAATCCAGCATTAGAAGATTATTCTACATCGGAAATCTGTCAAAGGCATGCGCGAGTTTGTGATCAGGAAACTCCGAGTCTGAAGACCACCCGACAATTAACAGCCACACGAATGCTTCTGCAGATTAAACAGGTGCCCCGCATAACACTCTATTGTATATTGCATAACGATTGTCAGTAATACTTTGAGGTTGCATGGGCTATCAATAAATGTTGTGATAGGTTAAACTGGAATTACATGTGCAATTAGTCAAATTAAATGTTACATTTATGTAAACTAGGCAAATACATTTATACGTAGACAGTCTTAAGTAAGGAATTTTACAGTGGTATTAGAGCTTTGAATCCTACCAACCTGTAGGGTAGTGAAATCTTATGAAAACTTAATGCACAGTTGAGTATGCACCAAGGAAATTATAATTTCCGAAGTACTAGGGCCCGTCAGAACAGATTTACAAATTCTCCTTTAACACAAAGTAGTTCGTCTATTCCGTTTGAAATTGAGGATAGCCACACAAAAACTGACGAAGAACTTATCTTTGAATCCAACATGGGAGACTCAGATAACAATAGGGATTTATTAGCTGCACTAATCAAAAGTCAACAAGATATGCAGAATATCGTTAACAAAATGACCCATTTGATGACCCAGTTTATGGCCAATAATGTAAATCAGCACCAAAATAATGGAAGGTAGAATAATCAACATCAAAACAATGGGGGTAGAGATGAACAGTCAGTTAATAATCAGCCAGAAAGAACAGGAATAGCAAGACCATTTATGCCTACATTTACTGCTAGAAACCAGCCACCTGAAAATGAACCTACAATAAGAGAAATTCAGGAAGAAATACATCAAGACTGGTTAGGTTCCGGTGAAGAATTCAGATCATCAATGACATTTAGAGAATATTTAGATGTCCGAATGAAACATAGGCCAAGAGGACAGGGAGGAAATAACAATGAATTACAAAGAAAAATTGGAAAGATGTCCATTCCTTATTTTGATGGTTCAAGTAAGACAACTGCTCGGGCTTGGGTGCAAAAACTAGATACATACTTCCAATTAAACCCTATGATGGAAGAAGAAGCAATTAAATATGCTACATTACATCTTGACGGTGTAGCCCATGAATGGTGGCATCATGGACAAATAACCTTGGGCCACAATTTGATTGGTGCTTATGTTGAGTTCACTGAGAAACTTATTGAAAGGTTTGATTCTAAGGATCCTGAATTACACCTTAAGGATCTAACTCAGCTTAAGCAAACTGGAGCTGTTGAACAATATATTTCTGAATTTGAAAAATTGGTTGTCTTAGTTATTGAAATTTCAAAAAGACACAAGATTGTAATATTTATAGATGGATTGTCTGATTCTCTCAAAGGGTGGGTTAAATCCTTAAACCCCTTTACTTTACAAACAACTGTCAAAAGAGCAAGAGAATTGGAACCATCTTCAAAAGGAAATTTTTTTAACAAAGGACCACCTCCTAAATCGGAAAAAGACAAACAACCTTTCAACAAAGATGATTTCCCTAGAAACAGGCTAGATAAAGAGGAAAGAGAAGAGCTCAGAAGGAAAAAACTATGTTTTAGTTGTAGGGAAGCATGGCAGCCGGGACACAGATGTTTAGGGAAGGGGAAAATTCATTATATTAAGGTTATGTCTGACAGTGAGGATGACGAGAATGTTGATTCTAACATAGAATGAGCACCACAGAGCATTGAGTTAGAAACAGGTACCAAACAAAGAGGAGTAATAGTATCCATGACAGGAACCCCACATTATAATATTTTCAGAGTTGGAGGAGTTTTGAATGGACAGCGTGTAATTGTTATGCTTGATAGTGGTTCTACTCACAATTTTATAGATGCAGCACTCATAGAAAAATGTGGTTTGCAGACTAAAAAACATGAGGGATTTGATGTTAGAGTAGCAAGTGGAACTAATTTGTCTAGCACTCATAAAGTTCCTAAATTGAATATTACTCTTGGCAATTACATTGTTACTAATGATTTCTATGTGATTGATCTGGCTAACACTAATGTTGTCTTGGGCATACAATGGATGGAAACACTAGATGAATATACATAGAGCTTTAAAAGAATGGAATTCTCTTTTAAAATTGATGATAAGAAGGTAGTCCTTCGTGGTATGTCTAACAGTGGCCCCAGGATCGTCAATGCGAAAAGAATGGAAGCTATTTTCAGACATGGAGATGTGGCATGGTCAGCACAATGTTTAATCTCCAACAAGGTATCAGGTTTTGAATCTAAATCTTATCAAGCTGATCTGTTAACAGTATTAGATTCACATCATTTGGTTTTAATGATATTCCTCCGGGAGTCCCACCTGATAGAGGTTTTGAACACACTATTGAATTAGAAGAAGGTGCTAAACCAGTGATTACTACTCCTTATAGACACCCTAAAACATTTAGGGATGAAATAGAAAAGGCAATTAAGGAGTTATTAGATATGGGACATATCAGACCTAGTTCTAGTCCTTTTGCTTCATCTGTAGTGTTGGTCAAAAAGAAGGATGGAACACTTCGAATGTGTATTGATTACAGAGCTCTTAACAAGAAAACAATCAAAAACAGGTATCCAATTCCTTGAATTGATGAATTGTTAGATGAATTGCATGGTGCTATTTATTTTTCTAAAATTGATTTGAGATCAAGGTATCATCAGATTAAGTTAAGAGAACAAGACTTCATAAAACTGCTTTCCGTTGTCATTATGGTTATTATGAATTCTTGGTAATGCCGTTTGGTCTAACAAATCCTCCGGCCACATTTCAGTCCTGTATGAATCATATTTTTAACAAACAGTTAAGAAAATTTTTGCTAGTATTTTTTGATGATATACTGATTTATAGCAAAACTTGGGAAGAGCATTTGAAACATTTTGATATAGTCCTAGGTATTATGGAATCACAATCGCTGTATGCAAAGGCGTCTAAATGTGAATTTGGAATGACTGAAATTTTGTATTTAGGGCATATGATCAGTGCAACAGGGGTACAGGTTCATCAAGAAAAGATAAAAGCCATTTTGGATTGGCCACCACCTCGGAACCTTACTAAGCTAAAGGGATTCTTTGGTTTATGCAGTTATTACAGGAGGTTTGTCAAAGGTTTTTCACAGCTTGGGGCACCCTTGACAGATCTTACCAAAAAGGGGGGTATTCAGATGGACTGAGGAAGCTCAACAGGTATTTGAGAAGCTTAAAGAGGTAATGAGTTCTTGTCCAGTACTTGCTCTTCCAGATTTTAATCAGCCTTTTGTGTTGGAATGTGATGCTTCTGGTGATGGAATAGGGGCAATTTTAATGCAAAACAAACATCCTATAGTTTATGAAAGCAGGAAACTTAATAAACTCGAGAAATTATATTCCATTTATGATAAAGAAATGTTGCCAATCATGCATGCTTTGACAAAATTTAGACAGTATTTGGTTGGTAGCAGATTTGTGGTGAAAACTAACCATGATAGTCTAAGATATTTCTTGGGTCAAAAAGATTTAAATGACAGGCAACAAAAGCGGATCAATAAAATTCAAGCTTATGACTTTGAGATTGAATATGTAAAAGGTAAAAATAATGTGGTTGTCGATGCTTTATCTAGAAGGCCTGAAATCAATGCTTTATCTGTTGTAACAGCTGATTGGAAATCTTTATTGTTGGTCGAGTATTCAAAGGATTCTTTTGCATGTGATTTGCTAGATGGTAATATACAGGACGATAAATGTAAAATTGTTAATGACGTTATAAGGATAGGATTTATTTAACTCCAAGATCGAAGTTAAAAGAAAAAATCCTTCAATCTATGCATGGCATTCCTCTAGCAGGGCATCCAGGATACTTCAAAACGTATCGTCAGGTAAGAGAAAGGTTCACTTGGAAAGGCTTAAAAAATGATGTCTTACGCTATGTCAAGGAATGCACCACCTATCAGCAAAATAAAGCAGAACAAACGCCGGTTTGTTACAGCCACTACCTATACCAGATCAGAAATGGGAAAGTATATCCATGGATTTCATCACAGGTTTACCGAAATCCCAAGGTAAAGATTGTATATTTGTTGTGGTTGATAGATTAACTAAATTTGCACACTTCTTTCCTATCACTACAGAATTTACAGCAGTACAGATTGCAGAGTTATTCTTCAGAGAGGTTTTCCGATTACATGGTTTACCAAAGAATATTATCAGTGATAGAGATAGCAGATTTTTGAGCATATTTTGGGGGGAGCTTTTCAGATTGACAGGTACAGAGTTGAATCATAGCACCAGCTATCATCCGCAAACCAATGGGCAGACGAAAATAGTGAATAAATGGATTGAAGGTTATCTTCGTAACTATGTAGCCGGACATCAGAAGGTTTGGGTTCGTTGGTTATACTTGGGTGAATATTGTTATAATACTACCTTTCATATGTCAATTGGTATGTCTCCTTTCAAAGCATTATATGGCTATGATGTCCTCTCTTTTCTTGACCTTGCTTTTGAACAGAGCAATGTGCCTAAAACTCGTGATTGGCTTTTAGAAAGCCAAGACATTTTGTTCGCTCTTAAGGAAAATTTGCAATGTGCTCAGAATCAACAGAAAATCTATGCAGATAAAAAGCGAGTTGAACGCCATTTTGAAGTGGGAGATTTGGTATTTCTTAGGTTGCAACCTTATCGGCAATCTTCTCTCAAGCATAGTGGGTCTGAAAAATTAAAACCTCGGTTTTATGGTCCCTATCAGGTAGTCCGAAAGATTGGTACAATTGCCTATGAACTTGATTTACCAGTGGATAGTAAGATACACAATGTATTTCATGTGTCTTGTCTCAAGAAGGCCCTGGGACAGCAAGTGTCAGTGTCTGAAGATTTACCTCCTTTGAATGATGAAGGGAAGCTCAAAATGATACCAGAAGTAATTCTGGAACATGGGATAGGAAACTGCGAAACAGAATCATCAGAGAATATCTCATCAAATGGAAAAATTTGCTACAGGATGATGCCACCTGGGAAAATGAAAGAGTTTTGGAGTTGCTTGAGGGTAAGCAACACGAGGCAGGGGAGACTGTCATGTCCCCCTAATATATGAATAATGAAAGTATAGAATATATTAATTAGTTTATATAAATTCCCCCATTCATTTATATGAATAATGAAACTATAGAATATATTAATTAGTTTATATAAATTCCCCCATTCATTTATATAAATAATTAATATTTTCATGTATTTGCTTACAACCGTAATTAACTCTAACTATTACGGGATTCTCAACTAATTGATGACAATAAAAGGAGGGGTGACACTGAAGATAGAATGGAATTTTTATAAACAGAAACTTGGAAGTAGAGTTTGAGTGTCCACGGGATACCAAAGTTATTATATCATTCCTTTCGCCAGCCAATTCTGGCCTATTGGAATCAACTGAAGAACAAGGAGAAATTTATTAGAGTGAACATTAGAAAATAATTGCAGAATCGTATAACGTCTAAGGTTTGTTGTAGACGCAAAGCCAGTAACCACGTGAGGTCAAGAACGCGGGTCTCTGGCAAGGTTATGTAACACGCAGGTCTGCAGATACCAAGTGGCGGTAGTAATATACTTTCTGCACCCTCAAACGGCGTTCATATTCAATATGCACCATAACTCGATATCGGGTAACCAAACGGTGTTAATGACAGACGGGATTCAATCGTAGCAAGATTGGAATGAACATGGTGCCAATTGCGATCTTGTGTGCGTCTCAGTATGGTTATAGTCTGGTGTAGCGTTGAAGACGTGAAAGAGAAGGACTAGTCACTCCACAAGCTGCTGAGGACCAAGGCATAGGAGGGACGGGACAGTGTTCGACAGCCAATTCATCAGCCATGAGAGATCACAACTGCGGAATCCAGCATCAGAAGATTATTCTACATCAGAAATTTGTCAAAGGCATGCGTGAGTTTGTGATCAGGAAACTTCGAGTCTGAAGACCACCCAACAATTAACAGCCACACGAATGCTTTTGCAGATTAAACAGGTGCCCCGTATAACATTCTATTGTATATTGCATAATGATTGTCAGTAATACTTAGAGGTTGCATGGGCTATCAATAATGTTGTGATAGGTTAAACTGGAATTACATGTGCAATTAGTCAAATTAAATGTTACATTTATGTAAACTGGGCAAATACATTTATACGTAGACAAACTTAAGTAAGGAATTTTACATTGTTTCTTCGTTGTCCTTTACCTATCCTTATCCATTGTTTGCTGGGAAATAAATGCTTTCTACAGAGGTCAGTGCTCCTATGGAAAAAAGAATAGATTCTAGATAAGCTCAGATTTAAAACAGAATACTGATAATTTATTGGTTCTGGGTTCTTAGATCCTACAAATTGTCGCATATTAACATTTGTTTGAATCTAGGTTGCTAGTGGGCAATATGAACATAAAGATGGACTACAGATTCAAAAGGCCACGTGAGTGACAATGTGTGCTCCTTGAAAAGTTAAACAATGGTTACATGTAGACCTCTTTAGCAACCACTAATCCCTTCTAGATATAATTGTTCTAAGAGTCACCTAAAGGCAAAATACATTGAATTCCTTAATGAATATGTGTTTTCTATTGGGATCACTACAATAGAGGATAACTATTTAAATGCAGGTAAAGCGTCCATTGGTCACTTCATGTAAGGCTTTGACCATGCAAATATAAAAAATGTTGAATAGGCAAAAAATGATCATTAGTTGTAAAACTGTGGACTTGGATTCTGGTTTAACAATATATTATTATGTTGGTTTAAACTTCTACACATTTAAGTTTGCTTGTTTTCCCCTTCTTCTAGTTTCTTTTTTTATGTTAGTTTTATTTATTTTCTTTTTTTGGCATCTAAGTGTTGCAATGTTAGCCTTCCTACACTTCAACACGGTTGTGGGTCTGTTTCTGGATGTTGTACCCACATTGCAACAAAAAATGGCCACAATGTGGGGACAATAGTCTGAAATGGCCCCACCATTGCCCTGAAATACAGCCGTTGTAGGATGCATTTCAGCAACGGTTTCCATGCAACAAACATCTTGGGACCATTAGCAATGTCCAGTCATTTTGTGGCTTGTTAAAACATTTAATAATGATTTATTGTTGCATTTATTGCCATTCTGATTCTTATAATAGAAATTTTGTTGCTTCTCTTTGCTAGGTGTTGATGTGTTTTTTATACACAATCTAACACAGAATAAAATACCCAAAGTATCTTATCCTTTCTTGATCAAAGTTTCTCAAATGCTGAAGATTCGCATAAGGATCACTTGAGATAACTCCAAGGTTCTTATATGTCGGGTCACGATGTGTGGATAAGCACAATGGTTGATGTGATTATGCTGGAATCACAAGGGGACTTACGTTGAATTGTTGAATGCTTGAATCGCTAGAACTTAGATCCTAACGATTTGTTGGGAGAATAAAAAAAGAGAAAAAGATGTAGGGTTTAGGGAGTCTATTATAATCCTAAGAATGCAAGAGAAGAGTGAATGATTCGATGGAATCCTACTGGGCAAGGTCTCACCATCAAATCGAACAATTTGACACAAGCTCAGTGCAATCTTCTAAGGTCCAATTCAAAGATGTTCAAATCATTATCATCATACATTGATTACCATTCAAGTTAATGCATAAACAATGGACATATGACAATTTGAAGTTAAGCTCATATCATTCCAGTTGACCACACAAGCCACTCTTACAATCAGCAAGAGGCTAGTGGTATGGACTAAACGGATTCTACACAAATGCATTCAACAAATTCCCCATTCAATCTAATTTAACATGAAAGCAAATGAATTGAGAAGTAGAGACCATGCAACTTGTTGAAATGACACATTAATTCACCATAACTTCAATGAAATCATATGTTCTTTACAAAAAGGTTTTGGGCAACAATCTTTGCCTTCACCTAATCTAACTTCTACTCTAATTGCTATCTGCTATTGAACTATTCTCTATTCTATTCTTCCAAACTATCTATTATTAACCTTTACAAATGAAGAGCTTGAACTTTATATCGAGAGAGCTCATTACAAGAAATGGCTAGGATCAAACCCCATCAACGGCCAAGATTTTACAATAAAACCCTAATTAGGGTTTGTTACAACAAACCTTATTCCAGCCAATGAAATAATTACAATGCTTTGACACATGTCCTCTTTAGAATATTCGACCAATAAATAGTGGGGTAGGTACATTGGAGTTTGTGCCCCCATGGATGAGCTTGGTTCATCGAATCCGGACATGCTAAGGTGGAACTCCTCTGATTGGTGGGATGATGACTAGGATGCCATCTCATCTTGCTTGTAGGTTTGATTCATCATCATGAATGAGTAATGAGTAATATCTCTTGATACTCAACATTATCCAATTTGCTCAACGTGATGATGATGAGAAGCATCGTTATGATCTAACAATCTTTGATTAACTCTTCTGACACTATTTGCTTCCTTGATCATATTCGATATAGGCTTTGTGTGATGACCTTGATTGATCCTCCCTTGTTCATGATATACTTGATAAATGATGCACCTGGTTGGATTAGACTCCTCAATGTACTAACTTTGATTCTTGGATTCCCAAAGGGAATTCAAGATTGTAAAACCTTCTTTATCAAATAAGTTGTCTCTTCCATGCTTCAATGCCTTGACTTTCTCATGTTGATCTTTACTTTGCATGACTCGAGCTTGATCTTGATGTTGACTTATCCTCGATTCTTCATTTAATCACTTGCAAAGCAAACAAAAGTGTGTCAAGTACATAGAATACATAGTAACTTCACTTATCCTTCACTCTCATATGTCTGATTTTGGTTAGTTATAGGTTTGATGCAATGTGACTTCACATAATTCTGCCCAGATTGCCCTCAAATTGGACTGAAAAATGCTAATAAAATCCCTCAAATCAATATTGCCGTGCTTGCAATTGTGTTTTTGATCAATGTAATGATCAAACCTGCTATCAAATTGCCGATTGTAGACGAATTTGCCCTTCAAAATCGTAATTTCAGAGATGGAAATCTGAATGTTGATCTTCAAATTGATTTCTCCCTCCTTGGAAATAAGTGTTTGATCAATGAAATGATCAATCCTGCAAACACAATCTCTGATGTAGGGAGAATTCGTCCTTCTTAATGCTATTTGGAGATGCAAATCAGAAAATTCGCCTTGCTAATGTAGACAAACTCACCTTTCAAGATTGCAAATCTGAATGTTGCCTTGTGAAGTTCGTTGTCTCCTTGAATTGTAGAGCAGATTGTGTTATTTGATGTCCTTAAATGATGCCTTTGAAATAAGCAAATGCACTCCCTTATATAGGCATTGGGATTTAGGGGTGTGTTTCTCCATTTCGAATCTCTTAGGCCGACTTTGCATTTTTTTTTTTTAAACTGTAAATTGCTCTTTATGCTGATGGGCACTCATCTCAAGAGAGCCGACTTCATGTTTTGCTCTTATTTTTTTTATCTTTGATCTTTACAGCCTTGGTGGCTTTTTAGGGGGTCTTTGCAAGTCTTAACTTGAATCGGCATTCATTAGCACTTTTGTATCTTGACCTTGTGGTGGCAATTTAGATGACCTTTGCATATCTTTTCCTAGGCGGGTTTTTGAAAGGGCATTACCAGATTTGCTTTTGGCGGATATTTGGGACCTGGGTGACCATTGCAACTTCTTCACCTAGGCAGAAATTTTACGGGTACCTTTGCATCATTTGATTACACCGGCTTTTGAGAAGTCCTTTGCAAGCTAATGCCTTGGGTGGTATTTTTAGTGACCTTTGCAATCTTTGATCTTAGGCGGAAATTTTAATGACCTTTGCAACATTTTCTAGTGGTGTTATTTTGGAAGATCATTGCCACTTCATGAAGGCGGCTTTTTTCACTCACCTTTGTAATTACACCTTAGGCGGACTTTTTAGGAAAGCATTGCAAGTCATCAACTTGAGTGGCTTTTAGGGAGATCATTGCAACCTGATTACCTTTGCAGAAATTTGAGACCTTGTTGCCACTTAGCATGCTGGCGGAAATTTGAGACCTCATTGCAAGTATTGATTGTGGCGGCATTTCATGACCCCATTGCACTTAAACATCTTGGCGGCTTCTTTAAAGAACATTGTATCTTCATACCTTGGCAGCATGTGGAGGCACCATTGCAACTTCATATCAAATCAGACTTCTAAGTGACCATTGCAACTTTTGCTTGAAGGGGAAGATTTGAAGTAGCTTTGTATCTCAATCTTCGAGTTGAATTCTCTTGACTTCTTTGCAATTTCATGTTTACCATTGCAATCAAACCTTAGATCAGCTTTTCACACCACCTTTGCAACTAGACATCAAATCGGCATTTTAGGGGGTCATTGCAGGTTAGCCATCAAGTCGGATTTTTGAAGAGGCATTCCAACTCAACACCTAGGCAGCATATCTGGATCCCATTGCAAGTAGATCAAGATGGCGGAAATTTTGGTGTCGTTTGCATATTAACATGCAACTCCACTTTTATGCTATAATAAGAGTATCTTGAAGTTGGTGAAGAATCTAATTTATCATGCTCATACCAAGCACATTGAGATTCATTATTAGTATATTCGACAAGTCGCTGATCTTGGAGACATTTCTCTCTTTCATTGCACATCTCAAAAAGCAATTTGTTGATTAGTGAGATAACCTCTTGGTTTTATTTTGTTTGTAAAATTTTGAAACAAATTAGGGTTGTCTCCAAATTGGACATTAGGGGGGGAGCTATCAGAATATATAATTTTAGACTGATATGTACAAATGAATTCATTGTGTATGACGATGATGTAACCACACACATCAATTATGTATAATGAAGTTACACAAAGTAAGTTACAACCACCAATGTGGCCCCCCCATACATTAATAAATGCAGAATACACACATTGGAGTATGGGCCGCATAAATTTTCTGTCAATCCTTGTGAATTGCACATTCATTCTTCTAACAACAAGGAAAGAAAGAACCTGGGCTTGAGCCTCAATGGAAAATGAATCAATTTCTTTATAGAACCATGTAATTTAGTCTTAATTGTCAAAGCCAAATATTGTTTCAAATCCTTCAATTTTCCTAATCTGAGAGCAAGAAACTTCCTCAACAAATGTTGCCATATGCCTTGACCTCCACAAGAAAGTAATAGCAGTTTAGCCAACCGGTTTGCAAACAGAATTTCAACTTTCTCAAGTCATCCAAGAGTCCTTAAAGAGAGGGTATTGCCAAGAAATTTACATTCAACTTGCAACCATTCTAAGTGCTGCTTGCAGCAGGGAATTTCCAGTCTGTGTGTCCCTTTGTCTCATCACTCCAATGATACAAGAACAGTTTAAAATACCAGAATTATGTAGTTTATTTTTTCGTAGTAAACCTTGATGGATTAGAAGCCATCCCAAAACCTCATGTTTGAAAAAGCAATGTGAGTGCTTTTATTTTATGGTCGTTTTTAATAGTTATTCCAAGTTGACTAATTATTCTTGGAGAGTTGACCCCCAAATCAAACACAACACTTCTCAAGTATAAAGAGAGATACATAGGACCTTTATAGCAAAAACGTACAAGGGAAATGACCATGTTTATATAAAGGTGGAAGCTTGATACATACTCCATCAACCATAAATAATAGAAAAACTTTGACCCTACTCAAAAAATAATGTTCAACCTTGTGAATGAATTTGAGTTATTGTAAAACAAAACAATGAGCACAAATCCTTTAATATCAAAATATAGTCTTGCTTGTATACAAATACAAGTATGAACGTGAATAGTTGCATCATATAAGGATATAAGCATATATAATCATGAATGATGATTTCTTCTTCCTCATTTTCCCTAACCAGTTTTGACAAAATAATTTAAAAATTCCACACACTTGCTTTGATATAGGTCTATATAATTGTGAATTATAATTTCCACTCCAGCTTTTGCCTGTAAGCAGCTATGAGGAAAGTTGAAACAACCTAAGAAATCCAAATTACAGACTTGAATTTGGCCTCATATTCCACACGCTCTACATTTCATGAGATTAGAGACTGATATTTACCCTTGCTAAAATTTCTCTTATGGATATCTGTGCCACAATGCATTTCATCAACTTTTGCCATCTATCTTTAAGTATTATTTAATTATCATTTTTCTTACAATATCTTTAGCAGAAAATTTTGTAGAATAGTTAATAAAATATCTAACATTTAAAATTAATTCGTATTATAAATAGAAAATATTAAATTGTTAAATTAATTGTTAAACATTTAAATTAATAAATAATAAATTATAAATAGAAAATCAAAATAATAAAATATCAATTCATAAGTTAAAAAATAAAAACTTAAAACTTAACAATATAAACTTATAATATATATAATTAAAACTTAAAACTTAACGATATAAACTTATAATATATATATTATGAAAACTTAAAACTTAACAATATAAACTTATAATTGACAATGAAACAATATGGCAGCAGTGTAGCCTTTGGTCATTTTGTATGTTATTTCTTTAATATCTATTATGATATGCATATTGACAATGTGAATCAATTGAAATCCTGAATTATGAGTGCATATTGAGTATTGAGTCTATTGACAATGTTGTATGTTCAAAGTTTACATTTTAAAATGTTTTCATAGTATCATACATATGCTGTATCCATGTTTTCATATGAATATAATGTATATATGCATGCTTTATCCATGTTTTCATATGAACATTTAGAATTTTCCTATAAATTTTATATAGCCATCCCCCCGTCCCCAAATTTGGCAAAAAAATTTGCCTTCCTGGAAACTTGTCCCCCCATCCTGGAAACTCAGGGTAACATAGAAATTTCTACATTGTACACTGGGAATATCATTCTAGCATACATAAACCCTCACTATTATTGTAATTTACACACAAGTTTTAGACATTAAATTCTTTTAGCCCCTTCAGAAAGTTAACGACAAAGGTAAGGAAATTTACAAATTCACATGCTAAAGCATACAATCTACACAGTGAACTATGTCAAATGTTCCTAACATAAGAGTTAATGAGATTATTTATTTCCCCAACAACTTTTTCCCATATCTGAAACTTGAAGTCCAGAGGAATATGATACTGACTTGAGCCCATTTGGAAGAGTTGTGAACTCGCTTTCAGGTATCTTTTGTGCCCTTAGCTGAAAAAACCAAAATAGGCATTGAGATACCACCCTAGCATAAAAAAATTGCTTATCTCACTAGCCACATGATAAAAGATTCTAAAATATAAACAAGAATAAAACAGCATAGATATTCTTACAGCTCTTTTGCTTGTTGATGTAGCTCCTACTTCATCACAAGAAAAGAGGATTACAGCTGCAGCACAGTACATAATGCATTAATCGTATGTGCAAATGGCAAGTGCAAGAAAAAGAAAGCAAAGCATTAAAAATTATCCATTGACAAATGTTGTTTTGAATCATCTATAAAGTTCTAAAAAAATATGAGAATTTTTATATTTCTGAATGGTGGACCTCTAATTACAAAGAAAATTATAAATACTTTATAGAGAAATTTTGGAAGAGAAATAATACTGATAAATCAATGTTGGAGAAGCAATGCTAACAAAATCTTAATGCAATTGGAAATAAAATAACGGTAATTCACAATGTAACACAATTATCTACCTTGTGAAACCATTTTAGGAAAAACCCAGCAGAAACAACATCCGTTGTATTAACTAAATTGTTTAGAATACAATAAGATATTCCTTGCTTGTGCTTAACAGTTAACGCTAATGCATGTGTGATTATTTATAGGCACATCACTGTAGGAAATCACTAAGCAGTATTACAAATTATAATACAATGGGTATAAAACTATGTTCCATGGGGATGTGTCTCTTGGGAATTTCCACAATTCTAGCACCAAAGATGTTTCGGTGATGAGGGGATAGGTAGGAAACATCTTTGGGGCCATCCTCTACAGAAAACAAAAGAGAAGAAAACGTTTCTAGTATGCTTAAAAATCATAAGGGACAGCAAGAAATGATTGTGGATAGCTAACCATCGCCAAGATAGATAGGGGACACCCAGACATCCCCTAACCATCATGGAGACGTCTATGGCCTAACCTATGAAAGTTTCAATTTGTTAAAAAGGGCTAGGGGGGCACAATGATGTCCACACCCCTTTACAACATTCCCAAACCTAAAAAAAATACAATAACACCTAAAGTAAAAAAAATCCCTAACTTTTCCACTTTGTATAGCAACTGAAGATTTTGGGCATTACACTTTGTCATTTGAGTCTTTTTTTTTTTGTCTGCAAATTTATTTGTTCAATCTCAAATTTTTGGCCTATTGTGATGAGTCAGTGAAACAATATGAACACCCCACTTCATATGGTAGTATATGCTCTAAAATCCAAATTGTATGCACTAAGAGTTGGGAGAGTGCCTCCTAATGATCAAGAGGTGAAAGAAGGGTTCATAAAGGCCCTTCAAATGATATAGCAATAAGGAGGCAACTATACTTTGAATGCAGTGGCTTACCTTTGTCAATCTTCAAAGTCCAATATTTAGCAAACTTGAGGTGAGAACAACTAGGGGTACATTAGCTTACTCCAACTCTATTGGATGGTGGACATGGTATGGCAAGGATACCCCTGAGTTGCGAATGTTTTCCACTCACCTCCTTTTGCAAGTTGCTAGTTCCTTTGCTACAGTGAGGAATTATTCTACATACAACATCATTCGGTCAATCAAGAGGAATAGGATGACCCCTTGAAAAGCTATGATGTTGGTGACCATGTATAGTGCCTTGCAGCTTCATGATTGCAAACTCTTATATATCAACAAACTCCAACTACATGATGGGATGCTGATCCACAAGATCCCACATAGGTTGAGGTTCCATTCAATGAGGTAGTCCCTCACACTGATAGTGACTCAAATTCAAACTTCGATTTTGATTTAGGCAAATATAAGCCAAAGCCATAGCAGCAGCAAATCTAATTGTCCATATTGTGTCATTTTGTAGTTGTAGCCTTTCAGCATTTTCATTTTGTTATTTGTGCACATTGATAATGAAAACCCAAGTGATTAGACATTGAAATGTTGTTAATTTATATGTTGACTCATGTGAATTCTTCTTTCTCAATGGGAAGGAGGAGTAGATGGATGGGAATAATAGGAAAAAAATTCAATAAGTATGAAAAAAAATGACACAAATTACACATTTAAAAAATATATTAATTTAGAATAATTTATAAAATTGCAAAGATGACTTTAGACACCTCACACTACTGAGCCTGTTATACCCAACTTCAATGAATCTAATCATCTAAAAAAACTAAATTGTGTATATGAATATCCTTTCCTCACGAAAATATGGATGTTCAGTCTATTGTAGGTGATATTGGTTAGAGCTACTTTCAGAAAGCTAAAACCTTCATATGGTGGCTGGGGACCCAAACCTGATGATGGGGATCTCTCTTCTACTGCAAGCTTTATTGAGCTGCTTAGTTCTTTTTAATTATTTTATAATTGCGGTTGCATATGCCGTGACTCAAACTTTTTCAAGACTGTTTTATGCCTGGCTTGATTCTTTAGTCTGGCTTCGAAGTATAATTCTATGCCACCACTTTTCTAATAGGCTATAAATTATTTTTATTTTAAAATAATATGTAAATCTTATTCTATTAAAATGTTTTATCTAAAATGAAAAAGCTTTTACATTTTGCCCAGTACTGGTAAGAATCTAAAGGGCAGTTGAAATTTGTGAAGTTGCGAATTAACATTCAATATTAAAACAAGTTTTACTGTGGATGACTGAAAAAGGTGTAAAACGGAGAAAATTGATATATGCTAACAGCTTCCATTAGCATGCCTCATTGCGGTAGCCCTGAGCTACCGGCCTCTTTGAGAAAGGAATGACAAGTACGAAGAAAATGATTAAACCCCAGCAAGGGATTCGACACTGTCTTCCGTTGTTCATCACAAATGAAAGGCAACTAAAAAGACTCAAGCTACACTAGTGATCTATGTTATTTGAAATGGCTGCACAAAAGCTGCAACAATGTAAAATTTAAGGGATTTTCTGGTGCAAAGTTTACTGATGAATACTCATGAATTGTCATATAATCAATGTCAGATAAGGATGAGAGAATACCTGCTCCAGCCAACAAACCGATTGCAGCTTCCCTTCTAGAAGAATCGAATCCGTTTGGTGCCTCCAGCAATTGGCAGTTGTTCGGGGAGTACATAATCCCCAACTTTCCTGCAAATGACTGAAAGTTTCCCCAGCGTGATTTGTGAGGGGGAGATGTTTTTGGCTTGCGTGGACAGACATTAAAGGCGAAGCTTCTCTGACAATTGGTATGCAGAAATGAAGCAGACAAGGATTGAGAAGCCATTGCTTGCATTTGCTACTTCCCTGTTCAATTCATTTCTGTTATTGTAAACTGTCTCCTTGATATTGCTGACATGGCGATTTGTGGTTGGCAAAGTTTAAACGCACCATACATTTCCTCATAAAGGATCATCCTACGTGGCAAACTGCTTCAAAAGATAGAACAGATGAGTGTCCCTCTGTTCTTATTGATTAAACACCACCACATAGCATTTCTGCTGATGACAGATGAAATTTGATAGGCTTCTCGTCTCTTTAGAAAAATGTGATTTATTGGTTTAGGAGTCTTGTGTGTGATTAAGGGGTTTTTTTCAGCTTTATAATGTTCATTTTTTCAAACAAAAGAGTTAACATATGAGTTTTTTTTAAATTGAATATTCAAAAAGTGATTCAAGGAATGATTGAATGAATGTTTTTAATAACGTCTATGAGGCCAAACAATCTATGAGATTCATGAGTAGCTAGCAAAGAAAAGAAAAGCATGTAGAGTCTAAAACACTATGTCTGTTAAACCTCCTTTTCCTTCTACGCCTTGGATCTTCTATTGTGTATCTTGATCAGAAAATCTACAACTCTTTTTATCATTTCTTCTTCAAACAGTTTACTCAAGGTGTTTACATTTAACGTCTCAATATAGTTGATCCAAATATCATTGTAAGTTGGACACTCCATGATGTAATGTCATTTTGTCTCCACCACTCCTTGAGTGAAATATCTACATCTTCTATCTACCCACTCCTCTTTAGGTATCATCCATCTTCCAGTTTCGCATTTGAGTTGATGTGAGGTGGTTCTTATCTGAGTAATTAACATTTTTGCTTTCCATTTCATTTTCGTTCCTATATAGTTCTTTTACGTATGGTCATGTGCAGGATTGAAGTGTTTGATATAGTATTCCTTTTTTCTCCCGAGTTGTCTTGTCCACATATGCTTTCTTTGAATTTTTCTTGCACATATTTTTGTATTTCCCTATTGGATTTTGGACAATCTCTTATGCTAATATCCCACTTATTCATCCATTTAATGTTTTGCTTCATCCATGTGCTCTTCCTTATGTCTAGTTTATCTTCCACTGTCATTTTTGACCAACAATGTATCTCCATGTTTTCTAATCTTCTTAGATAACTTAGCAACTTGAACATAGTTGATGCCTCAATAGGAAAAGCCCTCACTTCCACTAGACTAATCTCATATGGAATAGATGATTTAATCTTGAGGCTGTTTGTAATTAAATGTTTTAATAATCTCTATATCTGTCTCCATTGTTTTGCTAAAATGTTGCTACCCCATACCTCACATCTGTAAAGTACTGTAGACACCTAAAATTGTCCTAGCCTAATTAAATAAATATTTTATTTATTTAATTTTTATCCTAAGTCTTTCATTAATAAAATAGATTTTTATTTATTTAATTAATTCACTAAACCTCTCTGATGTCCCCGATATAATTAAATAATAAATCTAATTACTTTGTTGTAAGGCCCCAAATTTAATAACAAATCTTTCGAGCCCTTTTATTTAATTAGATTAGGCAAGTTTTGGTTGGTCGTGTCGGCCTGTTTGTAACCTCTCGGGAAGTTTCCCGGAGCCCATATATATGGTTGTGTTAGTCATTGTTGTAGGTATGCGAATTTTGGTATTTTTCTCTATTGTGTGAATTCTGGTTGGAGTTCTGTTATCCGCCATTTCGGAGGTGGAAGACCCTCCCTATTTGGTATTTGCAGTTTCGGTGAGATTCACCTCTCACCCTACTTTGTCTTTGTACTCGTTCTGGATCTGGCAAATCTTGAATTTCATCATTGTTTACTTTCTCCAGTTGTGTATCTATTAATCTGGTATACATGCATAAGGGGAATTCCTAATATTCAGAATCCATTACTCACGAAAGATCACCGCACAACTGCTGAAGTTCACCGTACGGGTATTCCACCGTACCTCTGCACCCTCACAGTATGGTCTCCCATCGTACTGTCACCCCTCCTCTTCTCACCACCGTACGGCCTGCCTTCTCACCATCGTATGACTTGCTTGACTCCACCATACGGCCTGCCTTGACTCCATCGTACGGCTTGTTTCACCCCACCATACAACCCTTACACCATACGACCTCTCACTCCACCGTACGACATTTACACCGTACAACCCCCTCCTCTTACCACGGTACAACCACTCCTCTCCCACCATACAGTCTATCCACCGTACAACCTTTCCCCTACCAGTTCAATAGTCCCTTCGCCTTTGCCAGTTACACCATACGATCAGGGAACATTACAACCTCTTCTAGCCTTTCCATATTTAAATAAATATTATTATTTATTTATTTTATCATTTCTCCTAAATTAAATAAATATTGTATTTAGTTAATTGGTCCCATTTCTTATATTAATTAAATAGGTCTTTATTTATTTATTTAATTCATTAGCTTTTTCCCTCCATGACAGTTATCATTCATCTCTTAATTTACCTTTAACCACCTCTGTAATATTTTCTCATTTTCTATACCTACCCTTTAATCTTAGTCGACCATTTATCCTTTCACCTCTTAATCTTAGCTCTCCATTTCTAAGGTGTTATTTATATAAGAAGATTTCTTCATCCTTTCATAACCCTAATACTAATGTGATCATACCCTAACTAATGCATCTAATCAACATTCATGCGATCAAGCAACCAAACATCAACACAACCACAATTTGTTCTTCGTTGAGGTCTTGTGCACAATACAAAATCTAAGAGCAACCATATCAAACAAGATCAATGGAGATAGGAAACAATGGAGATCAAACCCTACTAAGCATGTGAACGGTATAATCTCTCATGTTTTGATGTTTGCCTGTTTTAGGTTCTTCATTGGTGTATGGTGGATTTGGATTGTAGAACTAGGGTTTTATGTGGTTGAATCTTATTTGGTGTTATAATAGTTTATCATCCCATTTTCACCGTATACATTTTGGCACCCCGGTGGGACCCTTAGTCCCTTATTTCTAACATCATTTTGCATTTTTAAGTCTTTTTGTCAAGTTGCAAATCAGATTAGTGACAATTCCCAAGCAAAATTTGGTATACGCATCATTCGATCACGTTTGTGTTTCTCTCGATTTTTCTATTTTGCAAGTTTAGTGAAATCATGTCTGTGTTTGACATTGGTGTGTCTACAATCATTTTCGGTGCGTATTCGTTAAATTTTGGCATGTATAAGTATCCTAAAACAATGTTTCTGCATTTTGTTTTTGCATCTGCGCTCTCACAACTCTTTTTTTATCACTTAATTTTATCACATCTATGTTCTATGAAATTGTGTATCTATTAGTTTATGCAGCATATTTGTTGCTTATTTATGTGTATGTGATATTTTGTGTCGCATGTGCGATCTTTCTGTCGCGTATATGTTCTGTGTGATTTTGTAGGTCTTGGTTTGAGTCTTTATACGTCTGTGTCAGATATAAATGCGTTTGTGTTTTTTGCATTTACTTTTTATATTTCAATTAGGGTTAATTTTCAAATTTGATTTGTTTTTTGTCTAACCTTTGTGGCCTAACAAACTGGTGTACTTGTCTCTATCATTTCATCAAAGACCTCTTTTCACATTTCTTTTTGGGATTTCTAAAATTAACCTAACGAGTTTCCTTGCAGGTTGGGGTAATCATTAAAACTACTAATCATTTGCTTGCAGGGGTAATTTAGGTGTGTTTGTCATTTTTCTAGTTTAATTAGGTTCACACCATCTTCATTAGGGGTAAATTAACTTTGTTTGAAGTGTCTTGTGCTTTTGGCATGTTTTTGTTTAGAACCATAAGGTGATAACAAAAGTATCATCTCCCCTTTCCTTCCATTGGACCTTGGGTGTAAAAGAAATTGTTATTGTCTTTTAGAAGGCCTACCTCCCGAGAATCCCTTAAGGTTGGGTGTGAGGGAACGACCCAAGTGGTACATTGTTTCGGTCGGCTATATAAATAATTGTGGTTTTAGATGAAAGTTTCTTATCACCTGGTGTCGATGTGTTATACCGATAGATGTCTCCCTCAGTATCTGTGTGATGTGTAATCCACACAATGATGCATAAAAACCTGTAAGGGTTGGGAGGCCTCTTAATTAAGCGAACTGCCACACGTATAACCACGAGTATACCCTAAAACATTACTAGACACCAATTGTTTCAGTTGCCCTTTTTGCTTGTTGGTGCAGGAGGTCAAACCTCCAAAGCCACCCTACAATGCTACTACCCATTGTTGAGATAGATGTCCCTCAGTTCATAAGATCTCGAGATCTTCAGGCTATGAGCCTTTGGTGTGCCCGAGAAGTGAGTGTCGTGGTGGGGGAGCTAGTGCCACCAAGTCTCTTTCTATCCAACTTGTTTCAATATTTGAAGAATTCTGAGAGGGGACTCAACAAGTAGTATCCTCTTTCCAAGCCTAGGTTGTGCATGCTTTCAAGTGTCTTCGATTGTGTTGAGGCTTGTGGAAACTTGGGCTATTTTGGTCCGCATAACATACACATTTGTGCTCAAATTTTGACAACAACACATTCAAACATTGTGTCTTCTTGTTTGATGTGTTTTCTTGCCACAAAAACATCAACATTAAGATCTTGTCACTTATCAACAACTGAAAAATTTGGACAAAAATCAAAATTTTGCCAAATATATGTCTGTGTTCACTTCTAACTTGTATATGATCTCTATGGTCGCATCTGTGCCCATTTGCAGTGCGTATACGACTCATCTTGTCACATTTGTGCATCTTATTATCGCATTTGTGTCACTTTTTGGCATTTTTCTGAATAAAACTAAAAAAAATAATATTGTCAATAGTAAAAACCGTGTCTATGGATTATCTTATCATGTTTGTGTCAATTATTAGCACATATCTAGGACTATATATCATGTATCTAAGCAGAATTGAGAATTACATTACAACAGTGAAACTGCATATTTGGACTTTAAAACTATGTCTGTGTTTCTGAGATCATAAGAGATTCTAAGGCTAATTCCAAAGGTTTTCATTTAGGTCAACCATCATTTGGTCTAGGCTTTTCATCCATTTCAGACATCATTTGCAATCCCCTCTCACATTTTTCATCTAGAGTCAAAAGGTTTTTTAGTAGTCCCTATTATATCTTACAAACACATTACATTTCACTTCTAGGTGGTTCTTGCATAATATTTATCATCTTGGGTACCATTTAGACATCTCTAGTTAAGGTCAACTTACCCCATTTGGAGTCTATCATCTCCTAGGAAGCCACACCTTGCTTTAGATCATAACATTTATCTTGGAACAACATTTTGGGATATTGCAAGACAACTCTAGATTCACTTTCCATTATCATAATCCTCTTGGTCTTCCATAGTCTTCACATTTCTTTCATTCTTCATAGTTTAGCCAAGGTCTTTCATGGTTGAAACCCATTCACAAAGGATTAGAAAACAATGTTAGGCCCAATATGGAAGCTAATGTACTGAGAGGGGAGGGGTGAATCAGTACTTCAAATCCTTTCTTCAACAATAATTTTACTGTTATGCATAAACCAAAAACTGTTGTAACATAACATAAAGCTAAAACAAATAAATAACAATCATACATGATTCACTCCATAACACATATATTTTGGTTACGCAGAAACTCTTGGTTAGAGAGAAAAACTGCAGTGGGGATGGCACCCACAACTTCACTACTGCAATAATAAAGGTTGCTCAGTTAGAGCTACATGTTTAGGTATTTTTGATAGCTTACCCTGTTAGGAGTATCAAGATCATTAGATCTACCTTGCTAAAGGATTTTACAACATTTATTCTAAATGTTGCACCTAGTTAAAGGCTTTACAATTTATAGACTTTGTTAGAGTCTTTTACCCTATTAAAGGTTTCTTTTACAACTTAAAATATTACAATAAAATCTTTACAAAATATTTGCAACTTCACATCTGGAACGTTATAGCAGATTCTATGTGCTCAAAATGAGATTACCTTGCTTATAGCATACCTTGGTAAACCCTTCTGTTTACTCTATTTCTTGACTGTTCTTTGAAATCCTTCTCAATGACCTCTGTGTCTCTGACAGTCACAATACTCAATGCTTCCTTATCTATTACACATGTCTCATTTCATACACCTCTATATGTTTGATCCTTAATTCATGTTGTATAAATAGATCTCTTATGTCAGTGATCTGTTCATGCTTTGATCTTACAAACATGATTCATCAAATGAATAACCATACAAAATATTTCATTGGATAGATGACCTCAAAATCATATAAAATCTTTAAGTGCAATTTCCAATGTGATAACGGTTCTTTGTTCCTTGATCTTGTAACATGTTTCCACACAAGTGTCCAGGTTCAATGAATCTGGTAAAACGTTTCACTTGGTGTATCATTATTGCTGCTCGGTAGACATAGAGTGATACTTGGTAGACAGCTCGGTGTATACTAAGCTCTGTGACTACTTTCTTCTATAACCGACTGCTCTGTGCTTACCGACTGAATATTTAAGTAGTAGTAACCAACTAGAGTATATAGAATGACTTTGGATATAAAACTAATGGCAACTTAGTAAGTAGTAACAATCTCCCCTTTTGACATTAGTTGAGATGTTTAACAAAACTACTTTCAAAGTCATAACTCAAAAATCCATATACTTACAAAATTTGACTAAACTGATAGTATATACATCTGTCAATGAAATAGTATATTCAGATATACTCCCCTTATCAATATACTGTACATAACTTTGATTTTGCATGCTCGATGGTCAATATTTTGTATTAACCGCTCGGTTGACACTGCTCGGTTCACTGCTCTATTCACTGTGCATGTGGATACTCTGTTCTGCTCGGTATACTCCCCCTGTATACTACACTCCCCCTTTGATACTTTGATGCTATACTCCCCCTTTTTGACAAACATCAAAACTTAGTTACCATTCGGTGGAGGCAACTAATCAAAAATGGATTTGTACTTTGTCCTTGCATCGGTAAGAGCGGCAGAGAGGGCATCCTTGACACTATCCATGAGTGAATTATGAGCTGTAATGTCAGCTAACAGTGAAATTAGTCCATCTAAAGTGCTTCCCTCTTGTTGAGTGGATAGGGAGGTAGCCTTGTTGATTTTCTCTTGGACGGATGAAAGATGAGGAATGAATAATGTCTAAAGAGTCATTATATCCATCCTAATCTTGCGCTCTTCATTCCTAAGTTCCAATTGTTGACCCATGAGCTTTTGTAACTTTGTATAGAAATGCTGAATAGAATTTGGCTTAGTGGTCAACTTATTTGAGAGATCGGTGATCTCTTTCTCAATCACTTCTATTTTATTTTTGATGTCTTTAATGAATAAAGAAAATGTACAGAGTTTTTGAAATAAATAAAGAATATGCTTGAGTTGACGGGACAACTCAACAATAAATTTGACTAGTTTTACTTTGCCAATAGCAATAGCTTTCTGTACCTCTTCAATCATTTTTGCAATGAGCTCTTTGTCCTTCAATTTGCTCAAATATTCAGATGCGTCTACTCCAGATGTCTCTATTTTAGTTAGGAGTTCATCCAGTTGAATATGGATGGCTGCATCTTTTGTCACTGTAGCTTCAGGTAGCATATCTGTTAATAGTGCTTTCACCTTCTGAAGTACTTTGTTTTTCTTTTGAATAGCCATTTGTTTTTCCTGTTCTGCTTTGGCTTTGCATAGTTCACCGAATTCAATGAGTGCTTGCCCTTTTAATTTGGATATGTCTACATTTGGCAACACTATTGGTTTTGACAAATCTAATTTGAAACTATGCTTTTTCATTTTCTTGTCTTTTGCTTTCACCGGTTGAACTAATACAATGGCTTGGGAGGCTTGTTGACCCTCGGTAGGTTGCTAAGTAGAGGCAACACTTTTGTTGGTTCCTGTAGCCTCTGTTGTGTTTTTCGGTGCTTCTGTGCTTGGGGTCTCGGTTGTAACATTTTCAGTGCTAGAAGGAGCTTGAGAGGTCTGTTCCCTGGTGGCCTGAGAAGTAGCTTTTCCTTCTGTAGACTTGTGATCCTCTATTCCTTGTTTAGTATCCTAAGGGGCCTCGATTGAAATAGGTTGAGTGACCGGAGGATAGGGCTGAACTTGTTCCAAAACTGACTCACTGGATACCAGTTTGGCATATGCATTCCCTTCTATCATTTCCTGTTCTTGTGCCTCGGTGTCCATGATATCCTCATCAATTTGTATAGTGTCAACAGGGTCTGGCTCGATGATATCAAGATCTTTCTCGGTGACATCAACTATTTCAACTTCAACTTGCTCATCAACATTCTTGATTCGAAAGATTTACCGTCACTTTTCTTTGGTCTCATTCTCTACATCCAAATAAAGGCCATTCATCAGTTTCAAGGCTCTTTGCTTGACTAGGAAGTTTGTGTGACAGTTTTTCAGATGTTCATTGATCTCATCTACCGACATGTCTGGAAAGAGATGTACCAGACTTCTTTCTCTCATTCGTTTCTCTAAGTCCGTGGCATATTTCCACTTGTTATCAATATGCAAATACAAATCTTTTGGAAGAGATTTAGTTACTTCCAATGGGACCAATCGAAATTTCAAAAGTGTGCAGATGACAGCTTCTTCTATTTGTCTCTTTTTATCATTAGATTTGGATTCATACTTAACATATCTGAATGCTCCAAATCAACCATATTGCTTCAGATTAGCACAAAAATTATCAACACTATGTACATCTACCTTTTTACTCTTGACAATCTGAAATTTGTTTTTGTCTTCAGATTCGGTGTCACTGGACTCTTTAGTCAAAATGAGTCTCCGAGTAGATTTCTTATAAGTTTTTGTTACCTTTGGTGCAGCAACATTCTTTGGTTTCTTACTCGGTGACGCTGCAGATGATCTTGTGTTTGGGCACTTTACTGAAGGAGTTGGTGATACCTTTGATGTATCATGTTTCTTCCTTTTCAAAACTTTCCCTTTAGGCAACTCAATGCTCAATGTAAGAGCTGCCTCTTGGGCTTCAGATTCCTCCTCGGTGATGACTAGAGTGCCCTTGATAGGTGTGGAGGAAGAACCTTCTCCAAATTTCTCCGTTAATGCCTTGATCATTTTTGTTGCTTTCCTTGTAGCCTTGGGTACTACAATACTCATCTTTACTTTCTTTTTAACTTCTTCATATGTACCGTATCTCAGCTCGGTAGCATGCCTTGGTAATGTAAGAAAATCATCTATTTGTTGTTATGTGATGTCAAAATCAATCTCATAACCCATAGGTGGCAAAGATTGAGTTCTCGGTTCCACAACATTAACATAGCAGTAGTCGGTGTCTACTTCAAAGCATATGTCATCCTTGTATTTCTCTACAAACTTGGGTGGAATTCTATACCTGTTATGCATTTTTTCTTGAAACTTGCTAAAGTAATCATCCATAATATCATTAAAGTTATCACCTAGTCGTTTGATGAAATCATTGATTTGATGGGTGATTGGTCGGTGTAGCTCCCAACTACATTACTGACTGATGGAAAGAATTTCTCAAAATAGAAAAACATGCATACCAAAAGTGATCCAAACTTCAGTGTGTTAGCTGAGTTATTTTTCTTCGGCTTCCTTATGGTGTTTAGATTCTCAAACAGGTTTTTCAACAATACTTCACAAAGATCAATTTTCATTCCTTTCTTCACAATTTTATATGCTAAATTGACTACTGCACAGGGTACATTGTTTTCCCTTGCCGATTGAAAGAAACAATAACCTATGACTCTAATGGCAAACTTCAGCTCTGCATTTGTCACATTGTTCAATTTCAGTCCTCTGCAATCAGATTCAACTCCGGTTAGAGTGATCAATTCCTTCTGTGATATCATTTTCTGAGCTCGAGCATGATCAAAAATAGGGTAACCGGTGATCAAATGAATGATTTCCTTGGTGATTTTAAATGGTTGCTCCTCTAACCACATGAAATCATCATGAACTCTGCTTAGAACAAACTTGACCCATTGGGGTTTGAAGACATGGGGATAGGTTAGTGCTTCGGTCAATCCCTTGATTTTGATGTGTTCATACTTGCTATCCAATTTCCCATCGGTACACAATTCATCATATGTGTCCTTGATTTCAACATGACCTAGTTCCTCAACACGACACTTAGTGAAGAATCTGACATCCTCACTAGTAAAACCCTATCCGGAATGAGTGAAAATGCAGTTTTATCATCCAGTTCAGATGTTACTTTGGGAGTTAGAGAGTATTTCAGTGACGGTTTTTCAATGTTTTCAACAACAACGGGCTTTTGGATCTTAGGTGCCATTGCAAATTTCGGATAAATACTAACAAAAGATTCTTAGGGTTTGAAGACTTTTAAACGACAGACACTTTCCACTTAGCAAATATAAAATAGATAATCACACTGATATTTCCCGGTAGCTAGCTCTTAGAAATGCTTGAGATCGATGTGTAAATACCTTGAATTTCGCTTCGGAGGAGGTTTTATCACCTTTGAATCGCTTTGCTCTGCTCTCTGAAAACTTGGTAAGTGTAAAATGATCGTGCAAAAGCTTTAAGTACACAATATACCTTATCGGGGCTCCGTGCAATTAGGTCAAAAACATTAAATTCACTTGGTACCACTTCCTTTTTATGCTTTTACCGAGTACCTAGACTTCCTGTATTTACCGACTTGACAGGCTTCCTGAAGACTAGATAAACATTTTCAAATTTCCTAATGCATTTTTAGTTATGCAGATTTTGAATTAAGTACATGATAAAATAGGAACTGTTAAGATTTAACCTTGAAAGAATGCAGTCCCTTCATACCTTTACCGATTAATTTGGAATAGGTGCACCTAACTCGGTAGGTAAGGTACTTTCTTCATTTGACACAAATTCCTTCTTTTTCCAAATCATCTATAATTTGCTTCTTATTTCCTCGGTGTCTCCTCTAGGTTGATCTCTGCAATCTCTAGCCAAGTGTCTAACTTTGTGACAATGAAAACATGTCATACCAGGATTTCTCCATGATCTTCGGTTGTTCATTCCAAACCTTATAAAGCAGTTGGCACTTATATGTCCATATCTTCCACAACATTCACACCATATCCTTGTATTGTAATCCCATGGTACTGCAGAATACTGTTGGTTAGGATCTGTGTGTGTTCGGTAGCCTCTAGTATTTGCTCGGTGTGCAGACCACATATAGTTCTTTTGCTTAAACCAACACTTCTCGGTACTATGTCCATATCTATTACAGTTTTTACAAAATCCTTTGAATTTTGCCTTTTGATAATTGCTAGCAGACTTTGTCCTACATTGGTTAGATGTGTGACCATATTTATTGCAATTGTAACAATAACCATTAGACCTTGTGACATTCGGTTGCTTACCTTTTCTGATTTGGCACATATTAGCAGTATGTCCTTGTTTTCCACAGTAGTTGCAAATAGGCTTCTTTCCTTTGATGTTCTTCTTGTTTCCAACTTGCTTTGATGATTCTCCTCTCTCGGTAGCGTGGATTCCCTTCTTAGTAGAGTATTTTCCTTTGTAACCGAGTCCTGCAACTTTGTTGGGTCTTTTTGTATTCAGTTACTCATCCAACATCTTTGATGCTTCATAACTCTTTTTTAGTGTTTCTTTGGATTTCTTCTCTGTTTCAAGTTTATTGGTCAACCTTGATACTTCAAGTTTCAATTCTTGATTCTCATCATCTTTCATATGTGCTTCATGATGTGCGTAACCTAATTGATCTAACAGATATTGTTGAATCGCAGTCAACCTTGTGATTTCATCATTCTTTTCAGATACTAATGCTTCAAGTTGTTGTTTTTCTCTTTCTAGATCTCTTACTTTATCCTCAACTGTCCTCAATGCATCAAGATTTTCAGTCATCTGTGTGCTGAAATGTTCATGTCCTCTTTTCATTGCTTTTAGTTGATCAGTCAATGCTTTGTTCTTTTCTTTCAGTTCTCCAATAATCTCTTCAGTCTCTTCAGATATACTATTCTCAGATGATGTTTCAATTTGTTCTACTAACTCTTGAGAGTCCTACAAATCACCAGATAATCTTCTTCTAACTTTCAAAGATCTTTGCATTTGTTTCTACATGTCAGCAATCACTTGATTAGCATGATCTAATTCATTTTGAAGATTCACAATCCTCTGAGATTGTCTGTAGCCTTCCATTGATAAGATCTTTTTCTTTAGGCTGTTAAAGCCTTTTCCAAGATTCAAACTCTGATACCAATTGTTAGGCCCAATATGGAAATCTAATGTACTGAGAGGGGAGGGGTGAATCAGTACTTCAAATCCTTTCTTCAACAATAATTTTACTGTTATGCATAAACCAAAAACTATTGTAACATAACATAAAGCTAAAACAAATAAATAACAGTCATACATGATTCACTCCATAACACATATATTTTGGTTACGCAGAATGTTAGAGAGAAAAACTGTGGTGGGGATGACACCCACAACTTCACTACTGCAATAATAAAGGTTGCTCGGTTAGAGCTACATGTTTAGCTATTTCTGATAGCTTACCCTGTTAGGAGTATCAAGATCATTAGATCTACCTTGCTAAAGGATTTTACAACACTTATTCTAAATGTTGCACCTGGTTAAAAGCTTTACAATTTATAGACTTTGTTAGAGTCTTTTACCCTGTTAAAGGTTTCTTTTACAACTCAAAATATAACAATAAAATCTTTACAAAATATCTGCAACTTCACATCTAGAATGTTATTATAGATTCTATGTGCTCAAAATGAGATTACCTTGCTTATAGCATACCTCAGTAATCCATAGATTAACTTGGTAAACCCTTTTGTTTACTCTGTTTCTTGAATGTTCTCTGAAATCCTTCTCGATGACCTATGTGTCTCTGACAGTCACAATACTCAGTGCTTCCTTATCTATTACACATGTCTTGCTTCATACACCTCTATATGTTTGATCCTTAATTCATGCTATATAAATATATCTCTTATGTCGGTGATCTGTTCATGCTTCGATCTTACAAACATGATTCATCGAATGAATAACCATACAAAATATTTCATTGGATAGATGACCTCAAAATCATACAAAATCTTTAAGTGCAATTTCCAATGTGATAATGGTTCTTTGCTCCTCGATCTTGTAACACGTTTCTAGGTTCAATGAATCTGGTAAAATGTTTCACTTGGTGTATATGAACTCGATGTATCATTATTGCTTCTCGGTAGACATAGAGTGATACTTGGTAGACAACTCGGTGTATACTAGGCTCTATGACTACTTTCTTCTATAACCGACTGCTATGTGCTTACCGACTGAATATTTCGGTAGTAGTAACCGACTAGAGTATATAGAATGACTTTGGATATAAAACTAATGGAAACTTAGTAAGTAGTAACAGACAAGTCGAAGAAGCTCAAAGTTATCTCAACATGAGTATGTATGAGTTTGATGGAGATGAATTTTACAACCCACAATCTTTTGAAAATTGCAGTAATACACAAGATGTTGATAATGAGTCCATTCCTACAACAAACATTCAAGGCACTATATCCGATGCACAATTTAATAAAGTGGTTGAAGAAATCATGAGAAGAGACCATCAATACTTTTTACAAATGTTCATTCAAAGTGGTGTAAGATTACCCCATGACTTTGGCGTGTCACAAATTATGGAAGAGGATCAAATCAACCTAATGCTAGTGGTCATGATGGTGGACATAAACATGAGTTTACCATGCCTGAGTCACCCTCATCCTTGTTTCAAAATCCCAAAGTGATTGATACTCATGCTTATACCAATGATGCTAGAAATACTCATGAATACTCTATTCGTCCTCTACAAGGGAAAAGGAATACCAATGTATATACTCATCAACAAGAGACTACCCAAGATCACGTCAACTTTATGCAAGAAGACCACCTATTAGATTTGGGGAAATGCTCAAGATCATGCTTATAATACCAATTATGCCCATAGTCATGACACATACAATCATCCTAGGACTAGTGCTCCTCATTATAATACCATACCAAGTGGCCCTTCTAATAATTACATACCTCCCCCATATGAGCATATCTATGACCAATATCACTCTTACATGCATTACATTCCTCCTCCTCCTAGTGGCTCAGGCATGGGAATCTGTCAAAAGGATAAAGCACCACCCAACAATGATTTGTAACAATAGATTAAGGATTTGTAACAATAGATAGCAAGCATGTAAACACCAACAAAGGTCTACACGATCAATGACATATGTCCTTATCCATATGATAAAAGCATACCAGTGCCTCATTTTCCTCCTCATTTTGTGGCACCAAAGTTTGATAAGCACAAAATAAAAGGAGACCCCGACGCACACATTAGAGAGTTTTTCACAGCTTGCATAGAGTTGGTGAGAGAAGAATCCTACTTAATGAGACTATTTCCACAAAGTTTAGGTGGACAAGCCATGGGATGGGTTTCACAACTTCCACTTGGGATCAAGTCATGGGGTGAATTGGTAGAGGCTTTTATACAACATTTTTCATACAAAATTGAAACTGATGTATTAGTGACTACTTTACGCAACACAAAGCAGAAAAATGGGGAATCTTTTAGGTCATTCTTACAGCAATGGAGAAGTTTGGGTAGTCGTTGCTCTTGTCAAATTCCATAAAAAAAAATGGTTGAGATGTTTACCCAAAATTTGAACAAAGAAATTGGATATGAACTTTGAAAGCCTTGTGTGTCTACCTTCAAAGAGGTCTTTGAAAAATGTTTATCGATTGAGAAAGTCCTTATTGAGCAAGACACCATCAAGTTATTTAAAGACAATAAAGATGATTCTAATGGGAAAGATAAACCCCAATTTTGGAACAAGAACAAGAATACCATCAATGATGAGGTTGTAGATGCTAATATGGTACAACCAAAGTTAACTTTCCCTGGTGCTAGTTCGTCCAACAATCAAGTGAATACAAAAAAAGCACACAAACCTCCAAGGAAGTACACTCCTTTGGGAGAGCCAATTGAAACCGCATTGAAGAAGTTGGTTGCCAATAAGCTCATTACATTTCCAGATAATCAACCACTTGAACCAAGGGTAAATCCTACATGATGGAATGATGATGAATTTTGAAATTACCACAAGAGCAAGGGACACAAGACTAGTAATTGTCACAAATTGAAAAATCCTATCCAAGATCTTATTGACAATGGCGCAATAGAAGTTGATGATCATACTTCCAATGAAGGACATTTGATGTTTAAGGAACCATTTCCAAAACATGATAAGGGGAAATCCTCTAAAATAGACAATAATGCTAATTATACTATTGTAGCCTATGATTACATAGTCAACCATATTTCAAAATTGGACAACCATGTGTGTACCATAACTATCAAAGGCAAAGCCCCCAAGTGCAATGTTACTACTCGAAGGGGTAAAGTCACTTTACAAGGTGTTGCACCCAAAATGACTTCATCTTCGTCCGATAGCTAATATTACCTTGTAGACCAATTAGGAAAGACAACCTCTCTTATTTCAATCCTTGAGTTTTTGTGCATTTCACCCTCACATAAGTCTATTTTGGACAAAATCTTGAGAGATACATTTGTTCCTACCGATCTAAACATGGAATAGTTTCAAGCCATGGTGGGACACCTTTCTACCCTCCACTGCCTTACATTCATAGAAGAAGATGATGCATCTCCATAACAACCACACAATGCACCACTTCACATTGAATCTTTCCTCCATAAAAAAATGCATAAAACAAGTCTTGATAAATAGAGGAGTAAGTATCAATATTTGTACATTAAACACTATCATACAATTGGGATACTCTGAAAATGTTGTGGGCTCTAGAAAGAAGATCACCATAAAGGCCTATGATGATGAATAACGCTCCTCAAAAGGAACAATCACTCTACCACTAAGCATTGGGCCAATAATGAATGATGTGGTTTGCCAATTCCTTAATCTTGATCTCACATACAATATACTTTTGGAATGACCATAGATACATGAAATGAGAGCAGTGCCTTTGACATATCACCAATGCATTAAGTTCCCACATAGTGGATCCGAAGTCACAATCAAAGGTGACCCAAATCCATACATATATTGCAACAATCTTTAGCCAAGACCTAAAACAATAGTCCCAATCAATCGAGAGGTTGCTCCATCTTTGGCATACATTGATCTAGCATCTTTGGGAGCCTCCTCCTCAAAGAAAGAAGAGCTTAAAGAAAAATTCAAGGACAAATTCATGGGAGAATATAACCTAAACAAAACCATGTATCTAAGGAAATTAATGGATTCTCTTAAGAAATATGGTAGATCACATCCTTCAAAAAAGATATCAATAATCATTATCAAATGGGGTCCCACTATTTTCAAGAAATGGGGTGAAGTGGAAGAAGAAGAGATCTACAAAATTCTTTATAAGGAACTAGAAGAACAACCTAATCAAGATATCATCACAATACCAGTTGAGAACTATGGAAAAAGTTTCAAGTTTCTACAAAAGATGGGATATGATGGCACAGACCCACTTGGCCTACAAAATAAAGGTATTGTTGAGCTGTTGCAACTAGAATTAGTAACAAAGAAATAGCGAACAAAAGGACTTGGTTTTTCACCATTGAGATTGTGTGGTCTTCATTCCCAAGCAACATTGCAAATCACTCATCCCACTTCCACTAGTGACCAATGACAAGAGAGACCATATTATACAAATCCAAATGAATGGGAATGGGATTTTGACAAATCATCTAGTGATTATGATCTTACAAAAACTTTCAAAGAACTCGATGAACCCACTGATGTATAAATTGTTTTCCTCCTAAATGTTGTTGTAATGCTTAGATTTTTGAGAAATGGATAAATATTAACTTTGAGAGTGTATAATGGGTATCAAAGGGTGTCTTTTGATTTTCAAAATTTGAAATTTATTTTTTTGGTAAATTTTCAAGCTATTTTGATGAATTTTTGGTTTTTAATGCAATTGCAAAAAATGAGATTTTTAAAGTTTCTCATGAAATATGATGTTTTAGAATGTGGGAATGGAGGCATTCTTTGTGAAATGTTTAATGAAACCCGTTGAAATAATATTAAATTTTGTAAAAAAATGATTTGTGCATTGCTTTTTATGCCTTGCTCAAAATTGAAAAGTTTGGATGTTTTATGTGAATTATGATGTTAGAATGTGGGATCGAATATGAGCTTCATGAAATGTTCAATAATATCAATAAAAATACATGTTTTGTATTCATGAAAAAGTATGTTTGTGCATTACATTCTATGCCTCTGCCAATAGGAATTATGATGAGTTTATGGTTCGTTTTTATCTTGGAGCTACTCATGAGAGCTTTGGTGTAATGATTCTTATGCAGTCATTTGATGGCCTTGGTTTGTTTATCTGGGTGGATTACCTTGTCCCTTGTGAAATGTAGTGTGATACTCTAATTGGTGAATACTTAAGACCATTATAATGTCTCTTCCTATTTTCTCTCTCTTCACGTTAGTTCCTTCAAATGTTAGAGTGGCACCTTACCTTTCTCTTGTGTTGTGAAGTGATCCATGTCGTATACTTGGATGGAATGTATTCTATATGTCTTACATGAGTGATTTCCCTCTCACCTTGTGTCTTGCATGTGTGTTTGGGCATTGTGACATCTCCTAGTATTGGGGAGTGGACCTTTTTGGTTTCACATGGTTGTGTGGCATGGTGAAATTTGTTTATGCATTGAGTTAGTTTCCATTATGTGCAAAAGTGTAATTTAGGGACATCTAAGTCTCATTGCAATGCAATTCTAATATAAACTATTGGACCTCTCTTTGAGATGGATTGTAAATGGATATGTTAGTGATAATGAATCTAGACTTAGTTTAAGTTACTTAGCGTGGGAGCCCAACATGAATGCATCATGTTCTTTTATGATTTCATGTTGTTAAGGTAAAAGGATTGTAGGAACATTTCTTTTGGTCTTAGAAAATGAACATAATTGCATCTTGGTCTTGAATGGTGTTGTGAATCTGTCATGAGTGTCATCTCACCTCTAGATGTTGTGCCTAGAGTGTTGGGACATTTTAGGCCATATTGGACTCTCTTGAAAATATTTGTGATATTCATAAAGAGTTGCATGTTCTTTCCCTTTAGCAAGAATTACATCCTATCCCTGAACCTCATTGAGTTGTTTAAAATTCATAAAAAAAATTGTGTTTTAGGCTTCACTTGTTGGGTATTTTCTTTTTGGGCTTCTTTAACTTTGTGAAAGGGGTAAGGCTTGTCGTCAAACCTCAATTGATGATGAGCCCTTAGTGGCATTATTTTTTTCCAAGGCTATTGTGCTTTGAACCTTGAGGTTTAACCTTAATAATTATATTTATAGGGTAACAAGATAACCCAAAAACTTGAGCCTTAACCTCCAATAAGTTCATGTGTTGTGTGAGTCTAGTGCATTTGATTTTTCCCCTCAAACTTGTACCTTTTCTCTATGTCCTTGAGTAGAAAAGAGTAAGCTAGAACTCCAAAATCTAAAAACCTGATCAAGTTTAATGGCCCTTGGGCCTCAATCTTTTTCTTCTTGAATTTCTTCTATTTTACAAAGGAGGTAAGGCAAAATGTTGATAAGTAAAACCTCCAAAATCAAGGACCTATGAGGTTGAGAGGGAGTAAGACAGGTCTTACTTAGGAAACCTCTTATGTAGGTTGGCCTTTATGTTTCAGGATTGCCTTTGGTCTTACTGAGTGGGTTGGAGGAGAATGTTCCCTCATCCTAATCCTTATCTCAAAAATTGATAGTGTTGTCATCTAGTCAAGCAGTTTTATCTTGTAGTCTTATTGTTAGAATTTTTAGTACATGGTTTGATGTGGATTAGAGGTTAACGTTTCCCTCATCTCATGCTTGTGCAGTTCTGTAAGAGAATGTGATCATGGGTATTACCCGATCATTGTTGAGGTGTCATCCTCTCTCTCATGTTGATCATGGTGATCTTGTCCCATGATTGTGTGTCTTCTATTGATGTCATTTTTCTTATGCAATGGTGAGATCATTTGTGTTGTTGTCACCTCTATGTCATAGTGTTCCTTGTGATGTACTTGTATGCACATTGCAATGCAAGTGTGATATGTTATTGTAGTATCTATGGTGGTATGGTAATTTTAAAAGTTGTTCTATCAAGTTTTTCCTTTGTCCTTCAAATGATGTATTGCATTAATTAGATCTTTAATGCACTATTTAGGTGTGATAAGTTTCCCCATTAAAAAAATGAAGATATTTTACCATGTTGGGGGTATTTCATCCCAATTTGTAATCATGAGATGACCGCCATTGTTGCATAAAAGAAAATATTTGTGTCTCATAAAAGTAGCCATGATTATTAGTGAACAAAGATAGGGAAAAAATGAGATGGGACTTGATAAGGTGGTTGTCTAGTATTTCTCCTTATGGGTGGAAGTTATTTTAGTTTATAACTACATAGAATTAAGTATCTTACTTGAGACCTAGTGATGATTTATCTCATGCAAGGAAACATAATCTATGACAGTGTTATAACCACTAATTCACTAGGAAAATATAACTTAATAGAAAGAAGAATATCTCCTACTACTTACCAAAGCCAAGATATATCTAGTTAAAAAAGGAAGAATCATGGAATAATATGAGTTCAAATATTAGAACCGGTGGGAGGATTAAGTTTAGTCCTATTAAGAGTGATACAATGTTTACTATTGGTGAGGGATTTTTAGTTGTAGAAACTTGGAGAAAAGGTTCCCATGGAAAGGGGTAGATAAGAAGGGGAATCTATGCTTGTATACATGTGAGGAGAACACCAAGTCACCTTATTAATTTGAACCTCTATATCTATAGCCATTACTTACTATGCATATGTTAATTGTAGTTGGTACTCGAGAAGTTATTAAAATAGGTATAGATCTCACACACCAATATTTTTCTTTAAAGTAAAAAAACAAGATACTTTAATTAAGGCTAACTTCCTTTTCTATTCTACACCTAGGCCTAAAGGAAACTAAATACATAGTACTAATATCACTAAGAGGTGATGAAAGATAAAAATTACTTTGACATATAACCTATATTATAATTATTAGCTCAAGTAAAAGGGATATAAGGAGGATATAGGTTCCAAAAAAATTTAGGGTTTATTTATAAATAAATGAAAAAGGGTGGGAGAAGGATCACCGAAGTAGGATGACTTGTTAACTTTCTCTACAACATGCAACTAATCCTCCTTCATGAATAGGAAAATATTTGTGGCATAGTTTTATCAACTCTTCATAATTTCACCTATGATAGAACACCTTTAATTGACATTCATGGCTAATGTATATTTAATGCACATAAGTAATCATTTTAAGTTTGAGGAAATAAGTAGATAAATGTGCAATTGCTCATGAAATGGAACGAAGGGGAAATCTTTGAGACAAGTAGTAGAGAAATATAAAATGTTATTAACTCAATCATATTTGTTACAGGCTAACAAGCTATAACCAATAAAACTTTAGTATAGAGTATAAAAAGTTACTTATTTACAATAGAGCAAAACCCTTATACCACCATACAATTATTCATGCAATTGCAATGAAAGAGCATAGGAACATTCAAATAAAATATGTAATGGAGAAAGAATAGAAAATATAAATGTGTAAAGGGTCACAATGCAAATAAGATAATCTTTAGTTGATACCAAATCAATAAAAAATATGACACATGCAGGTGGTTGTAGACACCTAAAAATGTCTCATTGATCATGTACTAATTATTCATCTAAATTAGTTAAATAATTCTTTAATTCTTTAATTAATCTTATTCTTCTAATTTCATATTTCCTCATCATCTTGCTAATTATTCCAATTTCAATTCTATCATCGTTTAATCATTTAAACCATTTTCTAACGTTAATTAAATATTTACTATTTAATTAATTATGATTATTAATCTCTCAATTTAAATAATCTTTATTATTTAAATAAATTCATTCTCATTTTCAATCTCTATTTCTATTCAAATAATCATTCAACCTTTTTCTAAATATTAATTTAATATTTATTATTTAATTAATTATGATTTTAATCCTTTAATTTAAATAATCTTTATTATTTAATTAAAGTCCATTTCTAAATAATTAAATAGTTTCTTTAAATTATTTAATTAACTAATTAATTCTTCTAATTTAATCTAATTTCATTCAAATTCCAAATTCAAATTCATATTCTTCTAATTTCTTCTAATTTCAAATACATGTGCATGATTTCAAAAACCAAATTGAAAATCAAAGTCAAGTTCTAAATATATTCAAATGACAAATTGAATTTAAAATAAATTCAATATTTGAATTAAATTTCATGCAAAGATTAAATTGAAAATCCAAGTCAAAGAGAAAGAACATGCTAAATTAATTAATTCAATCATTTAATTAATTGAATCAATTATCTTTTCAATTCCTATTTCTATCTTTTAGTTAGCTTTTTTCCAAAAAGCTCTAAAAGAACTTTCAATCAGTTAACTATTCCATCTATTTTAATTGATTATTTCAATTAATTGATTAATTACATCATTTCTTTATTTCCTCCAATCATTCTTTTTCTATCTTCTAGTTAGCTTTTTCTAAATAAAGCTTTCTTTGTGATCAATTAATTATCCTCCAATCATTCTTTTTCATCTTTCAATCAACTTTTTTTCTCAATCAGTTAACTCAATTATCTATTCAATCAATTGAGTTCCACCTCCAAATTAGCAGCTCAACTATCAATCAACATGTGAGATCACCTGAGTTCCACCTCTTGATCAATCTGTTCCACCTATCAATCAATCTTGCCCAATAATCTATAAATTGAGCAGTCAATCTCCATTCTCAACAATCATGTTCTTCTCTTCTTTGTGGTATGATGGCTATCAGATATTGCGCTGGCAACTTGTGATTCCCTTTATTTCTGATTGATTTAATGATGAATTTTACATACGACATTTTGGTGAACCCAACGTGAACAATAGCTAATTAACCTTCTCTATTTTTTGTGTGATTTTTGCAGATCGTACGAAATTTTCATTTTTTTGTAGGTTTTGTACGGATAGCACATCAAATTCAACAATCACACAATCGTGTTTACAAAATCACGCAATCGCATAGATAGGATCACACAATCGATAACTCAGGGTCACGCATTCGTGCGGAACCGATCACGCAATCGTCTAAATCCTGAAACGCAATAGATCAAAACCTGTTATGTATTCATCGGTTGGTTTATGCATTATGTTTATCTTATTTTTCTCATTATCTGCGCTCTGTTCTGTCTTGATTCTGTACTAAATTCGTTAAATCTGAATATGGTTTACCCTTATTGCATTCTTTAATTGTGACATCTTATGGAGCGTAATGTACAATTCAAGATTTCAGGTGCCAGGAGGACGAAGGAACAAAGAAGACAAGCCAGACGCTATCAGTGAATCCTAAAGGCAGAAAAGAAGATACAAGATCTAGAGGACCAACTAGCCATTGATAGATACAACAACCTAGTTATCTCATATATAGAGTAAAATACAATATTCTTCATATAGAATGGATGATGAGAGATCTTGCTAGGGCATCACAATCTATTTTGTAGGTTCTAGATTGAAATTAAACTTTTTATTTATTTATTTATAGTCTATTTGTGTTTTACGCATTCACCTAGATATTTTCACACAATCGCTCTGTTAGTATCACGCATTTGCTTTGTCAGAATTACGCATTCACTCTGTTAGGATCACACAATCACATACTATATCACACATTCGCTCAGGTATCATTACACATTCGTATTTTTCATAGTTAGGTTTTTTGTTTTTTGTGGATTTTCTTGGGTTACTGATAATTTGTTTGCAACATGTGGTGAATTTACAGAGGATCAGATTATTACTGAATCATAAACACTCATATTATCACACTTCATTTTTGGGATTAAAATAAACCTGGTTAAAATGGACATGCATTTTATCACACTTCAGTTTTGGGCTTAAAACAAACCTGGTTAAAATGGACATGCATATTATCACACTTCAGTTTTGGGCTTAAAATAGAACCTGGTTAAAATTGGCATGCATGCTTTCACACTTCAGTTTTGTGGTCTAAATTTGGCACGCACATGCGTATCTCACACCTAAGTTTGGGTTTTAAAATAAACGCGAATCAGGCTTCTCAATAGAATAACTCACACTTTGCTTTTTTTAAGGTAAAGAACTTTTTTATTGTGTTTGGGGTGGACCTGTACTGTTGCATCAACTACCTTTCCACCTGCCTTTGAGGTCTTGGGAGAAAGGGAGAAGTTGATAACAACACCCATTTTTTCATTTTGGTAGTGAGGGGTATCTTTGACTGGGGATTTCATCACCCCACAGAGGTAGTTTGAATTGGGATGCATTGGGGATATCGTCTCTCCCAGCGTACTCTCGAGCGGGTTTTTTGAGCCGCTATATAAATATACTGGTCAGGAGGCTAGAGTGTTGAGTGAATTTGACGTATGTGGGGGCCTTCCCTGCACCGATAAGCTTAACTAAATTCTTAAGTGGCTTGCTCTGAGAATCCATCACTGGATCGGGACCCCTCGAAACTTACAATAAGAACCAACTTAGTAGCCCAAATCCCACATTCAGTGATTCCAGGAGTGCGGATCATACCCCATAGATACCCTTCATGTACCTTACATTATGAGACATAAATCCCTCGGTGATAAGATCTTCGGATCTTCAGGGTAAGAGAGACTGGAATACCCGAGAAGTGTGTGTCGTGGAGTGGAGATAGTGTTGCCAGACTCTCTATCTATTCATCTTGTTTTGGTATTTTGTTGTGAGGGCCTCATTGAATGGTTTCCACTTTCCGGCCTAAGATTGTCTTTTGTGCTTTTATGTATATCATTGTATCAGACCAGTATTGAGTTAGTATTTAGGCTATTTTAGGCCCTACCTTGCGTATCTCTAAATTCTCAAAGTTTGTCAGAACATAGTTTAGTCAGCTATACCTATCTTCAAACAATGTTCTCAGATTTGAAAAACAAAAGACTTGTCCTACAGATAGAGTTACTTGAAACAAAGTCTATCTTGAAATATCAGACAGTCCAACAAAGTCCAAAATTTTACACACTTGTGACCATAGAAGTCTTTGCATAGTCCTCATATACGTCCTCATTATCATCCTTAGAAGAAGTCCCTGCATAGTCTTCATATACATCCTCATTATCATTCTTAGAAGAAGTCCCCGCATAGTCCTCATTTACGTCCTCATTATCATCCTTAGAAGAAGTCTTTGCATAGTCCTCATTATCATCCTTAGAAGAAGTCTTTGCATCATAGTCCTCATTATCATCACCATCGCAATCCTCATTTACGTCCTTATAATTTGCATAATTCCTTGCATTGTCCTTATAAAGTCCTCATTTGTATCCCATTAGCATCCTCACAATCTTTTCATAAGTCCTTGCATAGTCGTCATAATCTTTGCATAAGTCCTTGTATAGTTGTCATAATCCCAATTTTAGTCCTTTCATAGTCTTCATCCTCATAAGACATAGGGTCAAATCATTATCTCCATTTTGCATTATTTCAAAATTAGGGTGTTCCCTAGTCCAAGTCCAAAGTTGCATTGTCGTTCTTTAGGATTTCATCTTGTTATTCCTTAATCCAATTTGTCAAAAAATTCAAAAAAATAGGGTTGCATTTTCATCCCTTAGTTGCATTGCATTTTATCCCTAAACTTCAAAAATCCAAAAACAAAATGGCATATAGTGCAATGGTTGAAACAAGCTCTCAAAATTCTAGGAGACAACATTACCCTTATCAAACTTCCAACTTTCATGGGACCATGTCATTGCAACCAAACAATCAATCATCTCAATCCAACATATACATGTCCCAAAATGTGCATCAAACCTATTAGGAACAAACAAGTGTCATACCTATTTCTCCATCACTTGAAGAAAAACTAGCTCGAGAAATAGAGAGCTTGGAACAAAACGTTAAAAAAGGTGAAGAGAGTAGATCCCAGATGTTCAAACTATTTCAAAAGTTTGGAGATCCCATTACAAATTTAGAGCTAGTTGATGTGCGAGCTCTTATTATAAAATCAGACATACCAGATATTCTCACACAAATAAACATGAGAAACTAATATCAACAACAAACACATCCAACAATGCAAGTCCAACAACCAATACAACAAACAACACAACTCTCAACACCACAAATTGTGCAAACAAGTCAACCACTACCAAATTCACACACAATCACACAGTCAATTTTGCCTTCGGTGACATCACATGTTTGTGAATATCCTCCTATATCTTCAAATACACCACCAAGGGTTCCCCAAATGAATGCAAGTGTATTTACTAACATATCATCCTTTGGACATCAATCGAACATGGTCAATGTGTCACCTATCATACAACAAGGTCATTTGCCCATGTCTAGAAATGGTTCTTCCCATCAAGACTTTGCACCTCAAGTAGCCTCCATATCTTCCATCATTTCCTCATACCCTGAAGTCACACAAGATAATTCCACCCTATTTTTATCTAATAAAGCAACCTCCTAAGGGCTATCTGTTAGACATTTTAAATAACCAGAAGACAACTAAGAGGGGGAGCTGAATCAGTTCACATATTACCAGAACCATTAGCAATTTAAACTTTAATACCGGAACCCAAAATATTAATACCAGAATGCTTAAACCAAATACCGGAATAGTAGTTAAACTAATTAAGCATAAACTATAATCACAGAATAAAGACCATCCATATGACACCAAGATTTATACGTGGAAAACCCGATAAAGGGAAAAACCACGATGGGAAGCCTACCCATAGTCAAATAATACTTCTGCAGTAAGTATGTGAATTACAATTGAGGGGTCTGCACTTGCAGGAAGGCCAACAACGTAGAGCGCACTACTCATAACAAAAGGAGCCTCACTAACTACATAGAAATCCAGACTACAATCCAGAGAAGAATTGAACTGTAAAAGATAGCATCTCCTATGCCTGAGTACAGTTCCGGTTAATCTCAATATCGGAGGACTGAATCCTCTTACATAAACCCAATTTGATCTCCAATGATCAACCAAATCCTCTGCCTGAATGATATTACATTATTCACACATTATATTCCTTGACCATGACCTCTAACGTAACCATAATGATCTACAATAAGATCTTACATCTATATATACAAACCCTCGACCATAAACAATTAGGTCGGCCACTAGATAATAAACCAATTACATAATTACAAACCATGTTGGCCTTAGACCAAACAAATAATATCCAACACATAAGACATCCCAGAAATACATCGAGAGGTCCAATCCACACGTTACATTAAAGTCGGTCCATAACCTAGATCAATCGGGACCTAGTATAGGTCCACACGCTATAGCAATGATCTCCATTTGCCAAGTCTCAAACATGATCACCAACAAAATCTTGAAACTCCACCAAAAGCTACACCAACACCACTTATGCAATTTATCAAAGATCTTCATGAAAAGCTCTGGTGATGAAACCCTCGCCGGAACTAGAAACTAAGCTTCTAAGAAAACAGGATAGCATCCGATCACCAAACCAAAACCAACTAACCTAATATGAGCATGAGTATCATGAACAAGCCAATTTCATCACCAAATCATATTGGATTCTACTGGATCATGTTAGATCCAAATCAACCAGAAACCACTCGACCTACCGGGACTAGAAGGGTGTTGGTAAAGCATCCAAATAGCTAGTGTTGGCATCAATGACAAAACATCAATGCAACACATAATTAATTCCACCAAATGGCCAGCACTATCCATAATACAAATCCAATCTAATCCAAGTCACAATGCTAGTCCTTTCCATGCTTCAGAAATTCAAGACCCAATCACATCATATACTCCTATCACAAAGAGTCCCATTAAAAATCCTTTCTCATCAAGCCAATATGTTAAAATATTCCAAGAATCTCCCATGCGTATCCAAAATCCTTCCCCCTATTAAGAGGATGATCTAAAATCAGAAGAAATGAGTCCTGAAACAAATAAAGATCAAGAACAACCCCTTCCATCCTACCCAATTTTTTATCAAGATCCCAATGACTAAGAATCTTATGATGATCCCCTCTCTCTTTTCTATTCCATTCATAATGATACCCTTTCATCTCAAGATCAAAGCTTCCTTCCATCCAACATCCACCTCCTAATCAAGATCAAGACATCCCTTCCATCCTTCCTAATAATCCCTTTCCAAGTCAAGATCAAAGCATACCTTTACCTTCATGTCCTAAACAAGATCCCATTATTTCTCCAAATCCTGATCAAGATCCCTCCATCCCTTCATCTCCATGTCATAATCCTCCATGTTCCTCACAATATTCCCTCTCAAATGAATTTACCATTTCTCCTAGTCCACCTCATGATCCCTATCCCTCTACACAAGTTTTTCATGAACCCCTTATAAATGAAATCACCAATCCTGATCATCTTACAAAGAACACTTTATCAATGATTGTATGTGTGTCATTTTCACATGCCAATGTGGTGATAGAAACAAGCATAACACCATCTAATGAAATCAACACCCAAATTGTTCCATCATCTTCTTCATGCACAAGCATAACACCAGCTAATGAGATCGACACCTGGTTGGCTTCACCATACTCTTCAAGTGCATCAATAAAAAAAGGCATAGCACCTTCTCATGTCACAACTTAGAAACCAAAATCAATTTGTCTCATACACCCACACTTGAAAGGCTGGGGGCAAGAAGATCTACCAAAACTGGATTGGTTTGAAAATAAGGAGGCTATAGGAAAAACTGTACACAGAATACACCCAGCTGAGTCCTTATATCCTATTAGAAAAGACATCTTTATCCAACTCTTCAAACAAAGACCAATTAACTACCTACACAAAACTCCCTGACCCTATTAACAACATGCACCTTAAACTATATTATATCTAAGGGTTGGGCTAGTTTAGATTTTTCTTTCCGCATTGCATCTCATTTTATTCAAAGCACTATATCACATATAGTTTCTTTTTCAAATGCATTGCATTTGTAAAATTTTTGCATTTACATATAGCAACATCAATAAAACAAGGCAAATGTCCAAGTTTATCATTTGTTTGCATTCAAGAGAAACAAGGGTCATCTCCTTTCTTAGATATTCGGACATGAAGTCTTTGAGGTCCTAAGGTCATTCATTTTCAACACCACCCTATGATGACACTTTACTTATGGTTGGATAGTGATTTCACTATTTGAGACTTGTTAACCCAAAATCCATCAATTGCTATATCTCAAACACATTAACAAAATATCTAATTCATTCTAAACACCTGGTTGATCATATTACTAGTGAAAAATCTAAAATTCTACTTCAATGCCGCTATAATTGTCACATCCAAGTAGGTTTCATTACTTACAAGTCAGGCAAGAAAAAAAAAAGAAAAAGAAAAAGTGCTATGCCAAATATCCATCACAAGGCAAAACAGAAATGATATATAACAAAAATATCACACATACAAAGTGCGACAAAAATCTTGACTATGGGAACATGTGAGTAACTCCATCAGGGCTATGGATGCTTGCTGGTAATGGAGAAATATTTGAGAAATTACAGTCTATAACCTCGTTGGAGCTCTAAAAGCTTGCTGGCAGCAAGGCTCTATTTAGGATGATTTTGAAGTTAGAATAATCTATGTAGCTAGTCATATAGGATGCTAAGGATCTTTAGTGAACACAAGAGAAAGAATTAACTCATTTGCACACACATGGGCAAAAGAAGATTAAAGTTTCAAGAACCAATGGGGAAGTTTTTTGCGTCTCCATTTGTAAATCCCAGTCACTAAGTGTGTTAATTTGGATGTTCCAAGGGACCTTATGGATTGATTGACCGCTTATCTATGAAATGTTTTGTACCTCCAAATCAATGGGTGTATTACAAAATGCTAAACAAACACAGTCATCCTTGTTCGAATAAGAACTGCATCTTCGTCATGCATATTGCATTAGCATAGGTCATATCAAAAATTCATTATCTCCACATGCATTTTGCAGATCATCATATCGTATAGGTTTGCACACTAGGGGCATAATAGAAAAAATCCTTAAAATCGTAAAATGTCTTGCAAAAAATCCTAAAAAATCTTTCAAAAATCCAAAAACGGTGAAAACATAAAATCCAAAAATAGTGAAAAACATAAAATACCAAAAACATTCAAATATGATCATGAAAAAATACCAAAAACATTCAAATACGATCTTGAAAAAATCAACCAAAAACATTTAGAAAAAGTCCTGAAAAAATCATCCAGAAACATTCAAATATAAATCCACAAAACCATCCCAAAAATAATAAAAAAATCAATCAAAAAACTTGCAATAAAATATCTCGCAAGAAACAAATACCCTAGCAGATATCCAAGAAATGCTTCGCATGAAGTTAACAAAGGATATGGCTATCCAGTCAAACATCTGCAATCAATTGATCAAACTGTCTTATCAATCGTATCATATCCATATCAAGTGATCATTATCTTGTCTTAAACAGAAGAAGATACACTTGAAATCAGACAGGTCAATCTTAAATGAGGTCCACAACTTTCTGAGATCAGACATTATGAACTATCACATCAAGCAACTGAGAACAAAGGCACAAGGTCAGTATAGCTGCTGAATTTTGTCCGGGTCAGTCTTTATCTTTTATCATTTGGTGACAGATTGTGTTCCTATGCTACTCAAGGATGTCCACATGTGACTAGAGGAGCCAGGATGGGCATTAACTTTTTCTTTGTTTGTTGTTTATGGTGTGAACCAATGAAGTTCTGGGGCAATAATTCCAGTGGTTGTCTGTGTTGGTACGTTCATTTAGCAAATATCCTATGCAAAATTCAAGGATATTTATGCTTATGACTATCCCACATACCTCGACCCCTCGCACTACAACTAGAATGGAGGGTTTCACTCCTTGTATGCTACGTGTTTGTTTCTTCAATGAGATATCTTTACATCTTGGTTCCTTATACCATGATGTGCTAAGCTCCATTGTTCCATAATAAGGCTCAGTGATGAATATATGTTACGCAATAAATAATGACATAGGTTCGTCAATCAATCATTCTCATTTCATCTCATTTGCTTATTGCTAGTTTGCTGATTCTTTTCTCATCATCTCTTTCTAAATCATTTTCTATCATCTAACATTATTCTATTTCATTCTAAGGTTCATTCTCGCATATTATATCTCAATATTATCTTCACATCACCTATCTCTATCTCTAATCAACTAACAATTCTTCTATATCACTTTATTCTTCTTTTGAGAGATCATTCATACCTTTAATGCACAAACAATCTCTAGTGGGGGCATTAAACCTTAAGTGTCACAAAGGCATACTGGGGCAAGAAATTTTTTGTTTTCTTTGAAACAATGTCATTCCGACTCTGTCTCAAAGAGGGGCAAATGTAGACACCTAAAAATATCTCATTGATCATGTACTAATTATTCGTCTAAATTAGTTAAATAATTCTTTAATTATTTAATTAAGTTAATTAGTCTTATTCTTCTAATTTCATATTTCCTCATCATCTTGCTAATTATTCCAATTTTAATTTTATCATCGTTTAATCATTTAAACCATTTTCTAATGTTAATTAAATATTTACTATTTAATTAATTATGATTATTAATCTCTCAATTTAATTAATCTTTATTATTTAAATAAATTCATTCTCTATTTCTATTCAATTAATCATTCACCCCTTTTCTAAATATTAATTATTTAATTAATTATGATTTTAATCCTTTAATTTAAATAATCTTTATTATTTAATTAAAGTCCATTTCTAAATAATTAAATAGTTTCTTTAAATTATTTAACTAATTAATTCTTCTAATTCAATCTAGTTTCATCTAGTTTCATCTAATTTCATTTAATTTCATTCAAATTAAAATTCATATTCTTCTAATTTCTTCTAATTTCAAATACATGTGCATGATTTCAAAAAATAAATTGAAAATCAAAGTCAAGTTCTAATTATATTCAAATGACAACTTGAATTTAAAATAAATTCAATATTTGAATTAAATCTCATGCAAAGATTAAATTGAAAATCCAAGTCAACGTACAAGCACATGCTAAATTAATTAATTAAATCAATTATCTTTTCAATTCCTATTTCTATCTTTTAGTTAGCTTTTTTCCAAAAAGCTCTCAAAAAGCTTTCAATCAGTTAACTATTCCATCTATTTTAATTGATTATTTCAATTAATTAATTAATTGCATCATTTCTTTATTTCCTCCAATCATTCTTTTTCTATCTTCTAGTTAGCTTTTTCTAAATAAAGCTTTCTTTGTGATCAATTAATTATCCTCCAATCCTTCTTTTTCATCTTTCAATCAACTTTTTTTCTCAATCAGTTAACTCAATTATCTATTCAATCAATTGAGTTCCACCTCCAAATTAGCAGTTCAACTACCAATCAACATGTGAGCTCGCTTGAGTTCCACCTCTTGATCAATTTGTTCCACCTATCAATCAATCTCACCCAATAATCTATAAATTGAGCAATCAATCTCTATTCTCAACAATCAAGAACTTCAAATCTTTGTGTCAATTGCAGGTTGCAAGCACAATATCTGAGAGTCATCATACCACAAAGAAGAGAAGAACAATGGAAGCTACATGCGATCATGGAATAGGGAGTTTTAATTGATTTATTTGACATTCCTATTTGATTGATTGTGCTATTTCACTGGTTTATTTAGAATTTTTTGATTAGATAGGGATTCGTGGTTTCCCTTTATTTCTGATTGATTTAATGATGAATTTTACACACTACATTGGCTAGGAATTACAATTGTGGGAGAGCAATGTTTGTAAATATTATCATTATGCAACCAGTTAGCTTATCACCTTTCTAGTTAGTGACATGTTCACACTTAGATTAAGTTTACTTAGGGTATTTATGCTTGTCTCACTTCATATGATTGAGACATTTGTCCTCATCACTTGAGACACCTATTGCATGCATACTTGCTACTTGCTCACACACCTGTCCAATGAACTCGAAAGTGTTGCACCTTTGGAGGGTTAGTCAATTGTTTAGTCCTATCTTCCCACCTCATCTACCTTGCCTATATATGCAAGGAGTTTATGTACATTTTACACACTCTTCATATTATATGATAGATATCCTTTATGTTTATTGTTTCTCTAGTGGGAGTTTGTTTTTGTGCTTTTAGAATCTTGGCTTATTCCAACATGGTATTAGATCCATAAAAATATATTCCTTCCTAGATCAAAGCGATTCCCACACATTGCTCTATAATTGGAGCATTGTAGAGCAAACAGATATTTTCATTGTGTTTAGAACACTCGAGAAATGAAGAAATACCTTCAATTTCGTCAGTTTTAATAATTTTTAGTTATTACAAAATTTTTGCTTTTGTACAAAGTAGTAAAAAACATATATAGAGGGATGATTTTCCATGTGCCCATTTTTTATTTTGCATCAAATAACAAAATTTTGGCCTATCCAACCTATTTGGAGAGTTTCATCTTGTGTTTGCAAAAATATTTTTGACCTATTTCATGGGTTTCTATTACTATTGCAACCTATTTACAAACTCACAAATGACATTCAACACTTTTTTGGAGCTTGTTGCCATATTCAGATGCCAATCCAATGTTTATCTTGACTATGAGAGCAATATTATAAGATTTGCATAGAGGATTCTTGACACATCATGGTTGCCACTACCCATGCAATACCCACACAAATTTGAAGGCAAGGGTTCAATCAATGCAAGCCTTTGAAGGGGTTATCGCTTAGCATGCCATCATCACTTTACCTCTATTTGTAATATAGATCATAATTAGGGATACCTAAGGAAGCTTTGATGTGATGGTGATAGATTTTTGGATTCAACTGTGTAGGAATTTTTGTATCAATGTTTTGGGTCACACTTTGTGAACCATCATCAAAATAAAAAGAACAATTGAAGGAGAAACTACAGTTTCTCTTTCAACTATTCTTTTCATCCTGATGATGCAAAAAATCATACATAATTGAATCCTAAAATCTATCACTATCAATAACATGGATTGTGAAAATCTGATAAATTTGAAGATTCCAAATTTTTCATCACCAACTCGTGACCCAATCTCAGCACCCTTAACCAACACCTCTCAAGGTGTTTCAGTTTATATATTTTTATTTTCAACAATTTCATTCAAGAGCAATGATTTTCATATAGCTATGTCATCATTCAGGGTGACCTCTTTTGTTGTAAGCAAGTACAAGGTAGCCAAACCAATTTATCAGCAGTTGCACCAAGATTCTTCACATGGATAGCTCTCACTTGCCTGACAGTGCTATATTTCAGCAACCTAACAAGTAGAATGATATGGGATTTGCAACCTTAGTGGTCATTTTTTTTACAGTTTTCCTACAATTTGTTCGGTCATCAATATGTTGTGCCTCTCTATATTGTATGGTTTAATTAGTATTTTCTGTTTATCTTCTAAGGTTGTCATCTTTCTGTTACACTTGGTGGTTTTATTGCCAAATTTTGACACTAGGCTGCACAAGGAGCAAGGCCAACTTTGTTGGTAACAAAAAAGGTGTCTCTCTTTGGCCAACATGGTCACATATCACAATAAAAGATTTTCTTCGAGCCTCAATGAATAGAGAAGTCATTAATATCTCATTCCCCCTCCATGTAGTTTCCAATGGGTCTCAAGACCAACATTGTTTTTGCTAGGTGGCTATTATTTGTATTATTTGTTGTTGCTCTAAAATTTGTCTAACAATATTGATGTCCATTTGGCCTAATTGAGCATAATTGGTGGATATGCTTCATCCAAAAAGTATTCATTTTGGCAACAAACTCTACAACTCCCATCGTTTGCAATGGTCTCCTCCACCTCTCATCAGTGGCCTATAGACCTAGTCAACACGGTGATTTTGCATTGATTTCCCATTTTATGCTAATGTAACCACTAGCATTTATCTCTTATCTCTCACCATTATTGGTAATTGTTTTGGTTAAATATCAAATTTATTTTTAGGGTTAGTAATTTATAGAAAACATTAAGTATTTGTAAGGAAGGAAATCTTCCAAATGAGGAGTTAAAATTTGAAGTGTGAATAGTTGTTGGGAATCTCTTTCCATTTCGAGTACAATGAGTCACTGAAAGGCTAGGTCTGATCTTACCTTGAGCTTTTTTTTTTTTTTTTTTTTAGTACAAATGTATTAAAATAGGCTAATTTTAGGGGAAATAAATTATTTATTAACTTTTGATCGACAACTTGAAATTGAGTACCAGTTTTTGCAAATTTTAATGTTTTCACATCACCCACACATTAGACCCATTTGGATTGTAAAATGTGCTAATTAATAAAGTGTCAATATTTGGGGGGTCACCTAATCTTGAATCAAGATGGGTCACCTAATATTGCATTTGGGGGCGTATACTTGTATTTCACATTTTCTTATTACTAAACCATGTATATAAATCACAAAATGAAGTGCACATATTGTAGGATTAATAAACATGTGGATAAACCCCTCATTTCTCATAGAATCTCTTTCGACTTTTATCCAAGATTGCAAAACCTAAAATGCTTGTTACTACATTCAAATCTAGTGTTAACTCATCCATGAGTTATAATGATTATCTATTAGTACATTAACATTGGCTTTCTGGATCACTCAGATTGGGATGCATATCTATCAAACACCACACCTTTGTTTGTACAATCCCACCTTGAAGATTTGGATGAAACTATTGAGGATATTTGTGTTTTGATGTTAGCTTCGAGGAAGTTGCATCATTATTTATATATTTAGATCTCTCTCTTTCCTTTCCTACATCAACTTATATTATGACAAATTCAATAGATATTCATTAGTTTAATCCAATTAAGTCATCATCATCTTGAGAGTACCAGATTCATGTTGGTTCAACTATCACCATACATCCATGCTCCATGTTCTTGAGTCTCATGTGGTACTTGATCCATCATAGCAACATCTTTCACTTCACAACATTGGCTTGGATATCTTTGAAAATTCATTATGGGAATTATATTATTATTTGGACCATGTACATAATTTAGAGACATTTATATCACTTCCTACATCTTCCTATCAAGAATGAGACATTATCTTTCACATCTTTGTGGTGTTGTTTATTCCCAAGGGGATAAATAATGTTTAGCATTAAATGATCATCTTTAACATCTAGTTTCAAGCATCTACTAGTACTATAGGCATCATTCTAAGGGGATGGCACATGGTTTCTCTTCTCTTATCAACCTTTGGAGGAAGCATCTTTGCATGAAATTGTTTCCTTCTCAATTTTTTGTGGGGATGGGTCACATGACCTTCTCTTACTTATTTCCTATAGAGAGAAGTTTCTTGTACATTTTGGTAGAAATAGTCCTTTGAGGGTCATTACAAGTCTTTCCTTCTATCACTTCTCTTCTTCATGCACTTGTACATTTCATTGCTTTTGCATCATTTCACTTTTTGAGAGGGGTTTTATTCCCATTGGATTTTCTCCTTTATTCCACTTTATGATAAATGTATACATAAGTACTCAACATGGCCCAATTTAGCCAAGACTCATCATCTTGTATATGTTACTTCCTAAGTTGCATTTAAGGGGGGTGTTAATGTTTAAATATTATCATTATGCAACTAATTAACTATCCATATGTCTAGTTAGTTACCTATTCATTTTTGCTTAAATTTACTTAGGTTGTTCAATTATTTTGTCTCGCTTCATATGAATGAGACATGTGTCCTCATAATTTGATAGACCTATTGCATGCATACTTGTCACTTGCTCACACACTTGTCAAGTGAGCTCACAAGTGTTGCACATTTGGAGGGTCAGTTAGTTGCTCAATCCTACCTTCCTACCTCATCTACCTTGCCTATATGTGCAAGAAATACACTCTGAAATATTATATGATAGATATCGTTTGTGTTTATCATTTCACTAGTGGAAGTTTATTTTTGTTCTTTTAAATTCTGGCTTACTCCAACAAAAAAATCATGATAGTTTCCTTCACATGAAAATCTCACTTCTAACTTTTGAGGACATAGAGTTTGGTGGTATTCCAGAGAATTAATATTCATATATTACTATGAATGATAAGAGGTACCTCATGACCAATGAACATTAATGTGATTTCAACACACACTAGACATTAGGTAGAGAGGGTCATGCAAATTTGGTATTGATATTAGTAAATCATATTGGGGTAGAGAAAAAGAAGCTAGAGTTCCTATGTGAAGATTGTTGGAGAGAAGGTTTATCTTGATCAAATATGATGAAGGTTGAGAGTATTCAAACTATCAAATGTTACTCTAGATCAAAAATTAGCACAATCCATAAGGTTCTATCTATGAGGGGCTCTCCAAATCCCCCAAGGATTTTATCATTGGGGGAATCTAGTATCATATAAATGAGCGATGTGAACTTCTTTTTTTGATGTCACTAATAACCAGAAGACTCATATATCCTATATGATACGAGTGTAGAAATGATAAGATAAACCTCCAAAAAGGAAAGAAGAAAAGATGTGGAGTGAACTATGATGCATTTTCCATAAGAAATAATACCTCCCATATTGTTGGATAGAAAATGAATGACTTGCAGAACATATTGGCCTACCAAGTAGTTTCTAAGGACAAAACAATACGAATCCAATCACAATAGAGAGATATGACCCACACATATAAGAAAATTGCAAATAATTTTTTTTTAAAGTTGATGAATAGAACACTAAAGATTTCTTTGAAAGAGGAAATATATTAGATAATCTTCTAGAATGATATTTATTCTATGCAACTTAAAAGTATAGTAGATATAGTTTTAGGAACTTGATAGTAGGTCTGCCACTAGTGAAGATATTTTCTATAAAATGCCCAAACCTATTAAAGCTCTTTAACCCCCACTGTAATTCGTTGCTAGTGAGAAGCTAAATATTTGTTAAAATTAGAGAAGTTATCTAATGATATATTAATTTTTATTCAATTACATTTAATTACTATGAAAAACAATCCATAGGAGAACCTAAAAGTTTTGGACTTTCCTTCCACTAGGCATAAAAAAGATCTTTGATGTTAGAAGAGAGAACCAACACAAGCTTAAAATTGAATGGATAAGTAGAAGGATGCACACTAGATTTAATATAAATGCTAAGAAGGAAATGATGTGATCTTACTACTACAAAGAGCACAATCTTAGACATGCACTATAGAAGCAACCCTGATGGAGATACCATAAAACAATGAATACACTTAGTAATGTAATAGAAGCCCAACCTTTTATTTGACCAAGTTTACATGCTCTTTCTGGGTACATGTTTAAAAGTTCACTCCCTTCTATAAATGCCCTAAAATTAAATTATATTGATTAACTTGCTTCACTCTTGTTATGTGTCTATCCCCATTGACAATATTGAAATCCCCCCTATTTTAACATTAACATCTTTCAAAATAACCAATTGATTAGAGATTTTTTTTCTCGTTGGATACCATTAGGCCTATAGAAATTTTTTTAAAACTTGAGATATTAATTCTATGTGACTTAAAAGAACAATAGACCCAATTTTAGGATCATACCACTTAGTCTACTACTAGTTTTACGGTTTCCATGAAATGCAAAATCCTCTCAAAGCTCCTTTAGTCTCCATTGCAATCCCTTACTAGTAAAAAATTAAAAGATTTTTTAAATTTAGAGAAGTTATCTAATGCTAAATTACATTTTTATAGAAGAAAAAACATGAATTTATGCTTTAAGAGTTTATGTTTAATCAATTTTCTTTTTGTTAGGGGCATTAATTAAAATTTGGAACAAAACTCTAAGCATTGATTTATTCATTAGATGACACATATAAATAGTTACAACAACTTTAACTATATCCTACAATTCTACTACATATTTGATGTAGGAGCACCTATCTAGTTCTTATCAGTTGAGCAGTTTTTGGTGGAGTTGCTTGAGAGCTTGGCATTTCTTCACATTGGAGTGTTTAGCATTGTGGTTTTGGGTTTATGCCCTTGTGTTTGGTCATTGTTGTGTTCGATTTTCATAGCTTTTGGCCTTGTTTTCAATAGTATGTGGATCCTGGTATTGTCCCGGTTGATGTGCTTACCGGTTAGCCTGGTTGTGTGTTGAGCGAAGATGATTTCAGGTTGCGGTTGATCTTTGTGACTTGTGGATCATTTGAGGTGTTGCTTTGGGCCTTGGCTGGTATTCCCAGAGGTCTGTGCATTATTTTATGTTTTGGATATTGTTCCTAAGTGATTTGAGCCGACATGTTACCATTGCACATTTCTTGAACTAGTTGGTCTTTGGGCCGACTTGATTAAGTTATAATTATTTGTGGGTGGTATATATATGGAAGCTTGTGAATCATTTGAAGATAGAAGACATATCAGAGAAGTTAGAAGATTGAATACAGAGCCTTCTATCAGAGAAGTTAGAAGATTGAATACAGAGCATTGAGACTAAGCAAAGATGTAGAACTGATTGGATTTTGATCCAATAGGACTGAGGTCGGAAGGCTCAGGTCCGGATTAAGATAGAACTAATAGAATGTTATCGGAGGCTATTTTTTTATGAGGATGATCTGCGGATCTTGTAATTGTATTGTAAGCATTATTTGTATCCTGGACTATGATCTAGCATGTGGCATGTATCATTCTTCAGATTGTAATAAGATTCATTCATATTGTTTACCGATTATCTATTCTATGTTGTTACCGGTTGTTCTTTCTGCTATTTTTGGCACCTTATTACTAGATATTGGTATGCTTTGCATGGTTTATGTGTTTAGTTGCAAGGTTGGGTTGTCCTTCATTGGATCTCCCTCCCTTGACTATGTCAATATTTTTTAACTAAGATGATAACTAATAGAAGACTCTTAACAACAAATTGGAGAATATTCAACACGTGTTATTGACTCTTGATTGACAAGTACATGGCACAATTATAATTCAGTTATGAATTATACTCTCTAACATTCCCCCTTAATGAACAATTGAATTTTGATAAATTTCTAACACATTTCTACATAATACAAACATAACTCAACATAAAACAAAATAGTACATTATATAGAAGCTATCTTTTGAAAACAGTTCTTGGATCAGTAAGAATTCTTCAACCTTCTCCTCAACTATAGGTATATCCATGTAGCTATCATCTAAGTTCCCAACATCATTGAACACCATTTTCACATGAAGTGTCTCATCCCCTTCGTAAATGTATAATGTTGAACTTATAGATTTTTGGATATCTCAATTGAACTATTGGACATCAATCCTCACATGTATGCCTCATAACCCCAATGAGGTATAGTTTATTTGACTCATTAGCCTCAAACTATTGAGCATCTTTCTAGCCTCTTCTACATCCTTTCCTATCTTCAAAGCATTGGCTTCTTCAAAATATGGCAAATTCATATTTAATGATATCATCATCATTATCACCATCTGATGGTTCCTCAACAATGATTGACATTCTCTTAGGTCTTATAGTTGTAGTGCACTACTCAACAACAAGTTTCTTTTCAAGAGAATTTGATAGGAGTCTTCTTCTCAAACTTAGTACATTGACACTTTTTCACCTTTACTAATTTCACCGCAACAATTCTCTTTGTTGGCATCAACATGTGGTTTGAGTTGCTCTTTAATTGAGAACACATAGTTCTACTTATCATATTCTCTTAACTACCCCCTTTGGTGGTGGCTTCCAACAAAGTGCACTCTTACCACTCCACAACAATAACAGTTAATGAGAAAAGCTTAGCAAACCAACAAAAAATTAATGCAACAACTTGGATTTCTCTCTCATTGTTTAAACATAGAAACTAAGATATAAAAGCACAATTGTTCAAACATGAAAAAAATAATGGACTCAAACTACTAATTTGCCTTGTCTACAATCACATATGGTGCTAACTGAAGCCACTTACATGCAACCTACACACACATGAATATGGTTTCTTCCACCATGCCAAGGTTGGTTGCCTATGTGGGTGAAATGCATGATGTTGTGCACTTCCTCTAAAACAACAAGTCTCCAACTCTTCTCTAGATTCTTCTTCTTCTAATGGATAGCATGCATAGGTGAACATCTCACTATATCTACATTGTTGTTTGGTTGTAGTTGGTGCAACAAATCAAACATCTCTGATACCAAATCAAAATTTGGAACAAAGAAGCAAATTAACTCAACGCACTAACTTATTCATTAGATAATACATATTACAACAACTTTAACTACATCCTACAATTTTGCTACAAATTTGTTAACTAATATGATAACTAATAGAAGACTCTTAACAACGAATTGGAGAATACTGGACATGTCAATGAATCTTGATTGACACGTACATGACACAATTATAATTTAGCTATGAATTATATTCTCTAACATTATATGATATGCCATTAATTTGTCTTGTGCCGGACACTTCCCCTTCCTCTATCAATATCTATACGGAATCCATATAATGTCTAATGTGTGCTTTCTTCCACATCCATTTTAGCTTTTTTTTCATATCAATTCAAATCGAATTTTCTTCTCTTTTTTTATTTTATTATTCTATCCTCACCTTCACCTCCTTAGGAGATTCATGAATCCCTCTTAAAATCTTTGATTGAGACAAATCTCTTTGAGTTTCCCACTCTAATTGTGCAACTCATCATTTGAACCTATTAAAATAGGACCAAAGCTTTCTCAATCCACCAAACCTTCATCCAAGGACATAAATGAATCATTTCTCTTAGATGCTTCAAAATATCCCTAGGCTAATGCCAAATATTGAGACATATGGAGGCATTCACAATTCCTTAGTTTTATGAACTCCCATCTTAGAGTCAAAACTTGCTAGGATGTTGCATCTTAGCTAAAACTACCCTTTTCTTCTTTCTTTTGAACCTAATATGAGAACCTAGGTTTGATAATACTTTCATATGCTACATTACCAATTTTATAACATGCAAAACAATGATATAAAACATCCTTGTAGTCAATTTCTTGCTCATACACCTTTCTACTTGTAGATATAATAGCCTTGTTTAGTAGACATATATCAAAATCTCTTTCTATTTAGGAATGCACAAACAACATGAGAGTTGACATCTATCTCTTTTAACTCCTCTAGATTCCTATTGATAATTCCAAACATTGTCTACTCTATAATTTTAATGGAAGCCTATAAAGCCTTAACATAGGTCAAAAGAGGAGGAAGAGACACTACAATTGGAAAACCTCGAGCTTTACTTCTAGAAACTTGCTTTTTTGCCTTCAATAAAAATAGACTCCCTTTGAAGGTGTTAGGTCCTAGAGACAACTGAGAGGGGGGGGGTGAATCAGTTGTCAAATAAATTCAAACAAAAAATAACTTAACCAACCTTAATGCTTAATACCGGTAAATAAAACTTTACGTCGGTAGACATTCTATCAGTTAATTATAGTACCGGTAAAGATTAATGCATGAAATAGAAAGACAATAACATCCACATCACATAACACCAATATTTGTACGTGGAAACCCTATAAGGGGAAAAACCATGATGGGAAACCTTACCCACAATCAAATGATACTACTGCAGATAGTATGTGTATACAAATGGGGTCTGCACATGCAGAAAGGCCAAGCGCCTAGAGCTTACTGCTCAAACACAAATAGGAGTCACACAAACTACGATTGGATGGTTAAATCCAATAATGATGTACTGCTCAAAATAACATCTTCATATGCTAGATTTAGTACCGGTGTAGTTCTAATTGTCTTTACAAAAACCTTGCTTCACCTTCAAATGATGTTTGCGTGTATAGCTTTGCTTATTCTCGCATATACCTTCTTACAATTCCTTATCCCTATCGCATATTGATCTTACAAATAAGATCTTACATATGTATCATAACCTAAGACCAATTTTAGTAGGTTGGCTCTAAAAGATATAACAATAAAATAATTACAAGTAAATCAATAACTGATGCAATATCCGATTCAACATGTCAGCTTAATGCATTTACAATAATAACAAAATCATCTCCAAAGTGTGTCGTGCTGATCTGGAATAGATAAGCCTATCGGTGCATAACCTAGACCTATTTGTCGGTAACAAGAAATATGTAAATGCGAATATGTCAATGAACAAATCTCCAAGACAAAGTGTCCAAATGATGTCTTCAACATAACCAGATGTTTTCCATGTCATTACAAGTGCCGGTGAACAATATATCCTGCCGGTGTACCAAATACTGGTGACTGTGCATAAGTCACTTGCTTGTCGGTGAACATTGTTGATCCTCCAAACTGCTAAGTTGATAAGTGTTATAGGTGTTGACATCAATGATAAAACCATACCAAAATACCAACAATCTCCCCCTTTGGAATTGATGGCAACACAAGATGGAAAAACCATCAAAGTGCCAAAACAGAAATGCCAAAAGCCAATAATCTCCCAAAAATCAAAATTCAGAATCAATCTCTCCAAAGTAACAATCTCTCCCCTTGAGAGTAACATGTGTTTTCCTTGTGTTTTTCCATATCAATCTCTCCCACTTTGACATCAAATGCCAAAGCCAAAAAGCTAGGTTCAAATACAAAATTCCAACCAATTCAGTATGCCAACTACTCCCCCTGAGAAGTAGCTCTCCTCATCAAGGCCAGAGTAAAAGATTTCTCTGTTAATTCTGTCGGTTGATGACAAACATCAACTGTCTAAGTCTCTACCGGTGGGGGTATGACCCCAAGATGGTCTCTGAGATATTCAAAGGTCTCCTTAGGCAAAGGATTACTGAAAATATGTGCAATCTTCTCTTTAGTATTCATATAAACCAGTTTTACTTCTTTTGCTTCAACATTCTCTTTCAGAAAATTCAATTTGATAGAAACATGTTTAGTTTTAGAATGAAGTACCAGATTCTTAGATATATCAATTGTTGTAGTGTTATCACAATACATAGTTATAGGTTCCTTGCATTTTACCTTTATGTCCTTCAACATTTGCTTAAGCCATAATACCTATGTACAGTTAGTTGTTGCTGCAACATATTCTGATTCTGTTGTTGATAAAGATGTGCAACTTTATTTCTTATTCAACCAAGAAATTAATCCACTTCCAAAAAAAAATGCTCCACCGGTGGTGCTTTTTCTGTCATCCACATCTCCTGCCCAATTTGCATTTGTGTATGCACATAATTCAAAGTTTTCATCTCTAGGATACCATAAGCCAAGATTCGTAGTGCCTTGTAAGTACAGGAAAATCCTTTTTACTGTTGATTCATGATTTTCTCTAGGATTACTTTGAAATCTTGAAACAATACATACTGCATTCATAATATCAGGTCTTGTTTGAGTCAAATACAGTAGGCCTCCTATCATAGATTTGTACCTAGTCGGATTAACAGGTGTAGATTCATCCCTTAGTGATAATTTGTCATTTGTAGTCATAGGTGTGCTTACCGGTTTAGAGTTCTCCATCCCAAATTTCTTTAGTAACTTCTTCAAGTACTTGGATTGACTTAAGAATATACCTTTATCAGTCTATGAAATCTGCAATCCTAAAAAAGAATTTTATCTCTCCAATCATAGACATTTCAAATTCATGTTGCATTTCAATAGAAAAGTCTTTACATAATCCATCTTCTCCTCCAAAGATTATATCATCAACAAAAACTTCTATAGCCAAAATGTCATCATTAGTCACTTTATAGTATAAGTTGATGTCAGCATTACCTTTAAAAAAATCAATCTTCAAAAGATATTTATCCAATCTAGCATACCAAGCTCTTGGAGCTTGCTTCAACCCATACAAAGCTTTCCTTAACCTACAAACCATATCTTTATTATCTGTCAAAGAAAATCCATCAAGTTGCTCAATGTAAACTACTTCTTCAAGATCTCCATTCAAAAATGTACATTTAATATCCATTTGATATACTTTGTAGTTCTTGTGTGCTACAAAAGCCAAGAATAATCTAAGTGCCTCAATTCTAGCTATCGGTGCAAAGGTTTCATTATAATCAATTCCTTCTTTCTGAGAATATCCCTGACATGCTAGTCTTGTTTTATTTCTGATTACCTTACCATCTTCATTAAGTTTGTTTCTGAATACCCATTTTGTTCCAATCACATTTTTGTCTTTAGGTCGGGGAACTAATGTCCATGTGTTATTCTTCTCAATTTGTTCTAGTTCCTCTTCCATATCTTTAATCCAGTGTTTATCTTCACATGCCTCATTAATTGATGATGGTTCAATTTGAGAAATAAGACATACCTCTTCATTTTCTAGTCTTCCTCTTGTCATAACTCCTTGATACTTATTCCCAATTATTTGATTTTCAAAGTGGTTCAATCTTACATATCGGGGTGTCTTTGTTTGCTGTTGTTCCTTAGTTACAGTGGAATTTTCAGATGATACCGGGGTAACTGGATCTTCATTCTATACCGGTGGATTCAATGTAGTTTCATTTGTCAGTATCTCTGCTGTCGGTTCAGTCTATATACCTTGAAGTTCCTCTAAATTGTTCATCAATCTTCACATTTGTACTCTCAACAATTTTCTGCAATCTCTTGTTAAAACATCTATATGCTTTTCTCTTAGATAAATAACCAAGAAATATTCCTTCATCACTTCTAGGATCAAATTTGACAATATACTCATCTCTTCTAATATAGCATTTACTTCCAAATATTCTGAAATATTTAAGAGTAGGAGTAATACCAAACCATAGTTCATGAGGGGTCTTACTGGTTTCTCCTTTGATGTGAACTTTGTTGAATGTATAGACCACTGTGCTTACCGCCTCTCTCCAATATAAATGTGGTAGATTTGCTTCATATAACATACTTCTGGCTGCATCCAAGATAGTTTTGTTTTTCCTTTCTACAACTCCATTCTGCTATGGTGTCCGGGGTGATGATAATTGTATTCTGATTCCATTCACTTCACAGAATGTATTAAATTCCTTAGATGTGAATTCAGCTCCTTGATCTGATCTCAGACATTTGATTTTCTTGCTGGTTTCATTTTCTACCATTGCTTTGAATAATTTGAACTTCCCAAGTGCTTCTAATTTTTCTATGAGAAAAGTAACCCAACACATTCTAGAATAGTCATCAATGATTAGCATGAAATATCTATCACCTTGTAAGCTTTTAGTTCTAGCTGGACCACATAAATTAGTGTGAATTAAGTTAAGAGCATTATTGGATTTCTCTGGAATACTTTTAAAAGATGCTCTAACCTGTTTTCCAAATTGACATTCCTTACATATCGGATTGTGAGGTTTAACAATCTTAGGTAAGTCTCTAACTGCCTTAGTAGTACTGATTTTTACCATGCAATCGAAATTTACATGACAGAGTCTCTTATGCCATACCCAACTTTCATCAATGTGTGTAATCAAGCATGTCTTTTCATTGTTATTCAAATGAAAGATATTACCTCTAGTTTGATTACCGGTTGCAATTTCCAAACCAGTTCTGTTCATAATTTTGCATTTACCATTCTTGAATTCTAACTGAAATCCTTTTTCAACTAATTGACCAACACTCAAAAGATTATGCTTTAAACCTTCTACATAGTAAACATTGTCAGTATTATGCTTACCATCAAGAGATATAGTACCTTTTCCTTTGATCAAACAAGCTTTATCATCTCCAAATCTTACCAGACCTCCATTGTATTCCTGAAAGTTTGAGAATTTACCTTTATCACTAGTCATATGATGTGAACATCCTGAATCAATGATCCATTCATCCTTAACTTCAACTTTAGCTACCAGGGCCTTCTCTACCGGTTGATCTTCTGTTATAGCAACAAAAACCCATCCATTATCTACTAGATCTTCATCATAATCGTCAGTGACTCCTTCATCAGTAAGATAACAAGATTTATCTTTATTCTTCTTAAATTTGTATCTCTGATATTTAGGGTTAGGCTTGTATGTTCTTCTAGATTCTTCTCTTAGTCTAGCATGTCTATCAGGGCATCTTGAAGCCATATGACCAATCTTATTACAGTTAAAACATTTAAAGGGTGCTTTACTTTCATACTTACTTCCAACTGGACCTTTAGGCATTTTCCTTGCAAATAGTGCTTCAAGTTCTTCATTTTCTCTCCTGCTTTCCTCAAGTTCTCTTGCATAAAAGGCTTTCCAATCAGATTTGTCAAAAGATGGTGCAGATGATGTTGATGCCTTAAAAGTTAAATCTGTCTTTATAGTTGCAACAGGACCAAATTCCTCAATTTCAAAAGCTGAAAGTTTTCCAATCAATGTATCCCTAGTTACTGATGTATTAGGCATTGTTCTCAACTCATTTATAGCAGTAACTTTCATTTTATATGCCAGTGGCAATCCTCTTAAAACTTTTGAAACAATTTCATCTTCACTTAAGGTTCCTCCACAACATTTAATACCCAAAATAATTTCATTTACTCTTTCCATAAAAGCAGAAATCCTTTCATCTTCTTCTATTTTTCAGATTTTCATACCTGACCGGAAAGCTTTCAAGTTTTGCAATTTTAACTATGGAATCTCCTTCATTCAATGTTTCCAAACGATCCCAAAAAGCTTTAGTAGTAGATGTATCTGATAATCCCATGGTTTACTAATCTGTTAATGCGCTCAAAAGTGCTTCTCTTGCTTTGCAATCATTTTCTTCATCTTTTCCTAAGGTAGGTGGATTAGGTTGACTGGATGTAGGAGTTGTATAGCCATTCTTTGTAACATCCCAGATGTCCTTTCCAATGCAATTTAGATGTGTCTCCATTCTGATCTTCCATATACCATAGTTGGTTCCATCAAGTTTAGGACTATCCTTCTTGAAATAGTTAGTAGACATTGGATCTCCTCAAGCTGTTAAACTTCTGCAAAAAGAGGAGTAAGCTCTGATACCAATTGTTAGGTCCCAAAGACAACTGAGAGGGGGGTGGGGTGGTGAATCAGTTGTCAAATAAATTCAAACCAAAAATAACTTAACCAACCTTAATGCTTAATACCGGTAAACAAAACTTTATGTCGGTAGACAGTTTATCAATTAATTAAAGTATCGGTAAAGATTAATGCATGAAACAAAAAGACAATAACATCCACAACACATAACACCAATATTTGTACATGGAAACCCTGTAAGGGGAAAAACCATGATGGGAAACCTTACCCACAATCAGATGATACTACTGCAGATAATATGTGTATACAAATGGGGTCTGCACATGCAGAAAGGCCAAACGCATAGAGCTCACTGCTCAAACACAAATAGGAGTCACATTGACTACGATTGGATGGTTAAACCCAATAATGATGTACTGCTCAAAATAGCATCTTCATATGCTGGATTTAGTACCGGTGTAGTTCTGATTGTCTTTACAAAAACCTTGCTTCACCTTCAAATGATGTCTGCGTGTATAGCTCTGCTTATTCTCGCATATACCTTCTTACAATTCTTTATCCCTATCACATATTGATCTTACATATATATCATAACCTAAGCCCAATTTTAGTAGGTCGGCTCTAAAAGATATTACAATAAAATAATTACAAGTAAATCAATAATCGATGCAATATCCGATTCAACATGTCAGCTTAATGCATTTACAATAACAACAAAATCATCTTCAAAGCATGTCGTGCCGATCTGGAATAGATAAGCTTGTCGGTGCATAACCTAGACCTATTTGCCGGTAACAACAAATATGCAAAGATGAATATGCCAATGAACAAATCTCCAAGACAAAGTGTCCAATCGATGTCTTCGACATAACCAGATGTTTTCCATGTCATTACAAGTGTTGGTGAACAATATATCCTGTCGGTGTACCAGATACTGGTGACTGTGCATAAGTCACTTGCTTGCCGGTGAACATTGTTGATCCTCCAAAGTGTCAGAGTTGATAAGTGTTATAGGTGTTGACATCAATGACAAAACCATACCAAAATACCAATAGAAGGGTTTTCAAGATTCTTTATTTTTTAAAATTAGAGTAAAATAACCTCAAAGGAGAAAACAAAAAGTAGGTACTTGAGAATAAATACATCAATAAGACTCACTCTTCAATAGATGGAGCCAAGATCAAACACTCTAAGCCTCTTTCAACCACCAAATGGAAACTTAGATACTCACACTTATTCTCTAGTGAGAACTTTTGGATATTTACCACTAGAATGCATCCTACCACTTAGAAACATCTCTTCCCACTTTGACTCAAAAGCAAAACCCAATTCCATATTCCTTTTAAAAAACCATAAAGAAATTTTTTTTCCCCTGTCATCATATACTTTTCCTTGTAAAACCCTAAAATGTCGAATCAATCATTTTTCCTCACAACTCTTCTAAATCTCCTTGACTTAACCCATATATACACCTTAAATTAATTTGTAAGATAAGCCTTCTTTCCCTACAAAAATATATAATATTATAATGATCATGAGGAAGCAATTGCTTTAGAATAATCTCTAAATTCAAGTTTTCCCACCATTAACAAATTATGCAATGTTTAATATTGATAGAAAAATTATCCACAACAAAAACAAAATATTTTATGAATTAATTTGAATAATAATATATAAAAGTTGAGAAAACAAAGTGGTCCATAAATTTATATAATAACACTTGGCATCTCCCCATTATTCCTATCAAACCATTGCATAATGTGTAATATGTAATAAAAAGTCTTCCACTGAAAACACAATTAACCTTTTTAAGTAATTATTTTAATACAACATGTGGATTGGCCGACAAATTGATGGAAGACCATAAATCCCCCAAAATATCACGAGGAACTTAAATCATCATTATTATTATAAAGTGGAAAATAAATTTAAAGTGGAAAACTAATCCAATTAGAAAGTTTATTATTATATGCTTGTCCACCCAAACTTAATGGGTGTTTTTAATATTAGTATATAACAAAAGTTCAAAATTAAAGTATTAAAATATATTGTCATTCAATCAATGAATTTGTGTACATTATATTTAACACTGGTTTAAAAAACAATATCATGCATTATTTTGATATCTTTTGGCGTTAATTTTTTCTATCATTATTCTTGTATTTGATGATATGGACACATCAGATTTATGTAACATGTGAGGTTTCAAAAGCAGTTCAAATTTCAGTTTTAGTTGCACACTCTCCTTCTAAAGCTCGACCTTAATCAGTTATACGATTTCTACACATGGCATTATCAATCTTGTAAATCCTATTAATAAGCTTTTTCCACTATAAAATTTATTATAGTACTTGATTTTAATTTGTTTTGGAATTCATCCATCCCACCTATTTCACCCACTATGCATCTAAGGTGGCCATTTGAAATGTCAATAGCAAACCAACATATATTCATACAAGCAACCTACTATGCTCTGCATATTATGATAAGTTCTTAAAGTAAAAAATGAAGAGGCTCGTGCTCCTATATTAGGTAACTAAAACAATCTTGTGGATGATATAAATCTACCATAAAAACTTATGATTTAAATAAAAATTCACTGTACAAAAAAATGATAGCTACTCTTATTTACATAATAGTCTAAAAGGATAGGATCCTTATTTAGGGGAGACCATAATTCCTTACGCAAAGTATGAACAACTATGTTAACTGATATTTTATATTTTCTCCAAATGTCAAGATCTAGAACAAGTTTTTTTATCATGACAATTAAACAAATAAAATGGATATTGAATTGTTAAATTCAAATTGAGAGCTTGGAGTTATACATGTGAATAGAGGCTTTCTGTAGTATTGGACAATTTTAGTAATAGAGTATCTTTTTTTTTTTAATCATAATTCTATTTGGATGTGTTACTTGCTAGTCAGGTATTCATACCTTCATAATTCATAGACATATATGCTTGGTCATAATATTTCACATCCAACCACACCAAATTCTATAGAAAGATAAGATGCAGGATTTGAGTCTACATTTACATATAAATGTCACAATATATTAGATTAGATTCAATAAATCTACAAAGGAAAAGTTTAGTGGTTGAGATGGAAATTTGTGTTTTCCATTCATATAAATAAAAGATTTACCTCCTTACAAATTGTAATTTTATAGAAAATTGTTTAGTGATCCCAAATAATAATTTTTTATTTAAAATAATTACATTTAATTACTTTTTCCATTTTCTATAACTAAATACCAAAAGTGAAAAAAGGAAATGTGTTTGCTATATTTTTCAAAATATAATATAAAAATTAATAGAATGAACAAGGTCTATATACCCAAACAAGATTCTGACTCCACTATCTATTATTCTTCATCATAGTGTCAATCTTGTAACTGAAAGTCCTTTTATATCAATTTTTTTAGTGTTCCATCACTAGAAGAGGCTTAAAACATTGTAGTAAAAAAGGTCACCTACCCAAGAACTTTGGGAATTTTTTCTTGGAAAAAAAACTATGTTCTTATCTATATAAATTCTATCAAGTTATTTTTTTTAATATAATCAATATGAATAGAAATTCAGTAACTTATTTATATTTAAATATTATACTTCTAAATATCTTAATTACATTTACTTTTTTCTATCTCTTTTGGCATGTACTCATATTCAACTTCATTTTGGCTAGCTTGAATACTAGTCTCATCACAATTTCAAATTTGCAAGGTCCATTAGGGTTAACACCATAATCTCTTGATAATGTTTCATTATACAAAAAAATCACAATTATATGCCTCAAATTTAGTTCTCTATCTTTTGCATGCCCTTCAACTATCCTAAGAAAGATCACAATGCTACTTGCTAAACCTTATCAAACAAGATTTTCTTTGGAGTCCATCCTTGTTTAAAATATTTGTGTAGCTTCTACCTTCAGATATATTATTTCAAGCTTATGTCCAACTTCAACTATCTCCTTACACCATTCAACCATCTTGAATTCTTCATTTGTATTCACAACTATTGGATGACCTTTCCTTTTACGAGTCTTAAGCCAAACAACTAATTACTCTAGCTATATCTTTACTAAAAAGTCCATTATCCTCAACATCTTTAATGACGACGTAAATATCATTTATTTTCCATTCTTTTTGCAATGAAATCTTCTTTAACATAATATTTTCTTTCACTTGACCTACATCATCAATTGGTTGTGATTTGGGAACATATTCAATACCATCATTAGCTTGTAGTCTTATGCCTCTTTTTTGCAAATGACTTATCTTTATTAATCTCTTTGGACAATGTCCAGTACTTATTTGGACCTTATTCTTCATCTAGGAAGATTGAAAATAATAGAATCTAGGTAAATTTATGCATTCTAATAAATTATTAGTAAAACACAAATATACATTTAAAACATTTCTAACAATAATTCCAATTTATTGCACATATTATAGCTAAAAATATTTTACATTATTTCTATAATGTAAAATAAATATTTAATAGCCAATTTTGTTAATCCAACTATCAATTAACTTTTTGATTTCCAACCTTAATGTTGAATTCATTTAATACAATTATAATTGATTATCAATGCTAGTATATTAATACCATCCCATTTTTAAGTAATAGATGATAATGTTTTGTACTCTTTTTGTTTCCATTTAAATCCCCTCTATAACGTCTTTGTCATTGTCTTATAACTATTCAAGTTTTACTTTTCTTTAGTTGTTCTCTATAACATTATTTATCTTAATCTTGTAAAAAAATAATAACATATTATAAATAATATTTAGGTATAATATAGGTAGGTTGGTTAGTTAGTTGACATGAATAATAAAGGTTTTTAATGGTTCTTGGTTTCAATTTTTTTATATATATTGATACTAGGGTGAGCATGAATCATTTTTGAAAATGGTGAAAATAAAAAATAATGTGATAAATTAATTTCAAAATAATGTGAAAATGTCAATACATTCACTACATGACTGCAATTTTTTTCCCGGAATGGTATGTATGCCACTCTCTACACCCATGTAGTTAGGGAACACCATCAATGGGCCATCTCCCCCATAGATTGCAATTTGATCTTACACTTTGAACACTTATGTGATTTTAACAATCAAGCTCATATCATTCTATATACCAATTGATTGCATGAAGTTAAACTAATCTCATTCTATTTATAAATTGATGACAAAATATAAATCTAATTCTTTAAACCATTTTATTTATAAATATTAAAAAATTATATACACATATATAGGGATGATCTATATTTTTTTTTAATATGTGATTAATAGGCTTGTAATATTTTATATTTCATGATAAATATAAAAGGTGAATTATATGTTAAATTTATAACTTAAAATATTATGATGTCTTTAAGATTCTATCATTGCAAATGTAGTTCATTTTATGTGTCATAATTGAACATGTATATGAATATAGCTTGGCTTAATTCATGGCTTAATAGATTAGGCCTTTCCTAAATATCTATTTAATTTTTTATATGTAAATATTATTGTTGAATACCATTTCATATATAAGGATGAGCTTAAATATATAAATATCATTATTGTATTTTAAATTTTATTTTGTAGAAATCATAGAATTGGGGAAAAAAACTGGGAAGCATAGAACTACAAAATAATATATGAGAACATAAGTGTTGCTCAAGAACTTGTCAAGAGTTATGATACAAAAATATTATCACAAATACATATTATATATTTTATTTTTTATTTTATTAGTTTATTGTATGGTAAATATTGTAGGTCAATTATAGTTAAAATTCATAATTGGAATCATTAGACAATTTGTGTATACATCAAATTCATTCTATCTTTGTAAATCTGTATTCTATACACTTTATTTCATATGTCTAAAAATTGAACATGTGTTAGACTATAGTCTAATTTTATTCATGGCCCAATAGATTAGGTCTTTCCTAAAAGCTTCATGTAAATTTGATTCTTATATGTATGTGTATGTGTATGTGTATGTGTCTGTGTGTGTGTATGTGTATGTGTATGTGTACGTGTACGTGTGTGTGCGCGTGTAGGTGTATGTGTATGTGTATGTGTATGTGTATACATGTATGTGTATGTGTATGTGTATGTGTATGTGTGTGTGAGAATACATATATAAACATCATCATAATTTTTATTTTTTATGTTGTAGAGATCATATAATAGGGAATCATATGGATAGAAAAAAAAAGAGTTTTATAAGTATTTCTCAACAACACACTAGGACTTAAGGTATAGAAAATATCACAAACATACATGATGTTTTTATATAGAAGACAAAAAATTATATAAATATATACATAACACATTTATATAGATCTATTTTTATGTATATATATACATGTTATTTTACATAGAAGTTCATCCATACATACATACATATACATACAGGGACAAAGTGTTGCATAACATCATGCCCATAAAAATGTGTTATATTCTATTATGAAGACTCTACAATTTTGGTAAGAAACTTATGCATAATGAGAGAGAAAACACATATACTCTTCTCAATAATGGAATAAGTATATGTAATGCCTTGCCATGGAACCCATGAGACATTAGCCTATAAAAAATGGTGTAATTTTTATAGTGACAACTTGTATATGGTACATTGGCCATGTCCCCCACCTCCGTAAGAGGGTTTGGACAATCCTTTATAGATAAATTTGTTCCTCGTGTAATAAGAACTATCATAGATTTACAAATTGTCATATTGAATCTCTCCAATAAAGAATGCACATACTTGTTCTAGCTTAACCAAATATTTCTATTAGCTTTATCTCTTATGATGTCCATTTCTAGAATGTACCTAGCCGCACTTAGATCTTTCATTTCAAATTGTGCTGACAACTGAAACTTCAAGTTACAAATAAAAAATCCATTCCCAAAGCATAACATATCATACACATACAATGCAAAAATGAGAATGCGGCCATTATCATTTTTGAAGTAAACACAATGATCAAATTTAGACCTCTAAAAGACTTTTTCAACTTGTAAACTAGATTTTATTTACCTTTCACCATGAAACTATCTGGGTATGGCATATAGTTTTCTTCCTCCAAATCACCATGAAGGAATTTTGTCTTCACATCCATCTACTCTATTTCCTAGTTATGAGCTATAGCAAGTGTAACAAGAACCCAATGGATGTCATTTTTGCAATGGGAGAGAAAATATCACCATAATCTATTCCCTCGACCTAGGAATACCCCTTCGCGGCCAATTGTGCTTTTTTGTTTTTCAACACTACCATTGAGACCTAGCTACTTCTTGAACACCCATTTGCATCCCACAAGCTTATGTACTTCAAGTAAAGGTACCAAAACCAATGTATTATTGATCTTCAAAGATTTCATCACTTCATCCATGTCTTTCATCCAATAAATTACATCAATCATGCCCACAACCTCTATAATAATTATAGGCCCATCATTGTTAGCAGTCAAAGAAAAAATACAACTAGAATCTAACAATGAATAACTAAACCTATCCAATTCTCACCCAGTTCTTGTAGACCTCCTTAAAGGATGAGATTGAGATTCTTCTTCTTCTTCTAAACTTTTAGAGCTACTCGAGCTCTCCTCATAATTAAGTTTATTAGGAGCTCATAATTCTTCTTTCTTAGGGGTAGAAGGAACCTAAACTACCTCCTTGTTCTATATCTCCTCTTTCTCTAGTTGCAACAACTTCAATAGTGGAAGGTTTTATCTCTTTGAAAATAAAAATTTTGATGTAGAGAACCTTCTCTGTCACTAGATCCTAAAGCTTCTACCCATTTACACCAACACCTCAGTTGATAAATATGCACTTAATAGCCTTATTCTCCAACTTAGATCTTTTTTTCACTTCGAACATGAGCACACGATTAAAAATCAAATACTATAAGATGTCTCGTTGAAGCATTCTTTTGTGACCACACCTCCATAGTTGTCTTATCAACAAGTATTAAAGTAAGAGATTTGTTTACCAAATTGTAGGTAGTGGTTACAACTTTGGCCTAAAACATTTTTTTCAAGGCCAACACCACTAAGAATACTCTTAGTCCTCTCCATTAATGTTGTGATCATCCTCTCCACAACTCTATTCTATTGAAAGGTGAATAGATTTGTCTTATGTCTCTTAATCCCATGATCCTTAAAGAACCCGTCAAAATCTGTTAAGAAAAAATCACCACGGTTATCAGTCCTCAAATACTTAATCTTTCTACTAGTTTGATTTTCAATAAGAGCCTTAAAATATTTAAACTAAATAAATATATCATACTTTCTTCTAAGTGTAGCATCATAAATTGTCATCGGTCCAATTTACACCTCATGTTTGTGCCCCTACTTTAGCGTGTCCTATCCTCATCGCCTTTCTAGTCATTTGTGCCTATTCTCCAGCTTTGAAGCTATTAACAACCTTTTGTGGGTCCTACCATGGGATACCCACCCTCTTTCAGAATTATTTTGGTCCTTATTGTGGTGGGACGAGGTGTGGAATGCCCTAGTTTGGACCATGTCGCCCCAAATGCCATGGTCCCACTCAATCCGACCCCAATTTGAAATGGGGTAGGGGCTATATCTCATTGGTAATATTTGATCCCCATGGCTTCACATGACCATTGGAGGTCGATCTAAATGGTAATTTACGTAGAAACCCCTATATAAAGACATTTTATCAACTCATTTTCATCTAAGCAATCTAAGTCTCCATCCACAACTTACCTAAAGTATTTGTGCATCCGTGAAGCATTCATTATCAAGTATTTTCCAAGACCTTCAAGGCTACATATTCATTCATCACCCATTGTGGAGCTAAATTACATCAATCTTATGCAAGCATATGTCTATTATTAGGGTTTTGTGTTTATCATGCCATTTCATACAATATTTGTGATTACATTCAAAGAGTAAAGCATCACCATCGACAATTGTAAATCTAAGGTATATCTATTCAACATTTATTTCAGTATTTGCGTTATTTCATTCAAGGTTAATTCCTAAATTTGGGTTTGACTTAGGAAAAGCCCTATTCCCAATAATTTCTCCCTTCTTTCTATGTGCAAGAAATAGGTATAGAGTTGCATTCGATCGACATAGTTAATAGAGATGAACAAGTTCAACTTTCGACGATGATAAATTCAAAGGACCATGGCAAATTCATACTACCTGGTCTCGAAAAAATAGGCCAAACTTCTAGAAACAGATCCGTGACATCTTATTTTACCCAGATCCAGGTTGGTGTCTCCATACAACATCTGTAGCTCACTGTTTCTACTAGATCACTTCAATAATCGCTTATTTTTCCCTAATCTTCAACAATCCAAATCAATTTAACTCAAGGAGGAGAAGGCCCTATATTGGTCTTGCAAGGCTAGATCTATTATATTCCTCTCCTTCCTAATGTAATGGGTTAATTAGGATATGTAGTGGTTTTATTATCTTAATTTAACCCTAACCCTAATTTTCCACCTTTACATTTTAGTGAACCCGACTTCTTACACCACTATTTCTGATTTGTGCTCTCAGATATATTTAATAGGCTTTTTAATTTTCAAGTTTTCACTTATTGATTTTATTTTTAATCAAATTATATAAATTTAGAGGTTAAAATCATAAAAACTAATTTATTTTGATTAATTTGGTTTGTGGGTTGCATAATTTGTAACTTTTGTTTTAAAATGTGATCTTAGGAATTCATAATGGAACTTAATAGATCAGATTTATTTGCGATTTCACATATTATTACATTGCTTTTCACTTATATCTATCAAAACCATGTGTTGGATAATAATTTCTTTCACTTTACATTGCTTCTTTTCATTCATAGAACTTTGGCATATAGCATTTTTAGAATTTCAAAGTTTCCTACTAATCAACTAAATCTCAAAGCTTTCATTCATGATGCATGTTGTTTTATGGTGATATTTTTAAGAAAATGAATTACATGCATAAATCACATAAAATATTTTGTAGATCATAATCCTAGAGATGGTAGTGAAAAACATAATACTTGTACCTCTCCTAGGGTATCTCATTTGAATGAAGAAAGAGTGAACACCCCTATCAATGATATCTCTAATGGAGATCAATCATTGAAGAGAAATATAGCACCATCTTCTTTCCATACACATACCCTAGCACAAGGGTGGCAAGGTCAAAATATTGGTGCTTCAATCTCTCTAGATCCCCCTTATTCTCCTAGAGCTTATCTTAACCATGAAAACATTTGTAGAGAAGAATATGTTATGCATTTTATTCGTGATCTATCTACCCACATAACATTAAGTAAATATGAGGCCTTGGATGATAAGGATATTCCTTGCCAACCTATAAAAGAGGATATGCATAATGATATAAAGGAGAAATTTCCTACAAAGGATATTCCTTCTTCATCTACTTCTCCCTTTATTCCTTCTAGGTGTACTTACACTACAAATTTTAGAGAATTTCATTATAATACTCCTTCTCAATTAAAAATCTCTTATAGGAGTGTCTATAACATAATATCAAGACAAGGTTATAGAGGACAAGGAATTGGAAATTTTGAACAAGGAATCAAAGTCCCTATAAACCCTCCTACACAAGTTAGTACCGAAGGTATAGGACATTCTCATCATTTACCTATGGATGATCTCCTTATAGTTCAAAAACTTAAGGAGTACTTTGCAAGACATAAACTCTATTGTCCATCTAAAGGTGGTTCTTCCTGAAACACTCCTTTTTGCTTACATCATCAAATTAATTATCATGATACTCATGATTGTCCAGATTTTCAAAATGGAATGCAAGGACTCATTGATAATGATATAGTCAAAATCATAGAAAACAATTCATCTCCTTCTAGCAACCTTTGTCTTACATCTCAAGAGACAAGACCTACTCCTATTGATGACCAAGAGAATAGCTACTAGAATCTTTTGGAGATTGAATTATGATAATAATGTTGCGTTTCCTTTCATTAAAATTAATTACAATTATAAGAATAAGGAAGGTGATGAACATTTTATTTTTCATCATAGTTATTCTCATTCTCTTTAAAATTGTAAATCATTTACAACATTTGTTCAAGACCGATATGATATAGCTTGCATAGCTCTTACAACGGATCTTGTACTCTTTCTTGGTGAAGAGGTAGTGCCTTATACTCCATTCAAACCTCCATGTTGCTCCTCATCCTATGACACTAGTAGTTAATTTCATTGTGGGCTCTTTGTCATGAGAGGTAATTCTTTTTCAATAACAATAATCTTGGGGCAACAGCATAATTCATTCTTGTCTCTATGCTTGGGGGGTAAGAATATTATCCTCTCTTATCTCTACCTAGCGTTTCACTATTTACTTTTTGGGTTGCATTCTTCATAACTTGATGTCCTTTCTTTCACAAAACAATATGTCTCTTATGAATAATATATCCTTAGGAGGGTGTGTGGTCCTTCATCTTATTTCTACATCTTTCTTTTTTGAAGCTTACCTCTTCTTTAGAGTTGCATTATACATATCTCGATGTATTTTCTTGCATTGGATATTCCTTCATGCGAGTACATGTGTGTTTTTTTTTTAGGACCTTTCTTTACTTGGAATGGTGCATTTTATTAGGTATAATCTCTTCGTAGAAGTTGTGTAATTCTTCTCCTTGTCCCTACGCTGGGGGGGAATTTATCTCTCCTATCCTTTCTAAGGATCCACTTTTCCTTTGTTGAGTGGTGTTTGCTTATGACACAACGTCATTCCTTGTGTGAATTTGTTGTTTTCTCAAGGATTCTCTCTTATACAAGAGGAGTGTATCCTTGACTACAAACTCTTTTACACCTGACAATGTATATCTATTTTAAACAAACCCTTCCACTTTGGATCAAAAGTGTGTCATCCTTCATCAAGAATCCCTTCACCTAGCAATAGGAGGAAGGTAGGAATTCTTGTTCTTCTTCCATTATTTTGGTAGAAGATGTTATGTTTGTTCAATAAAATCCTCTTGGAGGTAGATGCATTTTGAGAAAAGATATCTTCTCCTCCAAGGATTCCCTTTACACTTGTTGCAAGATATCTCTTTTTCAACTATCTTATCCTTGCTTGTAAGAAAATTGCCTCTTGAGCTTGGATTTATGAACATTGTTCCTTAAAAGGATATCTCCTTGGTGTTGAAGGTGAGTATCCTTGTTTCTAGCTTCCTTAAGACATCAACATAAGACTTTGTTGACATCTTAAGCGGGGGGGGGGGGGGCATACATATAGCTCTCTTTGTACTATATTGTACTATATTGTACTATATTTTTGCAATATCTTAAATGAGGTGTTCATTCTTGAAACTATAGAAAACAAACTCTTACACAAGATGCTTCATGTCCAAAACTAGATGCAACATTTATGTATGTCTTCTATGGGATGCACATTCTCGAAACCGTAGAAAACAAAATCTTACACGAGATATCCTCAAAACATGGCATATATTTGTCTTACATGGGGTTATACTGTCTCAAAACCAAAGAAAACAAACTCTTACTAGACACACATTTTCATGTTCATTTCATGTCTTACACAGGTTGTTGCATGCTTGAAACCAGAAAAAACACTCTTATATGGGATGCTTAACACCTAAAACTAGATAGTTGCATACACATCAAGATGAGTGGAACTAGCAAAACACAATTATACTATTCCTACTATCCTCCCCAACATGGATCACATAGAAAAACATAGCTAGGACATGGCATCCATGTCCTATCTTGCTCTTCTTCTCATGGATCACCTAGAAAAACACAACTAGAATGAGTTATGCATGTTTCTCCCTTTCTTCTCTCCATGAGCTCATAGATTTTCTATTTGTGGTTCATGGTTTGATGTGTGCTCTTCCTCTTTTTATGTGATCTCTTGTGTTCTTGTGATAGAATTTCATTAATGATATTAGTGGTTGAGACATTTTGGTTATCAAGGTCTCTTATGCTAGTTGACTTGAGGTTTTGTTTTGGTTTTTAGATTTTGTGTTGTATGTCCTTTTTCTTTTGTCTTTGTTTGTCTTTTTTGCCTTTGTCTTGTTTTGTGTGCCCTTGCATGTGATTGTGTGAGTTAAGATCCTAAGATTGGGGGCTTGGTTCCTTGAAAATAATGATGTCTTATCTTCTTGTGGTTGTGCTCCTAATTGCTCCTCTCTCTCATCTTTCATCTACTTTACTACGAGTATTTGTATAGGTTCATACTCCCATTAAAGTGAGGGATAAATGTAGCATCGTAAATTGTCACTGATCTAAGTTACACCTCATGTTTGTGCCCCTACTTTAGTGTGTCCTATCCTCATCCCCTTTCTAGGTATGTTTGTGCCTATTATCCATATACGAGGCTATGGCCAATATTTTGTGGGTCCTACCATGGGATATCCACCCTCTTTCAACATTGTTTTAGTCCTGATTATGGTGGGACCAGGGCATGAAACATCGTGGTTTGGACCATGGCGCCCCAAAATGCCATGGTCCCGCTCAATCCGATCCCAATTTGAAATGGGGTAGGGGATATATCTCATCAATAAGATTTGATCCTCATGGCTCCGCATGACCATTGGAGATCAACCTAATTAGTAATTTACCTAGAAACTCCTATATAAATACATTTTATTAGCTCATTTTCATCTAAGCAATCTAAGTCTCCATCCACAACTTACCTAAAGTATTCATGCATCTGTGAAGCATTCATTATCAAGCATTTTCAGAGATCTTCAAGGTTGCATATTCATTCATCACCCATTGTGAAGATAAATTATAGATCAATCCTATGCAAGCATGTGTGTGTGATTAGGATTTTGTATTTATCATGCCATTTCATACAACATTTGTGATTACATTCAAAGAGCAAAGCATCACCATCAACAATTGCAAATTTGAGGTATATCCATTCAACATTTATTTTAGTATTTGCATTATTTTATTCAAGGCTAATTCCTAAACCGGGATTTGACTTAGGCAAACCCCTATTCCCAACAATTTCCCCCTTCTTTATATGTGCAGGAAACAAGTACAAAGTTGTGTTTAAGAGGATCAATAAAGTTCATAGAAACGAACAGGTATAGCTTTCAATGACAAGAAATTCGGAGTATCATGGCGAACTGATACTACCTGGTCCCAAAAAATCAGGTCGAACTTCTAGGAACAGATTTGTGACATCTTATTTTGCCTTGAACTAGGTTGGTGTCTTCATACAACATATTAGCTCACTAATTTGGCCAAATCACTTCAATAATCACCTAATTTTCCCTAATCTTTAACAATCCAAATCAATTCAACTCAAGGAGGAGAAGGTCCTACCCAAGGAGCCTAGAAACTTATTAGAATCTTGGTCTTGCAAGGATAGATCTATTAGATTCCTCTCCTCCCTAATATAATTGGTTAATTAGGTTAATTAGGATATTTAGTGGTTTTATTATCTTAATTTAACCCTAACCCTAATTTTCTACCATTACACTAAGAAAATAAATAAATGTCCTTCTATTATAATCATTAATGAATTAAAATAAGTATATAGATTTAGAAATTGAAGGAACATATACCAAACCAAAAAAATCAGGATGTACCAAATCAAACAAACCATAAGACTTATGAGAACTTGAATAAAAGTGATCATGAATTTTTTTACCATTAATGCAATATTTTCCTAAGTTGAACTTGAGATTAAAATCATCAAGACCCTCAATGAGGCATTTATTCTTCAAGGTTTTGAGACCTTTCTCACTAATGTGAGCAAGTATTTGGTGCCATAACATCATCTTTTCTGCTAGAAGCTTCACCTCCAAATAATTGGTACCCTTAAGTACCTATAAAACATGAACCTCTAATGTAGAAGCAATAAAGCTCTCCACAACTCAATTTGACAATGAGGATGAAGAATCCAATGCCCTGTTCTTTCGCTCCACTTAAGTACTATTACACTATACAATGTGTGCATCTACCTTATAAAGAGTTCCAATCCAAACACCCTTAGAAAGCACCATAGATGCTCTGGTTATCTTGCATCCACCTTGTGAGAAAACAACATGTATGCCCATATAACTCAATTTAATTATAGAAAGTAGGTTTTGTGCCAAACTTAGGATATGTAGAACACCATCAATCCCCTTCACTTTTCCATCAGGGAATCTAATCTTGACTCTTCCACAGCAAAAAATCTTTAGATGAGATTCATCACCAAAGTATACTTTTCCACCAGCATATTCTTCATACTTTATAAACCAAATCTGATGTGAGGCCATGTGAAAAAATGCACCCAAATCTATAAGCCACACATCTTTCAATGCATGTGTTGCCAAGGCTATGATAAAGGATTTACCATCATCTTGAGAGGATTTTTCTAGTGGGAGATATATTGCAAATTATTCAAACAAATCTTAAATACTAGAGTAAACGAAACACATATAGAAATAGATAATAAGAATGCATAGAGATTACCACAGTAAACACACAATATACATGGGGAAAACCATTTCAGGAAATAACCTCACACTTCAAATGAACAACACTTTGTACTACCTATAAATAAATTAGCTATAATACAATAACATCACCAGGCTTGTTAAAAAGGATTATAATACAATCAATCCTACACTTGACATAATTCTAGTAGCTCAACTTCACCTATAAAAAACTTCTCATAAAACTAAACACATTATGCTCTCCAAGATCTCCAATTTATAGAGAATTCAAGCAAGGATGAAGCTTCTAAGATAATGAAAAATATATGGGCATCCAAAACCAACTGGCACACTTTCCAATCCCTTTTAAGCATGCAAATGACACTTGCACATCATTTTATAGCCCCTTACACATAACTCCAAACTTGGGTGACCGAAATTTACTATAATAAGGTATGACAAATATTTTTTCACACCTAATAGTTCCCATAAAATATGGCATAACTAACAAAACTTACAATTGCAAGATAAAATATCATAAATGACTATTAATAGTTGATCCTCTTATAGATTGTCATAACCCAACTTGGGCATCTACATTCTCCATGCAAAGGTGTATCTTCGCACTTGTCCATTCTATAATGAATTTAGGTTCTTACACATCATAACTTGGCATAAGTCATTATAACTTCTTACAGATTACCTTAAGTGCCGACAAATGGAAAAAATAACTCTACCACAAAGTGAGATGCCTACTTCCCTCATGAAAGGACAAAAAAATTATTGTCATCTCTCATCATGATGAAAATGTTGGCATTATATTCTCATTAATGTCAACAATTGAGAAGATGCATTGGACAAAGATGTAGAAATAATGAGAGTCCTAGAGTGAAGATCAGCTTGACAGAGAATGTGCAAATTGATAAAGCTGAGTGAAGCCACCCAATAAGTATTGGGCAGATGTAAAAGAGTCGATGAGTATTTGGCATTAGATTGTCATTGATGCTAATAATTAAGAAGATGCATTGGACAGAGATGCAGAAATGATGAGAGTCCCAAAGTGAAGATCATCTTGACAAAGAATGTTCAAATTGATAGAGTTGAGTGAAGCTACCTAATGATTATTGGGTAGATGCAAAAGAGTCGGTACAGTTTACATCTTGGACAATAATTTCACAAGGAGTGAGATGTTGTGCTCTAGGTAGAAATATATTGGGATGAAAGTTTAGACTAGACAATTCTAGGTGCTGCAACAATGCCATATGATGATTGAGTAGGAAAAGATCAATATTTCCACAAGCAGATAGTTCACAAAGGGAAGTTGAGCAAAGAACAAGTGAGAACAATACAAGTAGGCTGAATAAGCATGGCGTTTGCATTTAATCAAAGATCATAGTGAAGACAAAGAAGACAATTAGAGTTTTCTATTTGGACTTGCAATTGGACAGAGGACAAAGGCAATAGAGTTGTGAATGCATTGGGAAAACATGTCTAACTTAGAAAACATGTTGGTGTACTTTATCATAATACACTATGTTAGTTGCATGACTATTATAGGGATTACATAACATGTTGTGCTAGTCGGGCTGTTGGAAACGCCAGCTCAACACTCCACCTGTGAGTCCACCGTGGATGCCTCTTATACGTAGACCATTTATGAGCGTAGAGACATGTTGATGGGTCCCACCATCCATCATGTTGCTGAATGAGACTATATGATGAGTTGATCGAGGTGTTCAAGGATAGGTGAGAGTTTCTTCCTCCCAAATGTCTTTCTTGGAAGAGTGGTTCATCGAGATTGATAAGTGGCAAGGGTGTAAACTGAATGATAGAATGTGTCTGCCACCCTACGGGGCTAACCCTGAACACTATCACTCAAGCGCCAGAAGTTAAGAAGGTTGAACAACCTATATGAGGGTTACATGGACAAAAAAGCCCTTTTTGACTAGTCTATGAATTTGAAAGGACATGCATATCAAGGAGTTTTATGTTTCAATTTGATCAAGAAACCAAAAAAGGAGAAAGAGAATGTAGAATAGAGGGAAGTTAAAAGGAAGACAAAGGTTGCTGAAAGAAGAAGGAAGGCAACATTTAATATGGTTTGGTACCAGATTGAAGAGTAGACAAGGCAGAGTGTTTAGGGGCTCGAGTAGATTAATTTTTGAATTTATTTTGGAGGGAAAAATATTGGGGTATGTAGATTACCACTAAGTGAAGTTAGTGGATATGAGAAGTTTTGTGATGGAGTGAATGTGAGTTAGAGGTGGAGAAGTGAGGTAAAAGTAAAAATATAGAATAGAGAAAAGAAACATGGGGCACAAAGAAGCAGTCTTAGATTGTGTGCATTACATACTGGCGAGTCAGTGCATAATGCAAAAATCCTCGAGCACATAAACAATTATCAATAGTTAGAAACAATACTTTAGAAGTTGTGTTCTAGCGAGCTTGAGAAGTAGTTGATTAGTGAGATTGTGAGAGCACAGAGAAAGGGGATATTGCTATGCAGAGAGTTGTAAAAGGGAGTGTTGCAGAGTGAATTCAAATTTGTGAGAAGAACACAAATACTATGTGTGAGGTGCAAAAGTGTGAGAGAAGTGAGAAAGGCAAAGCAGGTGAAAAAGATAAGTAAAAATGAAAGATACAAAATGGAGAACTAAAAAGGAAGAACATAGAAGAAAACTCAGAATGTCCGCACAACACAATGAGAGTAGGCATAACATTGAAAGAGACTGCATGCAAAAAGACTAGGTGTGGAGAGGACAAAAGAGATAGCTGAGAACCAAAGAAGAGAGAAGAACATGAAATTACCAATAAGGACTCTCAGATGCACTCCTATTGAAGATCAAGTGAATGGTGGTGGAGATAGTAAACATGGCTGAGGAGAGGATATGAAGTAAGATTGGTCTAAGAAATGGAGACACACAGAACAAGTCATAAAGTAGAGAATTGAAGAGAGAGGTGCATAAGAATGAACTTAGATTATATGCATAATACTGGCAGAGAAACGCAGGTAAAGAATATAGAGCCAAGAGGAGAAGAAGGTGGAGTAAAGAGGTGCAGAAGGTATCTAGAACAAAATGATATAATGAAGCATGGTGCATGAGGGGTAGTAGAGAAAAGAGGTGAAGAAAAGATTAAAAAAAAGATGTTAATAGATCTAAGAGTTGAAGAGGTGTTGTAGAGGAATAAAATCAAAGCGTCAACATAACATGACAGAAGAGAAGCATAACACTGAGTAATCAATAGATCAATAGTGAGTTACAAAACCTCATTTGTAACAAGGTGTCTTAACTATAAATTGAATACTTACTGTATTTTATCTGAGTGGGTGCTCAGATTAGGGGTAGGTGCTCCTCTGGGTTGGTGCCCATAAACTTGTAATCAAACCTTTCATTTGTGAGGCTGGATTAGAGAAATAGTCTCTAGTAGATTTTCTCACCGAGGTATTTCCCTATCGTGGGTTTTCCTTCTACACACTATATTATGCATATTTGATGTGCATGTGTGTTCAAAATTTCATTTTTATACCCTTTCTCTTTGACTTCAGTGTTTTCATAGTTTAAAAGTTCCACTAATTTAGCCCCCCTCTCAGTGGCCAATTGTGTTCCTTCAGAAAAATCACTATGCCAAGTCGCACTAGAAGATGAAATAGGATGTGAAAGAAAATACAGCATAGGCATAGATAAATACATTAAATAAATAAATCAATTCTAGGAAATACTAAGGTTGAGACACCTTAATTCCCTGCAATTAGTGACCATGATAAAATGTAGTGTATGAAATTTGACCATTCAGAATCTTATTTTTGTTACTAAAGGTATCATGGAGAAGGTTGCGTGGGGATTATGTCGGGCCTTTCCAATATTAGTAAATAAAGTAAACAACATGGAATGAACAAGGATTCTTAGCTGGCTAAAGCCAACAAAAAGAAAGGAAAGATGACCCAAACTAAAGAGATCCAGGAAGAGTTGCTCAATGATCTAATGGGAGACTGGAATTTGATCTAGTAGTTCTTTGGCTAGTGTTATTTGTTGGTGTAAATTATGTCTCATAATCACACTTTACTTAAGTTGACTTAGGATAATTCATTCATTGTAGTTTTCATATGAGACACTTAGGGAAGTGTGCATCTAGGGAAGATGGTTGTAGGAGAAATTCCACCTTTCATGGTGTTATCTTGTTATCACATTCCACCTTTGGTGGGTGATCCACCTTTAGTGGAATATTATATTATTTCTCCTACCTACCCCTACCTACCCTTGTATATCATTAGGCCACATGTCATAATTGTGTGCTCTCATAGCCTTGTCTTTATAGGCAGGCTCATTTGCATTGTATGGAATCCAATCCATCTTATTGCATTATTGATGAAAATATAGTTTTTTCTTGTCACATATTATTTCTCTCTTATTCTTGTGCTTTTCATTGGCCTCTAGATCTTGGATTGCTTTAGGAAAATTCTCACATGGTATTGGAGCCTATAGGGTGCCATGGATAGTCATTTGAGAGAAATTTGATTCAATTTGGGGTTTTGTATTTTGGAGATTTCTATTGCAGGTTATTATTGGAGCTTGTTGGGTCAAATCTAAGATTACCATTGGATTGAGGAGGTTTGAGAAATTAAGAATCAACTTTTGTTTCATCCAAATCTGACACTGGAGGCTAAATCTAGAGCCATTTGAAGGTAGAGGGTGGTTACTTGACCTGAGAGCGATCTGCAATTTTGGAGCACTTTGGGCAAAATTAGACATTGCCATTGTGCTTAGAAGGCCCAAAAACCCCAAGATCGCCTGTCAATTCATTCAAATCGAACAAGGGCACCTCAAGATGAGGAAAAATCCATACCCCCTGGTTGTCGGTACAGACATAAAAGTACAAGTCATTTTTTATATTTTATATATTTTTTTCACTTATTAAATAAATTTTTTAAACACGAATTAAAATCATTTTTTCTTTATTATTTTTAATGAATTTTTTTAAATCAAAATTTAAAAAATGGGTTTTTTTTCCCTTTATTATTTTTAATAAAGTTTTTTTTTATGCTTTTAAATAAATGTTTTTATTAAGATTTTTTAAATCATTTAAAAACAAAATGTCATGGAATAAGAAAATTGGGAACAATTTTTTCTTGTCCACCTATCATACCTGTTTGCAATGTTCTCCAACCGACAGCCAAGGGGGGGTCAGTTTTCTCCTACATTTTTCTTGGCGACATTCTAATCAGAGGCATCTTCATCTGTAGTCTTCTATAAGGCATCTTTTTGGTGGTGTCATCTTCATGTTTCCAGATTTGCATCATCATATTGTATTATCCTACATGAGCTATGTTGTACTTGCACTAATATAAAGTGCTACACATCTTTGTACTTTTTCATTGATGACATATTGGATGTAATCTTCTTGCGCTCAGTAGATTAGGAAATATCTTGTGAGACTTGGTGCATGGCTCTAGTTGAGACTTAGATTGTACCAATTTGTGCATGGCTCTAGTGAGACTTAGATTGTACCAATCTGCCATTGACGAGTATCCAGTCGATGCTTAATCAAGTTGTCTCCATACTTGATCTTCATCATGTTGCAATGAGTGATTCATCCATCATTCTTCATCGACATTGGTACTTAATTTTGTCACACTTTGACATTCTTGATTCAACATTGACTCTATTTCTTCCTAATAGGGAGGAATTTTGGTCAGCATCATTGGACCATCATTGTAGGAGATTCTATATTGAGGGGGGGCTTCATGGCTTCTTCTCTCTTATGGGGGGGACTTTTTCCTCACATGAGATTTTTTTTTCTCATTGAGAGAATTGTGTGTTCATCTTTTTTTGGGGGGGAGGAGTTTTTTCCCATTGGTTTTTTCTCTCTTTCTCTATTTGTGAGAGATTGCAATGCATTTGTATATGGGTACCTAACGTGGCCTAGTAGCCGGGACCCATCTTGCATTGTTAGTTTAAGTCTACATTCTCCTAAGTTTCACTTAAGGGGAGTGTTGGTGTAAATTATGTCTCATAATTACACTTTACTTAAGTTGACTTAGGATAATGCATTCATTGTAGTTTGCATATGAGACACTTAGGAAAGTGTGCATCTAGGGAAGATGGTTGTAGGATAAATTCCACCTTTCATGGTGTTATCTTGTTATCATATTCGACCTTTGGTTGGTGATCCACTTTTAGTGAAATATTATATTATTTCTCCTACCTACCCTTGTATGTCATTGGGACACATGTCATGATTGTGTGCTCTCATAGTCTTGCCTTTACAAGCAAACTCATTTACATTATATGTAATCCAATCCATCTTATTGCATTATTGATGAGAATGCAATTTTTTTCTTGTCACACATTATTTCTCTTATTCTTGTGCTTTTCATTGGCCTCTAGATATTGGATTGTTATAGGCAAATTCTCACATTATTTCCTTTTTTTCTATTTTATTCTTTGTTATTTTGTGTTCTATCAAGCTTACGTGCCTTAGTTATTTAGCGACAACCTCTGTGCCTCTCTGCTATTTTTTCTTATGGGTATGTTTTCATGTTTTAAACTTTGGGATTAGGGCCCTTTTCTCGAGAATATAATAAAAAATAAGTGCTTATGCTGAAATAAACTCTAATTAAAAAAAATATGATTCTAATCTTAAAAAACATTTGTAATGCAATCTTAAAAAAAATGTTTAAAAATAAATTAATGAAATGAAATTTATTTAACTAATTAGCCCCAAGAAATAAAATCCTTTCAAACTACTATGTTGTTTCAAGTCTTTTTCATAATTTTAGATAATCAAACTTTCTAAGTTTAAACTATGTGGTCACTTTTAGTTTTATGGAGCTTAACACTTTCACATTACATAAAGATGTAGAAGAACATAACATATGACACAAACTTTTATGTACACATCACACAAACATGCAAAAAAACATAACATACAACATGGACATCATACACAAATTTAACTTGTAGGTATGGATTGTATAGACATAATTAATATAGTCACTACATAAAATAATAATATCTACCACACTATTTTGATTCCTTGGTTGAGTGGATCTTAATAGAGGATATAATTATTTAACTTACAAAGTCATTAACAAATTTTAGCAATACTTTTTTTGAAACAAGAAACAACAACAATATATTGATGAATAAAGTGATTCTATATTAATTTGTGCAATCTATTTTTTTATTGAACATTACGAAAGATAAATATATACTATGATTTGATGCCTAAACTATAGCATCATGGGAAACATGCATTAATGTTGTTAAGATTCTATTACATAAATTCATCAATACAAATTTAGTTGCATTAAATAAAATAGTTTATCTTGATGAAACCATCACTAAACAAGAGTATTCTATCTTTATTACCCTCTAGAGAGTTATTGTTGTACTTTGTAATTTTTTGCAAGAAAGAAGATGAGTTCTTCTAGAACTCTTCTCATGGTAACTTTATCTTATGAAAATTCTAGAGCTATTGTGAAAGTTCTAGAGCTTTTTGAGGTGTGGCATTCAAGATCTTCTAAAGACATTGCATAATGTTTATCCTCTGGAAATTCCATCTTTATTGAGCATTATAAATTTTTCTATTTTTGTCAAAAAAACAACTTTATACAATAATTGTTGACATGAAAAGTCCCTATTTAACATAGAGAAGATAACATGCATTCATACATTATTATAAATCAAGATTGCAAATAATTTACTATATAATCCAATTAATTCCAACATGACAAAAGTTATGTATGATTAGGAAAGGGAAATTTTATCCTAATAATAAGGTTATATTAATACCTTATCAAATATGTGGGGCCCACTATGATTTTATTGATAGAATACATAACACCTCCCATTCTATTGAATGGACGATGAATAACTTGTAGGAAATATTGGCCTACCAAGTAGTTTCTATGGGAAAAAACAAATAATAAATTTACAGATGATAAATTTTTGAATTTGATGATAACAACAATTAAGGCTTCTTTAAAAGAGACAAGGACCTAGATGATTTTTCAAAATTATATATATTCTAAGGAACTTACAAGCATACTAAACTAGTTTCAATAAATTGCCAATAGGTCCACCACTAGTGAAGATGGTTTCCATTAAATGCCCTAACATCTTAAAGCTCTTTCAAACTCCATTGCAATCCCTTACTAGCAAGAAACTAAGGATTTGTTAAAATTAGAGAATGATATATTAATATTATTTTAATTACATTTAGTTTTAACGCAAAATTATACATAATTTTTTTTTAAAGAATTTTGGACTATCCTTCTAGTAGGCATGAAAAATATCTTTGATGTTACAAGAGAGAAGAAACACAAGCTGAAAATATAATGGAGAAATATGAGGCACATTAGATTTAATAGAAATGTTGAGAGGGAGATGATATGATCATGCTACTAGAAGGACCACAATCTCAGATATGGACTATATAAGGAACCACTATGGAGATAACATATATCAATCAAACACTTAGCAATGCAATAAAAGCCTAATATTTTATTCAACTAAGTATATATGCCCTTTTTGGGTACATATTGAAAATATCACTCCTTTGATAAATGTCCTAAAATCCAAATTAGATTGATTTACCCAATTCACTCTTTTTTATTATTATTGATAATCATTTATAAATATTATGCTTTGAGCAACACCATGAGATTGATACAAGCTCCTTTGAACACAACAATGAGACTAATACTAGCTCATTTTAAGCAACAACACTAGAAACATCACCTATGGAAAACTAAAAGTCACAACTTAGAAATACACATTTAGAAATCACCTCCGCACTAGAAGCCAACTATGAAAGACCAAGTGTCACCACTTAGAATTCCATATTAGATGTTGCTTTGGGATTTTAACTTGGGTATCCACAATGAGAACTCAATGCATCAACCAATTAAGCTCAACTCCTTGAGCAGCTTAATTCTTGATATATCTCTATCTCTATTTAGAATATTTATATTCTTCCCCTATTAGAACATTAATGCCTCTTAAAAGAGTTGGCTGAATAGAGATCTCTTTCTAGAGATGCTTTCTCCTAACCATATTATTAGGCCAATAGACATTTATTATGAAACTCAAGATATTAATTCCATGTGACCTAAAAGAACAATAGATCCAATTCTGGGAACTTGCCACTAGGTTCAACACTAGTAAGATGGTTTCTGTGAAATGCAAAAACATCTCAAATCTCCTTTAGCCTCCAATACAATCTATGTCTATTAAAAACTAAAATATTTTTTAAATTTAGAGAAGTTATTTAATGCTATCTTATATAGCTATTACTTGCCTTACTTCAAATTCCAATGTTCTTCCTCCTTTCTTTCTTTTTTGCTTCTATGTTCACCTTCACCTCTAGAGGATATTCATGAATCCCTCACAAATATTTAATCAAGACAAATCTCTTTGAGTTTTCAAAAAATCACTCTAAACTTTATACCTCATCATTTGAACTTGTTATAACATGACTAGAGCCTGCTCCATCTCCCAACTCTTGCTCCAAGGGCATAGATGAATCCTTTTTCTTAGATGCTAGGAAGTCTCCCTAGATTAGTGTTAGCTATTGAGATGTACAAAAACATTCATGATTCCTTAATTTTATGAACTCCCACCTTAGAGTCAAAGGTTGTTTAGGATGCCACATCTTGAATGAAACTACCTTTTCCCCCTTTCATTTGGACCTACTTTGAGAACCTAGGTTTGATAACACATTCATATGCTACATAACCAATTTTATAACATGCAAATCAATGATACAAAACACATTTGTAGTCTATTTATTTCTCATGCACCTTTCTACCTATACATAAAATAACCTTCTTTAGTAGAGGCATATCAAAATCTCTTGATATTTAGGCAAGTATAAACAACATGAGATTTGAGATCTATCTCTTTTAAATCTCCTAGATTCCTATTGATAATTTCCAAACATTGTTTGCTCTAAAATTCTAATGGAAGCATATAAAGCCTTATCCATAGGTCAGAAGAGGATGAAGGGACACCACAATTGGAAAACCTCGAGTTTCACTTCTAGAAACTTACATTTTTTTTCACTCGAATAAAAATACATCCCCTTTGAAGGGTTTTCGAGCTACATTCCTCATTTTTAAAAACTAGAGTAAAATAAACCCGAGGGAGAAAATACAAAGTATGGACTTAAGACTACATTACTAACACCAACTCTTGAATAGATAGAGCCATGATCCAACTAATTGAGCCACTTTTGACCACCACAGGGTACTTTGATACTCACACTCATTCTCTATTGACACCTTTTGGATATCTACTACCATGACACACCCTACCACTTGGAAACATCAGGAGATGACCCACTTCTAGTATAATGATTATTTATTTATAATGCCACAAAAGGAAATGACCCACTTCTAGTATAATGATTATTTATTTATAATACCACAAAATTCTGGAAAAGCTTTCTTGCTCATTATAACAATGAATATTCCTTTTTAGAAAAAGCACAATACCACCAAACTTTACAATATTCATTTCCATAAATAAACCTCAATTTTAATTTCCCCCATAAAATAATGAGCCAACCATTTTTCTTCAAACTCTCTAAATCTCCTTGACTTACCCATTTATACCTTAAATTAATTGGTAAGGTACACTTTTTTCCCTACACAAAAAAAAACATAAATTTAATATTATAATGATCGTGAGGAAGCAATTGCTTTAGAATAATCTCTAAATTCAAATTTTCTCACCATTAAAATCATGCGATGTTTGATATTGATAATAAAATTATCCACGACAAAAAAACAAACAAAATATTTTATGGATTAATTTGAAGAATAATGGATAAAAGTTGAGAAAACAAAGTGGTCCCAAAAAATTAAATATCAACACTTGGCATCTCCTCATTATTCGTATCCAAACATCGCTTAATAAGGTAATCTTCTAATTAAAGTCTTCCACACAAAACAGAATTAGCCTTTTCATGGAAATTATGATAAGACAACAAATTCACCAAAATATCGTGAGGAACTTAAATCACTATTATGTACATCATCATATATACCTAAACTTAAAAGTGGAAAATTGATTCAATTATAAAGTTATTATATTCCTTTGGAAATGGTAGGGGAGAGGATTTCATGCTTTTCCACCCCAACTTCATTGGGTATAGCCAAAAATAAATTAAAAACATGCACCTTTCAGTTTTTGAGTAGTCAAAAATAAATTAAAAACATGGACCTTTCAGTTTTTGAGTAGTTAAAAATAAATTAAAAATATGTACCTTTCAGTTTTTGAATAGTCAAAAATAAATTAAAAACACGTGCCTTTCAGTTTTTGAAAGGGTCAATAATTGCACTAATATTAATATATATCAAAATTTAAAACTAGTAATCGCATCTTGGTGTGCAATGGGTGTGTCGAAGAGGTGGGGAAGGTCAATTAGGAAAAAAAAATGGTCTATTTGTTGCATACATTTGTGTAATTTATGAGGTCAATTGGTAGGTCATTTAGGAAATGATGTTGCTTGCGCAACAAAGGTCTCAATGAGGAAGTGATAAATTCAAATCAATGCATTCACTTAGAAGGACCCAAATGTGATTGATAAAAACCGTTGAATCAAGAAAATAATTAGGTTTCGTTACTAATAGGATCATGTTATGTTTGCATTAGGAAGAGAGGGAGTGCAAGGGAGAGATGTGGATATAAAAAGGGAGAGATAGAGGGGGGAAGAGAAAGATAGAGGAGCAAGGAGATAGAGATGGGGCATTGATCCGGTGGATAAGTTTTCCACCAAAAATGGTTAATGTTTCAGCAGATACAAAAGTGATTATTCAGTTAAGTTTACCAAAATTGGGGTTGAGAGATTCAAACCCCCCCAATCTCTCACCTCCGACTTTTCCTCTCAACCACTACACCATGTGATTCCCCCTATTATTCACCATAAACCAAACAAGATAAATGGACCCGATAAGAAGGAATGGGGGCTAAAATTATGTAAGCCAATTAAACTTAATAAGCCCCATTTTAAAGGTATTTTTAAAGATATACTTTTAAATTTGGGAGATATTGGAGATAAGAAGATTTATTGTTGTAAATGGGAGATATGGGGAATATGTTTGTTAACCCAATTTTAGCATGTAAAATTGTATAAAATGGGGGTAAAGAATTGTGAGGAAATGGGGAGAGAGTTGAAGATTGGAGATTCGATGAGAAAATTTCTTTTGGGTGTTTGATAGTGAATGGTTCATCTTTGTGCATTGGGAGCTTGAATTCAAGATTGTTGTACGTGGAAGAAGGACTTTGTAATTCACTATTGTCCAAGGAGACATAAGGAGTCTTTGTAACCATTTTCTGGAGCTGAATCAAGGATCGACCACTCCATTGGAGGGACCCGGAGACGTAGCCAATTGGTGAACTCCATTATCAACTTGTGTTTTGTCTTCTCTCTTATTTCCCTCTTCTATTCAATCTATCGTTATTTGATTATTATGTTTATTTAAACAATTTGATTGTAATTTTAAGACCTTCATTTAATCGTTGCAAAATTTAACATCTCACGTGCAACAGTCATAGATCCTAACATCAGATCAAGTGGTATTAGAGCTTGTTTGACTAGTGTTTGCAGAGGTAGATGTTAACACGATCTAAGAGCCAACATGGTGAAGGCACACTTGCAGAGTATAATCCTGAGATTGGTAAACGAAAGACTTTTCCATTTAAGATGTCAGAAAGTGCAACTGAACAGGAATACCCCAAGCTCGGTGAAAGAGACTTTCGAAAAGCTTTTTTTGAAATGAAGGCTATGGTAGAAGTGCTTTACAAAGAGAGGCAAGAACGGACGAAGCATGAAAAAGGAAAGTCATCGAAGGACCATGGAG